>NC_089042.1:20123125-20756562 GCF_034140825.1 Oryza sativa Japonica Group | reverse complement strand
TTTTGACATTGGAGATCAGGGAAACTGCAATTTCTGTTCCCACTAGCTATGGGCGTTGTTATTTTACTAGTGTTATCTTGGGATATATAGTTAGGGAATGGTTGTCACTTGCCAATCCTAGTAGTACCAAACAATGCGAGGTCATCTACAGCTCTTGAGTAAGAGGTTGTATTATTGTCTGTAATGTCTATGTCTCTTGCTTGGATGGTATTCTTTTCCCAAAGCTACTGAATGGAGGTGTGTACACGAGGATAAGGGGAGGGTGCAGAGTTGTATAGTATCTCTTGCTTGAGTAACCAGTCACCTTGTTTATTGAAGACTGGCTAGTCCTTAGTCCTTACTATCTAACGCTGATCACTCATATTGGCATTTATTTTACAGAATTTTCTATATTTGTAGTTGCTTTAATGTGTTTGGTGGACACCGAAACACGAGATTCTCTTTATAATATCAGTTATCATTAATCACTGCAACATTATTAACACATTTGATTTACCTAAACATGTTTCAAATTATGCATGGTGAGAGCTGATGAGAAGCTCTCATTTAGCATTTTGATTGGAGAATGTTCCTCCCGAAAAAATTTCTTAAGCAGGATGATGGTTTTTTAGTCTTTCTAAGTCCTTACCAAATAAACTCCAACACTTGAGTAGATGTGAAAATGAGTGATAGTTTGTTGAGTTTTAAGTTGATTTAGAGTTCAAACAATAAAAGAAAAAAATCAATAACCATGAAAATTTGCAGAATGATAGGTGTTCAGAACTTCAGATCTTCTTTTACAAAGCTCTGCTAAAATATCAAGGTGCTAACACTGGTGTGTGTTGCTGTGGCTTTAGCCTTCTGACTCATGCTCCCTCCGTTTCGCAATGTAAGACTTTCTAGCATTGTCTACACACATATAGATGTTAATGAACCTAAACACATATTTATGTCTAGATTCATTAACATCTAAATGAATGTGGGCAATGCTAGAAAGTCTTACATTGTGAAACGGAGGAAGTATAATTGAAGCAATGGTTTCTACCTGTTCTTTATCATCCCTTCTCTCTCTATATGCAGGGGAAAAGATATCAATTGTTGCTAAGCCAAGAGGCACACACTCTTTGCAGGGAATGCGTTATTATGGGACCATCTGGGGAACAAGTAGGACTAAAGCGCGTTAGAGACCACTTCATCTGTAAGTACTGGAATACATGTCATCGCCCGCCTTTCCTGAATTTGACGCCTTTTTCAGAATTCGTTGCTGTATCAGACCAGTTATCCTGTTCTAATCACTACTTGTCTATTGTTTCCCCTGGCTAGTTGAGATAAGCTGAGTCCACTGGAGAAGTGCAAAGAGGATGATATCTGAACGGTCATGAGTCATGGTAGACCAGCACAACTAGCGTCTCTGTATCGCTCTGGTGGTCACTGTAGTTCTTTTCATCATTATATATTTTGTTAGGCACATGTTATGCAGAAATTTATTTTTCCTGATGAAACACCAAGTTAGTAATGTTAATATTTACTCTTGCACCATGATGCTGTGACAGAAACAAAAGCTCGACACTGGATTTGACCTCCCAGTTTACCAATCACATCATTTGCAACTATAGTTTTACCTCCTGGCTCCTGTACTTGGGCCTTCACTCCTGTTGCACATCCAGGTCAGTCTATTAATGCTTCTCAGCTCATTTTCATACAGTAGCTCTTAATAGTTGATCCTGTTAACTGCTTTCTCTCTCAAAATGAAAATTAGCCCAGCTTCATAGATATTTTATCTACAATTAGTCAACTTATATATACACCTAGTGTATAAAAATTATACTCATACTTCAAGTACTTTCACAAAATGGTTTCAGATATTAAGAACATAGCTCATGAAAAATTAATCTTTAACCTTACAATATTTTTTCTGTATAACATATTTCATATGAAACTCATCGGAGATTGTAGTAGGAATAAATGTGTTAGAGAGAAAAAAAAAGGCCATGTAATTATTCAGTGACGCAGAGCTAGCATTGCCATGTTGATTTCTGGAGGGGCCCAGCATACTTAAGTGTTTAGACAATTGCTAGTTTAATTACCTCATATTAAAATAAATTAAAACATTTCTGTGGCTATGCTTAGTAGCAACGAGAATCACCTAACTAGTTTTGGTCCTAGGTTCGCCCCCACTTGCTTGTACTAACAAATCAAGATAAAAAAAAATCAACTTGTTGCATTTGAACACATGCATGGATCATGGATGTCCAGTGACCAATCACATCATCAAGAGCCATTTCACCAAGGAAACTACACCATTCTTCCATCTCACTGCTTCGTTAGATTTATGTCACAACTAACAATAGTACTTAGGCTGCGTTCGTTTCTGAGTGATTGAGAGAGAAAACACCTCGTTTTCCGCGCGCACGCTTCATAAACTATTAAACGATGTGTTTTTGCAAAAAAAATCTATAGAAAAGTTGCTTTAAAAAAATCATATTAATCCTTTTTAAAATTTAAAATAGTTAATACTTAACTAATCATGCGCTAATGTCTCACCTCATTTTGCGTATCTTCTCGATCTTCTCTTTTCCTCTCCTCTCAAACTCAGCCATCACAGAAAGTGATTGTGTGGTTTGGACGTTTGGTAGGGTTGACACTTTCAGATTAATCTGCAATTCTGTTTTGCTGTGCATGCAAGTATAAAATAGTTGGTGTGTGCAGGGATAAGCTAAGGTGGGTCATGAGTTGCATAACAAATTAAAGAAGAACTATCTAGCTATATCTAGGTGTTATGCTGTTGCTTTTCTGGTCCTGACATTATATATATATATATATTACATACTGTATCAATAATCAATTAATCAATTGATAGTTTATTCAGATCGTGTGGGGTGTTATGTTCTGGTTAGGTGAGCCGTCGTCTTTCTATCTATCTGGAGTTTTGCTGTTAATTCCTTTGATGAAAGCAAGAGATCTTGTCTAGACTTTAGGTTATTGTTTCGTTTCACTTCTCAATTTTTATGAAGTAATTTTCTGTGGTCGGTGAAGGTGCCGTTCTCCTGTGTGTCAGTTTGTGTGGTGACAATGCGTCATTGTGTCCTCGAGCATCCGAGAAAAAAGTAATTATCAAGATTGGCCTATTGGATCATGACTACTGTGTCAGTAGGAGTAGAGTTAATTAGTTCAGTTCGCTATCCTACCAAAATTTAGTAACATCGAAATTTTGTTTTGTTAGTAAACCAAACGCCACTTTAAATTATGATATAGTACTAAAATTTCAGTGATTTCTATCTATCCATCTTATAGTAATACCTCCTCTATTTTTTAATATATGAGACCTTTAATGTTACAATTTTTTTAATATATGACACCGTTAACGCTACATTTGATCATTTTTCTTATTCAAAATTTTTATGTAAATACTTAAAAGTATAAGTCATAATTAAAGTACTTTAATGATAAAACAAATTACTATAAAATAAATGATAATTATATATACTTTTTAATAAGATGAATATAAAAGTATGGTATATAAAAAAATAAAGGGAGTAGCTCTGTCCCACTGAATTTTGATAGTGTCTAGTCTTTTGCAATACCAAAGTATATAGCTCTCAGATATGAGTTCTAGAGTGATACGCTTACTCGTGATTAATTTGATGGTCTCTTTGATGTGGTTATGATGGAGACCCCCCCCTTGCCCATTCGTGCAATGGGTGATTTTCCAGAGTTTCTAAACCACATGCTTATGCATCGTCAGTCAGTTTCAGAAGACTCAAACCATCACCAGGACACACCAAGTCAAGATGTTCATGTACATAAACTGTCAAGTGGTTTATCCAGAAATGACCGAGAGAGTGATTAATTAACTAATAAATTTAAATAAGCTTAACCACGATATATGTATATATGTGAACGTTACAGGAAATTTCGAGCCGCTGCAGCCTCCATCACCGAATGGCCATATATGGGGCGATAATTGATTTACCAGAAAGTTCAGCTTCGAGAACTCTCCGACTTGTGTTGCATTGACTGTCTAATACATCAAAGAAATGTAGAATTGGGAGCAATTTTGTGTTTTTATGTTAGTAACATGTATATGAAATTCTCACGGAAAATGACTTAATTAGACATACAAGTTTATATTAATTAATACCAGCAATTATATATATTACTCCCTCCATCTCAAAATAGGTTCATTTTTCACTCATCTCACATATCGATAAAAAATAAAAGACTAGAATATCTCTATTTTATTAAATCCTTATACAATTATTCTTCATTTTATCTACTCCTAATGCATTTAACCTCTACTTTGATTGCTGAAAAATAAACTTATTTTGGGATAAATGGAAGGAATCATTGGATTTAAAAATAAATGCCTAAGATTTATCCATGTCACCAAAAGTAAAAATTTTACTAATTTTTTACTCTTTGTTGAATATGTAAGTAAATTTTTTTACTATTGATGACATGAACAAATCTTAAAAGTTTATTTTTTATCCAACGGTAGTTTTTTAAGTTTTCACTGTATGTATGATTTTCACTACATATTTTCCCTATATATACTCCCCCATTCTCAAATAATTGAAGTTCAAATTCCCTATATATACTTCTGCTTGAAAATATGCTACTATATTATTAAGGTGTGTCTGGAGTCATAAATTTGACTATATAAATCATAATATAATCAATAAAAGGTAATTTATAGTCAAAGTAAGATGGGGAGAGTGAACGAAGTCAGATATTTGAGAATGGAGAGAGGAGCCAAATTATTAATTACTACCCCGTAAATAAATACTACAGTTATCTTTTTAACTATGAACCTGATAAACTGTCTAGAAAGATATTTTTTTAGCATGAAGGTAGTAAATGATAAGGCCTCATTTTGGAACTGAGGAAACTTACGAGAATTTTAAAGGAAATGAACTAGTTCCTATGGAATTTTTTTTTAAGAAAACATGTATATCAGAGGAGTCCTAAATTAGTTACAGCAGTAACTATTGTATCCACTATGTGATTCCCCGCGCTTTACTGTAGGAAATTACTAAGCAATTCTCAAAAAAAAAAAATTTGGCAATCAAGCACTACTATTGTATCAATTTTTTTAAGATGATGTTGTATTCTTGCATGAAATTAAATATGTAATTATTACTAGCAGATGATGATGTGGCATGGTTACATATTAAGCTTTAGATTTAGTGGGGTTTAACTTTATAGAAAGTATAGATTTGCCTACATATGTAGCTGTACCAAGTACTTCATCAAAAAGTATCACTAGTTTACATGACTGACTTTTTTTGCGATTGTATGGAAAATGCATGCATACGGCATATATATGTACATACACCACATCCATACACGCCCAAAGAAACAGCAACAATAAATCTGGAACATCAATATTTTTTGAGTAAATTTCATAAAACTACATATACTTTACACAATCAGTCACAAAATTACAGATTTTAGAACTAGTTTCACAAAACTACAGATTTAATATCTTTGTTTATCACAAAACTACAAGTACTTTGAACAATATATCACAAAACTATAGATTTAAGAAATTGTTTCACAAAACTACATGTTTAATATCTTCACTTATCACAAAACTACAGATTTAGTGTCTCCATTCTCACAAAATTACATGTTTTAACAATGCTAAAACGCGTAGTTTCGTGAGAATGGAGACACTAAATCTGTAGTTTTGTGATAAATGAAGACACTAAATGTGTAGCACTATGATAAACGAATACACTAAATCTATATTTTTGTAAAACAAGTTCTTAAATCTGTAGTTTTGTGATAGATTATATAAAGTACCTGTAGTTTTGTGATAAACGAAGACACTAAATCTGTAGTTTTATGAAACAAGCTCTTAAATCTGTAGTTTTGTGATAAATTGTTCAAAAATACCTGTAGTTTTGTGAAATTTACTCATATTTTTTTATTGAAATTGCAACCACCTTTATATAATTATAATTATTAAGATTTAAACATCATTTAGTGAAGTCATGTATCCACGACAATTCCATCACCACATCAGATTTGAGTCGTCGTTGTTGATAGAATAACCATAATAATTTTACACAAGGGCTATTTCCCGCCGGCCGGCTTGCCCTAACAACAGGAAGTTTCTTACAAAGTGGAATCCTATAAGCACCTTTGAGGAAGGGATCGATATTTCTGATAAAGTTATGACAATGTTTTGTTTGTTAACAGGTACGTCGTCTATAGTAAAAAATGTACCTGAGTGAATATATGTTCTACCAAAGGGGAATGAGCACTTGTAAATTTTCTGTCCTCCATTGTAAATTTATCGTTTGGGAATGAGCACTTGTCAACACATGAGAAACAGCGATTATTGTGAATTGATTGTGCGGATTAAGACTTGCAGGAAAATCTTGGCCGGCCGGTTAATGAATTTAAACTTGTGACCATACTTCATCGGGAAGTTACCTTTCATGAAGTATACATACGTTGTACACATATGTATTTATCTTCAAGATTTAGACCTTAGGCAATAGGCATATATGTGTGTTGGTACGCGTAGGTAGGAACGTTCAATGTAATTGACGAGTTCTGGTGTCTTTTCTTGACTTTGTTGCTAATTAGCAAACCGGTAGACTTGTATCGTCAAGAGTGAGGAAGAGCACAGTTTGAGAGAGTGATAGATCGCTCGTTCCGAGTCAAACACAAAATGATTCATGAGTGTGTGATTGATATCGATCGATTTGTGTGTACTACTGTAGTGATCACGCGTGTGCCTGACTTCATCGTGAGATCACGAATAATACAAGGCCTTGTTTAGTTGATGAAAAGAAATTTTTTTAGGTGTCACATCGGACGTTTGTCCAGATGTTGGAAGGGTTTTCGGACACGAATGACAAAACTAATTTCATAACTCGCCTGGAAACCACGAAACGAATTTATTAAGCCTAATTAATCCATCATTAGCATATATGGGTGACTGTAGCACTTATCGCTAATCATTGACTAATTAAGCTCAAAAGATTCATCTTGCGATTTTCATACAAACTGTGCAATTAGTTTTTTATTTTATCTATATTTAATGATCCATACATGTATCTAAAGATTTGATGTGACATTTTTGAAAACTAAACAAGGCCTTACTAAAAAAACTCTGTTTTAAAAAGACCTAGATCTCTGCTCTTAAAGAGACTTAGCCTATCATTTAATTTTAATGTATGAAAGGATGGACAAGCACTTATTAATTTAATTGATAGTTTTTTTATTTGAGAGAGTTTAGAAGACCAAATATTCGTTACAAGTTCTCTTAGATATAAGTTTTCAAACAATCTCTGATGGAGACATGGTTTTACATCATGGTTTTATCAGAATTGTAAAGATTGACGGGATCTATATATCTCTTTTACATTTTTACATTTGAGCCCATCTAAGGTGGTGTTCTTTTCTCCTGAAGATGAAGATTAAGTTTTTTACGCAAAACGATGTGGTATTAACTTATGATTGATTGAGTTTTAATTATTACAAACTTGAAAAATAGATTAATATGATATTTTAGAGCAACTTTCATATAGAAAGTTTTCGCACGAAACGTACTATTTAACAGTTTGAAAAACGTGCGATAAAAATCTTAATCTTCATTCAACTCTTATTAGAGAAAAGAACAGGGCTAAGTATCTAATTATATATATGCTCTAGTATCTAATTTTACTTGCGGTTCTTTATGAAGTTTAAACTATAAAAATTCATATAAGTCTGAAGGTGAACCAAAATTATGTGAGATGCTTACAATATTTTCTTTAATATAACATGGTTAATATTTTTTATTAGGGCCATTTACTACTTAATTTCAAAGTACTTGAGATGAGATGAGTAACAATCGTATTAAAATAAATGTTCTAAGGAAATATGAACCCGGCCATTTATATTAAAGCAAATAATGTAAGAATCACAACTTTGATTCACTTCAATCGGATTTAAAATAAATTTTCTATTACTTTTAAAGAAGGAAAACATTTTTTTCACATGTAGACTTGTTAATAAACCACCCTTAAAAATACTTTTAGGGTGGTCTTCATCAGCAAAGGCTTGTAAAACATAATTTTCGTAAGTGATTCTCTTAATAAATCTATCCTTAAAAATCAAATGTTACAGGAGGTCATATAATAATACTCCTGAAAAAAAGTTGTCTAATTCTATACACAGAGCAACGGGCAATTCAGAAAACATCGATGCTATCGATTGGCTGCACAAATATCTTCTACAGTATACCAGTGCTCTGGCAAGGCCTGTTTAGTTGTGAAATTTTTTTTATTTGGTTGTCACATCATATATACGAACACACATTTAAAATATTAAACGTAATCTAATAACAAAACAAATTACAAATTCGAGACGAATTTATTAAGCCTAATTAATCCTTTATTAAAAATGTTTACTGTAATGCCACATTGTCAAATCATGGCGTATTTAGGCTTAAAAGATTCGTCTCACAATTTACACGTAATATGTGTAATTAGTTTTTTCTTATATTTAATATTCTATACATATATCTAAATATTTAATGTGACAGCGTGAAAATTTTTGTTTTGGGAACTAAGAGGCTAAGGCAACCTTGCATATAGGAGCTATGCTTGGGCGTGGGCACCACACATTGGTGGGAAATTTGTACAGTTGATGTAATAGGAGACGTTGACGTATGGGTTTAGTCAATGTGTCAGTCGTTGCTACTGCATTACACCCTCCGTTCAATAAAAAACCAACTTTTGGGGATGAATCTGGATCCATATTTGTCTAGATTTATCCCTAGAAATTATTTTTTTTTGACGGAGGGAGTACGTAGTAGCATTTATACTGTCGAGTATACGTGTTCGCCATCTGCCGGCCGGAACAGTCCAGACGCTCACGATACCAGGTCAAGTGGATATGCTGTACTATTGCAAAGCGGTATTAAAACCGCGTCGTCTCTCCAAAGCAGCTTTAATAATTTGTTTAATAATTTCCCTGATAATGAAAGATCGTATTGTTTTCATGTAGTGAAGTGAGCCTACCTCAACTAATTAGGTTTTTTTTTTATAGAATCAGTTCACTCGAATTTAAATATTAGATTTAACGTGTGTGCTCGTATTTACAACTATTTATTATTTTAATGGTACGCGACGTACCTGTCGATAGTGAGTCGCCTGTTATGACTTCGTTAATCTCAAAATATGTCAACTCAGTCTTTTGGAGGTGCTCATAGATATAAAGTGTGCGTGTGTATTTATTAGGGTGAGTGTGCTCGTGTTATGAGCGTCTGCGTTTGTACTGTGTTTCTAAAAAAAACTTCATATATAAATTTAGGAAAGTTATTAATTTGCCGAAAGTTAGAAAGGAGAAAAACGACGAAAAGAGATGAACATGTAAGTAGATGTCAACCCAGTCTTTCGAAGATGCTCATATGATAAGTATATCCATGAGTGTTTGGGGTAAGTGCGTGTATGTTATGAGCGTCTTCGTTTGTATTGTGTTTTTTAAAAATGTTATCTTCATATATTAATTTAGGAAATTTATTAATTTGCCGAAATTCAGAAAGGAGAAAAAAATTGATGAAAAGCGACGAACATGTACCTACGTATGATAAAAGGAGAGGAATCCATCGTCGTTCCACTTTCGCCGTCTTTTTCTTTTTACTAAGGAAGTACCTCTACTATCTATATATAGTTTATGGACGCTCGGATTTAAACCTAACAAATAGAATTATACTATACATCGTGACTCTACCACCACATCGATCAATGATTGATCCAATTACTTATTTTGAATGGCGGATTTCTATTTTTAATATTTTGATCGCATAACTTCTTTTCATATGCCTAATTAAGCCTAGGATCGCAGCGTGTACTTTCTTTATGCCCGGTTTTACTTTGTTTTTGTCTACTTTAAATATTTTGATACTTGAATTTTAAATTTTGTAAGAGTTAATTTATATGACTGATTAGATTTTGAGGCTATTCGGTGAAACTTGCTCTAGCATCATGGGCTGTCCTGTACAGAGCCTGTGAGGCTGTGGCTTCTGGTTCGGCAGCTGATGTAACTGAGCGGTTAGCCTACTTTGTCCGTTTCAAAATATAAAGAAATTTTATTAGATGTGACACATTTTAATAAACGTATCCAGACTTATAGCAGTCTGGCTTTTCGTATGATCGTGTTTCAAATGCACATTTCTCAAACTGCTAAACATTATGTATTTAACAAAAATTCTATAGAAAATTTTGAGTAAAGTGCATCGGCGGTCCTTAAACTTGTAGGGTTGTGTCATATAGGTCCCTAAACTCTTAAAATGCATATTCAGGTTCCAGAACTTGTCAAAGTGTATTATCTAGGGCCCAAATCGACACATCTCCTTTAGAATCCTACGGCTCATGTGGCATGCCACATGGACGTGACGTGTCCCTTTCCTTTTTTTTTCTTCGTTATTTCTTTTTCTTCGTTTTCTTCTCATTCTTATTTTTTCCCTTTCTTCTGCTGCTCGGGTCACAAAGAAAGGAGAAGAAAGGGAAAAAAAGAGAAGAAAAAAAGAAATGGAAAAATTTTAAATTGGACCCATTTGTCAGCCAAAATGATGCCAAGTCATTCAATGTGGGATGCCATGTCATTCCATATGGCATGCCATATCAACGCCACGTAGAATCTATAATGGGTTGTTGCGATTTGGGACCTAGATGACACACTATGACAAGTTCTAGAACTTGGATATGCATTTTGAGAGTTTAGGGACCTAGATGAGACACCCCTACAAGTTTAAGGACCGCCCGTACACTTTACTCGAAAATTTTCTTTAAAAATTTATGCAAGTCTATTTAAATTTTAAAATAATTAATACACAATTAATCATACTTTAATAAATCACTTGTCCGGCTTTAAAATCAGGATTTTTTTTTTACGAAGGCAGTGTAGCTACTGCTGCAGCAAGCTCTTCCAAACTCTCTTGTCTGTCTACCCGGTTTGTCTGTCCGGTCTGCCCGGTTTGTCTGCGTTCGGGTCGAAGAGTTGAAAACTTTTCTCATATAGAAATCGGACTAGCTCATTAGCACATAAATAATTAAATATTAATTAAAAAAATTTAAAAATAGATTAATGTAATTTTTAAGCAACTTTTACATAGAACTTTTAAAATAAAGCTAGTTGATAAACAGAAAAATTAGAAGTTGAGAAATATGAGAAAAGAAAGCACCCTAAGATTCTTTATGGGTGATGGATACAACTAAGTTTATGAAAATTATTTAAGGGCACAGACGAATAAATAAAATATTGAACATTTAAAAAGTTGATTTAAATCTTTTTTTCTAAAAAATACTAATGAAGAAAGTTTCGTAAGAATAAGTGTCGCTTTTGGAAGTTTAGGAAGCAAACTTGCAGTAATCCATAATCTTTAAACCGAAAAGAATAATATAGGAAGTATAAGTGGAAAGAAAAACGATTCTCATCGATAGAGTTTAATTTGAGAGATTTGTTCCGGTCCAATAAAAAGTATGTCAAGGTATCAATATCTCATGGTACCAAATCGTTTCCGATCGTTGAATCTAACAATACCTCTGTCCAGCTAGATCCAACGATCGGAAACAATTTAGTACTATGAGGTGCCGGTACCTCGAGATACTTTTTACTGGACCGGATTAGAGCAAATTTCTTAATTTGAACTCGGAAGTTGCTGGAAAAGGCTGGTCTAGCTAGCTGTTCGACGAATCGCCGTGGGTTCTACTCATGTATTTTCTCCGTTTCATATTAAAAGATACTTTAACTTCTTTAAAAACTTTTTATAAGTTTGATTAAATTTATAAAAAAATATCAACGTTTATAACATCAAATTAGTTCATTAAATCTAGCATTAAAAATGTTTTGATAATATATTTGTTTGGTATTTAAAAAATATTACTATGGTTTTCTATAAATATTAAACTCAAAATTTTTATTTTAAAAAATAAAATGTCTTGTAATAAAAAATGCATGGAACTGCGATCAAGCTAGTCGTCAAGTCAATGTCAATATCTAGAACCTTTTGTTGGACTGCATGCATGTGTCCTCACCGAACACGCTCCTAACTCATCATCTCATCATCAACTTGTGTGCATATATGTACGGGTACATGCATGAAACAGCTCGAACAACCTACGAAGATGTGAACAACTTTGATTAAATTATTGCTAATTGGCAGTAATTGACAACTTGAGATCATCAGTAGACAGTAGGACGTTTCAGTACGTCACACGATGCCCAAAAGCAAAGATAAACCAGCGTTAGTTTTTTTTTTCCTCTTCTTATTACCAAACACCCCGTTTGATAGATACTTGTTCGTAATAAATTAAATTATATTCCATGAAGAAAAGAGTGTTCCATCCATGGAAATAATCCTCCCTCAGTTTCTTTTCTTTTTCTCCAATGAAATGACCATTAGTACCAGAATTCAATATCCATTAATTACGCTTGTAGTCCACTTAATCAAATTCTCCATCCGTTTCTAAATATTTTACGCCGTTGTCTTTTTTAAATATGTTTGACTATTCGTCTTATTTAAAAAAATAAGTAATTATTAATTCTTTATCTATCGTTTGATTCATTGTTAAATATACTTTCATGTATACATATAGTTTTACATATTTCACAAAATTTTTAAATAAGACGAATGGTCAAACATGTGCTAAAAAGTCAACGGTGTCAAACATTTAGAAACGGATGGAGTACTGAAGTAGAGCGAAAGCAGCAAATTTTGCTATAGTACGAGTCTGTTCAAATTGATGACATTTTTAACCATACTATTATTTGGTAAAATTAATAATTATGTGGCTACATTTAGTTTGTTACCAAATATTGGCAATGTGTATGGAATTTTGGCAACATTATTAAGCCAATCCTACCAAAATTTTGGCAATGTTATCAATTTACTAAAATTTTTGCCATTGCCAAATTTTGGTAAGGTTCATTTTGGCACCAAATTAAACCTACCCTATATTCTTCATTTTCCGCAAGCAAATTAATAATGCTAAACAAGAATTCCTGATAATTAATATACATGGACAGATTAAATATTTATTTTGGATAAATAGATTAATTTGAATGTCCCCCAAGTACATAATGATCAACAACTACTAGATTGGACTAGATAATGACAAAACAGAGGAAGTACTAACGGAATAGTGCCAAAAGAGAGAAGTGTAAAATTTTCATACCACAAGCGAATTATGGATGCAAGGATTGGTGAAAGAAAAATGTTCTCAAATATTAATTCCATAACAAACCTCTCTAACTTTTCAAAATATATTATACTAATTTATAGTCGTTGTCAAAGCGGCATATATTTCTCTAAAAAAATGGTATATCATTTTTACGTTTGAAGAGTGACCGCGCACTTCAACAGACTATTAGACGCATGTGTAGATATTCTACACCTGATGCTCATTTATTCCACACCAAATATCCATTTTGGAAAAAAAAAATATCGACCAACACATGCACATTAGAGTGCGAAGAATACGCGTGGAAAACACGTACACTGATCAAGGTTTTGTATGATAAAAATATTATCTATGCATAAAACAAGAAGTCAAATATTATGTCTTCACTACCTATGAATAACTAGCTGTCTTATTAATAGCATATAGCTAGACATATCCCAAGCTAGCTAATTATAGTAATTAAGCAGCACAATACCCTTAAATTTAATTCTTAATTAGGGCTAGCTTTGGAACATGAGAACATTAAGCGGTAATTAGCGTTTACTGGACTCCCTCTTTTTTCTCAAGTCAAACTTATTTTAAAAAAAATCATGTAGTTTAACAACGTATAAATTATATATTATAAAACTTATTTAAGATGGTGAATATGATATTAAACTATATAATTTTTTAAAAACTGATGGTAAAAGATACATACATATGTTTGTTTGTCTTAGGAAAAAGCAAAGCTAGTGAAATAATCCTCCAACACATATTAAATTATGTGAATTAACTCGCCGCCGCATGCAAAGCATATGGTCTAGCTAGCACGTGTGTTGCACATACACCTCGTACCATTGAGGCCGCACGTCCACACATCATTTGACACGCCACATGTTAGTAAATATAATAAAATAACTTAATTAATAAATATTTTCAAAAATAGAGCATAGTTAGTTAATTAATTATCTCTATATATAAAAAGAAGAGACAGTCGACCCGCCTGCTACCTACTGGGTCTCTCGCATGGAAAAACTGTTTCTGTCGTAGTGGTAGAGAGCTGCCACGATATGCATGCACAATATGCTACTTTGACTAGCTACAAATATAACAGAGAAAAATTCCTTACAGATGGCCTATATGGAAGATATATTCTTTTTATTCGGACTCAAGGAAGATATTTTTTTATTCATGGTTTATAAGTTAAAAGACCCGCGACGACTGATGTAACGGAAAATAATTTTAATGTTGATTTTTGTACTTTTACTTATATAAGTGGTATGGAAGTCAAAGCTGAATGATTAAAACGCCTTAAGAATCCCTATGCTAGTCTTAAAAATTAAATTCTAAATTTAAAATTGGTTATATGTAGCTCAAACAAACATATATATGTAATTTTTCATAACCTAATTAACCAACTAGTCACTAGGTAGTGGTCATATCTATAATCTTTTTTTTGGGAAGTGGACATATCTATGATTAAAAAATAATTATTGTGATAGATTAAGATGTGGAAGGTAGTGAAGAAATCGACTTTAAGACATATTAATTTTTAAGAGTTAGAAGTTATTATATTTTTATATCGAGCGAGTATACAGAACCTCTCGGTTAATAATGTTATTAAGTGAAATGACGAGGATTGACAAGCCGCATTCAAGCTAATTAATTAATAAAAAATAAGAAGAGCAGTTGAATTTGTATGCGCCAATCATGCAAATTTTGGATTTGAGCAAAGAGATACTAGCTGGTTTGCATATGGATGCGACTTTCGTTCTCTCCCATTGTACGTAGAAAGAAGCTGATGTGAGCCGTGAGCGTGTGTCCGGCTAAGGATGATCATCATGCGTCATGGATGATCTTAGTATTATATTATTTATGTTTTTTCTAGAGAAACTATTTCTGCTTTCCTTCTTTCGCGTTGGATATGTATTCCACTGTGCTGTTACACGCACGCTGGATACATACATATATATATATATATATATATATATATATATATATATATATATATATATATATATATATATATATATATATATATATATATATATATATATATATATATATATATATATATATATATATATTTCATTGGAGAATAGTTAATATGATCCCTAAAGTTTCGCTCCTAGATTAGTTTAGTCCTTAATCTTTTATATTGTCCAAACAAGTCCTTTAAATTTGTCATGTGGGCTAATATAGTCCTTGGTCCCACCAAAATCGCCACATGGACCTGCCATGTCACCTTCTTATGCAAAATCTATATGATTTGTCCAATTTACCCTTACGCACAGGAAAGTAAAAAACAAAAGGAAAAAGTTAAAAAATATATGGTATTTGTAAGAGCAAAAATATACCTCAAAAGGGTGAAAAAAAGAAGTATTTTTTTCCTATGGTTATATCTAATTCACCCTTATATTTATTTTTCTATGATATACGTAAGGGTAAATTGGACAATTCATTATTGATTTTGCATGAATGATGACATGGCATATCCATATGATGATTTTGGTGGACCCAACGAATATTCTAGGCCTTATGAAAAAGGTTAAGGATTTCTTTGGACCATTTAAAAGGTTAGGGTCTAAACTGATTTTACAGAGAAACTTTAGGGACTAAAGTAGCTATTCTCCCTATATTCATCACTGCTTCTTCCACTATGGGTATATATATCCGTAGTCGATCGAAGAAGCAATGATAAATATATAGGAAGAGAAATATAGTATGTAACTGAATGATTGTATTGGGTCTCGGCCTCTCGGGATGATATATGTATAAAGATTATATGAGTAGAGATATGAAAGGATTAGCAATAAGAAATGGTTCTAAACAAATTAATCTTATCCTAATATTTCTACAACTATCATATATGCTCTAACCGTCAGGAACACTAAAATTTATCTTATAGGAAGATCACTAGTGATAAGTCGTGTTCAAAATCTATTGAAATCACAATAACCTTAGTGAAATTTGTAAAATCATGGGAGAGAAAGTTTGAATCTACTTGCGCTTCCAATTGTTTACTTATTATCTTATTAGCCGCCATGGAATTCAAAATTAAAATCTAAATTTAGAGTTAACATTCGATCGAGTTATTTTTATCCCTTAGTTTGTTCTTAGTATTAACTTTTAAACCGCTAATAACTCAATCTAATATAAGATATGACATAATCTAGTACAACAAATATGGACATGGATCTGTTTGTTATACTAGATTATATCTCATATTATTTTAGGTTGTTTTTTTATATGGAGGGAGTACATTTATAGCACACGTCTAAATAAATAAGATTTAGAATATAGTAAAGTACAAAATTATGTTTAACTCACATAACACACAACTTTATCCCATGGGAGTACTTTAGATCCAGCGACTTGATTATTGTCCTTTTGCACCTGGGATATGAATGAAGTGAAGTACAAAGCACACTGCACTCAAGGAGAGTTTGGTAGCTAGTAGGATCTTCTTAGAATCTAGCTACAACCATCAGCATCTATCTCTCTCCTCTCAATTGTTCATACGTAGGTCTCATTCTTTAATTTCTCTCCTGAATTTATTTTCCTTTAGCATTACGGCATCTGCATGCACGCGTGCAAGTGCACATGACATAAAAAAAAAGCAATTTTACAGTCCTTGAAATGATACCATGAGGTATTATTTTTTCTATTGTAAATTTGATACCTAGATATTATGAGGTACCTCATGGAGTCATGGTACCTCCTCAAAGACCGTAGAATTACTCTTAAAAAAAAGAGCAAAGCAAACAACATTTTTTTTCCTGTAAATCCATAACTCTCATTGGGCTCTTTATGCTCGGTTGTGTCCATCTGGTTAGATGTAGAGGTCGGGTTTATATCCTATTTTCTAAGAAAAAAATTGGCTCTTTGCTGAATTTTCTGTTTTTTTTATAGAAAGTACAAAGATCAGCCACAGGGACATAAAGCCTGTTTGGGGAACTTAAAATTCTGAGAAGCAGCTGGTTGGTAGCAACTTCCAAGAATATGGAAAAGCTGGGTTTTCCAGCTTCTAGCTTGTAGTTCATTTCCTGGATTCTACAACTACAGCTTCTCAGAATTTGGACTAAAAACTAGACTGTTTAGAGGAGTTTCTGATTCTGGGAGAAGGTGCAGAAGCTTCCCTAAACAGGGTCATATTTAGATATGAAATTATAATATCATGGATTATTACTACCCCACACATGCAGGGACAATTTTCATCGATCTGATTTTTTTAAAAAAAAAAGAAAAACTGAAGTTGCCTAGTAAGTGATCGATTTTTTTTGACATAAACTGATCGAATTCTGCAATATATAACTGAGAACATTGATCATTTCACATCACTACACTAATGCAATTCCAATGGAACAATTAACCAGAGAGGCAATACTAGAACAATGAAACAACACTGTTCTGTTTTAGTTCGGTAATTATTGATTATAATAAACACTGTAAACATAATTTACAGAGTTTAATTTTGATTGATTAGAAGAGCTCAAGCTTGTTCCACGCTGAAGCTGCTGCCTCCTGCTCAAACGCGCTCCTCTGCTGGTCGTAGCACTGAAAGGCGTCTAGCTCCTCGTACATCGCCGGCGGCGATAGCGGCGGCGGCGGCAGCGGGAGGCGGTAGTCGTCGTCCCACAGCAGGGACGGCGGCGCCGCCGCGGCGATCAGCTCGTCGAGCTCCATCAGGCACATGGCGTCGTCGGGCCACTCCAGGACCGGGAGCAGCGCCGCGGCGTCGACCTCGTCGCAGCTCGTCGTCGAGGAGGCCACCGACGAGGACGACGACGACGACGATGTCGTCGGCGTCGAGGCACCGGCGGCCGTGCAAACCGGCGGCGGGTGGTCGCGCAATGGCACCATGATCTCGTCCGGGTGGATCATCGGCACCTCGTCGGTGCAGAATCCCGGGGACTCCTCCTCCCAGAGTTCGTCGTGCTGATGCTGCTCGGCCACCGCCGCCGCCGCCGCCGTGTTCTTTCTCTCTGCGTGCTTCTTCTCTGGCGACGGCGACGGCGGCGGCTGGAGGGGCCTGTGGGTGAGGGGATCGATCCCCATTTTCTTGAGCTTCTTCTTGATGTGAGTGTTCCAGTGGTTCTTGATCTCGTTGTCCGTCCTCCCAGGCAAATGAGACGCAATCTTAGACCACCTAACATGTTTTGTATATAAAAATGGTTATATATACATTAAAAAACTAATTTATCATACGTTCAGGCATGTTGTCCCAACGTGTCGAGGACAATGTTATCGTACCTATTGCCCAATTGGGCATGTAGGTCGACGACGATCTTCTCCTCGGCGTCGGAGAGCAGCCCCCTCTTGAGATCCGGCCGGAGGTAGTTCGTCCACCGTAGCCTGCAGCTCTTCCCGCACCGGAGAAGCCCTATAATTTTATTACAAACATACCCTTTTTCAGACAATGAAAGTATATAAACTTTCGGCCTCGATCGTAGGATGCACATAGCCAAAACACACATAAAGTAGTACTGCGACACGAGGATCTCGATCGACGCACCGGCGAGCTTGGGGACGGCGCGCCAGCAGCACTGGCCGTTGGTGAGGAGGAAGGTGATGAGCTTCTGGTCCTCCTCCGCCGTCCATGGCCCCTTCTTCAGCCCCACCTTGTCGCAGCACGGCTGCCTCCCCATTGATGATCTCCTACCTTAAGCTGCTGAAGATTTGGTTTCTTCACCAGAAATGCTAGAAACAACAAGAAGCTGCAGGGTGATCGATCTGATCAAGAGATTAACTGACAGCAATTCAGCTAGGTATGGTATGTAAGGTAGCAAATGGCAGTTCTGAATTCTGAATTGAGGATTGGGATGATGATGCAGGAGGAGGAGTACTAAGGAGCAAGATGCAATGCTCACCTTCCTTTATAAGGGGGAGGCAAGAAGAGGAGACAAAACAAACCAGCCAGTAGCTAACTACTGATGTGTAGTAAGCACCAAGGGTCTCTCTGTGTGTGATGTACTGATGTGTAGTTCAAGCTTCTATCTCTCTTTATTTTTTTATTTTTTATTTTTTATTTTGCTTACTAGCTCTATGTACACGTGTCCGAGGCCGGTGAGGCTGCGCGGTGGGCCCGGGCCGGGCGTCGGCAGTGAAGGCTGTGAGGGTGGCCTACGTGCCACCATGAAGCATGAGCTTCTGCTCTTGGGTCCCTTTTGCTTGCTTTGCAATTGCAAGTGCTGCACTACAAAGTTTCCATGCTTTCTTTTCTTCTCCCTTTACTTTCATCTCATGTTCTGACAAAATTATCCTCTGGTCTACCTTTTGCCCTGGATGGATTTTAGGTGAGATCAGAGAATTCTACTACCTGTTTTTAGGTGAAAACAGTTATTGACAAGATTAATTATCCTCAGATCAATCGATTAAGCTGCCGACCAGCTTAATTAATTGACAACATGTAAAATGTTCAGTCATCTGTTCTAGAGCTTCAGATATGACTTGCAAAGGGGTCCTTATTGTCCTACCATGGTTAAAAATTTTCATCCATTTTTTTTCCGGTGAAAAATTATGGGGCCGCGACGGATCGAGCAAGCGCGTGTAGAACTTGCAATTTTTTTTGAAGATTTGATCAGCAATTTCAGAGGTATATGTAGCCGCAGTATGGAGTACGGCTTGTTGGACAAGATTTTGGCTTCCAGCAGGCAGGAAATGTTGAATGATCATTGAGGTCAACACTGCTCACTCTCCCTTGTCAACATATGAAACTTCCCATGATATCACAGGGATGAAATTGCCCACAAAAGTCTGTGAGCTAAGATCCAAAACATTCTTCCTTCTATCCATACAGAGAGATTGCGGATCGCGACACGATGACGGTGGAGGATATTCGACTAAATTTTTATAGGTTTAAATGAAATGAATAGTGAGTAAAAAGTAATTTGAGTGGTAAAATTGTGTTCTGAATTGTAGTAGTGCCAGCAATAGATTGATTGGCAATGAAAGCCATTATTTTGTTGTACTAGATGACCTTCATTTTAACTGATCGACCAACTTAACAGTATCCATCAAGACTTCACTTCAGGCCGGTCAGGACACAAGGTCGGAATGATCAACTACATCTTCTTCAGTAAACAAAAAGACCCGTTTATATTTTGACAATTTTTATTGTGATCTGTACTAGTCGTAGAATACTGCTGGTAGAGACCATCGTAAAAACACTCTTATTTTTTACAAATTTTTTTCTCGAACATGAATGATCACTTCATAGGTTGACTGAAGAACTGCATGCTTAATTTGAATTCCCAAGTCAATTTAGGGTAAAGTAGTGCACTTCATCATTTCTTTTCCCTGGCATATCTTGATTGGGCAGTTTGGCACCAACACTAAGTATCCTTTCAGACAATCAAAAGCATCATCTGACTGCAGTTCAAAAAAAAGAAAAGGGCACCCTCTGACTTCAGCTAGCTAGAACAAGCCATCAATCAGTACACCGCGTCTCGGTGTCGCGCTGAGGTCAAATTTCGCCACTCAAAGCTGAAAAACATGGTACTATACAAAAACCAGAGATTATTATTATTATCATCATCATGGATGTACTTTTGCCTCCCATCATCCTTTATCATTAGACAATTAGATGTGCTATTAAGCCTTTGATTGGGATATGTGAAACCCTGAAAGATGAGGAGGGCCAGGTGCCATTGCCATGCCATGCAAGGCAGCTCCTTTTCTTTCTTTTTTTTTCCCCTTTCTGAATCCACTTCAATTCCACACAAAGGAAGAGATGATCAGATCACCATACATGATGGAGAGACTGTTAGTGGTCCAAAGATTGTGTTCTCCCAACCAACATTTTCCTCCTCCTGCTCCAACTCACATTCTGACCCTGTTCATGCAACAAGTTTTGCAGTGACATATGTGCCACCCAGAGTCACAATTTTCACAAAGCTCATGCCCCTTTTCTTGGGCTGTTGCTCTCTGCAAATCCTGTCTCCCATGACGCGTGTGCTCCGGGGGGTGTTAGTGCTCATGTAAATGTCATGGATTTTGGTGGTTAGTTATAGTGTACCTGAAGACGGTCACCGACGCGAAAAAAAAAAGGAAAAAAAGTTCCAGCTTGTGATTTAGTAGCACTGATTTATTTATTTATTTTGTGTGTAGGGGAAAAAGGAGGTGCCCTTCACTTGAGTTCATGGCAAGAAGCAGGGGACTAGATGGGAACAGCACAACTACTGATCAGTGATGCCTTGCCTTGGAACTCACTGGTGAAGGGTGTAGTAGCAAGGTTCCTTTTTCACATGTCGAAATTTTGGAGGACCAATCTGCTGCTGCCACCTGTTTCATCACTCAGAGGAATGTAGAAATTTCAGAGTATTTTTATAGGAACTGAACTAATTAGGCCTAGTTCTGTTGTTCTAAATGGATAAATAGATGATGGATTATTTGATTTTCTTTCTAAAATAATATTCTAGGGTTCAAGCGAATGAAGTAACTATTATAAAGTTAAAAAAATATTTTAAAAAGTATTCTAAGGAACTTATATATGTAGAAACCGTTTGCAAAAATCACAGCTTAGAAAGCATGACTGTGATAACCTGTAATCTATAAGAGGAAAAGAAGAAGGCCCTTGTAAAATTCTTGTGTTTCATGTGAATAAATTAGTTATACAAAATTTAAAAGTTGATCTAAAGATGTATTACAAGAAACTTATATATAGAAATAGGAAGCTTTTTACCAAAAAAAAACGTACCATTTAGGTGCTTTGAAAACATGAATGTGATAATTTATTATCTGTAAGAGAAAAGGAACATACCTCAAGTCCTGTAAAATTCCTATATTCCAAAGGAATCTTGACTATTGCTATAGAATATTATAGTAAAATAATATTTTTCTGAAATGTTTGGTTGTATATACACTTGTGGATATAGAGACCGGATTTTTATCCATTATATAAAAAAAATCTCAGCGAAACATCATTGTGAAATGATCGCCGCGAAACAGGTTTCTGGATGTAAAACTAACTTTGCTCATTGTGCACGAAATACACGTGTTTCCAGTATTCCAGGTTCACATCTGGGAGGATTCATGATCTTGATGTTATTAGGTGTGGTCTAAAATGGAGGGACTCGCTCGAGAGTGCGATATCTCAATTTGGTAAAGCTAGACTCTGACTTCACCGTGCCAACTATTGGATTCCCTCCTGAAAATGGTT
Source organism: Oryza sativa Japonica Group (assembly GCF_034140825.1). Lineage (NCBI taxonomy): Eukaryota > Viridiplantae > Streptophyta > Magnoliopsida > Poales > Poaceae > Oryza > Oryza sativa. Next base: position 20,734,260 of record NC_089042.1, on the reverse strand, counting down.
GCTCAAATAGCAAATGGAGACGCATGAACTTGAAGTAATTGTTTATGCTTTTATTAAAACCCTTTTTCAGATCTTGCTGGCTTGCTCCCCTCGAGGGAGATGGAGAAATTGTGTCTAAAAAAAAGTAGGGATGGACACGGGATTATTCAGTAGGTGCCGCTGATCTGCTTTAGCATTTGAAACAGATTATTCATCGAATTATCGTGACAGTAATCTGTTTAGTTGTAAGAATAAATTACATATTTTGAGAAATAAACTTATCTAATAACTTTAAAACAAGTAGTCCAAGCAACGCAGTAGAAGAAAGTTTCTTTTTTTAAAAAAAAAAGAAAATTTGTTTTTTGAAGCACGGAGTAAACAATTCATGACAATAATTCGGTAAAGAAGCGGAAAAGAAGATGGATGTGCAGTTAAAAACAATCGCATTAGAAAAGGTACATTTTGGTTATTTTGTTAGTGACCCTCTCTCGACCAAGATAATGAGGGACCAAAATACTGATATAGACTACGGAACAAATTTTGGAAAGCAAAGTGCTATCAACTGTCGAGTATTTCAATATTGTACAAGTTTATCGCAAAACATGATCTAAACCCTCAATTGACTACTCAAATTTAGACTCGGATTCGAAATAGTACAGGGACAGGTATCTTCTTCCTGTAAAAGATGAACAGATGATGGAAGGTATTCCAGTCGAGTAGCATTTCTTGCAGGAGTATCATTTGAATTCTGAAATTATAGGCGCAAATGGCAGCCAGACAGAGTACAGCACGCTCCAAAATGACAAATGGCGGTTAATAACGGTGTCCTTCAGTCTGTCATGCTGAGCACATTCTGAGCTGGAAGCCTGGAAGGTTAAACACATTCCATAGGCATATGGGACTTGAGGGCAATGGACTGTTTCAGTGTTATTCAGAGTTTCAGACAAGTTGCACAAGTCCATGAAGTCTGCACCCGCTAAATTTGACGTGATCAATAAATAATTCAGAATCCTAGATTTCCAGTACACTCAGTTAGTTAGTCTAGTACATTTGACGCTTTAAGTAAAAGTCATCAGCAAGTACTGGTACACAGACAGTAGTTTCATACCCAAGTATACTCGACAACTTGTATTTCCTGTAGAGGGGCAGGAACTCACCTCTAAGAACTTTCTTCCAGGTTCTCGCGTGAGTTACTAGAAAATTCCACGCAACGATGACAAGTAAACTGGCCAGATGGTGATAAATCTACCTTCAGATTTTCATGCCTCTTGCAGTAGGGCCGATTGCAAGTGCTACATTTCGGGAGCGGAAGCCAGCACTCCATGCACAGGAAGTCCGAGCATGCAAGTTCAGTCTCGCTGAGCTCCTCCAAGTCGATGCACCCACCGCATGTTTCGCATCGGGCAACACAGAAGAAGCAGCCTCGACATTGAGCCCAACTATCCTTTCTCCTGAAATATAAATAAATCATCAAAATAGATCAAACCTTATTTTGTAGAAATGCGAACAAAGTTCAGGTCAAAGTCAATAGACCTGAAAAAATACTGAAGAATATTTAACATATTGAACCAGTTGTTCCAAAGACGAGAGCAACCAAATAAAAATTAATTGTGCAGTTGCTTTCCTGTAGCCCATAGGGGAGAGAATAAATGAGTTTCTGGACCATCACTTAAAAGCTTTCCAGGAAAGATGAGATCCCTATGTCAGCTATTCCACAACCACAGGAGACAACACTATCAAATATCTAAAGGCACTGAATATTGTGACCATATAGCAAAGATGAGTTGTCAATAAGCAAATAAGAAAAACAGTGGCAAACTTTCAACAAATTTGAAGGGAAATTTTCGAAGCAAAGAGCAAATAAGAGTTCAAAAGATCAGAAGGTACAAACCTACAGCCATCCCTTGTACAATCAAACACCAGCCTCACATTTGTGCACATAGGGCACACATCAACATCAATACGGCGTTCATCGTTGGTGTTGAGCACTTCATGGACTCTGTGGCTATAGAAAAGTGATTGATCATCTTCTTGTTGGTTACCCTTGCACATGGCAGAACTGATAGCATCAAGATGATGCTTAGTCATCCTGCAAATACCATGGAGTCGAATGCGGTTTAGATTCCCCTTGCATTCATAAAGAACCTGGACAATCTTCACCACACCTTCAGCAGTCAAGCCTGTACATCTGGGCATATAGAGCTGCAAGTTAAAGAATAAGTTAGATAAGATGCACCCAAAGGTCACTAAAGCTATTGCATAGAAGTAAGTGGTACGACGTGAAGTGAATATGTACTTTTCATGAGCATATGATATTGATTTCATCTTCCAGAAATAACAAAGCATCAAAATTGAACATATATATTAGCATTCTGCAGTAGTAAACAGATTTACGCAATAGAAGACTGTAACTTCTGGCCAGCATCTATTATGGATAAAAACTAAGTGCAATAGCATCGTTAAGTCAACAGTGCTATATATAGGTAAAGCAAGTTCAAACTTCATACAACAAATCAGCTCATGCAATTATTTCCCATGTTTTCTTAGAACTAGAACCTCCAAAGTCATTCTGGTAACTGAAAGTGGCAATTTAACAAACTCACTATTGCTCCATAAAAAAATTGTGGTCAACAATCATGATTTTGGAATGGAACTAGATAACTTGCTCCCAGCTAGTTGCTAGCAATAATTATTTTTTAAAATGGAACTTTTGGTGCTTTTACAGTACTTATCAGAAATTGTCATATGACAGTTATCAGTTCCTAGATTGAATTTTAAAAAAAAACAAGAGAAAAATGAACTTCATGTGTGTGAGATGTCTAATGTTGCTCACTTCAAAAGTTAGAAAGGCTATGGGAAGTTAGTCATGGCAATCTTCTAACTAACCTTGTAAATTTTAGCCCTAGTTGAGATCATGGTGTCCTTCAGTAGCGTACTAGACTCCATACTGAGAATCTTTCATTGATTAAAGAACAAAGGGTGATGTAGATTAGAGAGTACTCCCTCCGTCCCAAAATATAACAACTTCTTCACCAACATTCTCTTCTCAACCAATCACAATCCTCCACCATTCAATTTTCTCACCTACCTCCACTTCTCAACCAATCACAACCTTCTTCTATTTAATTCTACCTACTTTCTTAATACCCGTGTCCAACCCTAAAAATCCTTATATTCTAGGACGGAGGGAGCAGTAAGTATTGAGTATTGACCAACTGCACCACATTTTACCATATAAGGTTTGGTACATCCAAAGTCCAAGGCAAATGTATCTCATATTATCCCCAAACAGGTGGCTAAGGGAAATAATACGGCAACCTCAAAGTTGAAGACCTATACATTATTATTCACAAATACTGCAGTGCCCTAATTGTTCCATATTTTTCTTGACAAGATAAACATTCTTTTCCAGTATTATGTGGTGTACATGGTTGTATATCCAAGGAAAAATCTCTCAAGGATACAATCAATCCACTGCAGATTTGATGTATTAAATTCAAAATTACAATAGATACTGTTGACTCCCTAATCCCAGTAGCTATTGCAGTTAGCAAGGTTAGTGAAACAACCCAAGACGTATAGAGAAATCTCAACCCCAGCGAAAGTGAGTAAGAGAAACCCAGCATGGTGTGCCATTTATTCCATCTTTTAACAAAGAGTCCTAAATCAAGAACTTTTCCCTGCTCGGAGCCTTGGAACCCAATAACTTTTCCAGTTTCCCGCACTAGTTTAACTGTTTCGTGTGAATTCCAAAAACATACTGCACAATGAGATGCATCTTGTGCATACATGAAACATTCAGAATGTCTGAGATCACAAAAAATTTGTTAAAATCAAGTTTAATCAGCAAGAACATCAAACAACCATGTATAAAATACGTGAGGTGGTTACCCAAGATTGTGTAGGATCAGTGTTACCATCTTAAAGCCTTAGGCAATAATTCAATCAGATGTTTGTACTGTTATACCCATGGGATCAAACTGAAATTCTTATTATTTCGTGGTGTCAATTCAATGGGAATGTTCTGTGTCTGGTATTATTTATCTATGGTTTCTTATGTGTATTAGGCATCGATTTCTATTCATCTGGCACCTGCTTTATCCCAATTCCAAAGTGCAGGAATCTGTGATAAAAAAGGCTCATAAAATAGGATCTCGGAACCCTTTATTTCACTTACACAGTATGTACCATGTAGCACACTGAGTGGTATATATAAGCCTAAAGTTGGAAGCAGTGGCCAAAACCATAGTATGGAGTAACTTTATGAAGACTCGCTTGCTAACTTGTATACCAATACTAGGACACCCAAAAAATAATAATATTTTAATGGGTAATGAGATCACACTGTCCAAGAACAGCAAAATGGAAAATTGTTGCTCTAGCACATCTTTCACTAAAGGGTTGGCTATAAGACACTAAGACTATTTTTTACTATTACATTTAGTACGAACAAAAAATATTATTAATGTCACATTGACCTATATTTATAATTTACAACGAATAAATGCGAAGGAGAGGTCATCCAGCGTCGACTAGTGTGGATGTTAATGTTAGTATCTAATGGGATCACTTAACACAGATCACAGGATACAAAATGGGCACCCAAGCAAGCAGGATCCTAGAATTCACACTTGATTGAGTAATGTGCTCAACGAATTAATTTATCTCTTCCAAGCAAGAAACCAACCACTACCTTTTGTTGCCACCATAGATACCATATAAGATTACTAGTGTTGTTTCAAAAAGGTCCATATCACAGGAATTGGAATAACAATAACATGCATTCTCTCTCGAAGCACAAAGCTTCAAGCTCCATGTCGAGTTGTCCTCGTGTAAAAATAGTATTTCATACAGAAATAACTAAAAGTCCAAAATGCTAGTGCGCTGGCTTTCTGGGGGGTGCTATTTACTGAGGGCATGAACACCAACATAAGTCTATCAAGCTCCAAACACGATAAAGTACAGTGTATCAAGTATCAACTAACATCGATTTGTATTTGTAAACATGTAATGTTTAAATTGTAATGAATTCAAATTAACTTGATCAATTATCATTACATTATTGCATTTTCCCCCCTCTTTCGATTTCGGTAACATGAGCCAAACTGCTGAAAGCTAAAGCAGCCACGGTGCGTAGGCATTACAGCAAACATTAGGCGAGCAACACCCAACTACCCAAAGCATCTATAGATCTTTCCCTAATCCAAACTTTTCTCACAAACCAAAATGAAGCGAACATGCGGTGTGGGGGAAAACCCTCCCACTATATACCTCGGTGATGCCAGGGTTTCGCTCGACGACGCGGAGCAGGCCGGCGTCGGAGACGCGGGTGCACCCGAGGAGGCGGAGGGACCGGAGCGTCCCCCCCGCCCTCCCCGTCAGCGCGAGGAGCGCCTCGTCGGTGAGCCGGCGGGCGAGCGGCGGCGCCGCCACCGCGACGCGCCGCCACAGGAGCGGGTCCCCCGCGACGGCGTCGCGGAGGCGGCGGCACGCGCCCGCGCAGGACAGCAGCTCGCGCAGCGGCAGGTAGGCCAGGGACAGGAGCAGGGCGGCGTGCGGCTCGCCGCCGGGGGACGCCGGCAACGGCGGCGGCGGCGGCGGCGCGGCGGAGGCGGTGGCGGTGGCGGGCAGCATATGGAGAGAGAGTGGCGAGGAATGCTTCCTTCGAGAGGGAGGAAAAACCAAAGCCAAGTTTGGTTTCGCCTGCAATGCTCTCCTAGTAAAAAAAAAAATTCGGTTTCGCCTATCGGCTAATGGAATTCAATCGTTTTTCCCAAAAAAATTTTCTATATAAAAGTTTCATTAAAAATCATATTAATTTATATTATGAGTTTTTAAGCTAATATTTAGTTAATCGTGCGCTAATCTGACATTCTGGTTTAGACCCTGTTTCTTTTAGCTTGGGATTATTATAATCTAGATTATTGAGTCAGATTACTATAAGCTATAATATGTAGTAGAATAGGCGGTTAGTTGTTTCTTTCCTAGATTATTAGAGTCTAGATTATTGGGTTTACAAGTTTAAAGAAGGAGTGGGGTGGCATGGTGGGTAATTTTTCACCCAATAATATGGAAAAAGCTCACATAAATGAGCTTATCGGATTATAATAAGCTGGGATCCAGATTATAATAAGCTACTTTAATAAATTATCTGTTTCTTTCAGTTTACTCTCAATAATCTAGATTATAATAATCCTAACATGAAAGAAATAGGGCCTTAATCGTGCACTAATTTGGCATTCTGTTTTACTCTACGGGCCGAGGGAGTGGACTAGGCTAGAGGAGGGGGACAAAATTGACGAGTGGGCTGGACTGAAGGAGGGGCGCGGGCAAGCTGGGCTGGCGTGGCCTTGGGCTAGCTGGTTCGGCATGGGGATGGGCTAGCGCGGCCTTGGGCCGTGCGGGAGCGTCGGCCCAAGTAAGAAGGAAAGGGGGGAGGACGTCGGCCCAAGCGATGGACCTTGCTTCTCTCTCCTTTTGTTTTTGAAATAAGTTCACCGGAGGTCCCTCAACTTAACAGCGAGATTTTTTGAGGTCCCTTAATTACAAAACCAGAAATGTTTACCCCTAAACTTACATAAACCGTGCACTCAAGTTACTATGGCAGTATATGTGAGTGGTTTCGCTGACGTGCCATCCTAGTCAGAAAAAAAATTTAAAAGTACGTAGGGCCCACATGTCAGCTTCACATATGTTTTCTTCTCTTTTCTCCTCCTCTTCACTTCTCTTCTTCTCCTCTTCACCGGTGGAGCACCGCCGGGCAGAGCATCGGTGGGCGAGCACGGCAGCGGAGTGGCGGGCGTGCATGGAGCCACGGGCCACGGGTCACGAGAGGTTCGGATGCCGGCGGCGCCGGCCGGTGACGCAAGAGAAGGGGAGGGCGTCGTCGGCGGCGGGAGCGCTGGGCGGGGCGCGCGGGGGGGGGGGGAGTCGGCAGGCCGTGGGCGGCAGAGGTGGCCAGGGGCGGAGGCACCATCGCCGTCGCCGTGCTCTTGTTGTTGCAGCTGCCGCACATGCGAGGACATCCGGCGTCTTGACAACGTGGTGGCACCGTGGAGGTAGCATCGTCGGCGACTGGCGTCTGATGATGAGTTGATGGCGTACATCGTACTGGCGCCGAGGATGGCTGTGCTAGCTGCCATGGAAGTCCGACGTAGGCGTTGGTTGACGATGCTCCTAAGCAGATCGGCCAGGTGATGGGGACACAGGGGTGCTGCGGGCGGGCGAGGTTGCCTTCCACGAGGAGATGGACCAGGGCAGTATTGACTTCTTATGATGATGGATGGTTGCCTTCCAGGATGAGGTGGTGTTTGCTGAGCCCATTTCCTAAGCTCGCTAATCACCTGGCCATTAGCGAGCTTACATACATACATACATACATACAAATAGCATGCATGCTTCCGGCGAGGGAGACGTAGCGGAGCCTGGGCGCGAGGCCAGGGAGGCTGGGCTTTGGAGGCGATGGTCCATCCGAGCGCGAGGAGGTGGTTCTTGATCTTGGTCCGGAGCTCGTCATCCTGGCGGCGGAGGAGGGAGAGCAAGGGCGCGCGGTGGTCGGAGAGGAGCCGGCTATGCAGCTCCGGCGACAGCAGCCCGACGGCTCTCCGCCCGTCGCCTTCATCTGCGCTTGCCCGCCGGCTCTCCGCCTGCTGCCGGCCTGAAGAAGAGAATAGAGAAGAGGAGGAGAATAAAACTAGAAGAGAAGAGATGTGCAACTGACATGTGGGCCTCACGTACATTTTTTAATTTTTTTTCTGACTAGGATGCCACGTCAGCGAAACCAGCCATATATACTGCTATAGGATCTTGAGTGCACGGTTTGTGTGAGTTTAGAGGTAAACATTTCTGGTTTTGTGGTTAAGGGACCTCAAAAATTCTCGCTGTTAAGTTGAGGGACCTCCGGTGAACTTATTCCTTTGTTTTTTACTATGAAAGTTTAAGGAAAATTATAGAGTATATTAGGGAATGAAGAATATTAGGAAAATATTCTCAGCCATGATTTTAAAAGGAAAGTTTATTTCCCACATTAATTTACTACCTCCGTTTCATAAAATTTGAATTTCTATCTAAAATTGTATTTCTACTAATGTGGGACCCAGCAAATTGATTACATAAAAAAATATTTCCTTTTAATCTCCCTTCCTTCCATCCCTTCTCTAAGTCTCAACCTTCATGTTAATTAAGTTTATATATAGAATGTGTGCGTGCACTGTATTCATTAAATAATAAGGTTATTATGATTGTTTTTCTATCCTTGATTCCCTATAAATTCAACTTTTATAGAACAGAGGTAGTACTTGATAAATTGCTTTAACTTTTAATATAATGAATATAGCAAAAATGTCCGTGCGTTATAACGGATAAAGGTAACACACGATAGAGCATATGATCTCCTAATTAATGTCTCACGTTTTCCGCAGGCAACATGTATGATCTAAATATCGCTAAATGATGTGGAGGTTTCCTAGTTAAAAAGATCGCGACGGCAAGGTGGGGACGCACGGATCGGCGGCGGGAGCGGGAGAGCCGGCTTGCTAGCACCGGCGGCAGTGGAGGAGGCAAGGCGCTGGTGCTGGAGCCCGCTAGATGGAGGAGAAGGAGGTGAGACAGCGGCCGGAGCTAGCCTGCGACGATGAGGAACCCCCCCCCCCCCAAGGCTTCAGCGGCCGACCCTGGCACTAGCTTTGGACCCGACAGCTCCTCGACGCAGAGTGATCAGACCCAAGGGGTGGGGACAGAGAGAGGGGGGAAATGAGGTCCGAGATGCCGCCTCACTTGGACACCGGCACCACGCGCTTCGCCGCGCCTCCCGCTAACCATGCGACGGGGAAGAGAGAGAGAAGGGAAAGATGCCACGAGATGGGGCTCTCGGCCCCGAAGATGGGGCTCTGCGCGGGCGGGCACGCCACCGCCACGATGGCGGGAATAGTGATGTCGCTACGGCCGACGCTGGCTGCACTGACGCGGGAAGCCGTGTGGACACCGTGCTAATCGCAAACGCGCTCAACCTCGCTATGGCAGAAAGAAGGAAGAAGACAGGAGAAAGAAGGAAGAAGGTGGAAAAGGAAGGAAATTGACGGAAAACGTGACGACAGTGGCATGGTTCTAATTTTGTAAAATTTCAGTGGCACGGTTACGGATAGACTGAGTTGTTGACGATCTTGAGTTGTGCATCTGCCATCCAGCCAAGGCTGGTAAGCTGCTCAATGGTAAGATCCTCGAGGCCTGCGCAGCGGCTATAGAAGGCTTCAACGATGAGTATCTTGGTCTCGCTTTCATCGGCATCACGTCTTACCTTGTGCAACTTTTCTTGGAGCTTGTCGGTGCGCTCCTTGATGAAGCCATCCAGATCCATCGTCTTCTTGTATCTGTCTAGCTGTGGCATGGCCTTGAAGCGCTCAAGAACCCTCGTCGCCTCCTGCACCGACAGCCAAACCTCTGTTGCTTGCACCTCGCCCTCACCATACACCATGAGGCATGTATCCACACTACATAGTGTCGACAACTCGCTTGCCTTCTTCTTCTAGCCCTTGAGCCGCTTCTTGAATGCCGCCCGCCACTTCGCATCATTGATGATCCGCTGCAACTTCACCTTGTTGCGAGCCATGGCCTTCACGATTCACCACTTTCTAGCAAGACTGCACCTATGGATTGATGGGAAATGGTTAGATTGATATGAGTTCAAAGAAAGGGGAATATGGTGGTTTTATAATGGAAGATCATATCGCAACAATCACTAGATTATGGAAAGAAATTATTTTACACATTCGAGAATATCAAACGAATAAATGCAAGTTAATGTTTGCCTGATAAAAACGGTGGCTAATGTGCAAATAGCTAGCATATCTGTCAGCCTTTAATATTGTCTGTATTTGGAAACTTCATCGCGTGCATGAGCTAGCAATAGCGAATAGACATTACTCACTAGATGATAACGATTTCACACTGAAGATTAGCTAATATGAATAAGGTTCTTAACATGGGTCCAGTTCATAAAAAATCTAAGAGCTAATCCTCTTTCATATGCACAATAGGATGAAACTATATATATAATAAAAATTTACAAAATTTGCTCAAGATGAAGTATATAGTGTGTCAGCGAAAAGCCTACTAGGATTTTGAATGGATTTGGGGTATTTTTATGAATTTTCTGCATTTTGAATGGAGTTAAACAGAGTACATATGAGTTAGTTATGGATTTTATAAGTTTTATTATATTTTTACTCAAATAGAAAGACCGTAATTGATTTATTGTGTATTGAATAACATTTATGTTGTCAACAAGGGGATGAGACTCAACTAAGAGGAAAAGCCGAGGGAGGCAAAATAGACTTTTTTTTCTTGGACTATGCCATGCTGGGTCGGCCCACTGTGCCGAGGCCGAGGCCCAGACACGGCCCGACGGTCGGGTCGGACTGACATGGGCCAACACCAGTGTCACGCCCAGAAATTTAACCCAAATTTCCAGACTATTTTGTGTATTAAATCCCTGTCCAGTACCAGCCAGGGTACACAAAACGACAAGTAATATACAGTTCCAAACGTAAATAAAGCGACAAGTAATATACAGTTTCAAACATAAATAAAGCGTAAAATACTTACAGAAGAGGCACTTAGTCCTCACACTGAAACGAAAGTAGAAGCAGCGGAAAAAGGCGATCCTAACGAGGCTTCAGCTCCACTCCACACGCAAAACTCAACTGGGGTCTGAGCCTTAGTCCTCTAACTTCGTCTTCAGCTCAGAATCACTACACTTCTGAAAAGGGGGAAATAATAGCAAGGCTGAGTACAACCACTGTACTCAGCAAGCCACACCAACAATGCAGACATGCAAGGGAATTCAAGAATGGCTTGTGGCTATTTGCATAAAGGCGGTTGTAAAACATTTATTGCGCAAAACAGTAAGACAGTTGAGTAATTAAGGTAATATTAAATCTCCATTGATCAATGCTACACCACGTTGAACAGGCCCAACCAACCCACCTGAACTACAGTGCATTGGGTCGATTTATCAGGGGTGAGACTAATCACGGTGAATCTGCTCGATCGCCCATAACCGCGGGCACGGCTATTCGAATAGTTTTACTCTAGCCAGAGGTGCATAACTGTACGCACAAGACACAATCCACCGACATGTCACCGTGTCATCATGTGCCCATGATGAACACGTCACCACGTCGAGTGATTGTGACAAGACCCTTCATATAACTCTCCCCTAACCATCCACACCACGCTAAGGTTTCACCCCCACTCCTCACAAGGCAGCAGGCAGTCCCCTCGTGCACCGCGGTGAATCCGGCAGCTGGACAATTGGACACCCCGGCCGACCCAACTCCATCACGCCCACCCTCGCCACCGGTGCCTAGGAAAGGGTCGAGCTATACTTCAGATCAGGCAGTTACCCATTCCCGCTTGTGGCAAGCACTGTAAGTCTTCCAGGGTTTCCCGTAAACTGGTCTTAATTGCCATGGGTGCGACTCGCAAAACCATGCACCCACAGCCCACCATTCAGTTGCATTTTAGATAGATAATTACGACCAATGCAACATGGTCGGGTGTCTCGAGCACGCGGCTCGTCATGATACTAACAGGTCTAAAACTGTAATTATCCCATCAACTGAGCTAGTGGCAATTAAGCATGGCTAAGCATATAGTTCTAGATGTGTCACATAAGTAACATGAGCTAGTCGATTTATTACCCACGATTGACAAATGACAGATATCAAGTAAACATGGCACAAGCGAGCAGATAGGTAAACCCTGATCCCATGTAATTAGCAAAACATGCATATTTATTTGCAAACGGTAAAACATTTGTAAATTGGGATCAACATGCTCAAGGGGAAATGTGTGACTTCCCTTGCTTCTTTACTTGGATCTTCTGAACTCTTATCTTTGCGACCGCAGACTTCCGAAATGGCGGAATCTACTCGTTGGCGTGCAAAACGAGGAAAAACACTAATAAAAACCAAGGAAATAGTACATAAAAAGTAAAAAAACATGTAGATCCCAATTTTAGATGAATTTTGCAACTTGAATGGCTCAATTCGGAGTTCGTATGAATTAGACATAAATTTTAGAAGTTTTGAGCCGTTTTAATGAATTTCTAGAATTATTACCGATTTATGACGCAATTAATAATTATTTTCTCAAAGGAAAAGGCATTCGCGGACGTCAGCAAGGGGAACCGGCGCCGACAGGCGGGTCCCACATGTCAGCGGCACAAGGGGAAGGGCGCACGGTGGACACGGTCCACCACGGCCTCGGGCACATGTCCACCACGTGGACGACCCAGGTCGACCCGAGGGGAGAGCAGCGGCCAGGGCCACTGGCGCGGCACAAAGCCGGCCCGGCCGAGCCAAGGTGCGGCGGCGGCGGCAGCCGGCGATGCGGAACGGCGGCGGGCGGGCGGAGGACAGCGGCGCGCACGGGGGACGGCGGCGCACCCCAAGAGGTGGTGGCCGGCAAGAAAGGAGGACGGGAAAAAAGGGGAGGGAGGAGAGGTCCTCACCGGAAGCGGCGGCCGACAAGCGATGGAAGGGAGCGGGGAGGAAAGGAGGGATGCTCACCAAGCGGCTGACGGCGGGGAGAGGTGGCCGACGGAGGGAGGCGAGGAGGCGGCGGCGTCCCTCGGGCGAGGACGACGACGACGATTTGGCGGCGTCCGGCACAGGAGGAGGGGAGGCCGAGGATCGGCGAGACCTGAGGAAGAGATTGGATGGGTTAGGGAGGAAAACGGGCGACCGAAGCGGTGGGAAAACAACGCCGGCGATGGAACTCGGGGCGGAACTCACCGGAACGCGAGGTGGTTGGGACTCCGGTGGGTATTCGGCGAAGAGGAGTGGACGCCGAGGAGCGGTGGAGCGTGGCGGTGCTGAGGGTGGCGGCAGCACAGCCGAGCGAGGCCTGTGTCGCCGGCGGGGAGCGGCCGGAAGCGGTGGAAAGGGCGATGGCTCGGCTTGCACAGTGGGATGGTAGTTGCGGTGGCGGCATCCCGAGCCGCCTCTACAACTGCTCGGCTATGTGGGCTCTCGGTTTGGACGTCAACAACCTCACCGGTTCACCGGCGAAGTTTCTTCAGCTGTTCGGGAACCGGTTCACCAGCACCATCCCGGGAGAGTTTGGCCGGTGCAAGAATCTAACCCGGCGTGGTGGCCTGCTCCCGCGTCGCAGCCACCGCCGCCACCTCGTCGCCCCGGCGACCTCCTCCCCATTCACTGGCCAGCTTGCAGAAGAAAAGAGAGAGAGAAAGAGATAGAGAGATGGGAGAAAGGGAGAGGAGGGGAAAGAGAGAGAGGGAGTGATGACGTGGCATGTTGACATGTGGGGCCCACGTGGGTCCCACACTGACTTAGCCACCACGTAGACCAAAACCGGGGTCAAAACCACCGAAGGATCTTGGGTGTCCGGTTTTGTTATTTAAGGGACCCCACATATCTGGTTTTACGGTTCGAGTACTTTTTTTATCCTGATGACAAGTTGAGGGACCTTCGGTGTACTTTTTCCTTTCCGATATAAGCTTATTCCTATGAGGTTCACCTTCTCGATTCCGTTTCAGCCGGGCTGGGCCGTACTCGACTCAGACCGGCCCACATGAAAGCCCATACCGCTAAACAAATAGCCCAGCGCAATTATCCTCTTCATTGACTCCACCTTTGCTTCCTTCTCTACTACATCTCCTCCTCTCCTCACGTTTCCGCCGCCGCCGCCGCCTCCGCCTCCGCACGGCCGAGCAGCGGCGAGCAGCCGCCGGCGTCCTGCTGCTTCCTACTCCGCATCCTCGCAACGCCGGTGAGTATCGCATCGCATCGCACCGCACCGCACCGCACCGCACCTTCTCTCTTTGCCCTAATCCTACCCCCCTCTCTTCTTCTAGATCTGGAAGAGGTTCCTCTCTTCGCCTCGCGCCTCGCGCCTCCCCCCCTGATCGAGCCTTGTAATGTTGCAGGTTTTTCATCGTTTGATTGTTGGAGAAGAAGGAGAAGAACCGTGTTAATCTGATCTGACCGAAGCGAGTTTGGGATTATGGCGTATTACGCCAGGAGGGGTGGGGATAGGGTTAGTGGTGGTGGCCGTGTTCAAGGTGGTGGAGGTGGTGGAGGTGGTGGTGGGAGAGGTGGATATGTGCTGCGTGGAAGATCAGGGATGCCTCCTCGAGGGCCCCTTGGCCTCGGGGTTAACTCGCGGCCATCAGCGCGCACTATTGCTAAGGCAAGGCCACCGAAACTGACGCTGTGTTTTTGTTCATGGTCAGATTTCTCCTGAATACGCTAAAAAAAAATAAATTACTGAATGAATGAAGAGAGAGCATCTCTAAGATTTTGTACAATGTGGAGGGGCAGAAGTTATCACTAATGGAGCGAGCCTTTGTCGAGTTGGATTTGGCTAGAGCATCTCTCTATCATGTGGAGGTGGAGGAGAGGAAGAAGTAGCTTTGCTATTAGTCTTTCCTTTTTTAGAGGAGAAGGCAGTGGTTTTGCCGATCGGTTAACGAGGAAATGAGATTACAGGGAGCTGGCCCAACTAGGGTGACAGCCCAAAGTTTTTACAATTTGATGTTCCTAGAGAACTCAAGGGGAACCAATGCCACGCTAGTGAATGCTCTCCTCCTTTGCTGTTAATCTCTTGTGAAAAACTTTGATTGGGTAGATCATTTCTAAGGTTTCATTTATGGAGTGGCAGAAATAACTGGTGGATACATCTAGTGGGAACTTTGAAGGACAGCAACTGCTCTTCGATCAAATGGATCGAAATAAATGGAAAAGGAGGTTTGTCACACATATGGATCGAACCAAATGAAAAGAAAAAAAAAGAAGTTTGTGGTATTCTTGCAATTCAATATATAATCTGCATGTGGTGCCGAAGGAAGGATCTTCATTGATCCTTGTGCAATACCTGGAACTTCAATGCAGCTCTCATCTGACAGCTTTGGGATCTGCTATGGTGAAGTGCTTCTAGGATGTCTCCAGAGAAAATGCTCTAGCCATTTATCTACTCCACTTGTGATATTTGTGGAACTCTCTTCCTCTCCATTTTAAGTTAATGCAGCATTTTCATAGTCAAGCTGCTTATTTCTGCTCTACCATAAAGATTGATATTACTAATGATAGTTGCCATGATCATACAGAACAGTTTGAGGTGATATGCTTCTGTGATGACACATTTTCTCACATGCTGGATGTTTGGCCATTTTCAGTCTTTTAGCAGAACCAAAGACATGACCTGGAGACCTGATCTGTTTAGTGATAGTATGGCAGCTAGTGGAATTGAAACTGGTACAAAATTGTACATTTCAAACTTGGACTATGGGGTTTCCAATGAGGATATAAAGGTTTGTTAGACTAATTAATTTTTTGGGATATTTCTTTTCACTATTCTTGTTGGATATAGAGTTGACAGGCTAACATTTTCAATTCGCCTTGTAGGAGCTGTTTTCAGAAGTTGGTCACTTGAAGCGCTTTGCTGTTCACTTTGATGGTTATGGGCGCCCAAATGTTTGTACTTCTTATCATATTTACAAATAGAGCATATTTTGATTTCAATTAGGTATTATATGTAAACTCAAAGTGATGTTTTTCTTCGGTGAACCAATTTGCATTGTTTCAAGGGAAACCATACACACCTTGTCATCTTCCCACTCAGTACTTTCAGTTTGCTCTAGATGATCACATATGAAGTATAATTATACCTTGTCTTATGGATGAAAACTTCCAGTGCACAGATTTATGCCTTGCATTAGATTTACCAAGAACAATAAAACAACAATAGGATAATATGTATCTTAGTGATTATCTTGCGTTTGAGATAACAGCAAGAAGACAAACATAGGAAATGTTTGTTTTTAGTAATATATATGTAGGGATTATGTCTTTCTTATTCTTTCACACATTGAACTTTGCTGAGCTTTTCTGGTTGAAACTCCATAAAATGGTGATCTGCTTAGAGTACATTTGCAAAATACATGTATTTGTTGTAATAATTATGTACTATATATAGCGTGGGGACCTCCCTCTCTGTTTTCTGGTCAAAAAAATTTATATATACACAATCTTATGTACTAATTAGCTGGCCTAGCAAATTAACAGCATGTAAACAGTGTCCATTTGCGGTGCTTATTCTGCAAAAAGAAAATGATAAATGAACTTTTGTGATCACTGAAACTTTTGCTAACTGCCTCTTGCCTCGATTATTGTGCTAATATCTTTTTTTGTTAAATTTCTGCAGGGCACAGCAGAAGTGGTGTTTACTAGGAGAAGTGATGCAATTGCTGCATTGAAACGTTACAATAATGTTCTGCTTGATGGTAAAGCTATGAAGATAGAAGTTATTGGAAGTGACTTAGGTTTGCCTATGACACCTCGCATAAATGTGGTTGGGGCTTCTAATGGCAGACCTACAAGAACAGTTGTTATGACGTGAGTAATCCTTCCATTTCTATGTATCTCAATTTCTTATTTAGCTTCCAAGGACAAAAAGAAAATGACATACCTGGAACCTAAGCTGGATCACACATCACAATGCAGTCTGTATGTCCCAAGTTAAATATTGAATACTGGGCTATCAGAACTCCTAATTGCTTGCAGATAAACTCTTCTTTCTTTTTTCTGCTAACAATATGGCATGTCTACAAGCTTCTGTTCATGTGTTACTTTAGAGGCTGATAATTTGTTTGATGAGTTGTAATATTTTTAAGTAAACTTCTTGTTGGGCCAGTATATGTGCTAATTTAACTTGTCACTGCCAATATGAGCTGTTTACTTAGCAGATTCTAGTATTGTGTGAAATATTCTAATGAGCTAGCCATATTTAGGAAGGACTATAGTCTGAAAACGGATAAAAGTTCAACTGATAAATATGTTTCGTCACGTTCGTTAGCAGTTGTGTGTTGCAAGTCAATTGATAACTTGTGAAATTTAACTCCAGTTTGAAAATGTGCTATGTTGGGCTTTTGTTGTTTTCATTTTTCTCTGAGCCTTTAAAGCTATATACCTATCAACCATTCAGTCAATCTACCTTATTTTTCTATAAATCTCAACAAAAATAAATATATTTCAGGCCTGAAATTGGCCAGCGTGGCAGTGGTTCCAGCAGTAGACCAACAGGTCCTACAGTGTAAGGCTTCTCACAGTATCATTTTCTTAGCTGTGTAATTTATTCTGTTACTTATCTGGTACTAGTAGCGAATAGTGACCACATCATTTTGCTTGGTTATTTTAAAAGCATCATGATCTACAGTAAAGCAACTGCCATTTGGTTATTATTGTAACCAATTTCTTCTTGTTTTTAATAAGAAGCATGTAATGTGCAGAGTTTCAGGTTTACATTTTATACTACATGTCTAGCATAAATTAATCATGTTTCCACCTGTTCCTGCTATACTACAATTTTTCCTAGTTTAGTCATGGATACTGTATGCATTTGTGACATACAAAGAAGAAAATAAGGTTGTTTTCTACTAGTTATTCTCACTTTTGGCGGTGGTTGGTGACAATTTCATCTTGCTTGTGTTTTTCCCTAGTTGACACAACCAAACTGAAAAACACCACAAATGTGTTGAAACTTTATTGATCTTTTTGCTGATCTGTCACCTGAACTTGCCATTCCAGTAATAGATATAACCGTGGTGCCTTCCAAGCTGGCCGGGGCCGAGGCCGTGGCAGGGGTCGTGCCCCATTCCAGTCCCAGTTCCAGGGCCGTGGCACTGGCAGTGTCAGGGGCCGTGGTCAATTCCAGGGCCGTGGTCGCGGAAGGAGGCAAGCTGGGAAGACTGCAGATGAGCTGGACAAAGACCTGGAAACTTATCATGCTGAGGCAATGAAGACCGACTGATCGCTGCAGACCTAACGGTGGTGGCAGCCATTTTGTCACAACTGCTCTATAAGCATCTGTTGCAAGATTATCGTTATGATAGGTTAGCCCGATTGAGCTGTAGTACTCCTGGAAGCAGAGAACTTTCTGCTTAGGTTTGCAAAAACAAACTCTGCCTCTAGAAGTTTGAAGAAGACGCAACTGTGGTGTGTAGTGATTATCTGGGATTTGCAACCCTAGGTTTTTTTTTTCTTTTTTTTGGTGCTGCTTGCTCTTGAGATTGTCGTGTTAAGCTTCCCAAACAAAAGTAAATCCTGGGATTTTATGACTCATCATCATCCGTAGAAGTTACGTAGTTTAGTCTATATTATCCCAAGTCTTGGATGTCCTTTAACGGCAATAGTTTTCTTTATCAGGTAGTAGTAATTGCTAGTATGATTTTTCTTCTCCAATGTTGATGCTGACTTCTAATCTGGTAGATGGGATCTTTCACTAGTCTACCTTGTCGGCAACACCAAGGAAAAAATATTCACTTTGTTGTTTACTGGAATGACACGATTCATCGGTTTGTCATCCATCCAATGGTTAGCATGACATAATCCATGTTTTCTGGTCCAATCTGCTGTCTATGGATTATACAAAGTTTGAGTGGCTAATCCTCCCTCTTTGCTTCATCCGCTTTGCTTGCTGATGTGACCTCTGCATTCTTATCTGAAGCTATTCCGGCCAAGAAAGGATCAAAGAGAAAAACCAACACAATGCAACCTGGCAATTTAAGCGGCTCAATTGTATTTACAGCACAAAGGAAGAGAACACATCAAGTTATGCCAATCCATGGATGGATCACATGAACTGAAAACCTGAAACACTCTGAACTCTCCTACATATTTACACCACATTGATCAAGGGAAAGAAAAATGCCCCCCCCCCCCCCCCCCTCAATCTCCAACGGAGATGGCCTGACCGGCGCGGCGTAGCGGCGACGGCGAGGGAGGGCGCGCCAGCTCGCGGAAACCGATGACGGCGGTGGCGGTGGGCCTCATCTCCAGCAGCTGCAGCCTCTGGAGAAGCCCCCTGGCCTTCTCATCCTCCTGCTTGATCCTCCTGACCTGGATGTGGATCAGCACCTCTTGCTCCAACCTGACCACTCTCCTGCTTTCACCTTGCTCCTCCAGCATCTCCTCCTCCATTGTAGCAGTAGTAGCCAGCATCAACAATCTTGACATGTGCTTTGCTACTCCCAGAACATGAAATACTGGTGTCACAGCATATATATATATATATATGCAAGAGAAGAGCTAGCTAGAGAGAGAAGATGAGGGAGAAAGTGAGAGGTGGAGAAGGACTTGGGGGTGTGGTGTTGCTTGTGGGGATTATATTTTTGTAGGGAAGATTTGGTGGGTGAGAAATGTGACAAACTTTGTGAACAGTTGGAGAGAGGCTCCTTTCAACTGTTTGGAAAGAAACCTTTGGGGCCAACCATCTCCATTGTTCCAACAGTGACATATGCCATTTCCTTTTTTTTTTCACCCTCTTGAAAAAGTATTGTTAGGAGTGGATTAGGATTAGTTCCATGCATGGTTTGAATTAATTCCTCCTCTTCAACCAGACAAATTGCTAGCACATTGTTAACAAAGCCTCTTGTGAGGAAAATTTAACAAAACTGCTGAATTGATCAGACCTTGTTTTGCTTCATTTGAGACGCCATGCTTTGGAAAACAAGCATTTTAAAAAAATGAAGGTAGTTCATACAATCTATACAAGGACTAAAAAGAGGACAGATTGTTGCGTGGATTGCTCTTCAAAAAAGGCAATGAGCAGAAAACTTGATGGTTGCCGAGTCATTTTCTTTCGTCGGGTGCGTGGAAGAAACGGCCATGTACGTGTTCGTACAAATTAACACAGGTATTCAGATGGACATTTCGAAATTGAAATATGACCTCCCCTCTCAGCAATCTGTTCAACTTAAGCATCTTGAAAGGAGCGTAAAATCTTTTTTTATATATAATCTGATGAGGAAATTCTTAATTAAGGACTACTCCCTTCCATAAATAAGATCTTGATATATAAGTGGCCATGTAAGCTAGTCCTGGTGCTTGAAGTTGTGCATTCCGCTCACTTGTGTTCAAATCTTAAATTGTGTACTAATGCTATCCAATTTTATGAGTATAAATATGTGTGCATATCTTGTGGGTATATATATGCATTAAATCGCACTTTGGGTGTATGGTGTACTATTCAACTGTGTATTAAAGGCACACACCAATATCTGAGGTAAAATTTGCTCTAGGAGACTCTAAATCCACGACATTTGCTTAAGAATACTTTAGTTGTGTACTTTATTATATAGCACACACTTTTACGATTGTTTACTACTCTCTCAGTCCTAATACCTTTCTTGGGAGGTAGTAAGAGACATTTGGACCATTATTTCAATATATCATCTTTAAATGAAGAAAAGATGATTTTATCGTTAGGTCACCTTGCAAGATGTAATTTTGAACAAATATTGACTGGATCTAAACATATTTTGCAAAATTCAAAAATTGTCTCAAATTACAGAAATAAAAACATTTTACAAATATTTATTTAAATGCAACCAATATTTGTTCAAATTTGTTTCTTTGTTCGATTTTTAAAAAATCTTTGGCAATTCTCGTTTCCACAACTTTGGACAAGTTTTGAATTTGCATAATATATTTAAATTCAGCTAAACTTTTATTTTGCAGTTTTATAGCTCCATTGGAAGAGAATATATTAAATCCACTAAAATAATGGTCAAAGTGTATTTTTATCAAACAACTGTAAAACTAGAATGTCCTATGACAAATCCACAAAACGAGAGTATCCAATAGCAAATGCCACGAACTTAACCAAGAATATCTCAAAGTAAATTTTGCCTTTTGCAAAGCTTCTCTTTTTTTTTCCTTTTTGACTATTTCTGGTTTGGGTTCATCGATCTACCGCTCTACTTCTACCTCAGAATTACTCCAAAGTTCAACAACAAATATAACCACCAAGTGAAATTACAGACCTCATACGTACACTGTTGCTTTGTTAATCGCCACTGACCTCAATAAATATCAACTTATATATGATGCCGTTCACTGAAATATATCAAACTTATGACGCATTGACACTTTGGCAAAATCAAAGAACTACAAACTTTTTTTATATGGATTAGCCTCCAACTTTTCACCTAATGCAAGATTATGACTACTCTAACAAGAGTTGGATTAAGTTTAAGATTTTCGTGAGACGCTTTTCAAACTACTAAACGGTGTGTTTCGTGCGAAAACTTTCTATATAAAAGTTGCTCTAAAATATCCTATTAATTTATTTTTCAAGTTTGTAATAATTAAAACTCAATTAATCATACGTTAATACCATCTCGTTTTACGTAAAAAACATAATCTTCCTTAAGTCTTCGGGAGAAAAGAACAGCTACATACGTGCAGAGCATATATGTGCTGACCATCACTAGATGGAAGCGGCAAAGCAACAACAAACGACTGCACAAATCAAAAGGAAAACCACGTTTTTTCTCACTAATTAAGCATATAGATATTCAGCAACCGGTGCATGCGGCCATCCACTCTAACCATCTCTTTTAATCTCCAACCACCGAATTGGAATGTGACAACACTAGTGCGAGAGGAGAGTCCACGTCAGAACTTTGATCTAATTAGTTTCTGCTTGAACTTCATTTCCATCTCGAGTATCAGCGATTAATTAGTTTCATGTTAATTTAAGTGTATATATCACAGATTCATACTGCGTTAGTACTGTCATGATAACATCTTGTTAATAGAAAACATTAGATATCATAAAAGAAACAAGGATGAACGTAGCGGCGAATCCACAACAAAAAAAACATCTGCGTCTAATACACACTAATTATCTAATTACTCACTAATATACTAATCAATATGTCATAAATTAACTAGAATTCAATAATTTTTATATAAAAGTTGTTTATAAGATTCAAATAAGTTAGTAATAGTTAATATTTAATTAATCATGTACTAATAAGTTTTCTCACTACGTATGCGCTGAAAAATCTTTCCCAATGGAGAAAACAAACGGGGCCTTAGGGTGGATGGTAAACCCTTGTCGATACCATGTACGTATGTACTCCATCCGCCCAAAAAAATCTAGTAGTAAGATATGACACATCCTAATACAATAAATTTGGATATAGAGTATATTCAGATTCGCTGTCACATCCTAATACGAGGTTGGTTTGTTTTAGACGAAGAAAGTATGTACTCTGTGTGAAGTCAGGTGGTAAACTGCAGCAGCCTAATCCTCTCGTAGTAGCAAGTTTAATAGCAGAACAACTACCCCGTATAAATTTATACTATAGCTAATATATATATAATAGATTAGTTTTATTGTTTTCTCTCTTTATCTCACTATGAAATTAATATATCCATATTAAACCATGTGTAGAGCTAGCTACTCCATCCGTCTCAAAATAAGTGGAGCTATAGTTTTCCGCGTCCAACTTTAACCGTTCGTCTTATTTGAATTTTTTTTAAAAAAAATTAAAAACATAAGTCACGAGTAAAGTACTATTCATATTTTATTATCTCATAACAACAAAAATACTAATTATAAAAAAATTTCAAATAAGACGGACGATCAAAGTTGGACGCGGAAACGTATGACTGCGCTTATTTTGGGACGGAGATAGTATTACATAAAAATTCAACACCATATATTTTTTTGTATCTATCACCTCAATAGAAGCTCATAGTAATTGACTTATGACCCTCCTGTTTTCCCTACTCTAATGAGCCGTATGTGTACCTTTCATGGGAATGGGATACTGAACGTGCAGGCGGTGTCACGGACATGTGGGCCCAAAGCAAGTGGGACCCACATGTTAATGTATAGAGGCTGCTTCCACTTGCAAGGAGCTGGTTTAAAATTATTTTCAACTTTCATTTTCCCCATCCCCCTCTCTCTCTCTCTCTCTTTCCTGCCGTTAAGCCGTTTCTTTCTTGGCGGAAATTTTCGTCTTCCCGCCTTGGCACTGTTTGAAATCACATGAATTTCAAAGCTGCCCGCCCGCGCCAATGCTCAATTTCAAACCAAATCCTGCGCTAGATCCAACAATTTTGAGAACCAAATCAAGTCTCAATTTGAATACCACGCTGAGAACGCACGAACTCTAGAAAAACCAGACGCGACGTTTGACAACAACCCAATTTCCCAAGAGTTGTTGTTTCAAAAAAAAAAAGTCCCAAGAGTTAAAAAAATCAAGAAACATTTACCACGATTTATAGACAACGCATTCAAATCAACCTGGAAAATCTGAACACCCGGAGAGAATTTCTTTTGACAAAAGTCATCGAGAAAGATGACACTATTTCATATAAATTAACACCAATTACAGAGCAACTAATCCCTTGTCTACGAAACAAGCACAATTAAAAACTAAATTAAGCAGGATGCCTATTGTCTAATCCATCGGCGGAAGGAAGCATGTAGTGTTCGTCATAGTGAGGAATCTGTGTTCGTCTCTACTCGTCGTCGGCGGCGGCGGCCTTGGCGCTGGAGCCGGCCTTCTTGGGGAGGAGCAGGTTGTGGATGTTGGGCATGACGCCGCCGTTGGCGATGGTGACGGCGCCGAGCAGGCGCGACAGCTCCTCGTCGTTGCGCACGGCGAGCTGGATGTGCCTCGGCACGATCCGCGTCTTCTTGTTGTCCCGCGCCGCGTTCCCGGCGAGCTCAAGAACCTGCGAGAATTCAAAAATCCCCAAACGAAATTCAGCCCGAATTCATCCATCCAATCCAATCCGACCACGAATTCGAGTGCGTCCATGCGTGGCGTACCTCGGCGGCGAGGTACTCGAGGACGGCGGCGAGGTAGACGGGGGCGCCGGCGCCGACGCGCTCGGCGTACTTGCCGGCCTTGAGGAAGCGGGCGATCCTGCCGACGGGGAACTGGAGCCCGGCCTTGGAGCTCCGCGACGTGGCCTTCTTGGCGGCGCTCGAGCCGATCGCCTTGCCCCTACCAGCCATGGCTAAGCTAGGATTCCGTCGGCGAGGAAGCGGAGGCCGGAGACGACGACGACGCGGCGGCGGCGGCGAGCGAGCGGCGGTGGAGTGGAGTGGATTGGGTTGGGGGTGGAAGCGGGAGGGGGAGTAATCCTATATAGGAGGAGGCAGCCAATGAGGAGAGAGTACGCGGATCGGTGACGTGGCAGGGGGAGCGCGCTCAATGCTGGTCGTCGGATCGGATAGGGGGAGAGCTGTGGCGCGTCACGGTCGTACTATTTCGCGTGTCAGATTTCGCGCGTGTTTGCCATGTGATGGTACGAGGGAATTGTGGTTAGCAGTTATGACGTCATGTATTTCCGACCAAACCAATCACTATACGTGAATGTCATTTTAAAAATAAAATGATTATATTGTCTCCTGCTATTATATAGTAGTAAAAGTTGTGTGTACCTTGTTATAAATATGTAGGAGTAATTTTACAAAACTGTACTTTAATTAAATTATTGTAAAACTGCATATTTAAGATATTGTATCGTAAAACTATAGATTTAACGCAAGATTTATCACAAAGCTACATATTTAATGCCAAGTATCACAAAACTACAATTTTAATACTACAGTCATCACAAAACTATAGGTTTTACAATTTAAATCCCTACGACTACATACTATTATGTTAAGTAGTTACAAATGTTGTAGTTTTGTACTGTACTTTGTGCAAACCATATAGTTCTGGGATAATTTCATCTTAAATATGTAGTTTTTTTTATATAAATTCAGTCATAAATCTATAGTTTTATGATACACCACTTTAAAGTATATTATTTTGTAATAGTTTGATCAAAATATATGTAATTTTATAAAATTTATCAAGGTGAAAAGCTTCAATTATACAACAATTTAAGGGGCCAAAATTCCAAATTTTGAAAACCAAAATTTAAATTTTTCTAGTGAATTGCAACCAAATTTGGTGAAATTTTAAAAGGGAAATTACACGGATCACCATTTTTCCTATCTTCCACTCATAAATAAAATTTGTATTTTTTAAAAAATAAGTAAAATTGAACCTACTTTAAATTTCTTTGGAAAGAGTAGAGTGAAACTATCCTTTAATATTTCGTAAAATTTAGTCTAAAACTATTTATCAAATTTCATATAAGAATTTTTAAATCCGGGGTCAACTAATTACTATTTCACTTTCAATTTTCTTGTTGAAATTTGTTCACATGACAATTATGCTTTTTAAGCAAGCACTTACTTATGACCAACAAGTACAATGTAGTCAACGTAAAAAAAAAATCTAACAATCAGCTCATAGTCAACAAATGGAATGGGAATAGAGCGATCAAAAGAAATGGAGTAAATTGTGGTTTGGGAGTAAGATTTTTACCAAACTTTCACTAAGACTACCCATATCTAATATTTTCATTGAAAGCCATGTATATTTGTCCCCATTTTCTTTACCATGGTATATTTATCCCCTTTTGCACTTTGGACCACCCTCTCTCCATCTATCTCTTCTCCACCTCTGGTTCCCTACCACCACCATTCGGACCTTGATTGACAAGGCGTCTGTGTGCTCCTTTTCTCTTGAACCGCGACATTCTTCCTCCCAATCCCATTTCTCCATCATGCCTCTTAGCACCTCGACCACAAACGCCACTGGATCAAGTGAAATTGGAGGAGGAGGAGGTCAAGCTTGGGAGCCATGAGAGCATAGGCGATGATAGAGATCGAGCTCATGGTCTTGATGATGCTCAAGTTTCTGGTGTTGCAAGTGAATATCAAGTTTTGGGTCTTGTCGATGCCGTTGATCTCCCTCTCCTCATGGAGCAGAGCTGGAGGGCAAAGTAGTGCAACTGCATCGGCAATCCCCATGAAGAAGTAAAAGCGGGGTAGTGGCAGTCGTCCCCAACTCTGGTCAGTTAGATCTAGGGAAAAGGATGGCATCAATGGTTTCATGGAGGACAAGAAGAAGGAAGGAGGTAGTTTTTCCTTACTCCGGACATTGATATTTAGAATGAAGCTGAGGTAACAAGGCAACAATGAGCTTGTAGAGGTCCTCGTTGTCGAGCTTGAGCTCCCCACCGTTGTCTTCCTACAAGGAAGAGACTGAGCTTAATATTGGGGACACCAGAGTCAAATGTTGAGCTTGAGCTCGGGGGAGGTGGCAAACCAGCAATAACAGGTGGGGCGGTGGAGAACATGAGGTGGAGAAGGGAGAGAGAGATGGTGTGACGGTGGTCTAAAGTGTAAAATAGGTAAAATACCTGTCTTGAAGTGAAAACATTAGTGTTAGGGTTACGGATAAGACATACCTCCTATCCTGGGGGTTACGCGGTATACGAATATGGTATATCCTCAAGTATACGGGAATGTTACCTTAAAATAGGCTGATGTATAAGGAAACTGACTCCCCGAATATAATGTGTTAGAGTCTTATTTGGAGGAGTGTGATCTCGTACGTGTAAGGTACTCTTTGAGTTCTATTTGGAAACCAAGACATTTAAGGGTATAAATACAAGGCTCCCAGGGGGTACGGGATCATCGAATCATACCTTTGCCACTAGCCATAGCAGAAGCAATCCGAAGGACTTAAAGCCAACTCGTTGATTGATCTCGTCGGGTCATTCTCGACAGGGGTGAACTCAGTAACTCGATGGTTCTGTGGTTCTCTATTATAATCTCTGTGGTTTTCTTCATAATCCCATATAAACAAGATTGGGACTATTACCTTACGAGGGGTCTGAACTAATATAATCATTGTTTTCTGTGTGCTTGATATCGTTTCGTATAAATCCTCGTACCAACGTACCCTAATACCTCAGAATACGATCTACATGTATCCCCCGTTGACAATTATATCGAGAGTAGTTTGAAGGTGAAACTTGGGTAAAAAAAAATCTTTGGCCCAAGATGTAATTATTATAAAGAAAAACAAAGACATACATGAATAAGGCAAAAACTCATATGCATGAAAGAGGATGAAGTGAAGACTTGGGGGCATAAGGAACTTTCAGAAAGTACTCCCTCCATTTTAATTTACTTATCATTCTATTTTTTAAAAAAGATACTTATTGTTTTCACATTCGGAAAAACTTTTAGCGGTATCTTTCCATTCCTATTGTTTATGCATGCAGACATACTAATACTACTACTACTTACGAGGAATTTTAATGTTTGCTTTAGGAACCACATGAATACACGACAGCTCAACGGTAAAGTCCTCGTTCCTTTCGGATTATTTAGATAATTGAAATGGATTGTTTGCTCCTCGATTCGGAAAAATACATTTTATCAGAAAACTTTCTTCTACTCAGTATTGTGTTTTGTATAATTCTATTACTCAATAATCTGAATCAAACATGTTAAAAAAAACAAACAAAAAAAACCCACATGTTTGGCTTGGTAACCATTTGTGAAATGCATATCAACAAACATTGATCGCGTTGCGGCAACAAAGTTAATTGTCTTACTGTTCCATTTCACTAAAGAAAAAAATGGGCAACCTCAAATTTGGAAATTTAATACGGAGTACTGTATTAATTATCATGGGCCTAATGCTACGTTTGGGCAGTCACATCAAATCAATGGGCTTATTTCAGCATGCTATGTCGGGCCCAATCTGCTCGCCGGCCGGCCGGCCGTCGCCGGCGCCATTGACGGCGTCGCTCTTCCTCGCCGCCGCTCGCTCGCTGCCTTCCAAACCCGCCGCCTCAGTTCTTTCACCTCACCACCCGACGACGTCGTCGTCCACGATGCTATGCGTGTGCATGCCAGCTGCGCGCATGGCGATCAATCGAGCTGGACAAAAACCGAGCTCTTCCAAATGGAGAAACCTAAGCTCTCTCGCCGCCGCGCGCGCGCGCGCGCCGCCTTCTTCGCCCGCCCATAAATCCCTTACCCAGCACAGCATCCTCCGCCTTCCTCGCGCGCTCTCGCTTCGCCATGGCGTCGTCCGGGCGACGCCGCGACGTCCTGCTGCTGCTGCTGCTGCTGGTGCTCGTCGCGCGCGCGGCGGCGGCCGACATGGCGGGCGACCGCGCGGCGCTGCTGGCGCTGCGGGACGCGGTGGGGGGGCGGCACCTGCCGTGGGACCCCTCGGCGCCCACGCCGTGCGGCGGCGCGTGGCGCGGCGTCGGGTGCTCCGCCTCCGGCGACCGCGTCACCGAGCTCCGGCTCCCCGGGAAGAGCCTGAGAGGAGCGGTGCCCGTGGGCACGGTCGGCAACCTCACCGCGCTGCGGACGCTGTCGCTCCGGATGAACGCGATATCCGGCGGGATCCCCGCGGACATCGGCGGCTGCGTCCAGCTCCGGTCGCTGAACCTCTCCGGGAACCGGCTCGCCGGCGGGTTGCCGGAGGGGCTCTTCTCGCTGGCGCTGCTCGAGAAGGTGGACCTCTCCGGGAACCGCCTCACCGGCGGCGTCTCGCCGGAGTTCAGCCGGCTCGCGAGCCTGACCACGCTGAACCTCGACCGCAACGGCTTCGATGGCACGCTCCCCGGTAACCTGACGCTGCCGAACCTCGCGCGGTTCAACGTGTCGTACAATGGCCAGCTCGGTGGCGCCGTGCCGGCGTCGCTCGCCGGGATGCCGGCGAGCGCCTTCCTCGGCACGTCGCTCTGCGGCGCCCCGCTCGCCCCGTGCGCCAACCCCTCGCCGACGCCGCCGTCGCCGCCCGGGGACAGCAAGGGCGGCGGAAAGCTCTCCCGTGGCGCGATCATCGGCATCGTCCTCGGCGCCGTGGCCGCGCTCGTCGTCGCGCTCACCGTGGGGTTCTTGGCGTGCTTCCGGCGCCGGGCGACGGCGCCACGGAGTCGGAGCACCGCCGCCGCGGCGGCCGCCCACGACGTGGCGGAGCCCATCACGGTGACCGTGGCGAGGACGGACATGGACGCCGCCGTCAAGCAGTCGCACTCGCCGCCGCCGCCGGGCGAAGGCAGCACCAAGCTGGTGTTCGTCGGCGGCGCGCCGGAGCGGCCGTACGACCTGGACACGCTGCTGCGCGCGTCGGCCGAGGTGGTCGGCAAGGGCGCGGCTGGGACGACGTACCGCGCGACGCTCGACGGCGGCGAGCCGGTGCTCGCCGTGAAGCGGCTGCGCGAGGTGAGCCTCTCGGAGCGCGAGTTCCGGGACCGCGTCGCGGCCATCGGCGCCGTCAGCCACGACAGCCTGCCGCGCCTCCTCGCCTACTTCTACAGCAGGGAGGAGAAGCTCCTCGTCTACGAGTTCGTCGTCGGCGCAGGCAGCCTCGCCGCCCTCCTCCACGGTTCGTTCATCACATCACCTCGCCTTCTCACTTCTCTTCGTGCAGCGAAAGAAACACGGTCTTTTGCTTATAAAGAGATTATGGGTTTGGCGGAAAAACATAAGAATTTTGGAGGATTTTAATTCTATAAAAAAAATTTCCATGAAGGTATTTGAAATAAATG
This sequence comes from Oryza sativa Japonica Group, assembly GCF_034140825.1. NCBI lineage: Eukaryota > Viridiplantae > Streptophyta > Magnoliopsida > Poales > Poaceae > Oryza > Oryza sativa. The sequence goes on along the minus strand of NC_089042.1, from coordinate 20,705,032 downwards.
ATTGAACCCTATCTTATTCTTTGAAACTTCTATGGAATGGACAATCTTATATGGATTTTGGAGGAAATTTAGTAAGAGCTCTAACCTCTTAAAAATTTTTCTTTTGAGTCTATATCTCTCATCCCATTCCTGTATTTTTTATGAGTCCAATCAAACGGTTATTCCTATATTTTTCTTATATTTTGCAATCATTTGTTTTGTATTTACCTTCCTATTAAAATCATGCACATTTCCTATTTTTTTTTCATTCCTGCGATTCAAAGGGCTCTTATTATTTCACTCAATAGAGAGCATATATAAACCAGAAAAATAAGTAGTAAACAATAACTAATAACCCTAACACAAAATAAAGACAAACATTTATTCAAATCTATTTGTAAATCTGCACATGAAGTTGATAAATATCCATATGGCCGCTGTCTTTATGCTCCGTCACATAGTATTTAGTACTCCATCCGTTCCAGAATATAAGAAGTTTTAAGGTTGGACACGGTTATTAAGAAAGTAGGTATAAGTAAGTGGTGGAGGGTTGTGATTGGATGAGTAGTTGAGGTAGGTGAGAAAAATGAATGGTGGAGGGTTGTGATTGGTTGTGAAGAAAATGTTGGTAGAAAAGTTGTTATAAATTTTAGAATAAATTCTGAAGGCTAAAAATTATTATATTTTATGATGGAGGGAGTATTTTTTTTCATGTCACACTTTTGTAGTTGTGTTTAAAGTTGGAGTCAATACGTTTCCTGAATAGTAACTTCATATAAGATTTGATTGATGTTTATGTAGGCAACGGCGAGAAGCTGGACTTCGCGGCGCGGGCGCGCATCGCGCTGGCGGTGGCGCGCGGCGTGGCGTTCATCCACCGCGGAGGGCCAATCTCATCGCACGGCGACATCAAGTCGTCCAACGTCGTCGTCACCGCGACACGGGACGCCGCCTACGTCACCGACTACGGCCTGGCCCAGCTCGTCGGCGGCGCGGCGGCGCCGCCGACTACGAAGCGGGGCGCGGGGTACCGCGCGCCGGAGGTGGTCGACGCGCGGCGCGTGTCGCAGAGCGCCGACGTGTACAGCTTCGGCGTGCTGCTGCTCGAGCTGCTCAGCGGCCGGCCGCCGCTCGACGCGACGCCGGACGGCGGCGCCGCCGTCGACCTGCCGCGGTGGATGCGGTCGGTGGTGCAGGAGGAGTGGACGTCGGAGGTGTTCGACGCCGCCATCGGCAACGAGGCGCGCACCGAGGGGGAGATGATGCGGCTGCTGCAGCTGGGCATGGAGTGCACCGAGCACCACCCCGACCGGCGGCCGGCCATGGCCGAGGTGGAGGCGCGGATCGAGCGCATCGTCGAGGACGCGTGCCGGAACGCCGACTCCGGCAGCACGGACGGCAGCCGGAGCATGTCGGCGTGACCGGCGGCGAGCCGGGCCGGCGTGCGGCGTCCACGGTTTCCCTCGAGTTCCCTTTCAGTAAGGAGACATTGCCAAATTTGTTGTTGTTCCATTTCCTCTACTGTTCCTGGCTGCCGATTCTGCAGTGTCATAAGGTCACACACTGTTGACGTTGGATTGGATTGTTTATTTCATTATTCTCAAATTCCCTGAGATTCTTTCTCAACATGTGAATGCAATAAAGTTGGTGATAGAAATTTAATCAAGTTTAGCAGTGAAGAGGTAAAAGAAATAACTGGCAAACTCAACATTAGTTTGATAAAATCTTAGCGTGATGGCACTATGCTGAAACTTAAACAAGCATATACTGTTAACAGTTTTAACACCCACTACATTTCATACCATCAGCTTCAACTTTCAACACCTCATTTCAGTGCAACAGCTGAACTATGGGTTTAGCAAACTCACTCTTAACTCCCAACTCAAGACAAATGCATCAAAACCTGCATTCGTCAGAAGCATCACAGCTACCATAGTTTTGAGAGTTCACCTGGGACCAAAAACAGGCTACACCTTAAGTTAGTGCATTTCTGATATCATTTTGCTACAATTCCTCAACTTGGATTGAAAAACCACATGGACAGCGTTTCGTCCTCACAAACGTCTCTTCGTCGAAGCTCTGATCTTCCTCTGGATACTCATGCTCATGGTCATGGACAGGAAAAGGAGAATCAAATGGTCGGTCCGCCTGTAGTCTGCTTGAGCGAGTCTTCGTTTCCGAGCTTCGACTTTTGCGTGTGCCCTTCTGCTGACTAACATCTTGGGATGGTCCTTCTGGTCCGTGCTCTGATGAGGGTGCTTTGTAAGAGTCCTTCAACCGCTGTGTGGTTACGACGGAACACAGCAGCTGATACCACCTAATAAGAGCCTGAGCTTCCTCCTGCTTCCTCTCCTCGGCTTGTCTCCGTTCCTCTTGTTCTGCATATGCCTGGCAGAAAGCGTAGGAGTAAGTTAGACCAACTATAGAGCTAGCTTTGTATGTACCTGATGAAACTAGGAGAATTAGCTTTGGCCCTAGGCCTACATGACAGTGACACATCGATGTTATTTTCTAACTCGAGTGATTAGTGTTACTGAGCAATTTTCCCTGTTAGTTCTTGTTACGCAAGAGAGTACAGGAACCTAGAGACTATAATACCATCACTACCTCTAGCATATACATGAATATAACAATTCTACTCTTGATCATTACACTACTTTCCATAACATTGAGTGCATTATAATGAGACATGCTCAACAATGAGTTAAGCGCTATTATGAAACATGCTTATGCAAATACCTTTTTTTTTCTCGAAAACGAGAGAACTGCATTTCATTTCATCAAGGGGAAGAAAACAAAATAAAAATATTTACAAAGTGTGCAAATACCTTTCAAGCACACACTTTTGACTAAGGTGCTAACAGGTTTGGGCTAATTTGTGATTGTTAAAGATTGTTAATAATTTTACCTAATTAAACATCCACATCAGATTGCATAAAGGATCCGACTAAAATTGTAGACAGCAGGATGAATGGGACCAGAATTTTGAAAAATAAATCAAGTACTCAGCATACCTCTAAGATAGTATTTTTGAATTCGGAACAGACAACAATTCCATCAAAAACTGGAAGGCACCGGGTGTTTCGATAATCAAATCCAACCATGGCTGGGGCAAAATCAATTCCAAGTCTCTTTGCGACCTGGAATATTCTTGGTAACCTCAGGTGTACAGTACCAGGCGGAAGACATTTCTCTGACCACACATCGACTTGACCACGCTCATTCTTGGACATATTTTAGCATTTAATCAGCATGGAACACCACAAAATAAGCACTGATAGCTACCTAATGAAAATCAATAGTCATAATCAAGGAGGTCTACCTTTGGTACAATACCATTTACTGCATGGGGAAGTTGCAGCGGTTCCAGCTGCCATTTACCATATAGTTCCATGGTTGGCTTAAGCCCATCTTCATTACTATTACTATTAGATTGAATTGACTGAGAATTGAAAGTCCTCTTTGGCCGCGTCACGACCTGTGTACAGAAAAATGGTTACTTCACATGAAGACAGAAAAAAACTGCTAGCGCTGTGATTCTATTATGAACCTTTGCAGGCAACTCATTTTCTCTGACTTGCAGACCCTCCCGCAACCATCCATGTCTTGATTGCAGTGTCTGAACACAAGATCTAGGATAAACAGGATTCCCTTTACAGAAGCCAAGCACTGGGCCTTTGGGGTGAAGAACTTGGTTCTTGTGAAGCCACTTCTCAAGGGCATATAGATGATGGTCTTTGTAGGCCTAAGTGGTTATGGTTACATAAATAATTAGAAAAGCCAACAGGCAACCTTTGAAAGAAGCAAAAGGCATAACTAGAAGTTAACCAATATCGTAAACTCAGTAAGTGCATTGCCTGTTGATTGGTAGGAAGAGGCTCTGTTAAGGCCCTGGTCTGAAGTTCCATTTCTTCAGTGTTGTTCGTTGCTGCCAATTCAAGACGCTCTAGGGGTGCCAAAACACTTTTCCACCACTCAGGATTCACTCTCCCCTGAACAATTCTGTGCCATTGCAGGCAATACCTAGGAAAATATAGAACACAGTTCTCAAACCAGTTCTTTTACAAATTTCCAAAAGCAAAGAATATATCCTCATGATTCTATATAGCTACTAAGTTAGGAATTATGAAAGAGGTAAACCTTCTGGTCACATCTTTAGCACCATTTCCAGCAAAGGCAACAACATATCTCAAAGGCTTCCTGCAAACAGCGGAAGCAGCTTCTACTTTTTGTTCACCATCAATAATATCATTTGCAACATCAACATGGACCCATCTTCCAGACGATGCCTCGCCACCACAAAATACCTCAGCCCAAAATAACGGTGCTCTATTCCTCGACCAAACCACGCTCGAGTTGCTTGAGGCTTCTTCACTTTTTCGTAACTTCTTCAATGGTGGAGTTGAACTTAGTAAGCTATCAGTTGACTGATTTAATTGAGTTGCTAGCTTGTTGTCTTGACTTTTAGCTGCAGATGCTAAAAGAGCCATTTCCAGCTGCAACTCAAATTCCAAATCCCCTTTTCGTCTTGGTACTTCAGCATTACTGGAGGTGGAAGGATATTGGCTGCTGGATGAGCTATCTTTTGATAGTGATGCAGAGCTATCTCTCTGATTTGCCTTGCACTTCGACAATTTTTTAGACAAACTTTTCCTGCAGCCTTGAACTTTGACTTGTTTTGGAGTTGTATTGATGCTACCTTCAGTATTGTTTTGTGACAGGACAGGTGAAAGGTTATTATACTCATTATGGCCTGCAACAAAAGAACTAGATGGCAGCGCCTTTGTACAAAGCCTAGGTTCATCCTGATTTGATGTCCCCATTGATTTAGTGTCAGGCTTGAGACCAGCAACATCCAGATTCGCAACAAACCTAGAAGGGAAGCTATACTTAGAATTGGTTCAGAAGGTTATCGAACAAAACCACAGGACAACATAATGAACCTTTATATGCGCTTTTACTAACTATAATAGATGGTCTTACAATTGAAATTTCCTTGATCTTTATGGGAAGTTCGATAGGAAGAAAAAAAAATAAATCAGTCTGGGGAGGAGTAATATCAACTATTCTAACCCAAGCACCCGAGGATTTTATCAAACTGTAGTTTATTGAAAGTTAGTTAAGAGTCCATTCTACTGAACCACTTCTTTAGAATATGACAAATTCTTTTTTTTTATCAGAACAAAGAAAAAGAAGAAATCTATTCTCTGGAAGAGATCAGAAAATCCAGTTTTCACCACGGAATTAAACATATAATACATATCATGGAAACTGTTTACTATAATTATAAACCTGCGTGGAACAAAAGCAAACAGCATTCGACGAGAATGGATTGCAAAATGATTTATGGATTTTTTATGCTAACGTTCTGGAATGGATGGAATCAATCATAAAACTAATTACAGAGTGAAATCCATACCTAGCTGTTAAGTTGAGAGCCCTAAACAATGCCACTGAAAGTGCACAAACCTGCATTGCAAACGAATTATTTGGCAGCTTTAAACAGAAATAGCGTCTTGTTTTACAAAAGAGGAGATTTTTTATTTGCCATTGAAAGACTGAAAGTTGACATTATACCTTATATGCCATAGGAAAAGTTCTCCCTTCATTGCTACTCCTTCAGAGTTTTGTTACCTTATTTGCCACTCGACAGTCCTGTATAAGTTTGCTGTTAAGTGGTCCACAAAAAAAAAAGACAGTTCTGCATCTTCTCCAGCCAAAAAGGAGTCAAGGTAGTCATGGTCACTCCAGGTGCACTGGCTCCATCCTCCTTCCATTGTGACATCAAGGAACCTCTCCATCATTATCTTCCCCATTGAGAACCGGAGCACCAGGGGTCCAAGAACAATTTCAGCAGCGTAAAGATGTGTTCCCATACCCATATTTCTTTACCTAAAGCAATCATTTTACCATATTTGTTTCAGAGCATTTCCTCACTGGAATTGCAAAAGGATAGTTGATTCCCACTGACAACTACACAGTACTCCTCATGACGCATTCTACCTCGTATGCTTATTGGTTTCAATGTTTGTGCACTGAAACCTGTTCACGCCATGAGAAAGCACACCTGCACCATGCGTTTGATGGCCCTAGGACTGATCAGCTTGTTAATGCATCCCTATTCTCCCTCGTTCCAAGGTGAGAAGACTGGTCGACCGTCGACCTGTGAATGTATCTCTTGCTTTCCTTTGGTAGTGTTACTGCATGGTGCGTAACTCATGACCACTATAGGCAAGAGTCATGTCGGTAGGCCTTTGGTGTTTTGTGCACAGTTACTGATGGAACACTCTATGCCACCAACTTGGCATGCGCATACCGAGCTGCTGGAGTCTCTCGTCCTTCTATTTTGGCCCCAAAAAGAAAAAAAAACTGACAGTATTTTATATGTTGGTGGCAACCTTACCTAAAAGGGCAGACGACAATAGAAATAACAGAACAATATTTAGGGGTGACAATGAAGGGAGACCAAGTTTCCTGACGGCACATAACCAATGGTGTCAACTTTCAGTGGCAACTAAAGATTGTTTTTTTTTCCAAAAGAAATGAAGTAGACATTGACAATCCATATCAAATCTCAATGGAAAACATATTTTGGGGCATTGAAATATGACAACTCTTATTCACTTTTTAGGTTTTCCAAATCTGAGAAACATGAATAAGAAAAATAAGTTTGCTGAAATAAAGACAGCAGATTTGTTTCACAGCATAATCTTCAGGGAGAAGATGATACCTCTTCAGCAGTGCCTACATAACTTTGAAGAGCAAATGCCAAATTTGATTTAAAAGACCCCTTGTCGTCGGATTGTGCAATTACACTGAAAGTGTTGTGGAACTGCAGACAAATAAATGCAAATTAAAAGATTTCATCTAAAAACTACTATTTCATAAAACTTCACATTTTTAGTCAATAAAATAATATATGAAGGGGACTTACCCAGCTCACAAGACTACGCAGTTCATTAGCTTTCAGAATTGGAGTGTCTACAGAATTCCGTAGTACATGTTGTGGTAAAACAGAGAGAATTGAAGCCTGGAAAGAACATTTCAAAGAATATTGACACAATTCTGTTTGAAACACACCTCTGTTTTAACCACTATGATTCATAAATCATAATGCCACTTCATCATTTTGGAACATGAGAAATACAGAATCTGGTGTAAATGAAATAATGAATACCACTGTAATGCTCGCACCTGAATCAGAGGATCATTGCAAGCCTTGTCAATTACCCTACCCCTTGCTAGTAGGCAAAGCAAATGGACCCTGTGCACGAGTTCAGCCAACTCCTGGATAATCAGAAATAAAACTAACAGGTCAAAATTCAAAGATAACAAAGATATTTAAAGCACACAAGAAAGGAAAAGGCAGTGACTCTTTTAGATATGGTCCAAAGCTTGTGACGAAACTCCTGAGCATTACATACAACTTGGCAAATGAGCTGGCGCCAGGAAACTCTTAGAAGGCAAATAGAATTTTTTTATAAAAAAATTTTCAACGATAAAATTAGACTTATAGTAACAGGTTATAAACTTAATGCAAATGTCCATGAGCTCATCTGTGTCAGACGCCTTAACTGAAAATTTCTCTCAAGAAATATTTTACCTTTTCTTCAGCAGTAAGCCTCCGAGCAGTCTTCTTTTCAGTGGAAGAGGGTAGATCAGTGAACTCAACGGTGACTGTCTCTCCAAGCTCATGGGAATAACACTCATCGTGTTCCGCCGCGAAAACAATCCCTTCTTCCCAGTCCATATCAGCTGCATCTGGATCTTCTTCCTCCAAACTGTTCTTTTCAGAGCCATCCCTACCGAACCTCGTCATCCCGGCATCGTCATAACCCTCTGCATGGACCTTAACGTTTTTACTTTTATCCTCCAATGCCGATTCCATTTCCACCTGAAGAGACAATAGCAGTTGAGCCCTATCAGCTAGGAGTAATACTTAAAATCCACCAACATCATTAAACCTTCAGAGTCCTAAGCCAGAACCTATCCATGATTCAACACATCGAGTTGGTTTATTTTTTTGTCTCAAAATCAATGCATTCTATAGTAATTATTTGGCATCCTTTTGACATATGCTTCCGACTCAATTACACTCCTTAAGAGTGCAAAACTTAGACTTGAATAAATAATAAGGACCCAGAGCATTTTTGATCAATTTTACTAGTTTAGCGAGTTTGAAGTCATACAATGTGAACATATGTCGAACAATCGCGCTTAACCACAAGGAACATTTAGAGCCCGAAGTTCCTGAACAAGCCACAGATGGTAAAATAGTTCTCGACTTGTCGCAATGAGGAAATCAAGCACAGAGCCTTTAGTCCTTCACAAACACCGATTTAATTTAATTTACCTTGGCGGGCGACTTCCCTTTCTCCGCGGCCGGCGAAGCCCTCCGGCGACGGCGAGGCGTGCCACCGCCCCTCGCAACGTCCCCTCCTGATCCTCCGCTTGCCCCTGCGGGACGAACAAACACCGGTTTCAGTTGGGAAGATGACGGAGGCGGGGTTCGTGGGAACAGGATTGGGGGGGGGGGAGGGGGGGTGGATTTCGGCGGCACGGCGGGCGGCCGGAGACGAACCGGAAGGCGGGGTTTCGGCAGCGGCGGCGGCGTGGTGGCCGTCGCGCTGGCTCCTGGTCCGCATTATACCTGGGCGTTAAGCACAGGCAAAGCTGCTGCAGCAGCAGCAGCGATCCTCGTGGCTTGATCGTCGCGATTCCCGGCGAAGATTTGGGAGAGGGAGGCGGCGGCGGCGGTGGCGGTGGCGCGTTAGGTTTCAGGGGAGGAAGGGGAAGAGAGAGAGAGAGAGAGAGAGGGAGACGGCGCGGTGCGGCGCCACGATGCTACGAGACTGGTGGTGGACGGTGCGATGGTCTGGTTTCGCGCGCCGGGAGAGGCGAGGGTGGGGCCCAGATGTAAGTGGGTTTTGGCCTAGGCGTGGGGCCCACCTGGCCGCCTGGGTTAATTAGGACGTGGCGATATAGGGTCCACATGTTAGGTGACTGCTCCCATAGACGCCCCCAGCGCTCATAGCTTGTTGTTTGGAATTTGAGCGAAGAGGATTGGAAATTTATATGAGTGAATTGATGATAAGATTAAGATGTGAATTTAATTTTTAATCTCAATATCTTATTTGGTAGAGGTGATGGAAATTGATAGGGAGTTTAGTTAGAGATTAGATCATTAATAAAAACGGATAATTGATATTTGCTTAGATAAAGTAAATGAGGAATTCCTTCCCAATTACCTACCCCTACCAGATATTGAAAAGGAGGAAGTTCCAAACAAAACACTTAATAGTATCATCCCTCTAAACTCTCAATCCCTTTTAAAACTCCCTCCAACCAAACATGCCGTATATATGGGTAATTAAAAAAAGTTAAATATAACTTTACCATTTGTACCCTACTTAAATGTTGGTAATTTCGAAAGATTCTCTCCTAGATACTCTATGAAAAATTGGTAAGACTTTAAGACAAATACAATCAACACTACAAAAATTCGATAACATTAAAATATATCGAAATTTGATATTACAAAATTTTAGTAACGTTGATTTTGATAAGAAAGTGATCAAAGCCCTCAGTTATCTTCGTTCGCTCACCGGGAAATTATATCATCATATACCTAAATTTTCAGAACGATGACAGAAAGCGCATCTGGTGTAGTGGTATCATAGTACCCTCCCACGGTACTGACCGGGGTTCGATTCCCCGGATGAGCAATCGGTTTTGTAGAATATTTTTGCCATTTTTTTTGTATTGATTTTCATCATTACGTTTCTCTATGAACGCTTTCAAGCAATCAGCTATTTTTTGGTTTGTATTGATTCTTTTTTCATCAACATGTTTATTTCCTATCTTTGTCTCTGAACACTCGGCTTTACTGTGTCCAAAGAATCTCATCTTACCTATAGTTTTCTAACCATTCTCATGATCTCTTCCCGGTGAGCATCCCACGTTCTTTCTGGCACATCTTCAAATCCCCCAGGAAATCAATCACTCTGGGTATAAGTTACGCAAATCACAACAACAAACTGAATTGAAACATAGATATCGAAGCAATCGAATGAACTACTACATAAGTCAGCAGGTCCATCGTCAGAATATACAACAAACAAATTAAGATGGTCGAATCTGGAACTGGAAGGACGTCGGAGCGCAGGGCAGGGGAAACTGACTGTTTCCTGCGCTGTATTGTTCTCTGACGAAGCTATTTGTTTTGTATGCATAGAAAGGCAACAACATGGCAGCTGTACAACATGTACGAATCTCTTCAAAATAACAAGATCCATATTCACGACACCATGAGGGAGCGAGCCGCACAGCCTAAATGACGAAGCTGGATAGGTGAGTGGTTTGGATAAAACAATCGTTGTCATTTCGGTGTTCTAGTCTGTAGAGAATGCTCCTTCACAGTACCTGAGAGAGGAAGGCAATCGTTAGAAAAATCGAAAGCATGTTTACGCGGTTAGGCCAATGCGTGATAATGGAACTATTATAACTCAGGTGATCAAAGTAACCAAAGCTGGTCATATAATGTGGTAAGATATGCTTCTGCCCCTTTACAAGATATTGAGATATACCACGTTTAGGCGGTTAATGCATGACAGTGGAATTATAACTCAAGTGGTCACAGTAAACCAAAGCTGGTCATATAATGTGGTAAGATATGCTTCTGCCCCTTTAGGCCTTATTCAGTTTGATGGGGATTGAAGAGGATCGGAGGGGATTGAGAGGGAATAATTCCACATCACAATAGGTGTGGAATAAATCCCCTCCATTCCCCCCACCTAGGGATTTACCGAACATGACCTTACAAGGTATTGAGTAAATATACCTGTTGCTAAACTTCTCGATGGCAGTAGATGCATAAAGAAGTGTTTCACCAGCCTTCTCTAACGCCATATAAAGTTCTCTTCCTCGGGTAACTTTAGCAATGACCCATGCATTATTTTTGGCTCTGATGCATACTTCAAAATCCTTGTCATGACAAGAGTCAGACCTCTTGGCCCTTGACTTCTCCAAATCTATTTCTTCTCTTAGTCTATTCAAGGAAAGTAGAGAATCCTGCATGATTTCATTGCAGAGCACGGTTAAAAGAAATGCATGGCAATCCAATTCAACACAAAAACGTAAAATTGCAACCGAAGAACAATAGTGAGGAAGAAATGAACAGGAGATACGAATTGATCATCTAAAACATATTAGTCTACAAAAACAGACCAACATTAACAATCTTTAGGATCTAAAATTTATGGAAATATTGAGGTGAAGAGAAGAACAGAACCATTAACACATATTGTAGGAAACATCGTATGTTTACTCTATATGCAAGTATGCAACAGAACAAACCTTTGAGAGGGTGGTGACTTTCCCAGGTGGGGAGGCTCTTGATACTTTTCTATCTGGATCAACAAGTAAGTAGCGATATCCACCAACATGATAAGCATTTTCTCCTCCCCATCCTCGTGATAATTTCAGCTCCAGAGTCACAATGTTCTGTGATGCCTGCAATATAAATATAAAAAAATGAGCATGTGTTCACAACCACAGTATCAATATTTTGCAAGCCACACCAGACATGAGAATATTTCTTATTTTCATTCAACATGGCCTGCTTGAGCTCAGTACCGCATCAAGAAATCATGAAAAGGGTGGAAATTATGCAAGGGCCACTCACATTTTCAAGAAGATGTCTCTTCACATGAGCAATGCCATCATCTCCATTTATTAGAGATGAAGCTGGAATCAGTAGCAGAATGGTTATGTTCTTGTGCTGATAAACACAGAGATGCATGCGGTCTTCTGCCTGCTGGAACCACAGTATGGGAACCCAAGCCACAGCACCACGAACTTCTGAAGTAGTGGAACCAGCGGCAACAAAACCATCCTTTCCTTTGTATAGTTTCTCACGCTGGAGAGGCCTGAAATAATGATGCATCTGATTTTGTCCACCAGGAGAAGTATCACGAGATCGACTACGATACCTTTCTACTGAAGCTGTTCCATTTGATGAACTAGAAGTGGGGCCAGCATGAACCGAAGTTCCTTTCCGCAGATAGGACCAGGAAGTTGCATTGGACAATAAAGCACGAGGAGTTAACCTCAAGATAGCATAAGTATATAGGTTTAGTGTATCATCCTACAAAGTGGTAAAACTACATTAATCACATGGGAACTGCTCAAAGCCATCAAAGAAAACAAAGTTATAAAAGAAGTGATGATTAAAGGGAGACCCCGTACCGGTGGAAGTGTTGTGGACACCAAGAGATCTTCAAATAATACAAGTGATTGGCACATGACATTTCCAAGACATGACCCAAGAACTGTGGTGAGTGACTGCAAATATTCATGCATCAATAGTTGAAACAGAGAAAACAAATCTATGTAATTATCAGAGTCAAGATGACTTTAGACAGTACTTTAAGCACAGCTTCATAACACTATAACAGTGAGACAATAGCTATCTAGGGGTAGTTAAGTTGTGAGAGTTGATTCCAAAAGTTCTCCCCCTCGGAAAGCAGGCTTCTGCATAAGTACATACTCCTACAAGTACAACAGAGCAACCGTTTTTAAGCCTATAACATCATTAGCTACCTTCGAAAATGACTACTAGACCCTCAAGAAAACGCCGATCTCATAATCTGAAAACCAGACTACAACTCTGGACAGGACATAAATAACAGGCCGCTAGCAAGAAAAATAACATATTTCACACAAGCAATAATTATAAAAGCAAGAGACAACTATCATGTACCCTGAAAAGATCAAAAGGTACTACAGTTATATTTCTGTAACTAGGAGGTCTTTCATGTTTGAAGAGTACATTTCCTACCTGAACTTCAAGTGCCACTTCTCGTGAGATTGTTAGCATTTGGACAGTTCCTCGCTCCTTTAGGCAATCACGGAAGGTTGGCAATTGTATCTTTTTACCAGCATTAAAATCTGCTCAAGAACATGTTCATGAAGACCAAATGTATATTTCTTTAAAGGGCAATGTTGCGCTCATGTTATACACAATATGAATGGAAACGAGACTCACCACTTAAATAATCTGTGAAAAATGTGCGAAGGTGACCACGGGCAAGTTCTGCACTGGGTTGCCTGTCAAGTAAAGTTCGAATTGGTCCGTGGAACATTGTGAAAAGCGAGTGAACCTCTTTAAGAATTCCTTGCAATGCACCACACCGCCAAGTTGACTCAATGTCCTTGTTTTTCTCCACTACCTATGCATGAACAAGTTTTCACTGGAAATGAGTATGATAATCATTCAAGTTATAAGTGCAAAAAAAGATTTACAGACAATTTGCTGGGAAAGGAACAAGTGTTATGAAGCAAACTCATAGCTTCTTCAGTTAAAAATAAAGAAATCCAAAATGGTCATTATACTATCTGCGAGACTGAAGGCATAGTATGCTTGAGTATGAACGCCCATGTTCTCGTTACAGAATTTACTTTGGTGGCAGACTAGAAATACTCTTGGTTCTTGAATGTTTTCAGGATTTCCAGTAAATATTGTTCAATGACAATAGGTGACAGACAAAGGTTACATGCTGTTTTTAACTACACCCAATTGAAGAGGCTCTAGAGTACAACAATTTGGTTTATAACAAATAGTGATGAACTGTTAATGTAAGAACAGCCATTACCAGAACCATCCATATATCTGCTTCAGCTTGGTAAAAAACATGGGAGTGTTTCTCTGATTCTATCACCTCACAATCATCATCAGGAGAAAATATTCTGCACAGGAATAATATTTAGATAGATAAGCCAACAGATAAAAGCAAAAGGTATAAGTGCAGAAGCACCAGTCGCGAGAAAGTGCTTATGGTTGGAACTAAAAGCAAAAATTAAAATAACAGGCAAATTTTGCCCCTAGTTACATATACTACAATTTTGTGAAATAATTTAAAAATCGGATTCTGAAATAAGGAGCAACAAGCAGTGAAACTGCACCTAATTTGGATTCAAGAACAGAACGGGTAGTATGTCTGACTATACTATCTCGAAGCAGATAAAAGTTAAGTTCTATGGGGATCTAAGAAGGATCTCATCCTAACGAACCAAATACATTCACCTCGGACTCCAATTACAATCAACACGCCAGAATTATCCCCCATAAGGATCTCACCCTGATGAACCAAATTCATTCACCTCCAACTCCGATTACAATCAACACGCCAGAATTTTCCCATATAAACCCCTTCGCCTGAAATCCCATGAGCTTCAAGGTCGTTGGAATTCCGCTCGTCCACGCAACTAAGTGCTACAAATCGTTCCTAAACAACTAACCTCCACGAGCAACAAAGCTCCGACCGAATAAGCTAAGAGCTCCAACCTGCGCGAGGAGCCAAGCAGCAGCACGAACAGGAGGGGGATGCGAGTGAGAAGGGGGTGGAGCAAAACTGCAAACCTAGCGAAGGTGATGATCCCCTCGCAGAGGCCGATGACGGAGAGCTGGAGGAGGATGGGGCAGTCGGTGGGGTGGAAGAAGAGGATCTTGTCGAGCTCCTGCCCCTCCTGCTGCCCCCGCCTCAGGTCGAACACGCACAGCTGCGGCCCCTCCCCCGCCGCCGCCGACGAGAGCCCCATCCCCCCCTTCCCCCGTCACACGCTACCTGCTTGGCTGGGGTTCCTGGAAGGGAGGAGGGGAGAGATCCGGCGAGCGGCGCGGCCGGGGAGAGGGGAGGGGAGGGGAGGGGAGGGGAGGAGCGCGTGCGGGGGGCGGAGGCGACGGCGAGTGGTGGTGGTGGTTGCGGCCGGCGACGGGGCGGCGCGGTGCGGAAGAGGAGGAGGAGGAGGAGGTGGACTGGTGGGTGCGAAGCGTGACGTGACGGGCTCGCGAGTTGGGCTGGGATTGGGCTGGATGAGATTTATGTCCCATGGGTCGTTTGAGACCCATCTCGTATGGGTATCCCGGGATGACGATGAATCGATGATGCTCTTGGGCTTTGTCTGCTGTATATGTGTGAGCAAAATGTCTAATATAAGGCCGGTCACAGTGCGGGTAACGCACATGAGGAGCTCAAAGCCTCCAGCTAGACAACGAACCGGGTAAAGAACCACACTTTACAGTGCATGTGTCTTAAGCAATACATGTTAGTGGGTCCCACCCATCTCTCTTTTCACATCCATCATCTCTCCTCCCCTCTCTCTCTATCCTCTCTCCTCGCATTCCCAAACCAGGACGGCAAGCGGCAAGGGGCAAGGATGGCGGGCAAGGATGCGAAGACGCCGGTGCCTCTCATCATCGAGGCTGGATGCCACAGACGCCGCACCGGCGCCTCCCTCCCCCTACCCCCTCTGCAACGACGGACTCTCGGCGGGGTCTTCCTCGCGGAGGTCGCTGCGCGACCTCGTCTTCCTCGCGGACGACAAGCGGCGGCACGGTCGTCCTCGCGGAGGTCGCTGTCGACCGAGCCACGCGACCTCGTCTTCCTCTTGAAGCCGGGCGGAGCGGTGGCCCGAGCGGCGACGGCGACGACGCCAGGCTAAGCAGCCAGATCTGGCCTAGGCTCACTGGATCAAGGCGACAACAGCGAGCTCGGACGCGGCCTCGACCTCGAGCTCCTCTCCTTCTCTACGCTTTCCCCATCGAGCCGGCGAGCTTCTCCGCCCGCCCATTCCTCTCCTTGTCGAGGGCAGACGGCGGCGACCTCGATGGCGGGACAGCTGCGCGCGTGGCGAGGTAGCGGGTCCTGCATGTGAAGCATCTAGTCCCCCGTTGTTAATTTTGGTAATTAATGACAAGCACTAATTGTGGACTAACCGTTGTCTTTGAGCTATATATTTTAAGTTAGGTTCACGTCATATGTGCGCATGGATGATTATCGATGGATTAAAATTGACGGCGCAAAGTAAAGGGAAAAAAGACGGTAAAACTAGTGCTTTTGTTTTGAATTAATCGAGGTGTAGGGCGATCAAATTTGCTAGTTTATTTTTAGTTTCGACGTACTATTAAGAGGGGTAATGATCTAGCAAAGAGATGATTTTAATTGCCACATTAGGTCATTATGCATTTAGACTTGTGCTCACATTTCACACAACACACACTAACACCTTGTATTCACTGGTTTTCGGCCTGACCAAGGGCGGTCAGACCGGCCACCTTGTGGCGGTCTGACCGGCGGTCCCTGGCCGGTCTGACCGGCCCCAAGCGGGCAGTCTGACCGGCGCACAAGGTCGGTCTGACCGACGGCACTTGTGCGGTCAGACCGGCCCCCTGAAGGCCGGGATGGTGTTGCTCGGGGTGGCCGATATAGAGCCGACGGAGCCGTATTCGGTCAGACCAAGTTGAGGGCGGTCTGACTGGCCACCCCATGTCGGTCTGACCGGCCAGGCCGATTGGGCCCTCTGACAGGGCTACAACGGCTAGTTTTCTAGCCGTTGCAGAGTAGCACGGGCTGACCGGCCTCATACCTCCGGTCAAACCAGCAGCACACAGAGTTGGGGGATTTCGCCCCCAACGGCTAGTTTTGGTTGGTGGGAGTATAAATACTCCCCCTCCAGCAGCAAGGGGGCTCTCTTTCGGCACCCAATTCAATTGCATACACCCCTTGCATCTCTCTCACACACCTTTTAGCTTAGTGTTCATCCATTGTAGTGGTTGAGGTTGTTCTAGCCAAGAGTCAAGTGCATTGCTTCCATTTGTAGAGCTAGTGTGGCACTTGATTGATCATCTCTACGCCGGGTCATTGCTTGTTACTCTTGGAGGTTGCCGCCTCCTAGATGGCTTCTGGAGGAGTTGCCCGGTGACTTCTCCGAGAAGATTGTGGAGGAGGCCCGGTGCCGGTTTGTGGGTGGTTTGGAGTTCACCAACTTCGGAGTGAAGGAAGAACTACCCCGAGTGATCGAGGCTTGGGTAGTCCTCTCCGTGGGTCGGCTCCCGCCTTGCCCACCCCTTGACGAAGGAGGCGTGCGGTGGCTTCGTGGTTGAGCGGTGGAGTTGGGCTCGCCTCAACGGGGAATAGGAAACCGGCGAGTTTCCGAACCTCGGTGAAAAATCTCTTGTCTCCTTGTCTCATTTGATTGTCGCATTTACATTTGTGCAATTTACATTCCTAGAGACTTTCTTGAGATCATATCACCCTAGGATTGCAAAACATTGACATAGGAGTGTAATTTACTTTCCTAGAGAATTAATTGAGCCACTATCACCCTAGGTTTGCAAAACATAACTTAGTTGCTTAGTTAGACTTAACCCTCACCGAGCCTAGCAACTTAGGTTAGTTTTGATTAGGTGTCATTTAGTTTTTAAATCGCCTATTCACCCTCCTCTAGTCGACATCTCGGTCCTACAGCATGCCGGCGTTCTCCTCCTCCATGCTGATGGTGATGAGCGTGAGTGGCAGCCCACGGCACTCGCCGGCGACCTCCCTGGCGAGCCCGACGATCACCGGGTGGGACGCGACGACGGCGGCTTGCAGCGTCGTCGTGCGCCGCTGCGCTCGCGACACTGTCGTAGGCGAGCGCGGCGGCGGTGGTGGCTTGTGGCGTCGTCGTAGGCGAGCGCGGCGGCCTCGGCGGTGGGGAAGTGGCGAGCCAGACGCGTGACCCAGACTCTTCCCGTTCTCCTCCTCATGCTCTTCCTCGCCTCTTTCCGATGGTTTTGTGCATGCTTCAGACCTTTTTGCAGGCTTTTTTATGAGGAACTCGTTGCTCACCAAGGAACCGAGCAATCATGCGGAGGAACTCGGGCCCACACATTCTCTCCTCCATGACATCACGAAGTCTACGTGGTGGGACGAAGGAACGCTCCAGGGTGGAGCACTGTGAAGGGCCTAAGTTCCTACTTATTGCACTCCCTCTATCCTAAAAATAGATAACTTTTGGGGGATGAACTTGGATACATGCTTGTTTAGGTTCATCTAGAAATTGATTTTTTTTATAAGACTAGAAAGTAAATGTTCGTGAGTTCTGACGGATCAAGGCTATTTTAATATTATTATTATTATACGGTTTAGCTAGGGTGAAATTCGTTTGGATATACTTTTTGGAAAACCATAAGCTGCAATTAGGAGTCCGATATTCATCTTAAGTTAGCATGCGAGTTTTTTTAAAGAGATTTCTTATACGATTCATTTTGTATTTTTAAAATCAAACGAATTTAAAATTTGACTCAAACACGGATATGTGTTTCCAAAAGCGAACAAACTTAAAAACCGACTTAAACACGGATGACGTACCAAAATACCGGTAAAAACATCTTTCATTTTTATAATAGTAAAGATAGAGGGTGTAGGTTGGATTTAATTCATATCCTTCAACTGAAAAACCAGGTATATCTACCCCTTCAACTATTAAAGCCATTCAAAACGACTCTCTCGGTTGTTTTTAGTCAGTTTTCACTCATTCCAATCATCTCGGAAATTAAAAAGTAGAGTGGGACTCATATGTCATATCCTCCTTCTCTCCTTTCTCCGGTTTTTTGGTGATTAGGATATCATGTGGGCTTCACTTCAGTGAAAACCATTATGAAAATAATATAGGGAGTCATTTTAAACATGAGAGTCATATTGGCAACATCTCCATAGAGTTACTCCTGGATTTCCTTGAAGCTGCTAGTACCTCTAGCTCGCTAGCTCAATGTTACTACTCCCTCCGTCCCATAATATAAAGGATTTTGAGTTTTTCTTACAACGTTTAATCACTCGTCTTATTTAATTTTTTTTTGCAAATATAAAAAACAAAAAGTTGTGCTTAAAATACTGTAGATAATAAATTAAGTCACAAATAAAATAAATAATAATTTTAAAATTTTTTAAATAAGATGAGTGGTCAAACGTTGCAAGTAAAAACTCAAAATCCGTGTATTATTAACGGAGGGAGTACATTTTAAGCATGTTTAATTATTTCGCGCATGTACTTGCTGAGCTACAGTGCTCACATCAATTAGCGATCATACGTGTACGAACGCAACCGTACGTACGCGACTGTACATGCTTCTGGGTACGTGTATATATATATATACATATATGTCCTCTCTCCTCTGGTAACTTGTAGTTGTTTGTACTTTTAAATTCAGTAATTTGTAGGAGTACTTGTTAATATTCTCGACCATTAATTATTACCGTACGTACGCAATACATGCATGATCAGCAAATTAATACTCTCCTATTACTACATCCGTTTTTTAATAGATAACGCCGTTAACTTTTTCTATGTTTAACCATTCGTCTTATTCAAAAAATTTACGTAATTACAATTTATTTTGTTATGAGTTGTTTTATCACTCATAGTATTTTAAGTGTGATTTATATCTTATACATTTGAATAAAACTTTTGAATAAGACGAATGGTCAAACATGTGAGAAAAAGTCAACGGCGTCATTTATTAGAAAACGGAGGAAGTACATACTACTAATACACTAATACTATGATCTAACGTAATCTGTTGGTGAATTGTTACTATATAGTACCCGTACTTCAAGTTAAACCTTAAAACCCAGCTAAACCCTTAACTACCCAAGAACGATTTTAGATTCTTTTGAACACAGTACAAACACATCTAGGATTTATTTTTTTCAAACATGGTCCAGTGGATCAAATACGTAACTAAATGCCCCTTTTGGAACAAAGTATTTGGAGGGAATTTTGTAGGATCAAATCCTATAGAAAATCCTTTCAAAGGATTCCTTTGAAATTGCCTACTGCATATATATTTTTTTTCAAGGAAATAAGTTAGCATGGGGTCCAATGTTTTCAAAGAAATCTCCTTTAATTTACAATATATCACCTAATCTAATTGTTGTATTTTTCATGTGGACCATCCAGACAGTTATACCTACATTTTTCTCATTTATGTGTTTACAGTCATAGGTTCTGTACATGTGTGAGTATGATCATACAGAAATTAAATGCTGTGTTTTGTCTTTCCTAGTGTTCCAAAGAGGCCTTCTCGGTGTGTTTGCCCGGGGAGGGCAGATTGCGATGGTGGTTTCCCCCACCATCTGCAATGTGAAGTTGGGGCGTGTCCTCATAGATGGAGGAGCGGCTCTCAACATCCTTTCCCCCGCGGCCTTTGATGCTATCAAGGCCCCGGGGATGGTTCTCCAGCCGTCTCAACCGATCATTGGTGTGACGCCGGGGCACACATGGCCGTTAGGCCACATCGACCTACCGGTCACCTTTGGTGGATCAGCAAACTTTCGCACGGAGCGGGTGAACTTCGATGTGGCGGACCTCAGTCTGCCCTACAACGCGGTCCTGGGGAGGCCCGCGTTGGTGAAGTTTATGGCGGCGGTCCACTACGCCTACCTCCAGATGAAGATGCCGGGCCCTTGTGGCCCCATCTCTGTCCGTGGCGACCTTAAAGTCGCGCTCGCTTGCATGGAGCAGCGCGCGGACCACCTCGCTGCTGCGACCAAGCCCGAGGGTGGTGACGAGAGGCTTGGCACCTCCGCCCCCACCGCCCCGAGGCAGCGGATTGCCACATGCGACGAGGTCCCGGTCAAGGAGGTTGCCTTGGGCGACGGCCCATCCAAGACCACACGGATCGGTGGTCTTCTGGATGGCAAATAGGAAGACGCGCTCGTCTCCTTCCTGCGGGCAAACGCTGACGTCTTCGCATGGAGACCAGCGGACATGCCCGGGGTCCCCAGGGAGTTGATTGAGCACCGTCTCGCCGTGCGGCCGGGCGCAAGGCCGGTCCGGCAGAAAGTGCGGCGGCAGGCCCCGGAACGTCAAGCCTTCATCCGCGAGGAGGTGGCGAGACTTCTGGAGGCCGGATTCATCCGTGAAGTCATCCATCCGGAGTGGCTGGCGAACCCGGTGGTCGTTCCCAAGGCGAACGGCAAGCTTCGGATGTGCATCGACTACACCGACCTTAACAAGGCATGTCCTAAGGATCCTTACCCCCTGCCTCGCATAGATCAGATCGTCGATTCCACTGCGGGGTGCGACCTTTTGTGTTTTCTAGATGCATACTCTGGTTACCATCAGATTCGCATGGCTAGGGAGGATGAGGAGAAAACTGCGTTCATTACCCCCGTAGGAACCTTTTGTTATACCTCAATGCCCTTCGGGTTAAAGAATGCAGGTCCTACTTTTCAACGTACTACTCGAATTTCTTTGGGTAGCCAAATAGGACGTAATGTTGAGGCGTATGTCGATGACTTGGTTGTAAAGACGCGCAACCAAGAGACCTTACTCTCAGATCTAGCGGAAACTTTTGAAAATCTCCGCTCCGCCCGCATAAAACTGAACCCCGATAAGTGCGTGTTTGGTGTGCCTGCGGGCAAGCTTCTCGGGTTCTTGGTCTCTGCCCGAGGCATTGAGGCCAACCCCGAGAAGATACGAGCTATAGAGCGGATGCGCCCCCCCAGCAAACTTAGGGATGTGCAGTGCGTCACTGGTTGCATGGCCGCCCTAAGTCGTTTTATATCGAGGCTGGGAGAGAAGGCGCTACCCTTATTTAAGCTCCTCAAGCGCTCGGGGCCGTTTACTTGGACGGAGGAAGCTGAAAATGCCCTCGCCCAGTTGAAGGCGTATCTCAGCTCTCCTCCGGTTCTAGTCGCCCCGGAGCCAAATGAGTCCCTGCTACTTTACTTAGCAGCGACCCCCCAAGTAGTTAGTGCAGCGTTGGTAGTGGAGCGCGATGAGGACAATCCTCATTCTACGCACCCCCACTCTGTGCCGACTTGGCCCGGGAGCAGGCAGGGAGGAGAGGCCCCCGAGTCGAACGGTGGCCTAAGGCCCCCGACGACCGGAGTCGGCCCTCTGCCCGCTTGTCAGACGGTGCTGGGTGCCCCCGACCCTCAGGAAGGCCCCGAGGCCACTGCGGGAAGGCCGCACCTACCACCCTTTGACCCCGAGGCTAACCCTGTGCTGATTCGACCCGGGAGAGAGCAGGGAGAAGAGGCCCCCGAGCCGAACGGAGGCCTGAGGCCCCTGACGACCGGAGCTGGCCCTTTGCCCGCTTGTCTGACGACGCCAGGAGCCCCCGACCCCCAGGACGGCCCCGAGGCCACTGTGGGAAGGCCGCACCTGTCATCTTCGGACCCCGAGGTCATCAGCGCAGGAGACGAGTGTGCCCCGAGAGGCCACTTGGACGAAGAGCACCCCGGGGATACGGCCCCTAGCGAAGAGGATCGGCCCCGCCGAAAGGTGCAGCGGCCTGTTTACTTTGTTAGTGAGGCCCTCCGGGACGCCAAAACCCGATACCCTCAGGCCCAGAAGATGCTTTACGCTATTCTGATGGCCTCGAGGAAACTGCGCCATTATTTCCAAGCGCATCGGGTCACTGTGGTTACGTCCTACCCCCTCGGCCAAATCTTGCATAATCGAGAAGGTACCGGACGGGTGGTAAAATGGGCAATCGAGCTTTCTGAGTTCGATCTGCACTTTGAACCACGCCACGCTATCAAGAGCCAAGCCCTCGCCGATTTTGTGGCAGAGTGGACTCCGGCTCCAGAGACCGTCTCAATCCCCGAGGCCAGCGCGGACCCCTCACAGCTGCCTCACGCCGCCCACTGGGTGATGCAATTCGACGGTTCTCTGTCTCTTCAGGGCGCCGGTGCAGGGGTCACGTTGACCTCTCCAAACGGAGACGTCCTCAGATACTTGGTCCGTCTCGACTTTCGAGCGACTAATAATATGACAGAGTACGAGGGACTCCTTGCCGGACTCAGAGTAGCAGCTGGACTGGGGATCCGCCGCCTCTTGGTGTTAGGCGACTCCCAGCTGGTCGTTAACCAGGTCTGTAAGGAGTACCGGTGCTCCGACCCACAGATGGACGCCTACGTACGCCAAGTGCGGCGTATGGAGCGCCATTTTGATGGGATAGAGCTTCGGCATGTACCCAGACGGGACAACGTGGTTGCCGACGAACTCTCAAGGCTCGCGTCCTCGCGAGCCCAAACCCCACCGGGCGCCTTTGAAGAAAGGCTTACCCAGCCGTCGGCGCGACCCGACCCCTTAGGGGAAACGGATACGCCTGACCGGCCCCCGAGGCCCGTCGGAGTCCAGGCCTCGGGACCCGAAGGGAGCGCTTCAAGCTCCCTTAGATTGATTGCGTGGATCTCTGAGATCCAAGCATACCTCACAGATAAGACTCTACCTGAGGACCGCGAAGGGAGTGAACGCGTCCAACGCATTTCCAAACGCTATGTGCTGGTAGAAGGGACCCTCTATCGGCGCGCGGCTAACGGAATCCTTCTGAAGTGCATTCCTCAGGAACAAGGCGTTGAGCTTCTTGTTGACATCCATGAGGGCGAGTGCGGAGCCCATTCCGCCTCGCGCACCCTGGTGGGCAAGGCCTTTCGTCAAGGATTTTATTGGCCGACAGCTCTCAATGATGCAGTCGATCTGGTCCGGCGATGCAGAGCGTGTCAGTTCCACGCCAAGCAAATCCATCAGCCGGCCCAGGCCCTGCAGATCATACCACTGTCATGGCCATTTGCTATCTGGGGGCTTGATATCCTGGGACCGTTCAAACGGGCCCCGGGCGGGTTTGAGTATCTGTATGTTGCGATCGACAAGTTCACTAAGTGGCCCGAGGCTTATCCGGTTGTCAAGATCGATAAGCACTCTGCTCTTAAATTCATTAAGGGCATCACGGCCCGTTTTGGAGTACCTAACCGTATTATTACGGATAATGGCACCCAATTCACTAGTGAACTCTTCGGCGACTACTGCGAAGACATGGGCATCAAGCTCTGCTTCGCCTCACCTGCCCACCCCAGAAGCAATGGCCAAGTGGAGCGCGCCAATGCAGAAATCCTCAAAGGCCTTAAAACCAAGACCTTCAATATTCTCAAGAAGCACGGCGATTCATGGATCGAGGAGTTGCCAGCGGTGCTCTGGGCAAACCGAACCACACCAAGCCGAGCGACCGGGGAAACGCCTTTCTTCCTCGTCTACGGCGCAGAAGCGGTTCTCCCATCCGAGCTCACCCTGAGGTCTCCTCGGGCCACCATGTACTGCGAGGCTGATCAAGATCAGCTTCGCAGAGATGACCTCGACCACTTAGAAGAGCGAAGGCGGCGCGCGGCCCTCCGAGCCGCGCGCTACCAGCAGAGCTTGCGGCGCTACCATCAGCGCCACGTCCGGGCCCGATCACTCTGCGTCGACGACCTCGTCCTACGCCGCGTCCAAACGCGTGCTGGATTGAGCAAACTCTCACCAATGTGGGAGGGTCCGTATCGAGTGATCGGTGTCCCCCGGCCGGGCTCGGTACGGCTGGCCACGGGCGACGGCACGGAGCTGCCTAACCCATGGAACATCGAACACCTTCGTCGCTTCTACCCCTGAGGAGGGGGGGGGGGTCGGGTGTCAGGTTTTGGCTCAGGCCAACCCCGCACCCCCCTCGGGTGTGCAGGGTTGGCCGGGGGCTACCACACATGCATTACATTCTTATTTCTCTTTTTTCAACATTTCAATAGAAGCAGTTTCAATTTCCTAAAGGTTGTGTCTGTGCTGTTCTTTCCTTTTGAAGAATCTTGACTTAAAATAAGGTCACTCGTACTCAACCTTGCCCTCGGGGGTTCGGTTCGGTCAGCTAAAATCGCCAAACGGGGCCCAGAACCGAGCCGTGCCCCGGGGCGTGGTGAACTCCGGGGGGGAATCGGCAAAAACCCACAATCGGGTCACCCATACCCCTCGGTCACCACGTTCCCGGCCTGGCCAGTCTCGACATGTGGATCTCCCCAGGCACTAGCCCCGACCCGAGCCATTCGAGGACTGGGACTTGGGCACGAGCCCTTATTTCAAGCTAAGGCGCAAAAGGACCATGGCACAGATCATCCTCATCGCGTATGTATAGCAAAATAAAACTAACACAAAAATTTTTTCGTCATTTCTGATTGCAGATTAAGTTAATTTGTACACAAAAGAGGCATGAAGGCCTTAGAAGAAAGAAAAAGAAAAAAGTAAAGATTGGCGGGGGCTTGGGGGCTCATTCCGACGCGCCCGAGTCGACGGCCTCGTCACCACCATCGTCTGCACTGCTGGTGTTGCCCTCCTCGTCGGAGTTGGGGGCGAACGCGGGCCGAGGGGCCGAGCCCTCGAAGCCGTTGACGATGTGGTCGGCGGCATCCCGGACGCGCGCGCGCGCGTCGTCCTCGGTCCCGGGAGGGAACTCCTCCAGCGCCATCCAGGGAGAGAAATTGGGGTCCCGGGCCTGGTAACTCGCTAGCACGAGTTCGACCGCCCCCCGGGCGAGGTCCCTCGAGGATGACTTGATGGTCTTCTCGAGCTCCTCGGGGAGTCGTTCGAGGACCCAGGCCATCCTGTTGAGGTGCGGAGCGAGGCCTTCCAGATTGATGGGGCGCATCCTCGTCTGGCCTTTCCAGAGGCCCGCTTGCCGACCGGCGCGATCCATGCGGGAGACCGAGTCCCAAAGCATGTCGGGCCCCATCTCGCCCGCCAAGCGGAGGGCCTCGGCCTCCCCGATGGAGGAATCTAGTGCGCGCTGCATGTCAGCGACGGTGTGTTCGGCAGCCGCGAGGCGAGCGGCTAAGTCGCTTTCGCCCGCAGCCGCCCCACCGACGCGCGCCCTTGCGTCCAGCTCTTTCTCCCGCGCCTCGAGGTCGGCAGCCCGCTGCTCCAGTGCGGCTCTCTCGGCGCGGACGCATTCCAGATTGCGGCGCGCCTGCTCCTCCTGCGCTGCCTCGCGGAGGGACAGGCTGTCCGCCAGCCGTTGCGTCGTGGCCTCGGCCTCCTCGAGAGCTCGCTCCCGCTCAGCGAGTGCATCCTCGCGGAGGCGGAGCGCGGACTCCTCCTCGGCGCAGGCGGCCTCATGCGCCGCCAGCGTCGCCTCTCGGAGACCAGCGGCGGCCTCGCGGTCCGTCAAGCCCCTCTCCACGGCGCCGGCGTGTTCTTCCAGCGCCATGGCACGGGCCTCAAGGGCCTCCTCGCGCCGCCGAGACGCCGCTTCAGTCTCCGTTACCCGCCGCTCTCGGGCAGCGGCGGAGTCAAGGACCCCTTGGGCGGCGTCGAGCTTTTTCTTCAGCTCCGCCTCCCAGCTTGCGTGCTGAAGGCGGAGGGTGTCTTGCGCCTCGACCATCGCGGTGGTAGAGATGAGGGCGGCCGCCCGCTCCTCCTCCACCTCACGGGCGATCTCCGCCAGTGCCGCTTTCCGGGCTTTAAGCTCCGAGACATGACGGCGGTGAGCCTTACGGCCCACCTCCACCATGGCGTCCACCGAGCGCCGCCCCTCCTCAACACGCGCCCATGCGGCCTCGAGCTCCGCTCGTTCCGCACGCAGGGCCTCCACTTGGGCGTTGAACCCATCCAGCACTGCGGTGTTTGCGGCGGCCAGGGCCTACAGAAGGGGCTCGGCGCTCAGCGGGGCGACAGAAGATGAGGAGAAGAGCCGCCTTGGAGAAAATGCGACGCGGCTTGGCCCCCCGGAGGATGCGCTGGGCTCGGGGATGTCCCCCGGGCCCGTTTGGTCCTGGGCGTCGCCCGGTGAGGTAGGCCCAGGCGATGCGCCCGCGGCCTCGTCGCGAGCCGCCTCGGAGGATGTCGCCTGAGGGCCGCCCGAGGGAGTGGGCCCAAGTGACGCGCCAGCAGCAGCTGTCGCCTCAGCCTGGCGAGCCCGGTCGGCCTCCTCCTTAGCAGCTTCCTCAGCCTGGCGAGCCCGGGCGGCCTCCTCCCGAGCAGCTTCCTCCGCCTGGCGAACCCGGGCGGCCTCCCGGGCGGCCTCTTCAGCTTCCCGAAGGCGATCTGCGGCTTCACGCCGGTCAGATTCTCGCCTCCGCTCCTCTGCGGCCGCTGGATCTTCGGCCTCG
The DNA here is from genome assembly GCF_034140825.1 of Oryza sativa Japonica Group. NCBI lineage: Eukaryota > Viridiplantae > Streptophyta > Magnoliopsida > Poales > Poaceae > Oryza > Oryza sativa. Next base: position 20,678,318 of record NC_089042.1, on the reverse strand, counting down.
GACTGGCCGGACTTGGGGTGGCGGGGGGAATGTGACGGGGCATCGCTGAAGCAGAATAAAAAACCAGAAGACAAACAAGATGGGTAAGAGAAAACTTGCTTAATGGGATAGAAGAAAGACGGTCGCAATGAGAATGGGACGAACCTGCGAGGGGGTCGGTTAAATGACCACCTTGGAGGGGAAATCAGGTTTCCCCGGGATGGTTCCGTCTCCCCCATCTTGCGGAGCCGCTTCTTCTTGCGCTCCCCCTCGGGCTGCAAGGTCGGCGCGACCCCCTCCGGGCGCCGACTACTGGCACGCACCGCCCCGCCCCCTCGGGGAGGAGATGGGGGAGGTGTTCCTCCCAGCTTCCTCTTCCCCTGGGCGTCGGCAGGGCGGTTGCTCCCCGGGCCCCCGACGCGGGGCCCAGAAGCACGACCCCCTCCTGGGGCAGATTGTTTCCCCCGGCGGCTCTCGCCCGCGCCATCGTGGTCCTTAGGAGTTCTCTCCTCTGAGGCCCCGACCCCCATCATAATGGTTAGAATGGAGGCACGGTCGGGATCGCTGCAGAGGGGGAGGATCTCCTGAGGAATGCGAGACGCCTCCACGGAGCTGAGATTCAGCACCCTTTGGACCACGATCTTGAAGTCCTCAGGAGCCCAATCCCATCTGGCTCCCTGGTGGGTCCGCATGTAATCTTCGGGCCCGGTGTACTCCCAGGCGCTCCGGGCGCGCCGTTGGAGCGGCGCAATCCGGCGACGGAGGTAATCGCCGTACACCATGGCCCCGGTGAGCCCCTGGGATCGCAGGCCCGCCAGGCGGTCGAGGACGGCGTCGTAGTCCTCCCCCAGATCTACCGGCGCCCGCCAGCTGGAGAACTGCGCCGGGGGCTGGCTTGGAAGTTGGAGGCGTGCTTCGTTGGCGAGGGGGGTGTAGAACCAGTCGCTCTTCCAGTCGTCCCACTTCTTGCGGAGGACGCAGGGGATGTAGCGGTTTAACACCGGCCCCCGCGGCTGGAAGTAGCAACCACCGACCACCGACATATATATATATATATATATATATATATATATATATATATATATATATATATAGTAAATTTGTTTGGTGCTCCATGGTGCCCGGGCACCATTGTTGAAATTGAGTATATAACCAATTCAAATGAGTATGAAACTTTTTCAATTATTTAGGTATTAACATTAACTACTTTACTAACTAGTTCAAAGCAAGTTTGAACTGAATTTGAACTTGTTTTTGTTAGATTTTGATTCTAGGTATATAGCATCCATACATATAATTAGTTAGGTATGTAATCATGAATTGTGAAATAAAGTTAAATTTGAGTTGTTTTGTTGATAGATATATGTATGAATCGAATTCTTATAACTAGGTATATACTCACAATTTAAAATTTTTGAAAAATTTGAGTAATTTTGTGCATTTGAAACCATGGTGCCCGGGCACCATGGTGCCCCATATGAGTGTCCTATATATATATATATATATAAATAAGAAATGCACGCCTTAATTAATTCTATGAATTGGTTGAACACAGTAATAGTAATAAAATAATTATACAAATAACATATTAAATTTGTATATTTTAGGACAAACAGTTGTTCATAGAGTAGCATCCATGTGAATCAAATAGTTCCTCTATCTTTTTAATTTTAGACAACAAGAAAGAGACACACCACCGCACATATGCAAGCTATATATATAATAAGAGATCATCCACGAGTGTACAATATTTACATAGTGGATTATTTGAAAAATAAAATGGTCAAGCCTACCGTAAAAATATTCGCCATAGTTTCATGGGGCAACAAAAACAAGATTATTACGTACATTTCCTTGGCAAAAAAATAAAATATTAATTACAGTATCCCATACAAGACAAAAGGTTACTTTATAACATTAACTTTTCTCAAAACCTGAAAATGGAACTACTAAACAAACATTACTCAACATTCAGTTTTTTTAAGCTGTTCACTTTCCCCTTCACCTAAACTAATTGTTTGAGAAGTCCATAATTGACTTTTAGATTTTGGAAAAGGGACTCTTCATTTCAGTTGAATGAAAGAATAAAAAAAAGGTTCAAATTTAGACGGCTAAGATATCTTCAATCGTGCAGCCCTATCCTTATCCTCTTCCCAACTCCTGACACCTCCCAATCAATTCCCATCTCCGCCACTGCTCAAGCGCGCCATTGCCCGACCTCGTCGGAAGCCATCAACGGTGCCGTCAAAGCCTGCCAGACCAACCTTATTCCCCGTCCCCCTTCTCTGCCTCCCCCTCTCTCTTCCTTCATAAGCTGGCAATGGTGCCATTCCCCCGCATCGCCCTCTTCCTTGTCTCTAGCAGCTCAGCCGCCAGAATATTCACCATTGCTGACTGTCGCCTCTTAACTCCACGGCTTCCCTCGCGCTATTGTTGTCAGCCCTACCCACTGCTGACCTCCATCACGGGGCTTCAGCAACACCCCCCCCCCCCCCCCCCGCCTCGTTGCCCTCTGTCGTACTCCTACCCAAAACCATAACCTTCATCCATAGATTCTCTACTAAAGACAGGGAATTGTCAGCGACGGCAAAGGATAGGTGAGGAGCTCATCGTCGTCATTGCCGTTGATGGTTAGCCCTGGTTGCCACCTTCCCCTTAAACACCGTTGGTAAAGTTCGGGAATATATCCTATGCACATAAGCTTCCAGTGCACACTCCATACACACCAACTAGCAAATATCACAGAAAATTCTAGAAAAAAAATAGACACATACTCCTAATAGTATTACACATATATGCAAAGTCTCATATTCAAATTCATTATATTTTATCCGTAACAAAAAAGTGAAAAATCTGACAGTTTTTATCGTAAAAATCTGTCAGAATTTTATCCTTTTTGTTACAGCTAAAATATAATGAATTTGAAGTTAAGATTTCATAGGTTGGTTTAATACTATTAGAAGTATGCGTCCAATTTTTTTTACAATTTTCTATGACATTTGCTAGGTGGTGTGCACGGATTGTGCACAGGAAGCTCGTGTAAATAGGATAGGATATGTTCCCGTAAAGTAAAGTTCAACGTTACAAAACCAGTGGACTTCTTCAATCCCGTTGCAATCAACTTAGGAACCATTATTTAGATATGATTAGCTGTAGGTTACACAGACATGAATGGGCAGCAGTAGACTAGACAGTGGTCCAAATCAGTGCAACTACCCATCTGCACGGTGCCAAAAGGCCCCCATGCAAATAAATGGCCAATTCGAAACATGTACTAGTAGCATATCTCATCGTAGCGCCCCCAGACGCTGTACTGCACACGCACAGTGCCACGGAGAGAGAAAACAGCCTTGACACACCGGACAAATCATTTAAATGCACACAGGGATGTTACACAGGACATGCATTTGTCACATTTTTTTATTTTATTTATTTTTCCTTGATGGTGTACATGTACTGGTGGTAGTAGTACTACAACCCATGCTTTTCCTTCTTTTTGCAAACATTTTTCTCTTTTTTTTTTGGCCCTCTCCTTTGTCAGATACTGAGCAAAAGGGCCGACAAAGTAAGCATTGTGAATGACATCGTTTGTGGGGACATGCATTGGACCACTGAATGATTTTGCAATCCATTGCTTTATGATTGGAGCTGTTTCTTTCTTTTTTATTTGTTTTTTGTTTATTTTTTATTTTCTCCTCTGCTAGCTGGTACTCATGTTTCAGTGTTATTTTTTCCCCCTAGCTTGGAACAGTTCTATACCATTGTTGCCTGGAAACAATGTATAGTATGTGTAGTACTACATTATATTCTTTCTTGCAAGTAATGTGTTACTGTAACTACTTTGTTGTTGACAACACATAGCTGTCGATATATGTACAGTAGTATATATGGTCCTGCCTGCTTTCAACATCAGTGAATTTTTATCTTACTGTAAAGATCTAAAATAAATCATCATGCATTTCAATCCACAAGTAAACTTAAAATCATGTATGGTTGTAGCCAATATTCCTTTTTGGAAAGATGGTACTATTAGCTACAAGGAATACCTTAGTAAATTCCAAATATATTAGAGGTAGTAAGTACTCTTTTCCTAAATTTAGATTGAGAACTAAGTATACTACACACATATTTCTCAAGAAAATACTCCTTCAGGCTTCGGTCATAAGTTTAGGACATAGACATAGATGTCTCCGAAATACAGACCTTAATCCTTAATTTCAATCGTAAAACATTTAAAAACCTGATAAAGTATAATATTGTGAAAGTTGTTTTCGAGGTAAATCAACATGTATATATGATTTTCGCACATTGAATCTAAATGTGTTAACAAATATATTGATATGATTTTTAAAAGTTTGATCATTTGAAAAACCTTTACGAGGTAATCAACACACATAAACATGATTTTCACACATCTAATCTACATATTTAAAAATATATTGTTGCAATTTTTAAAAGTTTTATCACTTGAAACACCACTGACATTAATACACGTTATCATGCATGATGGGTCTAATTAAATTAGAAGCTAGCTTGACTATATTATTTAGAAAACCAATTTAGGTGTTCTCATATCATGATCGATCTTCCCACTAGGCTTTAGATGAACAACACCGACATCCCTTCAAACCTCAGACCAGGTCCCATTTTGTATTATTATATTATATATCCAATTGGATCTAGCTTTTATACTACTTCATTAGAGACCCGTACGTATCTAACTTATTGACCACCGTGTGCATAATTGTATGACAACCTCTTAACGATAGTAACACTTACTTGCACAAGCCCTAGTTGAAAAGGAATAAAATAGCAATAATATATATGTGAAAAACTAGTTAATTAAATGGCTGCCCAACTACACACATATTTATTGTGAGGTGGCAAAAATCTTGCCTTTGCTAATCTTGACCTCATATAAAGTTAGAACCCACCAGACATCTCAATCTCAACATGCAAGCATTATTTATTAGTACTTTTAAAACTTACCATGTAAGCATGCCACATCAATCTACTAAACACCTAAAGCTCAACATGCAAGCATAGTAATTATATTTACAATTTTATTACATTCTAAACTCAAATGTATACACACACGCTAAATCATCATCCTCAAATCATTTTTCAAATTATTTCAATCCAAATTCACCAATCATTTATACAACATTCAACACACTTTCATTCATATATCCCACGACAAAGCGCAAGGTGTCATCTAGTTATATATATGTACCCTGTCAATAATAACAGTTGGATGTGGCTTACGTTTTGTTATGTGTGCCACACCATTCCAACTAATCTTAAATTAAGGACATAATTAAAGACTAGAAATATAGATCTGGATTTGGTGGCAATAATCCGAGTTGTCACATGACAATATATATAGACTAGTTATAGCGCAGTATGGCCCCATTTGAATCTTCTATAGATGAAGATTAAAAGCGGGCACGCAAAACGAGAAAGTCATTAACGCATGATTAATTAAGTTTTAATTATTACAAACTTGGAAAATGGATTTATTTGATATTTTAGAGTAACTTATATATGTAAAGTTTTCGCATAAAATACACCGTTTAGTAGTTTGAAAAGCGTACTAACGGAAAACGAGGAAAAATCTATATCTTTATGAAGTTAGAACGGGCCGTACATAGTCCTTGTTGCTCTGCTAAATTATGATCAACATATATCGGTTTTTATGATGCAGTCACTTACATTCTAAATCTGTTACATATGTTTGGCAACTATGGGCATACACCACCTTTTTTTTTAAATAATAGGCATCAATATTTGAACCCTGATATATGAAGTAATTCTTACAACTTTACCACCACATGTATTTGAAAAAAAAAACCAGAACACGTATAATCGGCTAGGTGGAACAAGTAGAGAGTTGAAGCTAGGTAGAGACTGGAGAAGACACATACTTATATATATGCATCACAAGAAGAATATAATCATTGTCAGGTTAGATATTTTCTCTGTTTTTTTTTCATGTGCAAATGATACATTACACCGGTCACCAAGTTGCAAAGAGGCATTACAACTTTCAAGCACCCCTAGTGTCATGTAGTGCATGAGAATATAATCTACTGCACTTACACATTGAGAATAAATACAAAAATGTAATGAAAAACTAAGAAAAAAGAGAGCAAAGTGAAAGAGGGGACTATCGTGTTGTTTCGACAAAACAAACAAACCACTCCTAATTAATTTTTTTTCATCCATGTCTTGTTTCATCGCGCATTGCTGATATCGCGGCGACGCAGGTATCGATCTGAGTATGGTCATAAACAGTATATCTGAATGTGCAATGCATGGGTCCATATATATAGCAAGCAAGCAAGCAAGAGCTTGCTAGCTAGCTAGTCATGATCTATGCTGTGCCAGCTCGGTCTTCCTAGCGTGAACTCGAGGCTAGGGCTGCTCAGTTCATGGCTGGATACTTGCAAGCTGCTTGATCTACAAGGCTCCATGTCCTGATCCAATTGTACAAATTTATGTGTGTCAGTGTAGTTTATAAAACAGTAATATATACCATGTAAGTTATAAAGGAAAGAAATTAAACTGAATGTCAGTGTAGTATATGTTTTTTTGGATGATGGATTGAAACCCGGCCTATACATCCAACACGGATATATGTACACGGTCAGTCAGTGTAGTATATTAAGGAAAGAATACAGGGAGGTCAATCTGATGAGTATCCATACCTCAACTGTAACCAAATGTTGAGGATCCATATTGCACACGCTCGATGAAAGCCATAGATCTCTGAACAGAAGTTTGGCAAAATTGTTACTAGTGCAGAGTGAAGTTTATTAGCAATATACACCATAGTACTAATTAACCTTTTTTATGTACCAAGTGTTCTTTCAACTTTTTTAGTAATTAAGTACATGCATATTTGCACACACATATATAGGTAGGAATAGATACCTAAAAGCAAATTATTTGGAAATAAAGTCTAAATTTGAGATAAATTAAATTAATTGCTTCCAAATAAATGCAACCTCGCTATACATATTACGGACATTGATGTGAAAATTGACAGCCGCCTTGACAATTGTTTTTCGGAAGCGGGTTTAGATCATAGGAGCTCCCTGTTATTATTACTAGTGATTTTTTTGTGGCTACAATTTTTTTTTTGTAGTAGTGATCTCATGGTTTTAGACCCCGTTTGGTAGGGCTCCAAACTCCAACTCTCAGCTCTAAACTCCCACTCTAGTGGGAGCTAGCTCTTGTAGGAGTTGGAGACCTGCTGAAAAGTGTTTGGTAGGTTTTGAGCTCTAGATCTGAAATTACAAAAAAAAAAAGAAAAAAACTCCCCAATCGCAACTGCTGCCGTCGCCGTCCCCGTGTGCGGGCGGCCGCCTCCTGCTGCGCGCCGCCCGCCGCAGTCCGCCCACCGGCCGCGCGCCACTCGCGCCGTCCCCGATGTTGCCCGCCGCCTGCCGCCGTCCGTCCGCCAACCGCGCGCCGTCCCCGATGCCGCCCGCCGTCAACCTCGCCGCCAACCGCGCGCCGACCGCGCACCAACCCGCCGCACGCCGCCCACCATGTGCTGCTCGCCGTGCGCCGGCCGCCGTCGACCCCGCCGCCCGCCGTGCGCCGGCCGCCGTCGACCTTGCCGCCAACCGCGCGCCGGCCGCCGTCGAGCTCGTCGGAGTGGAGAGTGAGGGTGACGGCCTGATGGGAGGGAGAGAGAGGGGTGAGAGATGAGTTAGGGGTAGTTGAGTGGCAATTTTGTGTAAATATGTAAAAAATTTAAAGGGTAGTGGGTCTTTTGGTTTGGAGTGGAGTTGTGGAGCAGCAAAAACCCAGCTCCACCCCCGTAGTACAAATTTGTGGAGTAGCTCTGCCAACTCCGCTCCCAAAAATGGAGGATCTGGATTGTTTGGCATAGCTCCTGCTCCAGGTAAGTTGGAGTTAGGAGCTGGAGCTGTGCCAAACGGGACCTTATTTACCCATATGCTTAACCCTAGATTTCCAGCCTAGGACTGGACTGTACACTGTAGGCCAAAGCACTTTAATTTGGTGTCCCAATTAATTAATCCCTACCTTTGCAATGCTTTTAATTTGGAACAGTAGTAACTTGTAGTACATATTACCGGCAATCATGAAAATTGTGAACCTAGCCATAGGTTTGCTGGCTACAAAGCTCTCTAGCTCTAGGCAACATGCCATTAAAAAGATTTATATGTTGTGTTGGTACAAATGTGTGCATGCACAGTACTGTCACAGAGAGAGAAAGAAGTTACTCATAGATATGTAAACCATGTTGCATATAACTGGCGCGGGCACAAATGCACACTAAAACAAGCTTCTCTACATTAAAAAGCTTGAAAAACCTATTAGCTCAATTATGTCAGAAAAGGTACTAATTATCTTTTGTTAAGTTCATACTAGACAAATATTCTATTGTACACTGTATTATTTCTTTCTAGGATAGTTATATAGATGGCATACTTTATAATTGGCATTTAGTTACTAACATGGACTAGATATTTCTCTCATTGACGATGCATATGAAGGTCTCCTCCATTAATAAATTATTCATACACTTTTAAACCCATCGCTATTTTTAGATATTTTATTTATTTTTCAACTAAGACTGTTTTTAATAATTAAACTGTTAAAAAATCCCACAATATATTCTATTTATGTAATATTTTAACAAAAACATACAAAAGTTGGTTCACACCATAAATCACTGGTGGAGAAACCCTTATTTGTCCCGGATTGTAACCCTCTATAGTCCGGGACCAAGAATTCGGGACCTTTAGTCCCGGTTGTTATTGGAACTGGGGCTAATGTGGTTTTCGTCTGACCCAGCAAAGATCAGTTCTCTAGTAGTGAATGATGCTACCCTTGGTATATTTACCAATGTGCGCACTCCAATATGATTTTTCTCTACAAGATTTATGCATAGAAAACCGAGAAGAGAAAATTCTGAGAAACGAAACTCTAAAGGTCGAGACACTGAAAATTGTAATTGTTCTTGTTGTACTCAAAATGGATGTAATTCTTTTTTTCCTTTGCGTGTGCATGTTGGGGGGGATTATATATGAGCCCTTTAATTTATTGTTTATAGTAGGCAAAACCTACATTTAAATATTCATTCCAAAAAAAACCCTACATTCAAATGTTTCGTACCAATGGCTAACACAAGCTATATAGTTTGGAAAATATGTAAAAATGAAATTATGCAATTCTTTTTTTTTTACTTTTGTGCTCCATTTTTTTTTCAAAAAAAAATGCAGTAGTATAAAAATGGTCAACATTACAGAAATCTTAAGACAAACTTAAAAGAGATAATTAAAATCTTGAGAAATTTATTAGGCGATAAATGCATCGTAGATTATAGATGATCATGGAAATGGAACACATTTTTAGTGAACAATCCAAAATATTACATAATTTTCAAATTTGAAAGAGCTTTATCAAGCTACAAAAGTCAGTTTTCAGGATGGAGAGAGTTTTTCTGTGTCAATATATAAACAGCATTTCATATCATGTTTTTTTTTTAAAAAAACAATGTTTGATGCCCAATACATAAATTTCTCCTATTATTGAACCTCAGTATATCTGCTACAGTATCAGTAGACACTGGGAGTAATGGCAAGGAAAGTAAAGGACAAAGCAACACAGGAAGAGGCCCTTGGTTACACATTTCTAGGATGTCAGCTAGTATCAGGTCTGAGGTCAAAGCCCACAGCCCCCTGGACACACACACACAGGCAGCCATGCATTGATAAGAAAAGGTAAAAAAAAGCAGATCTATTACCACTGGAGAGAGAAGAACTAGGAGGAAGAAGAGGACATTGCAAAGCCCAAGAAAAACACACACATCTTCATCTTGAAGGAGGAGGCCATGGCTGTGCATGCATGCACTGATCAAGTCAAATGCATGGGAGAGGCCCTCCTATCCATATCTCTCTCTCTCCTTCTTTTTGTGTGTGATTTGTGTAGGGCCAAACATCTTTTTGAGCTTTAGCCACTACCAAAATAACCAGATTATACTGTAGTAGCTTGTGTTCACAACTTGATTAACTTCCTGTTTGGGTTATCTTTGCTCTTAAGCTATGTATGTTACTGTCCAAACTAAGACTTTTCTTTTAACGAACAGCACCAAACACAATCCCAAGTTTCTATTGATGTACTAGGAAAAATAACACAAAACTAAAGCACTGAAAAACAAACAAACAAACAAACAAACAACGAAATTAGTCACCAAATTTTGTGTGCATACCTCGGCGAATTGCTGCGCGCTCTGATGGTGTCGGAGTTGACGGCAGAGGAGGAGCAGTCGCCGTCGCCGCCACCGCCGGCATGGCTCGCCGCGCCCTCGGAGGAGGACCGGTGCTCGGTGAACGACATCCGCCGGTCCGCATCGGCGCCCGATGACGTCGCCTGCCTTCCATCGCCGGCCAGGAGCTCGTCGTCGCCGGAGCCGGAGCCGGAGCCGCTGCCGTCCATCGGCCCTGAAGACAATAATATCACAAGCAATAATGTTCAGTCCCATATCTGTTTGCTAGTAAGCACACAAAAAATAGTGTACACAATGTGATGATTTAATTAATAAGGCAATGAATTTAGTGAAGTTAATTTGGCAATGGGGAATTGGTTAATTGGGGATTGATGATCTGAAATGGTCGAGGTTAATTACCTGAGGCTGCTGCTGGCTTGTCAGTGCTCTTCACGGTCCTATACATCTGCAGAAAGCGCAGCAAGAAAAGAATCATGCACCGAGAAAGCAATGCACAAAGCAAAGCTGCAAAGAAAGATATATATGCATCTTCTTGGGATGGATAAATAGATTATCAATCGGAGTATTCAGAGTGAGGATAGTAAAAGACAGCAAAACATGATGGATCAAGCTGGAGATCATGGCAGCCAAAAGCAAAGCAAAAAAACACCAAGAAATGGACAAACCAAATACTACTCCATCACGAGAACACCTCAAGAAAGAATTGAGAAAAATTTTACTGCACTTGCTGCTCAGCTTCACTCTCTCTCTCTTCTTGGCTGGGATTCTGTTCCCTAGCTGAGTGAGTGAGTGAAGTGCTCTGGTCAGGACACACACAGAATGCATTATTGCATAATGATGGCAACTTTTTCTCGCACACACCCCCACACGCATCGATCTTCTCCACACACACACAATCTCTCTCTCTAGGGCTCCTCGATTTCTCTCTCTCATGGAGTTCTCATCGGAATCTGTGCCTGGTACTCTCTCGATTTCTCTCTCTCTCCCCCCATGTACGTACGGTGCAGTGTCCGAGCAAGAACAAGAAGAAACAGTGCGCGTGAGCAGTGCGGATTTTGAAGGGAAATCAGCTGCAATTTTCCCAAGCTTTGTAGTAGCTTAGCTCGATCATGGCCATGGCGATGTGGTGATATGATATGGAAATTTCCAAGGAGGAGGAGAAGTTGTTGGTGTTGTTGATAGGTAGGGCATCGATCTCATCATCATCATCATCACCTGCAGATGGCTCTTCACATGAGCTAGGGTCAGATCCTTGACGTCCATCAGCTCTAGCACCGATTTGGGCGTCGCTCCTGCATCAAATTAGAGCGCGAGATGAGATTTTTTGAGCTGATTTTCGCATGAAATGATCCATGTTTAGATGGGGCCTCACGCTCGTGGCCGCCGAGAAGCTCGACGGCGTGGACGAAGCGGGCGTGGAGGGAGCTCGTCCACCGCATCCGCGGGGCGCGCATGCTGCGGCGGGACGCCGGGAGGAGGCGCGGCATGAAGCGGGAGGAGGCGAACCCGCCGCCGGCGCCGGCGCCGCCGTAGCCGCCCATGGCGGCGGCGGCGGCGGCCGCGGAGCCGTAGCCGATGGAGCCCGCCACCGCAGCGGCGCCGGCGTAGCCGCGGAGGGTGTCGGCGAGCACGCCGTGGAGGCGCCCCGTGCTGGAGAGCATCCGGTGGTACGCGGACGGCGACAGCAGCGACGACGTCGTCGGGTCGAGAGCTGCTGGTGGGGGAGGAGGAGCCGGCGCCGGCGACGTCGAGCACAGCGACGACGAGGGCCATGCCGTGGAGTGGTAGGGGTTGTAGAGCCGGTTGTGCCGGTGGTCGCCGCCGCCGCCTCCGAGGAACGGGTGGCCACCGCCGCCGCCGCCGCTATACACAGGCACCCCACGGATCGGCGCGCGCGCCGCCGCCGCCGAACCATCCATCGGTATCGTCGGCAGTGTCACCGGCACGGACGCCGCCGCCGCCGTCGGCTGCCGCAGCCGCCACGGCAGCACATCGGCCGCCGATGTACTGCCCTCCTGCTGCTGCTGCGGCGTCGACAGCGACAGCTCCGTCGACGCTGTGGAGCCATCCAGCCTCCGCCACGGGTCACCACCACCCGCCGCCTTGCCGCCGCCGGCACCACCAACCGCACCGCCGTTCCCCAGCCCCGGCGGCGCCGTCGTCCCCACCGCCGCGCCACCGCTCGGCAGGCTGATGTGCAGCGACAGGTCGGGCGTCGTCGACGTCGCCGACGCCATGTCCGTCGTCGTCCCTCCTTCGCCGCGGCGCGGCGGCGAGCGAGCGCGCTAACCACTAAACGTATAGGAAGCTTCCTTGGGCTTCTTGGGATCGAGAGGAAGGAGAGAGATCGAGGTGGCTTGTGTGTTGTTTCCTCTTGTGCTTAATTTGGAGATGTGTGTGGTGTGTGCTTGCTAGCTAGCTAGGCTTCTCTCTCACTCTCTCTCCCTCAAATTCCTCTCTTTTGTGTGTACAAGCTTCTACAACCACATCCACAATCTTTTGAGTACTTGTACTAGGGTACTACTACTAACCTTTGTATACTCTCTCTCTACACTTTCTCTCTCTAGTTTCTCTCTCTATCTCAAGAGAAGAAGGGAGACATTAGGGAGGGATGGATGAATTGGAAGGAATGGAACCGGTTTCATGTGTTGTCTGGGGTTAGGTACTGGTCTTAAAGGGCCTTGGTGATTGATGAGAGAGAAGAAGAAGGGGGAGGAGGGTAGTAGTAGAACTAGTAGGTATAGCTAGTATCTGTACACATACGCGGAGAAAGCGAGAGAATTATTTCGGAAAAAAAAGGTGGTAAGTGTAAATACATATAAAGGGGATTTATTCGGTTAGGGTTCTGATTTCCGGATAAGATGAGAGGCCAAAGTTGGTTGAGGGCAGCCACGCGAAAACGACATACATAAAAGGACCAAAAATGAGTCAAAAGCAAACACTTAATGCCTTTTGCATCTACACTACGAAGAAAATACAACATACATATATATAATATATTAGATGATATATATTGTATATTGTGGAGGAAAATGTCGGAGTAGTAAAAGCTGTGGGATTGAGCTCGTGTGCTTAGGATGCTACATCTCCTCTCACCTTTTTTCATCCCATATGCCCTAAGAAAGAATTTAGGCTGTGCTTTCTCTCTCCAAAAATCCCTTTCTTTCTCTTTCATCCTGACCTGCCTCTGTCAACTGTAGTGCAGGAGTGTAGAGGCACAGCGACCCTTTTTTTTGTGGGGGGAGGAATTTGGCTAGCTGTAGATATCAGCAAAATGCAACTGGTTATACATGTACAGTACTACATGCATGCAATATATGCTCTGTCCAGTTCCAAATATGAGCTAATATTTCTGCAAGAATAGGCAAATCTGGTTCATTGCCTTCAATACGGCCCTTATGTAAAAGTATGAATTTCAGTAAGATCCATTTTACCCAAACACCATGCATTTACCTGTACCAAAATTTTGACAGTTCCATGCATGCACCTATATTAAATTATCCAAGCACTGGCCACTGGTAAACACTGCATCTTCCACATCTGTAACATGGTAATAATATGGTAAAATCTATGCCTTGAGTAAAGAACCAGCCTGGTCAAAATTTAAAAATGATTAGAAGAAGAAGAAGCAACATTTGTCTGAATTTAAAAGTTCACATCTATTAAGTTATGGGGAAAAAATCCAAGTAGATAGCAGGTGTGCTCCCCTCTATAAACACATCAGTCAATCTCTCTCTCTCTCTCTGTGTGTGTTTTGCATTGGCCCACCTGGAGGTTTGTGATGTCCGTTGCTCTGTTTTTTGCCCTACTGTTTGATGTTGTACCTGCAGCTAGCAATGTAGGGTCGTGTTGGTTCTCTAGGCACTACTAATTCTTCAATAATGTTAAAATCTAGGTAAAATTTGATACTGCCAATTCTTCAAAGGTAGAGGTGTATGTTTGGTTTGCTATCAGTAAACTTGATGTAATGAAAGACAATCCTAGATTGTTGCCAATGGAGCATGCATGTCATTACTAATGATTTGGCTTCATTCGAAATCAATTTTTTTTTTGGTAGGGTAGCAAACCAAAATATCTCCAATTAGAGGTGTTTTGCAGTGCTCTTTATTGACAGCAAAACAAATCTAGACCATTTATTTCTTTTAATCCAATGAATCATATCTACTTATACAAGGAAACCAAAATTAATTGTAGAATAGTTTTTTTTCTACATATAGTAAATCATCGGTAGATATCATGAATAATGCTAGTAGTAGAATAATAGTCTATTAGAGAGCACAGTATAGATATCTCTCCAAATATTACCTTACCAACATTATAGAATTTCCCTGAAACTTGTCTCTTATACAGGTGTTTCTTATAGGTATGCTCTTTGGCTTATATTCAAATAAACATCTAACGTATCCTATCCTACCAAACTTTGTTCAAGTTTTAGCACTATCAAAATTTTAGTAAGACATCAAACCAAAATGGTCCATATACACTATTATTTAAGTTGCTAAAGAATCAGTAGGGCACGTTTTGGTAGCAATCCAAAATAGCCGTACAGAAAACTGAACAGAGGTGAGACACACTGCCAATTTCAGATGGTCACATGAAGAAGACGATATATATGTGCTCTAAATTATATATATATTGATGCTTATTAGACCGAGATGAAAAAAAAACATGTCATTGTGTTTTAACCTAAAGTTTGCATCAAGCAGGCTTACACATCTTGTAGGTTATGCTCTATATATATACGAAAAACTAAATAATTAATTCATCCATCTTAATATATACTATCTATTAATTCACTCACGAATTTACCTGTTCAGTGCTTTCTGCATATATAGTTTATACACATGACAAAATTGAAATGGATTTACAATATCAAAAATAAAATATCACCAGTGATCAAAGAAAATACTACTGATTTCTTTCTCTCTCTTTTTTTTGGCAGGTCAAGGTCCTAATTAAAGCAATGGCTTTTATCAGCATCTTCACCATTTTTAGCGGCCCACTGGTGTCATCTCATCTGAAGACAGTGACTCGTACTGTACGTTCTATCACGCGTTTCTTATTTCTTAATTTTCTCTTCCTTAGCTTGGCAAAGGTATGAATGTCTGATCATTTCAACCATTAATTCAGTGACAACAACATATATTTTATATGTAAATATATATGCATGTGCATGCTGTGCTGTCAAGGTTGCTGGAGCTAGAATTGCCATTTAGGACCAAATTGTCAACTGGGGCTTAATAACCTACAGTTAACCAGATCTTTCAAAAAAACAACAAAGTTAACCAGGGATTAGCATTAATTAATATATTAGGGCTGGCATGTACCTTTGCTTCCAGAACACAGTTGGTTGTAGTTCCCCAGATATTCCAGCAGGGGCCTTAGCTTGTCTCAAATAGTAATTATCATGTCAACTTGCACATGGCAAATTTCTCAAAAAATAAAATAAAAATCTAGTTTGACTCCCTATATATATGCCTGTCGTCCACATGTGTTCAAATGTGTAGTAATTCTGTAAACTGCCCAAGTTACTGGCTATGCTTTGTCTTCTCTCTCCTTAGCTTTTTTCTTTGGAAAAATATAGAGTGCAAACCACATATATAATGGAACCTAAAAGCTATCGTTGGATCTAAAAATGAACGCCTAAGATTTATCCACGCCATTAAGAGTAAACTTTTTATTCCTAACAAAATTTCTATTCATGATTGAATCTGCAAATAAAATTTATACTCAAAGTGATATGGATAAATCTCAGGCGTCCATTGTTAGATCCAACTATAGTTTCCAGGTTTACATTACATACGTGGTTTGCACTATATATTTTCACTATTTGAAATGGATTATTAATCACCGAATTATTGAAACGGATTATTTACTATATGTTTAGAAAAATATATTTTCTTGAAACACATCCTTCCACAATATCATTAAGAAAACTTGTTTCAAGCTATTTATTGAATTTAAAGAAAACTTGTTTCAAGCTATTTATTGAATTTAATTATTAAAATAATTAATTTATAGTAGAAAATCCATGATAATATTTTTTTAAATAACCTGAATCAAAGCAGGGCCTAATTATTCTGATTCACAAATAGCGGATATATCATATATGTCACCCTTGCGAGTGTGACTGGTATCTTCTTTCAAATCCCTTTATATATTTTCTTTGAAACACAACACAAAATGGTCATACGCGAGACGTGTGCATTGCAGTCTTGTGCGTACGATGCAGAGGACAAATTTCATCTTTTCATTTGCTTAAAAAAGCAGAGATGATTTTGACATACCCTGAGAAATTCAGTTGTACAGGTTAATAAAATGAGGTTATTGCCAATCAATTGAAAACCCATCGTATGTTTGTTAGTGAAAGATTTACACCTTTTTTTTTTGGGGTTTATCTTTTCTTCCCCCATGCAAATGTTGTAAATTTTTTAACATCATTTTCATGATGTATATGTATCAATGAGGATCAAGTGGAGGAAGATGTTTATTTTTCAGAAAATTCCCTACGTGCCCTCTAAAATTTCATTAACGTCTCCGATATTCGCTAGCTTGATCCTTATATATTCTTGAGTTTTGTTTTGATCTCTGATGAAGAACTAGGTCCAAATCTTCCTATATGTATTAATAACTATCGATTTGGCAGAAACTTGCAATTCGAACCCTGCAATCACCATGTCTCTTTTGGTTATCAATCGTGCCGAAACCCGATTGACCTCGCCGAGAAGGCTAATCCCTACATGTGAATCAACGAAGAATACAAGTAAGAATAATGCAAATTGCAACTCAATTTGAAGCTGAATGATTAAGATTTTAAGGTTAGGGTTCCACAAACCGAACTAGCGGCGAAATTGCAACGAAAAAAAATAATCTAAGCAAAACCCGACTCTAAACAATGACGGCTACTGAATAAATATAATTAAGTACGTCCTAGGGTTAGTCCTAGGGCATCCATCCCTTGTGCATAACCTATGACACAATCACAAGGCCCAAGGCCTAAATCAGATTTGGATTAGATGAGATACGTCACCTATTTTATAGATACCTGATAACTTGGCAGGAATTTTTACATGGAACCAAAATAATATGAAAGTATATTCCATAAGCTTTCCAACAAGTATTCATGTGCCCCTAAATTCCTTCTATATCAACGGCTAGGTCCGTTTAAAGTTGATATTGTAAGGAGACTCGGTTCCGAATCCAAAACGGCAATATAATTTCATAAGAGAATCTCTTTGAGAAGTTTTATGTGAAATTAAACATATTTTCACAGGCGGGCCTCTTAAACGGCAGGGAAAATGTATTTTCACAGGCAGGACTCTTATAGGTCTGTCTAGAAGTTTCACTTACCTCTTCTTTCCCTCTCAGCACACTTCAAAACTTTTTTAAGTCACCATCCTTCCTTCTCTCACCTCCTCTCCTCCTTATATTACTCCTCTCTTGTTTCTCACCTTCTCTCCTCTCTCTCCCTCAACTTTCCTCCCAAGCGCCGGCGAGGGGCGACTGGCAGGCGGCAATGATGACCTTGGGCGCCTTCGGCGGGCGCGCGACGAACAACAGTGACAGGACTGTCCCCCGCACGGATTCAGCAGCAGTGGCCGTCCCTCGCCCGGATCCAACGACGGCGGCGGCGGTAGACCGCACCTAGCTAGGGTTTTGATTTTTGGGGATTTTTTTTGGACTTTTATTTTTGTGTGCGGATGATATAAGCACCACATGCAAAAATTGGATTTTTCACGTACGGGTGCACCACCCGCATGGAAAAATAGTGATTTTCTCAGACATTTTCGGATAGATGGGTTGCTTAACCTCACCTAAAAATAGGTTTTGGCCATTTGGGAGAATGCATTTTGTAGTAGTGACATTTCATCACCTAACTGGCCGGTGGGGGGAAGGTGCGGGCGGCGCACGGCGGTGGGAAGAAGACGCGCGGCGATGGGGGACGGCGTGCGGGCGGCTCGCGCCGGTGGGGGGACGACGCGCGGGCGGGGACGGCGTGCGGACGACGCGCAGCAGTGGGGAGAAGACGAGCGGCGGTGCGGGACGGCGTGCAGGCGGCTCGCGGCGGTGGGGAGAAGATGCGCGGTGGCTGGCTACGCACGTGGGGAAGGCGCGTGGGCGGCGCCCCTAGGGGCGCCGGGACAGTGTCCAGATCGGTTTTTTTTTCTTTTTTCTTTTTTCTTTTTTTCTTTCATTTTTTTTTTCAATTTCAGATCTAGAGCTGAATGCTAGCCAAACACTTTTTAGCTGTTCTGCAACTCTCATAGGAGCCAGCTCCCACTGGAGTGGAAGTTTAGAGATAGGAGTTGAAGTTTGGAGCCTTACCAAACGGGTCCTTATACATACATACTAGTTAGCTAGCTATTACTAGCAGCTACATCATCTTCTGTGAGTTTTTTGTTTGGAGGGTGCACCAAAATACATTTGCAAGAACAAATTAGGGTTAATTGGATCTATGCCAATGTAACCATGCCATTACAATACACCTAAAATTGGATCCATTCCACTCTGTACGGGTTAGACATGTTTTGAATCATTTTCTTCCTATTTTGTATGAACCAAATACCCCTACCCCAATCCTCACATGGGACCCACCTATCATTTTCATCTTATTCCTTCACCCTCCCCTCTTCTTTTCTCTCTTCCCCCATCTCTCTCCACCTCTCTCCCTCTCTCTCCAGGGACTCCGGTTGTCTACAGGGTGTAGGATCGAGATGTCGACTAGAGGGGGGGGGGGTGAATAGGCGATTTAAAACTAAATGACACCTAATCAAAACTAACCTAAGTTGCTAGGCTTGGTGAGGGTCAACTCTAACTAAGCAACTAAGTTATGTTTTGCAAACCTAGGGTGATAGTGACTCAATTATACCTCTAGGAAAGTAAATCACACTCCTATGTCAAAGTTTAGCAATCCTAGGGTGATATGATCTCAAGTATGTCTCTAGAAATGTAAATTTCACAAATATAAATGCGACAATCAAATGAGACAAGGAGACGAGAGATTTTTCACCGAGGTTCGGAAACTCGCCGGTTTCCTACTCCCCGTTGAGGCGAGCCAAACTCTACCGCTCAACCACGAAGCCACCGCACGCCCCCTTCGTCAAGGGGTGGGCAAAGCGGGAGCCAGCCCACGGAGAGGACTACCCAAGCCTCGATCACTAGGGTAGTTCTTCCTTCACTCCGAAGGTGGTGAACTCCAAATCACTTACAAACCGGCGCCGGGCCTCCTCCACAATCTTCTCGGAGAGATCACCGGGCAACTCCTCCACAAGCTGTCTAGGAGCTAGCAACCTCCAAGAGTAACAAGCAATGACCCGGCGTGGAGATGATCAATCAAGTGCCACACTAGCTCTACAAATGGAAGCAATGCACTTGACTCTTGGCTAATCAACCCTCTAACACACTAGATGGATGAACACAAAGCTCAAGTGGGTGTGAGAGAGGTGCAAGGGGTGTATGCAATTGAATTAGGTGCCAAGAGAGCCCCCTTGCTGCTGGAGGGGGAGTATTTATACTCCCACCAACCAAAACTAGCCGTTGGGGGCGAAATCCCCCAACTTTGTGCTCTGCCGGTCTGACCGGAGGTATGTGGCCGGTCAGACCGTGCTACTCTGCAACGGCTAGAAAACTAGGCGTTGTAGTGCTGTCAGAGGGCCCCATCGGCCTGGCCGGTCAGACCGGCGTTGAGTGGGCGGTCAGACCGGCCTCGGCTCGATCAGACCGCCGTCGGCTCGGTCTGAATGAATACAGCTCCGTCGGCTTTGTATCGGCCACCCCGAGTAGCACCATCCCAGCCTCCAGGGGGCCGGTCTGACCGCGCATGTGCCGCCAGTCAGACCGGCCTTATGCGCCGGTCAGACCGCCGTTGTGGCGCCGGTGCGACCGGCCAGGGCACGCCGGTCAGACTGCCAGTGTGGCCGGTCTGGCTGCCCCTGTTCAGGCCGAACCCAGTGAAACAGAGACCAATATATATAGCAAGTGTGTGTTGTGATAGTGTGAGCACAAATTTAAATGCATAATGACCTAATGTGGAAATTAAAATCATCTCTTTGCTAGGTCATTACCCCCCTGATAGTACGGCGAAACTAACAAATAAACTAGCAAATTTGATCGCCCTACACCTCGATCAATTCTAAATAAAAGCACTAGCTTTTGCGCCGTCAATTTTAATCCATCAATAATCATCCATGCACACATATGACTTGGTCCTAACTTAAAATATATAGCTCAAAGACAATGGTTAGTCCATAATTAGTGCTTGTCATTAATTACCAAAATTAACAACGGGGGCCTAGATGCTTCAATCTCCCCCTTTTTGGTAATTGATGACAAACACCACAAATATATGTATGATCAAACATAGAACACATGGATATATATTGCAATGGAAATCAAAAGCTTCCCCTAAACATGTGCATATCAATCATAGACACAAATATGGAGCCGATGCACATTTCAATTTCATATTCCAACAAGCACAAACACATAAGCAATAACTCAATGTGAACTTCAAGAAATATTCATCCATAAGCATAAGATAGTCACATATATATCAATATCGCATACACCATCCATCATCGCACAAGTTCACATCACTTAACCATTCAAATCACAAAAGTCACAAATCATCCTAAAAGGGCTCACAAATAAACATAGGCTATTACAAGACCACGAAGGGTCCAAATGACATAGAGTTTAACAAAACGACAAAGAACACACAATATAGAGAAATATCCCATACCCATACAAAATATAGCGTAAAGTACCTTAGCCTATTAGATATGAGGGCACTATCCTTACTACTACTAGTCCCAACCCACAAAACATATAGCACACTTTTCTCCCCCTTTTGGCATCAAGCACCAAAAAGATCTTCACTCTTGTGGAGGAGAAGGAGGACGCGCCGAAGTGGAAGGATGAGGAGCATCATGACGACGATGATACACAAATGCTTGGGAGCTCTCCAACATTTGGACTCAAGAATCCAATGTACCCACTCTAGTGTGCAATCGGCCCATGGAAGCATTCAAGTCTCCAACATCCGTGCGCAAGCCACGAATATCGTCATGCAAAGTTTCATGCCCGGTAGACAAGCGTTGAATGCTTTCACTTAGGGTATTAATATCCCCAAGTACCGGGTTGAAGTACTCGTTGGGTTGCATTCCAAAATAAGCATATTGTGGATGGAAGAAAGCATTTGGATCATACCCAGGAGGAGGAGGAGGTGCTGAGCTTGAGCTAGCTCCAGGATGAGAGGAGGGCACCGCCCTAGGAGCACGGGGAGCTCCAAGCTGAAGGTGGGGCTTGTACTGCTTGTGCTTCTTCAAATTTTGCCCAACAGCCCCAAGCTTGTCTTGAATCAACCTCATGATGTAAGGGGCATAATAGATTCCCTGAGTGAAGGTCCCCTTGGAGATGGCAATCTCTTGCATCATGAGAGACACAATGTCGAACTGACAGCCCTGAATGGTTGCATCGATGACATACCAAGCCACCCCCTAATATCATCATTGTTACCAAGGCGAGGGAGGATAGTAGCTCTCACAATCCTATTAACCACACTGCGGATAGTCCTCAGGCCGGCAACCTTCCCGTGTGTGTACCGCACTCCATCTTCATAAAACTGAGAGAGATAGTCTATGGAGAGCGGATTATGGGTGTGCTCCTCATGCAAGTCATCTCCAAAGTCCAAGCGAATATTGAGGAGCCGCCGGAATTGCCTCCTGGAGATAGAACACTGAAGGGTGTCGGACATCCACTTCATCTCACTATAGTCTCTAGCCACCCACTCTGTAGCATAGAACTGCCGGATCAAATCTTCATTGTAGTCTTGTTTGAGAGTCACAATCCGGTCAATGCCAACAGTCTTGAAGAGATCCTGTAAGCCCTCAAACTCTGAAGTCTCATTGATATCTCTCTAAGAAATCCACTTATGCTCTGTAAAAGCTTTCCCTACATAAACCTGCTCATACACACTCTTCTGGAAAGTGGTGTGAAAACGGGGATCCGGGGTGTCCCGAGGCCTCAAAAACTGAACATGGTGCCTCAAGATGGTATACTACGATGGATTCCTCATGTTCACAACAAACTGGATGGAGGGATCAATGTGCATATCATCACTTCCTTCGTCCTCATCCTCTCCACTTCCACTAACATCATCTCCACTTGCCTTCTCACTAGCCCCTTCAACATGGGCCTCAACCTCTTCATCACTTTGAGCGTACTCATCTCCGCTCGATTCCTTAGGCTCACTCACGGGATCCGGAGTGGGTACACGACGACCATGGCGAGTGCGGGGAGGCATCACTGTCAAAGAGCAAAGGATGATAGATATTAGCAATAATTATAGAAACAATTTGGAGAGGTGAAAATTTGCCTATATCCTGTGGAGGGGTGGTTAGACCACAGCCAGTAGGGCGGTCAGACCGACGGCATCAGGCCGGTCAGACCGACGGCTGCCGGCCGGTCAGACCGGGCGCACACGCCGGTCAAACCGGCGGTTGACCCACGGTCAGACCGCCTGTGGCTCCGGGCAGACCTCCTCCCACAAGTTCAAGCATCCAAAAATTTTCACATCTACACATTTGAGTCTAAAATTTGCTAGAACAATATGGCACAAGATTGGAACATGAACATCAAAGGGTTGAACCTATTTCATCAAGATTGGAACAACTACCCATAGCCCTAGGGTGAAATAGATCGATTTGAGAGAATGCACAAGAGGGAGAGTGATTTACCGGTTGGAGGAGTTGAATCACACCAAGAAACTACCCTCTATTGGTGCAAATCGAAGAACACCTCGTGCTTCACCTAGGGTTCTATGCCATGGATCAAAAACTCAACAAAAACACAAACTAATCCATGGAATAGAGAGAGGAAGCAGAGGAGAGTCACTTACGGTGTAACCGGAGAGAAATCCGCGGTCAAACCGAATGGATTTGATGGAGGGAGGTGGCTAGGGTTTGGGAGAGGAGAGAGGAGGAGTTTTTTCGAGTTGGGGAAGAAGATGGCTGAATGGGAGGAGATTGGGTTGGGTAGGGGAAGAAGGGAGAAGAAAAAGGACAAAAGTCCTAGGCCCACCTACCAGTCGGTCAGACCGGCCCTATGTGGCCTGTCAGACCGCCGCACCTGGCCGGTCAGACCGCTAGGCCCCCAGCCGACTGTGCACAGCCCTTGCACAGTTCGGCTACCCCTACTCAATAAAAATCAACAAAAAAATTTGATTTTTGGAGCAATTTTGAAATGTGTGAGTTGAAATATTGCTAACCATTCATAACATTTGAAAATTATGAAAATTTGCAACAAAACTCACTTGAGTGCTAGGAGGTGACCTTTTATGGTCTATAGGGGTTTTGGGGCGAATTTGATTTTCAAATAACTTTTGAATGATTTGGTTTTTGAAATAGGTTTGAATACCAAAAACATTTCAAATCTTCTTCTCTACCAACTTTATTTTGAAACTTTTCTCTAATTCCTTCTTAATCTTATTTTGGAGATAAATCTCATTTTGGCCAAAACTAAGAATCTAGATTCTTCAAAAGAGGGCCAAAATGCCATTTTCATTCAAAAATCATTTTTCTTGCAATGTGAGGCTTGGAAAACATAAAGGGAACCTTTTGAAACATTTTCCAAGATATAGTTTTCAAATTACATTGATTTTGCAAAAGTTTTGACTTATGTTAACTTGGGCATTTTGAAAATACTACTAGCATAACTAGTTGATTTGCTCACATATAAAGGGAAGTAGAGCACATGCAAGAGTGCAAAACACCCCCTTAATGTGACATGCTCCATTTTCACAATGAAGAACCAAATGGCAACAAATCCAAAGCATAAGAGCAAATGAGAGCAAAAATACATAATACAAAAGAAACAACCATGGTGCACCATCTCAAGCCACATTAGAGAAATCTATGACATTTAACTCATTTCTCAATTTGTAAAAGCGGGTTTCATCAAGAGGCTTGGTAAAGATGTTGGCTAGTTGATCCTCGGTTCTTATGTGGCTAATGACTATGTCACACTCGGCAACATGGTCTCTTAGGAAGTGATGGCGTATGTCAATATGCTTGGTTCTAGAATGTTGGACCGGGTTATTGGCTATCTTTATGGCACTATCATTGTCACATAGGAGTGGGGTTTTGGTGAAGGATATGCCATAGTCCAACAATGTTTGTTTCATCCAAAGCAATTGGGCACAACAACTACCCGCCGAAACATATTCCGTCTCGGCGGTAGAGAGAGCTACGGAGTTTTGTTTCTTGGATAACCATGACACAAGGGATCTACCAAGCATTTGGCAACTACCGGATGTGCTCTTTCTATCCACTTTGCAACGGCATAATCCGAGTTGGAATAGCCAACAAGCTTAAATTTAGCACCTTTTGGGTACCACAAGCCAATAGTTGAGGAATGCTTTAAATATCTTAGAATCCTTTTCACGGCCACTAAGTGACACTCCTTAGGAGCGGCTTGAAACCGTGCACACATGCAAACACTAAACATGATATCCGGCCTAGATGCGGTAAGGTAAAGCAAGCTACCAATCATAGTACGATAAAGCTTTAAATCTACCAGTTTACCTCCCTCATCAAGGTCGAAATGCCCGTTGGTTGCCATAGGTGTCTTGATGGGCTTTGCATCCTCCAAGCCAAACCTCTTGAGTAGATCCTTGATGTACTTGGTTTGGCTCACGAACGTCCCATCCTTGAGTTGCTTGATTTGAAGTCCAAGGAAGAAGCTCAACTCTCCAATCATGGACATCTCAAATTCCCTAGACATCATATCACCAAATTCCTTGCAAAATACCTCATTAGTAGACCGAATATGATGTCATCAACATAAATTTGACACACAAAGAAATCATCACCAATGATTTTTGTGAAAAGAGTGGTGTCAACTTTTCCAATTTTTAAAATCCTTTGACAATAGAAAATCATGGTTAGGATTTTTAGGATCTTCAAAACCGGGAGGTTGTTCAATAAAAGACAAGTTCGGCAATTTCACCATTTAGAAAAGCACTTTTCACATCTATTTGAAATAGTTTTATATCAAAGCATGATGCAAATGCAAGAAGGATGCGAATAGCCTCAAGTCTTGCCGCGGGGGCAAAAGTTTCCCAAAGTCCAAACCTTCAACTTGTGTGAAACCTTGTGTCACCAACCTTGCCTTGTTTCTCACTACCAACCCGTTCTCATCTTGTTTGTTCCTAAAGACCCACTTTGTCCCTATGACATTGTGGTCTCTAGGTCTTTCAACCAAAGTCCACACCTTGTTTCTTGCAAAGTTGTTGAGCTCTTCATGCATAGCATTCATCCAATCCGGATCACAAAAAGCTTCATCTACATGTTTTGGCTCAAGACAAGAAACAAACGAGTAATGTTTACAAATCGAAGCGACACGAGATCGAGTTTGAACACCCTTACTAATGTCACCCAACACTTGGTCAATTGGGTGATCCTTGGAAAGAGCAATGTGTATCCTTGGTGGCATAGGTGGATCTTGTCTCTTCTCCTCCTCCACTTCAACTTGAGCTTGACTTGGCGTAGCGGAAGTAGATGGCTCATCTTGAGTGGAGGTGGATGGCTTGTCTTCCACTTCAATAGGCTTGACATCTCCAATAGACATGTTCTTCATAGCTCTCATCAAGCCTTCATCACCTACATCATCCAAATTCTTGTGCCCCTCTTGGGAGCCATTAGTTTCATCAAATTGAACATCGGCGGTTTCTTCCACAATACCTTTGTTCTTATTGTAGACCCGGTATGCCTTGCTATTTGAGGCATAACCTAGAAGAAACCCTTCATCACACTGACTTTCAAATTTGGTTAGTCTAACACCCTTTCAGTAAATATAACACTTGCAACCAAAAACTCGAAAATAGACAACATTAGGCTTCATCCCAACAATTAGCTCATAGGAAGTCTTTTTCAAGAGATGATGCAAATAAAGCCTATTGGTTGCATGGCAAGCGGTGTTTATGGCTTCCGCCCAAAAGGAATCGGAAACACCATATTCATCAAGCATAGTCCTTGCCATCTCAATTAATGTACGATTTTTCCTCTCCACTACACCATTTTGTTGAGGTGAGTAGGTAGCGGAAAGTTCATGTTTAATACCAAGATCATCACAATAGTCCTCGATATTTGTATTCTTAAACTTGGAACCATTGGCACTTCTAATTTTCACAAGGGTGCAATTAAATTCATTTTGGGCCCTTTTTGCAAACTTTTTGAAAAGCTCGGCAACAATAGACTTGTCATGCAAAAAGAACACCCAAGTATAGCGAGAATAATCATCAACAATCACAAGACAATGACTATTACCACCAATACTCTTATAGGTTGTTGGGCCAAACAAATCCATATGCAAGAGCTCCAATGGTCTAGATGTGGACATGATACTCTTAGTAGGATGAGAAGATGCAACTTGCTTGCCGGCTTGACAAGCACTACAAAGCTTATCTTTCTCAAACTTTACATCTTTCAAGCCCACAACTAAATCACGTTTTGAAAGTTTACTCAATTGATTCATGCCAACATAGGCTAGCCTCCTATGCCAAAGCCAACCCAATGAAGTTTTTGCAACTAAACAAGTTTTCAAATTTGCTTCACTAGAATTGAAATCAACCAAATAAAGATTTCCATATCTAAAACCCTTGAACACACAAGACTTGTCAAGAAGGCTAGAAACAATAACCTCTTGCGGGAAGAAAGCACATGACAAGCCAAGATCACAAATTTGAGCAACCGAAAGCAAATTGAAATTTAGAGATTTAACAAGAGAGACATTATCAATTGACAAATCATTGGAGATAGCAATTTTACCTAACCCAATTACCTTTTCTTTGCTATTGTCTCCAAAAGTCACTTTCTCTTGTTCATTCCCTCCTTCAAATGTGGTGAACATTGCCCTATCACCGGTCATGTGTTGAGTGCATCCACTATCAAGCACCCAATGGCTTCCACCGGTACGGTAGTTCACCTACAAAAGAAGATCAAGCTCTTTTAGGTACCCAAACTTGTTTGGGTCCTTGGAGGTTAGAGACCAAAGCTTTGGGCACCCAAATGACATTCTTTTTACCACCGAGTATAGGGGAACCCACATATCTAGCAACAATGCTACCATCATGAGCCTTCCTAAGCATATAATGAGAATCAAACATGCATGTCTTAGAAGGCTTACCACTGGGGCAATCATTCACCAAATGCTCAACCTCACGGCACTTGGAGCAATACTTACCATTACTCTTGACAAAATGAGTGGCACGGTGAGAAGGTTTCTTACCCTTCTTTGGAATGAATCCAAGTCCCTCCTTGTTAAGGATGCACCGTTGCTCACTCAAAATCTTGTCAAGAGTGTTCTTACCCTTGAAGCACCTCTCCAAACTCTTGTTGAGCTTGGCCACTTGCTCCTTAAGCTCATTGTTCTCAACAACAAGTGAGGCATCACAAATAGAAACACAAGAGCTAGAGCTAGAGCTAGGCACATCCACAAGATCATCACAAGAGGTAGAAATGCTAAATGATGCAACATGAGCAATATGACAAGTAGCACTATCATCAAGCAAATCACAAGATATGCCAACATCAATGAGAGCTCCATGTTGAGTAGTGGAAAGGAGGTTGTCATGAGCTTCCTTAAGCTTCTCATGAGAAATGGTGAGTCTCTCATGAGAGGTCTTTAGCTCCTCATACAAGACCTCCAAAGAAGCATGGAGCTCCTCAATCTCCTTTTCACTATAAGCATGGAGCTCCTCAAACATACTCACAAGCTCATCATAGGAAACATCATCACACTCATCATCACTCTCACTATCACTAAGAGATGTTACCTTAGAGGAGCCCTTTGCCATCAGACAAAGTGGAGCGAAGAGTGATGGAGCCTCCTTGATGGCAACAACGGCCATCTTCTTCTTCTTGGAGCTTGCATCATCACCACCTTCTTCCTCGGACCCGGATGAGGCGGAGCTCTCCTCATTTGAATCCCATTCCCTGATGAATGCCTCAATCTTCTTGCCTTCCTTCTTGAGCTTCTTCATGAGCTTGTAGCCTCCACTCTTTTTCTTGGATGACTTGTCTCCATCATCATCCTTGGAAGGTCATTTGGAAGCAAAGTGTCCCTTCTCACCACACTCAAAGCACCTCAAGTTAGAGAGAGTCTTGTTGGGTCTTCTATTTCTTCTCCTATTGGAGTTGGAGTCCCTACCTCTCTCCTTTCTCCTTTCCAAGAGATCATTGAACCTTCTAGCAAGAAGGGCAATCTCTTCCTCTAAGTCCTCATTGGCTTCATTCACCTTGCCCTTGCCCTTGTCTTCAACTTCGACTTGGAGAGCAATGCACTTCTTGGAAGGTGAGGCTTCCTCCATCTCCTTCTTCTTCAACTTATACATGTCATTGGTGTTGATCTTTCCCAAGAGGCTTGCGGGTGTCATTCTTGACATGTCGGAGTTGATGAGCATGGTAACAAGGGTCTCATACTTCTCCGGTAGAGCCCTAAGCATCTTTTGGGCAACCTCAAGATTGGTGTAGTTTGCCCCAAGCCCCTTGAGATCATTCACAATGACATTGAGCCTCCCATACATGTCATTCACACTCTCATGAGGCAACATGGAGAATGTCTCATATTGGATCTTGAGGAAATGAAGCTTGACATCCTTGTACTCGCTTGTGCCCTCATGGATCTCCGCCAACTTGTTCCAAATCTCATATGCGGTCTCAAGGTTGCTCACTCTATCGAACTCCTCTTGGCTCAAAGAGTTGAACAAAGCATTCATAGCATGGGCATTGAGTTGGAGATTACGGTGATCAATCTACGTCAAGGGCGTGCTGGTGATAGCAAAGCCTACATCCACAATACTCCAAATATGGAAGCTCACAGCTTTGAGGTGAGTAGACATTTTAATTTTCCAAGTGGAGTGGTTTGTGCCATTAAACATGGGAGCCTTCTCTACATGGTTCACCTCGTCCGACATCTTCTCTCTAGGCGGTGAAGCCCAATCAAGAGAGACCAAGCTCTGATACCACTTGTAGGATCGAGATGTCGACTAGAGGGGGGGTGAATAGGCGATTTAAAACTAAATGACACCTAATCAAAACTAACCTAAGTTGCTAGGCTTGGTGAGGGTCAACTCTAACTAAGCAACTAAGTTATGTTTTGCAAACCTAGGGTGATAGTGGCTCAATTATATCTCTAGGAAAGTAAATCACACTCCTATGTCAAAGTTTAGCAATCCTAGGGTGATATGATCTCAAGTACGTCTCTAGAAATGTAAATTTCACAAATGTAAATTCGACAATCAAATGAGACAAGGAGACAAGAGATTTTTCACCGAGGTTCGGAAACTCGCCGGTTTCCTACTCCCCGTTGAGGCGAGCCCAACTCCACCACTCAACCACGAAGCCACCGCACACCTCCTTCGTCAAGGGGTGGGCAAGGTGGGAGCCGGCCCATGGAGAGGACTACCCAAGCCTCGATCACTAGGGTAGTTCTTCCTTCACTCCGAAGGTGGTGAACTCCAAACCACTCACAAACCGGCGCCGGGCCTCCTCCACAATCTTCTCGGAGTGGTCACCGGGCAACTCCTCCACAAGCCGTCTAAGAGGTGGCAACCTCCAAGAGTAACAAGCAATGACCTGGCGTGGAGATGATCAATCAAGTGCCACACTAGCTCTACAAATGGAAGCAATGCACTTGACTCTTGGCTAATCAACCCTCTAATACACTAGATGGATGAACACAAAGCTCAAGTGGGTGTGAGAGAGGTGCAAGGGGTGTATGCAATTAAATTGGGTGCCAAGAGAGCCCCCTTGCTGCTAAAGGGGGAGTATTTATACTCCCACCAACCAAAACTAGCCGTTGAGGGCAAAATCCCCCAACTTTGTACTCTGCCGGTCTGACCGGAGGTATGTGGCCGGTTAGACCGTGCTACTCTGCAACGGCTAGAAAACTAGCCGTTGTAGTGCTGTCAGAGGGCCCCATCGGCCTGGCCGGTCAGACCGGCGTTGAGTGGGCGGTCAGACCGGCCTCGGCTCGGTCAGACCGCCGTCGGCTCGGTCTGAACGAATACGGCTCCGTCGGCTCTGTATCGGCCACCCCGAGCAGCACCATCCCGGCCTCCAGGGGGCCGGTCTGACCGCGCATGTGCCGCCTGTTAGACCGGCCTTATGCGCCGGTCAGACTGCCATTGTGGCGCCGGTCAGACCGGCCAGGGCACGCCGGTCAGACCGCCAGTGTGGCCGGTCTGGCCGCCCCTAGTCAGGCCGAACCCAGTGAAACAGAGACCAATATATATAGCAAGTGTGTGTTGTGATAGTGTGAGCACAAGTCTAAATGCATAATGACCTAATGTGGCAATTAAAATCAACTCTTTGCTAGGTCATTACCCTCCTTGATAGTACCGCGAAACTAACAAATAAACTAGCAAATTTGATCGCCCTACACCTCGATCAATTCTAAATAAAAGCACTAGTTTTACCGTCTTCTTTCTCTTTGCTTTGCGCCGTCAATTTTAATCCATCGATAATCATCCATGCCCACATATGACTTGGTCCTAACTTAAAATATATAGCTTAAAGACAATGGTTAGTCCATAATTAGTGCTTGTCATTAATTACCAAAATTAACAACGAGGGCCTAGATGCTTCACAGGGGCACACCGAGCGGTGGGGGCGGCAGTAGCGTCCAATAGAGGACAAGGTGACTGGAAGCGCCGGTAGCCGCCGTCTTGATAAAGCCTGAATTCCACTCGAGACACTCATGGCTTTGATTGGCCTGATCTTTCGATGAGTTGATGATAACTACGATTTGGGATAAACGTTGACGACCACACTACAACCGTACGAGACATTGTTGTGTTGCACCTTAGCGATCGATACACCTCTTCATGGGTTGTTTTTTTTTTTGCTGGGACATCTCCGTGGGTTGTTGATCTTACCGATGCAGTCCAACCTTATTCGTGCATGCAAATCGAAGAAACAAGCAAGAACAAGATAAAAGCAATCTGAATTGCGAATAGGAATTGAATACCAATGATAAGTTGGGGTTCCATAACAAGCAAACCGGCGTTCTAATCGATCACGAGATTACTCAGCAAAGTAGCGAAGCTAAACTTTATCTAAACAAAATCCGAGAAACTCTGAAGGGGTACCTAGCTATTTATGGAAGTGGGAGGACGACCTAGGGGTCCCTAGGGTAGTGCTCCACCTGTTTGGGGTGCACCCCACATGGGTCCCACTTGGGCCGGGGTTCCAAATGAATTTACAAACCCATTGGCCCAATATAAGTAACGCAACACCTTGTTTTTGTGATTGTGGATGACTGGGATGGAATTTAGTAATGAGGCTGTATCTATTGGAAAGAGGATTCCAAGAGCTTTCCATCAAGTACTCATGGACCAAAAAACGGAGCTCGTATGCAACTTTGACGGCCAATTGAAGTCAACAGTATAGCAGGTGACCGAATTGGATTCCACAACATTTGATCTTGATGTGAGCGACGGTTGTATCTATAGTAACAATGGTCACATCACATCTGGGTCAAAGCGGTGAAGCGAAGGCCACAGGAATATGAAGTCCCCAGCTGAGCTTCACGTCCCCGACTGCACCGGCCACTCTAGCGGCAATGCCTCCGTGCCTCGCACCTTCTCAGCCAGCGGTGCCTTCACCATCGTCGAGCCACGGGAGGAGTCCATGGACATCATCTCCACCCTCGGGCCTTGTTCGGTTAATCCCCATGAGGGAGGAATTGGTGGGATTTATTCCACACCTATTGTAGTGTGGAATTATTCCCCTTTAATCCCCTCCAATCCTCTTTAATCCCCTCCAAACCGAACAATGCCTCGGTGGGTATGATTCGCAGGGTGGAATCCATTGCTAGCTTAATGTTTTTGTTTCACATGTGTGTGATATATATAGATGTGTTCTAATTTCTTAGCCGCGTGTGTACGAACTGCGATAGTTGTGTGGCATGGCGAGGCGAGCACGTCGACGCTGGAGATAATTGACAAAAGTTCGCAGTGTGATTCACAGAGAAATTTTTCCGAAACGAACACACCCAATCCACTATAATATGAGAAAAACACATGTTTTTGTGCTTTTTGATTTTTTTTGTTCCGGTGAAAAACATCGCATCTACGTGTGCCAATATAGAATAATATGGGCATTAATTGAAAAAAGTTTGTCGCTCGAGTCACGGAGAGATTTTTTTGAAACGAATGCACCCAATCCACTCCAATAGGGCCAAAACTCATGTTTTGGTGCTTTTTGAATTTATTTGTTCCAGTGACATAGCACCCGCGTGTGCTAATACAAGTCATTATGGGTATTGATTAACAAAAGTTCACCGCGCTAATCACGTAGAGATTTTTCGAAACGAACGCACCCAATCCACTTCAATATGACAAAAACTCATGTTTTGGAGTTTTGGTGGTTTATGAACTTCTTCAATCCGGTGACCCATGACCAAAATTTAAATTAACCCAACAAATTATGCCATCATTTTTACTCCCTCCGTACTCGTAAAGAAAGTCGTTTAGGAGGGAGTACATAATAGGATTCACCTATTCTGTAATTTGGAAAAAAATACCATGAATTTAATTTTAGATGTATTGTAATGGCATTGATACGAATAGGTGCATAATAGTAGTATATTTTCAAATCATGTAATTTGCAATGGCATAAATCAAATTAACCCAACAAATTATGTGTATCATTTTTGTCAAGTTACATAATTCCTGCGCTTAATTTCTTTTTGGGACGTAGAATTTTTTTCTCGCATTTTCCGTTGGATCAATTTAATTACTAAATTCTAAAGGAGGCTTAAACACTTTAGTGCTGATGACGATAGCTGAAAATCCATGGTACACCCTGGTGATTAGGGTGTTAATTCATGCTACTCACAAGTGATTTTAGGGTCGTTGAATAGATATCATATTGTTTTCTCTTGTTCTTAGCGCCAATTTGTGGAGCCCTCTAGCATCTGATCTCTAGTTTTCGTGTGCAGATATTAACAGATTCCAAAATTTTTAATACACTACTTTCTCAAATATCGTAAAAGTTAAAATCACATATTAAACTATGTTCATATACGTGTTGGCTATGTATATCAAATTGAATGTGGTGACCAGGTTTAATCTAAATCCATTATTAAAAGCGAAGTGAGCATACGTGGTTTAACTAGTTAGATCACTCTTGGTGGAACTAGTCCATTCGGATTCAAGTTATAGATTTAACATTCTTTCAATTATAATAGTGATAAGCTCGTGATGATTTAGTCAATCCCAAGATATACTGGTCCAATCTTTCAAATATATTCATATGGATAATTGATAGGGTGTGTGCGTGCGCATTTCTAGTGATGAGTTCGCACAGCGCTATCTGCTTTAATTTTTAATAAAATCCATTATTGAAAAAAATACACGTATGTGTGCACATAGAAAAAACAATCAAATCAAAGGGCCTTTATGTAAGACTGACTCTGAGACTGGACCACCAGTATTATTGGCAGAGCAGCTGAAGATGATTAGTTTGTGGGTACTAGGCCAGTTATTGCCTGATCGTATTCAGTTTGAGCCAATTGGCAATCTGTATTGCTGCCTATGAATGCCAATACGCAAGTGCATGCATGTCCCTTTTTGCTCGTTTGTAATTGATCTGTTTCATGTACATTTATGTACGTCTGACTGTGGAAAACATCGATATAAAATGTCACAAGTACTTAACTACTTATACCAAATAGTTGAGACATTTATTCTTGATTTTTTTTAATCTATCGCAAAAAAGCCAGCCAGGCTAGTGATTTATATTTTTTACTTAGAAGTATTACTTGATATATGTGGGAGTAAATTCCAAGGAAAATGTAACTAGGTTCTTCAAACTTTAATCTAAATTTACATTAACTTGAAATTTAGTTAATTTTACTTTAATTAGCTTGAAATTTTACAAATGGGTGACAATAATTGTGCCTAGTTTTATCAAAATAGTCATAAATCACATATATTTCTAACTAGAAATTTCGACTTTTTCCCACCAGCCAAACATATAACTCTCCACTCTCCAGGCACAGCACGAGAACGCCTCTTCAACACACACACATATATATGCTCACATATACAGGGGCAATTATCATTTAAGTATAAATAATCCATGGATTTTACATATTTTTTGGTGAAGGACATATATATATATATATATATATATATATATATATATATATATATATATATATATATATATATATATATATATATATATATATCTGTGTGTGTGTGTGTGTGTGTGTGTGTGGCATAAATGTAGAATCATAACTTAAACCATATAAACTAGGTGGGGGAATCATCTAACACATGCATGACTGTTTAAAAAGCGAGCTGGAGGCTTGAATGAACCTTATAAAATATCTTTTTTCAAAAAAATATTGAATAGAAATCTAACTTCTTCTATATATTCATAAGTGGACATACACAACCAACGATTACACCAGTGAATGCAGTGCAAAATCTCATAACTGAGATAAAAATAAACAATAAAAAAATGATTCTAATACTAACTTCAAGTTTTTTTCTCGTCGCTTCCACGAAAGTGTGGCAAGTTGAGAAAAAACCTTAGTCTATGATATACGGGACATATGCTATTAAAAATCGTCGCAAGCCGCAATTATGACAAACTGTGATATTTAAAAGTGTGGTGTGATAAAGTATAGCTAGAAACCAAACATCCTCTCTCTCTAATTTTATTTATCTTATATATCGTAAATTAAGAGGTAATATGTACAATTTTTAGGCTTTAACACTCAAATCTTAATACCTCCAATGCACTCTCTCCTCACTTCTCTCTTTCGCATATCACCAAAATAAGTCTACGGGATATCTTAGGATAAATAATTAGGTACTTATAGTACTGGCTTAGTACGTACACACATGCACTGACCAATCGCTTGCCTTGGGTACAAGAGATTAACTATAACTAGGTACGTAATTAAGTAGAAGAGTTGATTAAGCTAGTGGATGATGTCGATGAACATGTGTGCTGACTGCTGAGCCGTGACACCAAGGTCTTGTGCGCACTCACGTACAACTCCGTCAAAAAACTAATCCTATCAGATATTCCTCCGTCAATTAAAAAAACTTAACTTTTGGTTTAAAATATGAAAAACAAAACTTATACCATCGTACCTACCCTCAACACGTAAAATGAGAAGCTAATTTTATCCCTTAAATACCATTTACCGATCTATCACCATCATCACTTTCTTTAATAATGTGGGATATTTTGATCGTTTTTATTTCACATTAATTTTAACTTGTAATGCTATGAATGCTTTTTCTCTGATACGGAGGGAGTACGTGCGCCCAGATTTTTTTTTTTAATTACGGAGGGGTATGCATCAGCAATCAGCTATAGTTTTATAGAATTCTGGCATTGCGTCCATGTCACGAGCTCAAGCCGAACACGTATAGCTAGCTAGCTCACGGCCAAACACGTAACCATGTAGTACTATGTACGTACGTGTGCTACTAGTATTACCCAACCGGTGAAAAATGTTGCTTATAATTATTTAATTAAGCTAATGACTTTCCAAGTTTCCTTTTGTTTGAGGTTTTGTCTTTTTTTAAAAAAAACAAATAAATAAGTTTGACAAAGTAAAACGTAGTATTTCCAACATGCACTACTAGAAAAATGATTTTTCATGACGGTATCCTATTTTTTTTTGCTGGCGGTTATATGAGAAATCCGCTTGTGAAATTCTAACGAGGGATAGAGGGTTTAGAACCGCCAGCGAAAATATTTTCGCTGGCGGTAAATTTAGAACCGCCAGCGAAAATCAGTTTTCGCTAGCGGTTACTTAAGAGTACCGCTTGCAAAAACACCTCTATTTTTACAAGCGGTGCTTCTAGGACCCGCTAGTAAAAATAGATTTTCAGTAGCGGGGTGTAATAGCCACCGCCATAAAAAATCATGGGATAGGCATAAATTAATCGTGACACGTTCACGCACTTCTGCACTTCTCCCTCCAACCACTCCTCTCCCTTCCATCCCACTTCTCCCTCCAACCACTCCTCTCACCTCTCCCAGATCCACCGGCCGTCTCTCCTCTCCCACAATCATGGGTGGCGCGCGGCGGCGGCGCGACGGGGACTCGCGGTGGCGGCACGCCGCGCGCCGGATCCGCTGCCACAACGACTGGGGAGGTAGGATCTGCCACCGACGCCGACAAGAGTGGTCGGATCTACCGCCACGACGACCGGGGAGGCCGGATCCGCCGCCGACGCCGACGGTGGAGGCCGGATCCGCCGCCGTGATGATGGTGGAGGCCGGATCCGCCGCCGCGACGACGGGGGAGGCTGACGGGGAGGGTGGGCTCGGATTCGCCGGCGTCGGTGCTCGGGCGGTCCTTCACGGCAGTGAAGGAGGTGGATCCGGCGGCGAACGATGACGACGGCTACGGCTCCCGTAACGACGACGACGACTACAGCTTCCTGGCGACCCTTCTTGCTCGCCGGCACGCCGGTGTACTGCCACAAGGTGTGGCGAGTGGTGGCCGAGGAGGTGGTGCAGATGCAGCGATTGGAGGAGGGTGCCGAAGTTGACACTACGTCGAGTCCTCCATGGATTTGGGACTGGGGATTTTTGGGTTTTTTTTGCAGGAGTATGAATTGTGGAGTAGATTTAGAAATGAGAACATGAAGTTTGAAATGTGATTTGGGATGTGAATTGTGGATTTGGGATGTGAATTGGGGAATGTGATTTTTATTTTTTTTTTCTCCGAAATTATTTTCGCTGGCAGGTCTTCTTACTTGCCGCCAGAGAAACCGGCTTTTTGCTGGCGGCTGCCCACCGTCCACCGCCAGTGAAAATATATTTTCGCTAGCGGTCCACATAAGGCAGCCACTGGTGAACATTATTTTCACTGGCGGCTGCCTTATGTGGACCGCCAGTGAAAACTGAACTTCTCTAGCGGTTTTTCACCGCCAGCGAAGATGCTTGATCTTCATTGGCCTTTGCTTTGTGGCGGCCTCAAATACCGCCAGCGAAAACCCAAAATGACCGCCACGAAAAATAGTTTTCGTAGCAGTGATGTAATAAAACATATATCTAGAAAATATATTAAAGGTTAGATTCAATGAAATGAAATTGGTGTTGTAGATATTATTATATTACTTATATATATGACTTTAAGAAAAGTTAAAAGCATCACGGATCGGAGGGAGTATGTACAATATATGTACCTTATGGAAAAATCTCTCTATATTAATTTTGGGATCTGTGATGATGATCGAGCAGCCAGAAATCTCTCTATATTAATTACCTTTTTGTGTAAATTGCTGTCATGTCTTAAAGTCAACAACCACTTGTGTTTAAAGATAGAGAGAATTGTAATATATACTTTTTGTCGTCCAAAAATATGAGTAATTATAAAATAGAGTTTTGAGGATTAAGGATTGGGATTTGGGATGAAAGGTCCATAATACATCGTTGGAAGATATCACACATATACACATAATTATACACTCACACGATCGATGCATTTTAATTTAACACGCAAGCTTAATAAGTGGATGCCGTTGATATATCCGTGATGAACCCTAATTACCAAGTTAATTAGCGCTGAAAATGTTACATTTTGTACGTAACCGTGGACATTAACACTATATTATTGAATTCTAGCGGATGAGGGCCACCATATGTACTGACAACATCGCTACTGTTCGGAAGATATATATATTCCCAGACTTTATAGTTCCGTGCAGTGATTTTTCGATTCAAATCCGTTTAAAGTTTTATCTGAGAAAAAATAAGTGTCACGTACTGTGCTCTGACCGCCTAGTTTAATACAGTACTACCATGTACTGTAGTGACATACGAAATACATTCACTGCGGCTACAGAAAATAATTTAATTTGAAGACGACTAAATACATTCGCAAAGATGGTTCGACCGACCGCCTCTAACAAAAAGCTTTTGGCGATATTATTGATCGACTTCAATCACAAAAGAATATTGTTTTACAATCCGTACGTACTGTCAATATAAGCTATAACTTCGATCATAATTAACTATTTTTAAATATATATATTATACATAAGAAATAGCATATATTAACAAATTCTTTATAACAAAACGTTCAAAGTACTCTCTCCATTCCATAATATAAAAGTACTCTCTCTATTCCATAATATAAGACACAACTACTTCTTTAGATATTTCATAATATAAGGCATGCATGTATGTATGCAGATAACTAGGACATTTTCTCTATTAAATTATTACTTTTAAAATCCTCCAGCCTTAAAATCTCTAATTCTCACTACTGGAGAATGCATGTTTGCTGGTTTGCTCAAAAACCACAATATTCCTGGTTCGAATAGGAACCAGGACTAAAATTTATTTTTAAGTCCTGGTTAAAAACTTTTTAAGCTTTATATCATTTTTAGTTCTGGTTCAAGAAGTTGTCCGATCGAGTTAGACCCCAATTATTTTTAGTCCCAGTTGGTATAAACAACCGGGACTAAAGATCTATTTTTAGTCCCGGTTGTTTATACCAACCGGGACCAAAATAAAAAAAAATCACCCAAGCCACGCGCCAGTACTTCTCAAGTTCTCATCTTGGTCCCTCCCCCTTCCTCTCTCCTCCCCTCTCATTAAATAGCCTCTTATCCCTTCTCTCCCGTTCCTCCCTCTTCTCCTCTCTTCCTCCACCTCCTACCACGTGAGGCTGTTGATATTTCTTAACGTCATTAATAGAAATACAATTCTCAGCAATGGCGCAAAAATAATTCTGGTATATTATGGTTACAGAGTTCATCCACAAGCGCATGGATATACCATTGTAGCATTTCACCCGAGAGTATTCCAAGGGTATCGTATTTATTTTATCCCGTGGGAAGATCATGTAGAGAGAACTTAACTAATAGTTTATATATTACTTGTGATAATTATATTCTAAGCAGGGGTTAAGATAATCCAAGGGTAGAGTGACACACAAGCATTAGCTACTCATTCTCATAATATATTATCTAAGATAGGTGGAAAGAAAAGAGAAAGAAAATCTATTCATATACTTCTAATATACATAGTATACATGCATTCTAGTTAACCGATATACTAGCTAATACCCTCTATCCGATGCCCTCATGGTACTTCGAGAAGCCACCTGTCAGGGTTATGGATACCACATACCTAGTAGTAGTTGACTAAACTCGGCAGGACCTACCACATACCATGTTTTATACGGAAACAACCTTCGGGTATAGAAGGAGTTCCGGATAAGGAAAGATAAATAGAGTTCTACATGGAAACGACAAGGATTACTCTGATTGTATCCGTATTGGTTTCCCTAGTTCTACTTGGAAAATGGAACACCTATGGGTATAAATACAAGACCCCCTAGGAGGAGAGGGGGACGGAACAATAGATTAAGACACAAGATCAACATACAAGCCAACATACGCCAAGACAAGCCGCTGGATATCGACATCGGAGATAAGCCTAGTTAGTCCCCATACGGTTCCTACGACTACCGTCAGGAGGGATCTAGCGCTGTCTCTGATCTCGCCGGACACGGATTCTAGGAGGAAGACTACTCTGTTGTCGACTACGGGATGGTTTTATGGCCGCCAAGTCGACAACAGATAGATAGGCCACCCCAAATATTGTATTGGTGTGATTATGATGAATAAGAGCAACGACAGGCTTCAGCCAACAGGAGTAGGGTTATTACCTGACAATTCAGGGGCCCGAACCTGTATAAAAATCCTCGTCCCCATCTCTTTTACCTCAATCTCACATATATCCTAGTACCAACGATCCCCATACTATGCAAATACCGTAGTCGTAACATCAAACGTCGACACCACCCCTGACTGCCAAGTTCCTTACGACAACCCGTCATGACCATAAAATCGGGCTAAATACGGAGGAATACCCTCCCCAGGGAATTAACTTAGGATTATATACAGGCGCGGAGGAATACCCGTATTGAGCTGTCACCATCAGCGGCCCACCTCTCATCCGCAGCATATAACCCCAAATAATAATATCCCGTAATCTAGACACCACGCTTAAACTACTAGATACTACTCTAATATCATCGTCATGACATAGAGTAATTGCATAAGCAAACATTATACCCGCACCAAAGCATCTCCCAGATAAGTTAGCTGTATATTCAGTATAACATGAACATAATGTAAAGTAGGTACTCATATACTCAGAACATATTTCAATACCATAAATGTACATAGAAGAGTATTCTAATAAAAGTACAAAGCTTACAAAAGAGGAAAGAAAAGCTACTAGAGCCATACCCGAACTCTTCTGAAGGCTTCCGGACTCCTGATTTCTACTCTATTCCTATTCCACCAGCTAGATACTACTAAACTAAACTTGAGAGAAATGAGAGAGCTCTTGCTTGAGGTGTGTGTTGAAGTGAAGAGAGTGAAGCCTTTATATAGAGGTGGTTATGACGGTTGTGGAAGGGGAATTGTCCGAAGTACTCTCCAACTGTCATTGGGGTGCAATCTTGGACGTCCATGCCGAACCCTGGCCTCAACGGTGGAGATGGGGGTTCGGCCGAACCATGGGCTGGCCCAAACCAGCCCATCTTCAGCTGGCGACCTCCTCTATTGCTTCACTTTGTAGACTTGTGAATTTTGGCCCAATTCATCGTGTCAATTCTAAGTTCTTGGCCCATTCATGCATAAGTCTGATTCTCGACATCGTCCGATTGATTTATTGTTTGAGTTGATGTCGATCCTCCTTCACTTTATTGTTATTCTCTGCAAAAGGTTAGTATACCGAATACTAGTTAAATATTATTATTCTAACATATTTATGCATTGCAAGAATCACTAGTTCTCCTCTTTTTTGGTAATATTGACGGTCGAAACTGATCGATAATGACCGTCAACAGAGGCTGGGAGGGCGGGGGCCTGGCGGCGGCGGCCGGGAGGGCCGCAGAGCGGCGGGTGGCTGGGCAGGCGCCCGGCGAGGCCGGCAAGGCGACGCGCGGCGGTGCTCCCTAGTTGGCGGCGCAGTGGGCCCTATGCATAAATAAGGGGTTTATCATGAATGGCTGTGAGTGTTGGGTATAATTAATTTAGCCGAAGAGAAGTGAAAGTGCGAAGTTCAAATCATGAACATATATATACTGTACTATTTATCAACATAGCTCCAACTCTACTCTCTCCGTCCCACAGTATAAGAGATTATATTATGTCATTTTTAACATGAATTAAGGAAGTAGCAAAAGAACATGTAGTACAAATTGTGATAAATGGGAGAATAAAATAGTACAATATTTGATAGATGAAGAATAAATTAGAACAAGAGTTGATAGGTGGAAGAACAAACTAATACAAGAGTTGATAAATGGGAAAACAAACTAATACAAGAGTTGATAAATGGGATAAAAAATATTGTATATTGTAGGACAAATTATATATAGAACCAAAATCCCTTATATTATGGGACGCAGGGAGTATTTTTTTAGCAGCAGGTTTTCTTTCTAGGTTCAGAAATTTATCTTGGTGTTGGAGCTCTTGATAGATTAAGGTCATTTGGGTAAGACAATTTATTCATATTTTAGACTAAAATTGTAGGATTAAGCGCATAACTCTAGTTTAATTTGTAAACTCTATTTCTGCAAGAATTTGAGATGAGTTGGAGCCATGCCAAGCAAAGCCACATATAACACAATAAACTAGGAGTTTGAAAATACGAAAAAGCAAAAAAAAAACAATTACAAACCAATAGGTATAGAAATTATGGAAGCTGTTTGAGGGCCTGTACGTAGGACACTTTTGGAGCTTATTCACGAGAGCAATAAGATTTTAATTAACCTTTTCATTAGTTTTTAACTAGCCAAAGAATATCAAATCAGAGTTTTGATACAAAATTGCTATTATCTTACTAAACTGAACATGAAAAGTTCCCCAAAAACTTTTAGAGAGGAGAGAAGAAAGAAATGTAGTAGAGAGAAGAGGTAAGAGGATGGGATCGGAGGCCTGCAAGTAGAATAGAGAAGAAACGTAAATATAAGTAAATTTTGGAACATATATATGATTGAGTAAATTTCACAAAACTATATATACTTTAACCAAATTATCACAAAACTATAGATTTAAAAATAAATTTATCACAAAACTATAAACTTCAGAGTTTAAATCTTTGGCACTAATGTCATGGTTGAGTTATAAACGCTCAAATTTTCTGATTAAATTGACACTAAATTTGTAGCTTTGTGGTTATTTTGTTACTTCCTCCGTTTCACAATGTAAGTCATTCTAACATTTCCCACATTCATATTGATGCTAATAAATCTAGATAGATATATGTCTAGATTCATTAGCAT
Organism: Oryza sativa Japonica Group; assembly: GCF_034140825.1. Lineage (NCBI taxonomy): Eukaryota > Viridiplantae > Streptophyta > Magnoliopsida > Poales > Poaceae > Oryza > Oryza sativa. The sequence goes on along the minus strand of NC_089042.1, from coordinate 20,635,726 downwards.
CAATATGAATGTGGGATATGCTAGAATGACTTACATTGTAAAACGGAGTAAGTACTAAATTTGTATTTTACGATACTCTACTTTAAGTTTATAGTTTTGTGATAAATTTAGACCTAAATTTGTAGTTTTATATAAAACATAATCTTATATTTGTAGTTTTACGATAGTCTGTAGTTTTGTGAAATTTACTCTATATGGTTTATTTATAAATCGGGTTAGTCGTATTCGAGGAAAAAGAATTAAACTCAGGTTAGTTGGTTTTACTCTATATGGTTTATTTATAACTTGGGTTAGTTGGATGAAACTTGAAAGCTAGGAAACCTTCAGAGGTGGCGGAGGGGGGAAGCAGAAAAGGATCCACATGCAGTGTGTAGCATAAATGCGGCAGGCTGTGGGTGGCAGTCACAAACCTTAACTGCGGCACATACATGACGATGGGTGCAAATTATTGATGCCATCATGGAATAATAATGGCACGGCATTTGCATCCAGAGAGTGTACTGTTAGAGCAAGTTTAATAGTATAACCAACTATTAACTCTAATTCATATATAGTCAATCTAATATCTCATCTATACAATAGTTATATACTACACTATCAATACCTAGTCTCACCTGTCATACTGTCATACACACACTGCGTTTTGAAGTCCGTGCTACAGCTGGCTATAAATCTGTAGCCCGCTGCTCTTTTTTCTTCTTATTTATTTTTTTAAAATATGTTTACAGCTCCTATTGTACCTGCTCTTAGCTCCATTCACTTTGCTCTTCCGCCCTGGCCATCGATCCATGCAGATCAGATGTGCCCATGCATGCATCGCGGTGATAAGTAGCAGGAGCAGTACTATAGCTTGCTCGCAGTTGCTGTACGTGCAGGCTCTTGCAGATCAGCTGTGCTTCCACTGTCCCAAAATATAATACTCCCTCCGTTTCAAAATATTTGACACCGTTGATTTTTTAGTACATATTTGACCATTCATCTTATTCAAAAAATTTAAGTAATTATTTATTCTTTTCATATCATTTGATTCATTGTTAAATATACTTTCATGTACACATAGTTTTACATATTTCACAATTTTTTTTAAATAAGACGAACGGTCAAATATATACTAAAAAGTCAACGGTATCAAATATTTTGAAACGGAGAAAGTAGTTTCAAGAGATTTTTAATGGAGGTTAAGGAGAGCGAGGTATATTTGTTTTCTTTGTTCTAAAATATAATTATTGCTGGAGCTAATTTTTTTTATACGGAGATTAAAGACGGAGAGATGTCAAAATAGATGATGATAGTTTTTATCATGATTGTTTAAGATGGTTGTGAGTGGTTTAAACAAGCAGGCGGATAAGTATCTACTTCCTCCGTTTCATAATATAAGTCTTTCTAGTATTGTCCAATGCTATAAAATCTTACAATATGAAACAGAGGGAGTATATTTTAAGAGACGGGTGAAGTAGCTACCAGCAGAGCTGAAAAAGGGAAGCAGAGCTGAGAGGCACGCTGCTGCTACTACTATACCATTCATTGCATATGAACATGAGGGTTTGGATGTATAGAGATAAAGTGTGCAACTGTGCATATATGGAACGAGCGTTCTCTCATGGCCGGCCTATACATGTACTCATGTCCCATAAAAATCAAATCTAATACCGGATGTGACATATTTTAGTACTACAAATCTAGACAGATGTATGTTTAAATTCGTACTAGTAATTAATAGGATGTGTTACATTCGATACTAGGGGTGTGTTTAGTTCACGTCAAAATTGAAAGTTTGGTTGAAATTGGAACGATGTGACGGAAAAGTTGAAAGTTTATGTGTGTACGAAAGTTTTGATGTGATGAAAAAGTTAAAAGTTTGAAGAAAAAGTTTGGAAGGCCTAGGTTGGTTTTTTATGTGGGACAGATGGAGTAGCTAGCTAGCTCTCTGTGCCTTCTTTTGATTGATTCACTCATTCAGATAAACTGTTGCCTTTATGGACAATATATATATACTGTGTGTGGTTGACAAGTACATGTACGTATGTACGTGGATGAATGCATGTCTGTCGCTACTGCTACACTGTTAGTGAGCTTGGGTGCCACCGGTACTCGATCGGTAGTCGTTTAAAATTCACTGCTACAGACATAATTTTTGTTAACGGCTAAAATACATTTCGCAGATGGGTGTAGCATCCGCTTGCCCCTGCGTGTATGCAGAAATAGTGATTTTTCTAAGCGGGCAGTTTAACCGCACCTAAAATCATGATTTTCGCACGGAGCGCTATGCCGGCCACCTGACTGCAAAAATAATTTTCGGTCAAAAAATTTAAAATTTCAAAAAGAAAAATCAAAACCCAAGATAGGAATCCATCCATCACCGGCCTCCCCGGAGCTGGATCCACCTATTTAGCCGTATCATCATAGGGGGAGCGGTCGCTAGCTCAGCCCCTCCTATCATCGCTGCAGGCAGGTCTCTGAGCATGGGAGAGGGAGAGATTGTCGGCGGATCTGCGCACAAAAGGGGGAGAGGCCACCTGTTTCTCCCCTCCCGCCGCCGCCACCGATGGATCCATGCGCAAAGGAAAGGGAAAGTCCTACGGCGGACCGCCCCTTCCAGGATAGCGGTGCCAAATCCACCGCCTTTGAGACCGCCATCGTCATCGTCAGATCGCACCGCACCGCCATGCAAGCAACGCAGGGAGCTACAGCTGAGGCCACCATCGAATTGCGTCACAACGCTGCGTGAGCAAGGGCAGGCACCGCTGCCGAAGTTGTCGTTGGATCTCACTGCACCGCTGCCGACCCACGTCCACGGAGTGCGACTCCGCTGTGGAGCTGAGGGGGTGAGAGGGAAGGGAGGTGAAGAATGAGGTAGAGGCGTAGATCTATGGGAGAGGCTGGATGAGAGAAGACTTAGGGTGTGTTTAATTAGTTCACGTCAAAATTGGAAGTTTGGTTGAAATTGGAACGATGTGATGGAAAAGTTGGAAGTTCATGTGTATAGGAAAGTTTTGATGTGTTGGAAAAGTTAGAAGTTTGAAGAAAAAGTTTGGAACTAAACAATGCCTTAGTAAATTTAGGGTGTGTTTAATTAGTTCACGTCAAAATTAGAAGGTTTTGTAGACGTGCCTCATAGCAGGCCTGACTTCGAAAACTATACTACTTAAGTGGTCTGTCTATGAAAATGGATTTTCGCATAAAGTTCCTTACTTAGGCTATGTTTAATTCCTGAAATTAGGGAGAAGTTTGGGAAAAGTTGGTAGTTTGAAAAAAAGTTGGGAGTTTATGTGTGTAGAAAAGTTTTGGATGTGATGTGATGTGATGGAAAGTTGGGAGTTTGGGGGAAGTTTGGTGTGAACTAAACGGGGCCTTAGCACAATCCAAACAATTTTACATACTTATGTTCTTTTAGTCGTTGGAAAAAAAAGGGTGCTTAAAAAAATATTTGTGTAATAGTAATTTGTCACCAAATATATAGCAACTTTTTCATGTACTAAACCCTAAAACCTATACGCTTCAATATCATCCAATCGTAATAATATCTAATTTAATTTTTCTATCATTTATCCTTTTTAATCAATCACAACCGTTCCTTTAATTTTGTATGCTTTTTTATTCTCCATGTAAAACTCCAGAAATCCTGATATTTATTATGCTTTAGGGCTAAGGAGTACTACCTCTGTTTCATATTGTAAAACTTTTTAGCTAGACACATTAACTTTTATATGAATATGAGCAATGTTAGAAAGTCTTATATTATGAAACGGAGGAAGTATCGTAGTACCATGTCATGCATGATATGCTTAACACACTCTTAAAATAGTTAATTAATCAACAGATTGACAATATGAGTGTATCCACCGCGCCATGTATATATAAAAATTCAAATTCAAGCGAACCATGCATGATCGACTTACTGCTTATTTTCTTGGTTCATTTTTTGTGGTTGATGCATGATCGATAGAATTTGCTGGGGCATGAAATTAAATTAACTAGTAGAATTAAAACAAAGAGTACCTCTAGGGTCCTAGAGGTACCGAGACTAAGAGGTAGAGTAACTAGTAGTATTGAATGTACCAAATTGTAATATTACCCGGCATCAATTAAGGAAGGGACCGGTAGGGACTTTGTGTTTATGGAAATCAGTTATAATTCTACTTATGTACACTTCTTTTTGAATTTTTAAGCTTCTCATTGAATACCCGTACGTGCTCTCACTAATGGAGAATGCATCTTTGATGGGTTGGGCGAAAACCACAATAGTCCCGATTTCAATAAGAATCTAAAGATCATTTTTAGTCCCGGTTGAAAAAGATGTCAGGCCCATTACCTTTAGTCTCGGTTAGTATAAACAACCGGGAAAAAATACCTATCTTTAGACCCCGGTTGTTTATACCCACCGGGACTAAATACCAGAGCCACACACACCTCGATCATATCGCTCGTCCTTATCTAGCCTCGATCTCCTCTCACAGCTCTAACTCCTCCACTCCTCCTCTAACTCCTAAACTCCTCCTCCCCTCCGCCCTTCCCCTCTCGATGTGACGGCGGCGGTGACGGGTAGGAGGCGGTGGTGGCGGGCAGCGGCGGCGGTGGCGGGCAGGAGGTGGCGGCGGCAGGCAGCAGGCGGTGGCAGCGCGCGAAGTGGGAGGCGGCGGGCAGCGAAGGTCGCCCTCCCCTCCATCGGATCCGGTGGGAGGGGCGACGACAGGCGGCGGCGGAAGGCGGTGATGCCCTCCCCAGCAGTGTGAATATTTTTTGAGAATTTGTTTGATTTTTTTTTGTGAAATTGTTGTGCCAATAATATGTGGATTTGTGATGTATGTGTAGATTTGTGATGTCAGTTATATGTAAATTTGTGATGTCAATGTTCAATTTTGTGATGTTGATCTATGTGATTTTGGTGTGAAATCAATAGGCAAAGAACAATGAAAAAGAAAAAGAGAAGAATAGGCATTAGAGAGCCTAGCACTACCCTCTTTTGTTCTGGTTGGTAACTCCAACCGGGAATAAAGATTTCCCTCTTTACTCCAGGTTGGTAACACCAACCGAGAATAAAGATCTGTCTTTGCTCCCGGTTATTTTAACCGAGACTAGAGGTGAGCATTTTTAGTCCCGGATTCGTGGTCTCGGTTACAAAACTGGGACTATAGGGGTGTTACCAACTGGGAGTGATACCCCTTTCTCCAGCGGTGTTTCATTTGTTACAAATAGAAGAATATATATACACGTCATAAACAATATATTTTGCAAGAAATGTGTTATGTTTTTACCATAGGAAATATTCATGTTAATTTAATTTATATTTTTAAAAACTTGACCAGCAGCGGATTTGCTATCCACTTAGCTAGATTTTATTTTTTTATTAAAAAGTATAAAGAAATTTATAAAATTTACAATCAAAGTAGTTAGGGTGACAAATTAACTGACACCGCAACTACTTCATTATCCCAGTAAAGATGTTTGTAGATTTGTACTAATAAGATGTACCAAAAACACCAAAAAATTATATCTCTGCCTCCTTTACACGTATAGTACCATTAGTTCGTACGTACTTCACAAACAGAAGAGTACATCCATTAATTTAGTTTAAAAAGTTGACACAAATTTACTTGGTACATATAGAAAAGTAAAGGGAAATGCTAAATAACAGGATCCCGTCGGGACGGGACAGGATCCCCTTTCGTCCACCGCGTCATCCACCGCTGCAGCACGAGACGAAGGGATTGGCTTGGAGAGAGAATGGCGGCGCCGTCGTCCCTCGCGTCCTCCCACCTCATTGACCTCCACCGCGCAGGCGGCGCGTCGCCGTCGCCGCTGCCCCGGTGCATCCGCAGCAACTCCGCCTCGGGTGCTCTCGCCGCCACGCGCAGCGCATCGTCGCCATGGCCGGATCCGGCAAGGTTGCCATCCTCCTTCCTGCTTAAACCAGTAATACAAGCAAGCGATGCCGTCCTGGAAGCAGCGTCGGAGCTGGGCCAGCTCCTTGGACACGGCGACGGCGGTGAAGCCGTCAATGGCGTGATTGTACGAGCAGACCAGCCGCAGCTTGCCGCCGGCGGTGGTGTTGCCGGGGAGGAAGGGTAAGTACTAGCTCGCTGCGCGCCGTCGTCGTCCATGCCGACGGTGGCGGCATCCGGCCGCGGCCTCAGGAGGATGATGTACTCCTTATACTCCAATTGATCCTACCTCCTTATACCTCCCAGGTTTCACATAATCCTACTCAAGTATCATTTGTGAAACCCGCATGAAACCACTGTACTAGACATGATACTAGATAGGATCATGTGATACTTCACAAGTATCACACATAATGATATATACTTTTGAGGATCATGTATCATGATACCTGGGTAGGATCATGTGATACTTCACAGGTATCATACGATCCTACTAAAGTATCATCTGTGAAATTTATAGGATTATGTTACCAGACATGATACCTAAGTAGGGTCATGCAGATCCTCCTAGGGTATCATCTGTGAAACCTGATGATAGCAGACATGATACAGATGAGGATCATGATACCTTCCAGGTATCACATGATCCTCCCAAAGTATCACTTATGAAACCTGGTGAAACCGAACATGATACTAAGGGGGATCATGATGCCTCCTAGGTTTAACATGATCCTACTCAAGTATCACATGATACCTCATAGGTATCACTTGATACCTCGTAAGTATCACCTTCTATGTGGTAAGAATCGTATGATACCTTACAGGTATCACCTGATACTTTACAAGTATCACATGATACGTGATAGGAATCGCCTAATACCTTATAGATACCTGATACCTCGCAAGTATCCTAACATGCATCAGGTATAACCATCAAGTATCAGGCGATTCCTACCACGTATCAGGTGATACTTGTGAGGTATCAGATGATATCTATCAGGTATCATATGATTCTTACCACGTATCAGGTGATTACTTGCGAGATATCAGATGATACCTATCATGTATCATGCGATTCTTACCACGTAGAGCGTGATACTTGCGAGGTATCAGGTCCTGATACCTAGCTGGTATCGAGTGATACCTACCAGGTATCATGTGATTCTACCACGTATCAGGTATCAGACGATTCCTATCACGTATCAGACGATACTCGCGAGGTATCATGTGATACCTATCAGGTATCGCGCGATTTCTACAAGTATCAGGGTAATACTTGGAAGGTATCATATGATACTAACTAAATACAGGAGCTGGGCGTCGAGGCGTCGAGGTATCGTCGCCGACGGCCGCGTCCTCCCCCGTCCACGCTCCACACTGAACCCGAACCTCATCGCCGGCAGCCGCATCCTCCCCCGCCCATGGTCCACATCGGAGCTCGTTGCCAGCGACCGCGTCCTCCGCCGGGACCTCGTCACTTGCGGTCACGTCCATCGTCCACGCCTCAGTCGGTGGCTGCATCCTCCACGCCGGAGCTCGTCGCCGGTGCCGCCGCCATCACCACGCAGGATCCTCCGCCGTGCACGCCCCACGCCGAAGCTCGTCGCCGGCGCCGTCTCTGTCACCATGCAGGATCCTCCGCCGTCCATGCGACCATGCCCCATGCCGGAGCTCGCCAGTGGCCGCGTCCTCCACGCTGGAGCTCGTCGCCGGCAGCCGCGTCCTCCACGCCAGAGCTCGGTGGCGGCGGTGGCGGTCGCGTCCGCGCCGCCGACGTCAGCCTCATCTATGCTGCTCCCATGGTGGCCTTCATTCTCGCGTCTGAGGGAGGTGGACAGGGAGCGATCCCGTTGGGACAGTATCCCAACGGGATACCGGTATATAGCAGCTCCCAAAAGTAAAGCCCAAATAGTGAAAGCATGTCCAATCGAGCATGAATATAGCTGAACCTATGAAATTTATTTAAAGACGATATTAATCAGGAAATGATCAATCACGCACATCTGTACGCACCTATGAAACATGTGGATCGGCGAGATTAGTCACACCACACATTAATAACCGAGTCATGTCATGTTTGTGTACGACAAAGTTGACATTGCTTGCTCGAGATTTTTTTTTCTTTTGAGAAATATTTGATTTCAACACATTAGTAGTACTCGTACCTGCTATATACTCCCTGCATCAGTAAATATGAGGGATTTATTTGGTCCTAAGAATTTTAAATACTATATATTCCTTCAATTACGTCCATTTTAAATTTCATTATATCTTATCCGCAACCACACTCTTAACATTCCACCATACTTTACTCAATGAGGGGAACACACTAGTAGAGAAACGATTTTTCCGTGCGGTCAAAAGTGATTTTCGCGTGCGGATCTTCCAACCGTCTGAAACGAAGTATCTGTAAAAATCGCTATTTTTGCGTGTGGATGGCGCACTTGCACGCGAAACATCTGATTTACGCATGCGGGGTGGTTATGTTGCCCGCACGCAAAATTTATAAACTGAAAAAAAGAAAATCCAAAAAAAGAAAACCATAGCCCTAAAGCTGCTGCCGCCGCCCTCCTTACGGTCGCCGTCGCCGTCACGGTAGTCGGATCCGGCTCCTCCTCACCGTCCGAGCCCTCCCACCGGCCGCCGCCGCCAGATCCGGGCGGGGGGCAGCCGTCTCCGCTGGATCCGAGCGGGGGGTAGTCGTCCGCCGCTGCGAGCCTACTGCTCCCAGTCGCCCACCCCGTGCGCATGCCTTGAGCCCGCCTCCGAGCCGCGCGGTGCCGCCTGCCGCGCCCGTGCCGTCTGCGCCTGGTAGTGTGAGAGAGGTGAGAGAGTGAGAGAGGATAGAGAGGTGAGAGAGTCAGAGAGAGGATAGAAAGGATAAGGATGAGGATGGGTGGATTTGATAAAATTTTAAAGTGTTGAGGAGGGAAAAGAGGAGGAAGGATAGATTTGTAGGTAGGTTTTTAAGAGGCCCGATTTTCACGTGCGGACGTGAAAACGGTCCGTCTGTAAACTAAATAGCTCCTTGTCCAGGAAAATCGTTTCTCCACTAGTGGCATACTCTTTCTTATCCTTAATCTCTTTAGAATCCTTTATATTTATGGGCCGAAGGAGTCTATAGCTAAAGGCATCAACTTAAAAAAATGAGATTTGGAGGGAGAGACGTTCCTCCGAAAAAAATTTAATAAGAAATTATGAGCATGTATGTTATGATTTGAACACAGGACCTTGGGATTAAAACCACACACCTCTTACCACTGCACTATCAAGTACATCTCATATCAAGTGATACGGGCTAGATCTCATCCGTATTTTGTTAGCTTTTATTATAGATAGATAGATGTGGCACATACATATGGTGTACACTGTTCACTAGACACAGATGCATGGTACCTTTTCTTGTTTCTGAACCTCACTGCTCATATAACTGATAGCTACTATGTCAATTGCATGGTACTGACCTGCTAAAGGGAGTATCCATTCATGGCAAACAGTGTATGCTTTCTAGAGATCAGAATGTCTTGTCATCTTGATTTCCAAACTTGTATCTAGCTTATTGGGGAAGTAAGATTTAGAAAATGTATGAATATTTTAAAAAACTAATTTTGATATGAATGTAAGTACAAAATAAAAGATTAAAACATGGAAAAAAAATATATGAATGACTATTTTGCATTTGAGTAAAGATATTGTGCGTGCTTGTTTGTTTTCGCTTTAGATTGCATATCTTGTTTGTGAATTATTGTATTTTCATGCTGAATTCCACCCAAACAATATGACATGTTTCATGCTTATATATGAATATTTTTCATACTCCCTCCGTCCCATAAAAATTACATTTCTAGCTAATTTAGGACAAAACAGTAGGATTAAAAAATGACCACAATGACCTTATTTAATGAACCAATTGCATGCACACATTTCATATATACAAATGATTAAAAGGAAGTTTGAGAGAATTAACCCATATAATTAGCATACTTAAATTACAAGCTGAGAGAACTTAAGGAAACTTATCTAGATGAATCAATTTGCTGGGCCCCACATGGCTAGAAATACAATTTTTGTGGGACAAAGCCTTAGAGCTAGAAATGCAAATTTTTTTAGGACGGAGGTAGTACATTTTTATGCGCATAAGAGCAAGTTTAATAGTATAACCAACTATTGGCTCCAAATCATCTATTGTCAATTTAATAGCTAATTTCATACAATAGTTACATATAAATATGTACTATATAATTAATGTCTGGTCCCACCTATCATACACGCATACATCTTGGGGTCTGTGCTACAGCTGGCTACAAATCTGTAGCCCGCTGCTCTTATCTCTCCTTTTTTATATTTTTATAGCTAACTTATAGTCTGCTATTGTATTTGCTCTAAGGGATCAACTGCATCCGAGCTGTTCCACAGTCATAACTGGCCGGTGACCAATTAATACTGATCAGATTGTAAGCTGCAGTAGTGGTCAAAACGCTTTAGACATTAGGGCGGTTTGTAACAGATGGAGCCACAGTAAAAGTGCAGTGAGAAAATTCATTGTCCAAGATTTTTGCAGGATGGTCACACAAAGTAAAGCCAGGGGAGCACTAAAGTTCCTGTCATCCACCAAAGGGGCATTTTACTGCTTTTCCTTGATCATGACTTTACTTTTTCAGAAAGATACCAGACAGTAGTATATTGTGATAGTGAATCATGAATGCATTGATGCAGATGCATATGTGTGTGGACTCCTGTGGACTTGTCACAGATAGATACACAGAGGCCACAGACTGCTGCTTGCCTGCTGCCTTGAGGCAGGAGTAAAGGGCAAGATCTCAGATGTTAACATAGGGATGAAAGGACCAGCAAAGGACATGAAATGATTCTGTAATCCATTGCTTTATGATTGATGAGCTTTTCCCCTCCTCACTTCACTGCTGTCCCCTAGGCCCCTTGTCACCGCTCCCACACATATAGGGATACAAATTGGGGTGGATCTATATAGTTTGAACGATCAAAGTTGCATGGAGCAAATTAGGCCATCTTCAATGCGTACCTTCAGATCAGAGCTCTGCTCATGGTGTTTAGCTACCATTTTCCAAGTTGGAACTGTGCCCCTGCAAAGAAACGTGACGCCCAGGCAAGGTACGTATGTGCGGCTTTAGTGTTCTTGGCCGCTTTTCGCCAAGCCACGGCTTGTGGCCATGCGTTGGGCGTAGACCGTGCCCTCTTTATCTTGTTGTCTTAGAGAGTGCCCTCCATTGAAAGATGGGTGTCTTATGAATAATCTTAGTCCATATGGCCCACGTGAGAGCATTGCTATAGGTGTGGCCTCCACTCGAGATGCCCTTTAATAGAGGTAGATTAAATTTGCTCTCTGAATAATTTGTATCTCTTTCTTATTGTTGGCAGCTCTTTAATGTGTTTTCTTTCATCCATGGTTAGATATTGTTGTATCTTATTTCAAGCCAAGAGCTATGTAATAATTGTTGTAGCTTTTGTTAAAAAATAATGGAGGCATACTTGTTCAGTAGTTTCTATATCTGATTTTGATTCCACCTTAGTGAAAAATGTGACATGTATAGAAAATGATTGTGGTTTAACTTATATGTGCTTAAATATTGGCAACATGAGGAAGAGGTGAAAAAATAAGTTGACATATTGCCTTCATGAGCAAGTAAACATGTATTATGGAGTGCAGTTTATTCACCATCTTACAACGTAGCCCTACATCCTTATGATTACTCCCAAAACTTCCAATGCAATACGAAAGCAAATGGGTATTCACATGTCCAATCCCAACACAGAGGAATATATGCAGGACAGGATACAACATTATGAGTGGACCCAAAACCCAACCAAAGAGCAATCGCCTAGGCTAATCGATTCTTTTATATAATAGAATTCATTTTAGCCTTTGCCTCCAAGAAACTACAACAAATTAGTTCAAAGGATACACATGTTTAAAGACTGTTAAAATCATAGTTTGATGGTCATCAATGGCTACAAGCCCACAACACACTGTAAATAACATGCATTAGTGCCTTACGGTTAACATATATATGTATAACCTTTCATTTCCTCCATTCCAAAATAAATTAATTTTTCTCCTATCCAGTACATACTAATACATAAACAAAAAGATTACGATATCCTCACTTTATCAAACCTTAATACAACTGTCTCATACCTTATCTATTTCCAATGTGTTTATCATCATCTACCTACACAAACTCTAAATAAACGAAAGAGGATAAAAATAATTTTATTTTAGGAGGAAGGGTCTCTACAAAATTAGCTAGTCTGGTCACCAGGATACATGATACACGACGAGTGATGTCGGTCCATACCCGCTGACTACATCTTATACCCCTCCCTGCCCCCCTTTAGCTCTCTCTCTCTCTCTACTGTCACCATTCATTTTTTTGCATGTGTGCCTATGCCACTGACGCAAAAGATCGGCCATGATGATGGCCTCATGATATGGGCACTGCTGCATGGGCACAACTCTCATTTCTCTTTTACAAAGGACAGAGGGCACAGTACAGAGGGGTTGGGACCCAGGGACCAGTTCACTGTGCATGCAACCACCTCTTGGTCTCTTTCTCTCTCTCTCTCTCTCTCTCTCTTCCTATCTTTGTTCAGTGCTAGCTCTCCTCCTGGATCGATCGATCATGGAAACATACTTTTCTTTTATGCTTACATACACGTGATTTTGATATGAGTTATCCTTATCATCGGATGTACGGTCAGATCAGCCGACAAAAGATGTGGTTTAATATTTTTCTAGCTGTGCTTTTCATCATTAATTTTTTTATATACTACTGTGTGTGTGTGTACGGGGGAACTCTCTTCAGGAATTGTGATGTTTGGTGTGACATGTGAGCCTCATGAAAAATGCATTTTTAGAGCTTGTCTAGAAATATTTTTTATGCACGTTATGATGTCATATATTATGTCTAGAAATATTTTAGAGTTAGCGCTAATAAGTATCTCTCTGTTTCTTTTTGTTTGACGCCGGTTAGTTCAAAATTGCATTATTCAATGTCATTCATTTGGAAACAGAGGTAGTACTATGGATGGATGATTTATCATCATTAACATAAATTAGTCTCATCTGCACCAAATTTAGCGCATACTACTTTTATATGACACTAGCTAGGGTATAGAAAAATAAATTTGAGCAAATTTGCACCAAGTTGCAGTGTGAAATCTTAGTCAAACCTCATTGTATGTGAACATTAGGATAGGCTTCATATTCCTCCTCATACTGTAAGGATTTTTGATGTTTTTCACGCGAATTAAGGAAATAGGTGAGAAGAAATAGTTTTGTTTTGAGATAAATTTCAACTATGCGTATTTGCATGAGCAGATCTATGTTTGGGTCATACACCTGAGCCCGGCCCACCATGAAATAGGACACATTCCAAACAACATGTTGAAAAAACTAATAATTTCATTCGCAGGCCTTGGGATATGTGGCCCGGGTGGCCTAAAGCCTAGATCCACCTTTGCATGCATGTTACATGCACATGTAGGTTTTTTCTTAAGTAGAAAAAATAGAGTAAATTACGTCCACAGTACATAAACTTGGTAGGTAGGTGCGATCTAGTGTAACAACTTGAAAAATGATCATTTAGATGCAACAACTTGGCTAGTACGTGCATTTTGGTTTAAAAATCAATATTAGACACCACACCTTTTAAACCACGTAGTAAAAAAAGCAGTCGCCGTTGCCAATAATCTAATAAGCATAATGATTGTCAAATAATAATGGTCTACATGTATTGTATTTGCTTGCTTACAATAAAAAATAAAATGTCGATTTGAAACCGAAAAATATAATGATTGTTAAAACTAAGTGCATAAAAATTATTGTAACATAATTTCCAAGCGATTTTATTAGTCAAACATATTCAATTGTACTCATGACTAATAATCTAGTAGTTATGCTTATAATAGATCAAACAAAATAGGTTGAATCATTTGTATGTAACAGAGTTTTGACCAAAATGCACTTGATTGCCAGGTTTATGTATCGGTCTGCATATTTTTCAACTTATTGTACTAAATCGTACCCATCTGCCAAGTTCTTGTACTATTGATGCAATTTACTAAAAAAATAATAAAACCCTTAATACCTGGAATACACTTTCACAACATCATCATCATCATAAGCCGCGTAGTTCTATGAAGTGGCCGTGATTATCATATCGAACACATTTGAACACAAGAATCCTATTCTAACCAAATCAATAATAAAGGAGGAAGATCGAAACCTTCTAAAAATGGAACAATAAATCATTAAATATGTTAGACCGCGTTAGCATGAATGGTCGTGTTTAGTTCCTCCTCTAATTTTTTTTTGATGTATACGGACGCACATTTAAAGTATTAAACATAAACTAATAACAAAATGATGCACCAGGAGTACTGCAGAGGACCCTTACTCCGTGTTGATGGTGATGGAAATGGCGAATTGAATTGAGTGAGAGGTTCCATCGGATTATATATAGATGGACCACAGTGTATATATTCTTTCTTGATCCTAAAATAAATCATTATAGCATAAGATGTAACATATCTTCAGTACTACGTACGAATCCAGATGGAAGTCCTATCCAAATTTATAGTACGATTTTGTCACATTTCATATTATGTTTGGACCAAACCCAATAAGTATAATGCATGTACCCAATAAAATTTAAAATCTTAATGGTTAAGAGTTATATTTAAACAAAATAATTTGGAACAGGAAAATTAATTGCATGTATGAATACGCCGATTTTATATTATAATCCGTCGAAAAAAAATAGTTACAACATATATTAGAGGGAGTATGCCTTAAAAATATTGTAAAGCCACATCGTTGAGGCCCCTTGAATGCTTACGTATTTGATGATTCTTCAGTATTCAGACAATAACACACAGTGACATGAAGACAGGAGCGATTGAAATTAATGGAATAAGTTCATCAGAGGTCCCTTAACTTGTCAACGAATCCAATTTTTGTCCCTCAATCGAAAAACCAGACACAACGGGTCCCTCAACTATTAAAACTGGTGCAGATTAGGTCCCTTGACGGTTTTGAGGGCGGTTTTGGCTGATGTGGCGCCTACGTGGCTGATTTGACTCGATCTTCATCTGACGTGGTATTGATGTGGCGCTTATGTGGCAATTCGATCTAAGAAAAATAATAAACCCCATGGGACCCACATGTCAGTTTCACACGCATTAATAAAAAATGGTGGGGCCGGGGCCCCACATGTCATTCACACCCCCATCTCCCTCTCTTCATCTCTCTCCCCTCTCCTCTCCCCATCTTCCCTCGCTTCATCTCCCGCCGGCGGAGCTTGCACGAGCAGCAGCGAGGGTTGATGTTGGTGCGACGGCAGTACCAGGCCGACAACGCCGTGCCAGGGTGCGACGGCGACGTCGGCAGCGCCGCGCCGGCAGAGGCGTGGTAACCCGAGGCCAGCGTGACCTCACCATCGCGGTCCCTGCCCCCGTTTCCACCGTCCTTCGGGCGGCCCTCCGACCTCGACGGCATCCTCTCCCACCAGCGCCGCCACACACCGCTCCCTCTCTGTCGCGTCGGAGAGAGAGGAGAGGGGAGAGAATGCAGTCCGGTGGCCGGCGGCCGTCGATAGGCGACACGGCGACGCGTGAGAAGGGGCGACGCGGCAGCGCGGCGACATGGGAGAAGAGGCTACATGGCAGCGGTGGACTCGGCGGGCTCGGCGGCGCGGAGGTGGACTCGGTAGGCTCGGTGCCTCGGCCTGCTCCCGCGCCACCTCCTCCCTCTCCCCGTGTGCTCGCGTCGGCCTCCCCGCCTCCTCCCTCTTTCGCGTGCCTTCACTGCCGGCCTCCTCACCTCTGGCCGGTGGGAAACGGAGGGAGTATATTTCAGGATGAAAATATCAGTAGAAATCTTCTAGAAGTAGCTAGATAGCCTTGGGAGCGATGGAGACTCCGGTGATTGATCTCAAGGGGCTCGCCACTACGACGAGCATCTCGAGAACAAGTTCTACGCCTCCGACCTCGCCAACAACCTCCAGCTGGACAAGGACGACGACGACGACGTCCTCGTCGACGGCAGCGACAACGCCCTAGCCGACCAGGTCGATTGGGACTGGGAGGCCACCTACTTCGTCCAGCACCGCCACAAGAACAATGCCGCCGACTTCCCAGACATCCCACCCGCGGCGAGGGAGTCCCTGGACGCGTACATCACGCAGGCGGTCTCCCTCGCCGAGTTGCTGGCCGGCTGCATCAGCACCAACCTAGGCCTCGGCGACACCGACCGCGTCAGGGACGCCTTCGCCCCGCCGTTCGTCGGCACACGGGATGGAGCTAGACGCCGTGGCACTCGGTGATGCCGTGACGGGGTTCTTCCCAGCCACGGTCGACCGCGTGGCCGTCGCCGAGGTTGAGCTTGTCCTTTCGCCCTGGTCCGCCCCCGGGCTCGACGCCATCGTGCGTGGCGTGACCCGTCTGCCGGGTTGCCTGGAGTCCCAGAGAGGAGAAGAAGAGTGATAGAGTGACATGTGGGGTCCACGCGGCCCCCACCATTTTTATTAATGCGTGTGAAACTGACATGTGGGTCCCATGGTGTTTATTGTTTTTCTTAGATCGAATTGCCACGTAAGTTCCACGTCAATGCCACATCAGATGAAGACCGAGTCAAATTAGCCACGCATGCGCCACGTCAGCCAAAACCGCTGAGGGACCTAATCTGCACCGGTTTTGATAGTTGAGGGACCTGTTGTGTCTGGTTTTTCGGTTGAGGGATGAAAATCAGATTCATTGACAAGTTAAGGGACCTCAAATTAACTTATTCCGAAATTAATTAACAGCACGAAACTACCGGCCCAGAATGAATAAATACTACAAGGCATATTGGGCCCAACCGGCCTCTTCAATTCGGCCCAATTCAATTCCCCAAAGCCCACGAATCCTGTTCATTGCTGGGCCGTATAGGCCCTGGATCCTTTTGACCCGTGTACCGAACAAAGCCCACGAATTTCTCGCGCACGCCTTCGTCGCCGGCGAAACAGCCGAGTAGGTCGACTCGTACTCCTGTTCATATACCAATTCCAATTCCAATTCCATTGCTGGAGAAATCACTACAGATCAGTGGATCGGCCGCGCGATCTGCTACATCGCCGCCGGCCACAATCCAAATTCCGTAATAATGGAGTTACCGCCGCCGCCGCCGCCGCCGCCGGCAGCCGGCCGCGACTGGTCCGACCTGCTGGCCGACATGGTAGACACCGTCCTCTGCAAGCTCGAGCTCCCCGATTTCATCCGCACCGCCGCCGTCTGCACGTGCTGGCGCGCCCCCGCCCTCGACCTCCGCCGCCGTGGCGTCTACTCGTTCCCTCGAACCCCCTGCCTCCTGTACATCCCCGCCGCCGCCGCCGCCAATGGCGGCAGCAGCACGCGCTCCGCCGAGCTCTACTGCCTCGCCGACGAGAGGCCCTACACGGTGACCCTCCCGGACCCGCCGATCGCGGAGCGCAGCATCGTGGGGTCGTCGCACGGGTGGCTGGTCACCGCCGACGCCCGCTCGGAGCTGCACCTCCTGAACCCGGCCACCCGCGAGCAGATCGAGCTGCCGCCCATCGCCACGCTGGAGCAGGTGAGGCCCATCCTCGAAGCCGCCGGCGACGGCGGCGACCTCCGCGGGTACGAAGTCTCCTTCTACGACGGCGACATGAGGGAGTACCGAGCTCCCGGCATCTACCGGCCCGACGAGCTCTGCGACCTGCTCAACATCAAGGCCATCCTGTCGTGCGACCCGTCGTCGTCGTCGTCACGCCGCCGCGGCGGCGGCGGCGGCGAAGGAGGAGAAGATGGATGCGGCGGCTGCATCGTGCTGCTCATCTACCATGTCTACCAGCAGCCGTCGTTCGCGAGGGTCGGGGACGACAAGCAGTGGCACTGGATCACCACCTCCTCCTACTACTGGTCTCCCTACTCCGACATCGCCTACCGCGACGGCGCCTTCTACGCCATGAACCTCCTAGGCGGGATCCACCGCTACGACATCCACCATTCCCGCGCCACGCGCACGGTGGTTCTCACCGACACGCTGGGGTACACGCTGCACCACGCGTACATGGCCTGGACGCCGTCGTCGGGGGACGTGTTGCAGGCAGGGTTTTAAATCTCTCGCTATAATCGGTGACATTGAGTCACTGACATGTAGGACTCACATATGCCTGGACCCATGTGGGTCCCACACGTCAGTGACTCAATGTCACGGGGAATGTCACCGGCGCAATGTCACCAAATCCCAATCCGCAATTTAGCCGTTATAGCTCCATTTAGCCCGCTATAGCTGTTTGAGAAGCTAACTGTTAAATGACTTAGGTCGCTATTTAAAATATTGGTCATTGCAGGTCTGGAGGTTGACGCATTTGCCAGAAGACGAGGAGGAAGAACTGCGTACGGTTGGATTCCATGTATACAAGGTTGACTTCGACAGCCAAGATGTCGTGCCTATCGATTCCTTGGAAGATGAGGCATTGTTCATTGGGCATAATGGCACCCTTTGTCTTTCCACCAAGGATTACCCTGCCCTGCTGCCAAATCACGTCTATTTTACCGACGATGATGAGTACTAGATGATGGGGCGCGCCATTGGCGCGCCGCCTGTACACAATTGTGCTACAGTAACGAGAAACATGCAGATTTCATATATTACACATTTATACAAGGCTAGAGATGAAGGATCATTCACTAATTTGTACTTGTCTTGTTGAAAAACATGTACATACAAAGCCAACATATACATACAATGCCAACAACAGTGGTATCATTATTAGTTAAATCCAGTTAGCTGCGAGTACTCTTTAGATGAGAGACTCCTTGTTGAGTATTTGCCATGATTTATTTGACCTGTACGACAGGAAAAATAGTTCAGCTCTAAAATAACACATGCAAATTGAAGGATAAAAATAAGTGCATAACACAAACATCATACCATTGGAGCCTCCTTGTGGCTGCTCAGTTTCTTCAGTATTAAACACTTCAATCTAACAAGAAAATGCAGCCAAGCTAATTTTTATTTAAATCACATTTACTCAACCTCAAAAGTTGTTTTTTAACCAGAGTTTCTTTTTTACACTAAAAGAAACTCATGCCCCAATAGTTTTTTTTCCTTAAATAACTATGTATTTAGATTTGCGAAAAAGAATAATAATAAACCCATTGCACCAGTGTTACATTGGCTACATAAGTTTGTAAAATGAAAATGCACTTGCATATCCCGAAGGTTTATACAAGCTGTTCTCTGCACAATTCCAGCAATCAACATTTTCTCTAATTTCACCACAACTCCACCACGCGAATGCCAGAATTATCATCTTCAAATATCAGTAAGCGGCCAACACGTGTGTATGTGCTTGCTTCAAGCATTACATAGAAAAATCTCAGTTAACATTCTTACAACAAAACCACTCATCTTTTTTAGTAAAGTCAACCAGAGACCATAATTGTGGTTTTACATCTAAACCTAACTTCGTTTGCGAATTTTCTTTGCGACTACTTTTTTCCCCTTGTCATGCACCAGTCTTTTTTCCCTGACAGGTGGTTCCTCTTTCAAAAGCAAAATAACTTAATGATACCTACATTGACATACTGCCAGAATCCTTTCTGATGGTACTAACCCTGTCCAACAGGACCAACCCATACTCCCATTTATACAAAATAACCCTTTCTGCATCTCTATCAGTGTGGCACATTTACACTAACAACATGAGCCTAAACCGAACGCCCAACATCAATCTTGGCAATTGGCATGACCCTATGGGTGACGAACAACCCACACTTCGCTTTCCTGTAGGTAACCCAGAAAATTTGATAATACAGTTTGCGAGAGCATTCTTCCCAATCTAGCCAATCCAAAGCAAACCCGTAAATCACCGTTCGATTAAAATCGAGTAAATGAAAATTTAATTTAATCCGTTGGCGTTCAAGAGTGGTCCTTGCAAGAGTGGAGAAATATCCTTGCAAGAGTGGTCCTTTCTAACTACAGTGCTGGCACACAGACCGCATAATAGTATAAATGACGACTGGGGTTAGAAACAGAGAGCCACACCTATCCTGCCATCACTCCATAGTGGGCTATAGGAAATCATCTCTATTTTCGACAACAAATACTATGCTATTCTAAGCTCATAGCTTCAGTTTTAAAAGACAAATAGCTGAATATAATTATGGAAACTACAATAATTCCATCAAGATAGCTATCGCAAAAGGCCTAAATGAGTAAAATACAAATAAAAAGCTATACCTCACCATAGAGAATGATAATAGGGAAAGGAAAGAAAAAAAATCCTGCAGACAAATATACACCATATCAGCATACAACCCATAATTGACCATACTAACCATTCAATGATCTACCAGCTAAGAGCATTAAAATTGTAGAGAAGGATGTAATCCATCTGATCCAATGATCTATTGTCTGATAACATTAGAAATGAGACTAACCCATGAGTGCAATGAGGTAACCCAGCAACTACTTTCAAGATTAGTGCAGATAAGAGATAATAGACCCAGAGTTTTTTTTTTCCTTCTTAAGAAAATCAGACCTTAGCTCCCTGATGACAGTAGTAAGAGTCAGTAAGCTGCGATTTATATGGCAGCCTTCTTTCAGTCTTGCGCCAACTGCATGTGTTTGTGCAGCTTGTTCACTTCCAGCAAGGTCAACAAAATCCTGTGAAAAAGCAACCCAAATTATTGAGATTCAAAAACCAGCATGTACACCATTTCAAAATGAGGATAGTTATATCAAGTGATACAACGCGATACTACAGATTTGTGTTTATTACATGGGAATGCAGTGAGAGTAAAAGAACTCTAGAATTTAGATTGATATGAAATTAAGCATGAAGGGTAAGAAATTTACAGGATAATTAACTAATAATTATCCTTTACTTTTTCCTACACTAAGGCAAAGAAAATGTGTGTAAATCAAATTGACTCACTGTGAAAATGATATTCTGTTAGTCGAAAACGCTAAATAAAATACAGTAGCAATGCAAAAGTAAACATCTTTCATCGCTTGAGTTGAAGATGGGTATATGTGACCATTATTAGCATCAAAAGTGTAAAACAATGACTGGAACCAAAAATGGATGAAAGAACGTATATGGTCTGAGAGCACCTAATAAGATGAACCTATACCTGATGCCCCACCATTAGCCTAACAATCAGGATAGATGATTGGCAATGCGGCGATGCCCTGCTGAAAAATTTCATGTTTTTTTCTTCAAAGCAATCAATAAGTCAAGCTACTACTATAATATGTAATTTTTTTCTAGGTATAATAGCAAAACAGTCGAGATCTTCCTGTGAAGTTTTCATCCTATAATATGTATGAAGGAAAAATCAGATTGATAGTGAGATGTTGCCATATTAGTTTTCTTATGATAAATCACAAAACGGTATATAGATATATGCCCATCTTTAATAAAAAAAGGCCGCTAATCAAGTTTATTGTTCTCAAAAGAATCGAAAAAGGAAAGGAAATGGAAGAAATGATACTGAAGTAACCCACCATATAGTGAACAGATAGAATGATCGCAAATAAATTCTAGGTATCAAGAATGGTTGCTAGATGCTGATTTGAAATTAAATAGTTGGCTATGTTACTATAGAAATGGTATGCAGTCACATGGTGACTGCTGAGAATTGAAATTTATAGGAAATAGACAATTTGAGGAATAGAAGAAACCAAGAAAAATGGTAGCAACTAACAAACTATAGGAACGGAAACTTATAGATTAACAGTTCAATCATTTAATATGTACACCTAAGTTTAATTTCCTCGACGGAAGATATTCTCAAAGCACCTTGCTTAACTTCTAGAAAGCATAATTTGAACAATATAACTAATCATACATGGCACTGAGTTCATGATTAAAGTAAACATAATTTTGTGGCATGTATATAAAGGCCAAAAATACCTGTCTACAGTCGCAGAGAAAGTTCCTCTTAGAAGAAACCGGATCTGGTCCATAGTGAGGCCAATCTGGCAATCGCTGGTCTTCCACGCTTGCTCCTTTTGCTACTGCCTTGAGCGGTTGAGAGAGTACACATAGCTGATGAATCAGCAACAACGGCTTAGCATTGAGTAGCTGGAGATGACCGAGCTTTTACACAAGTAATGAACGCATGCATGCCTCAGTGAGTAATATGTTTATCTATCATTTCGTTGAATCGCTTTCTGTTGCTGATGTTCATAACATATCGTTGAATCCAGCTAAATATATTGCTCTCTTAGATACATTACTGTGAGTGGAATAATAATAAGGGTCCCTAATAATAATGTTAAGTTTGAATTAGTTGCATGCTTTACTGCTTTTAGCTTAATCAATCCATGCCACCTAAATTGAAATATTCACTTTCTTGTACCTATATGATTTAGATAAACCTGTACACTTAGTTATTGTTTTTGTGAGAATTACTAACAGAAGATGGTGGGGATTTGAAAATTATCAGACTTGATCAATACGATCTTTCATGTCCAAGGGGCATATAACGACATACCAAATTAATCTGGACACCTCTGGTTAGATTTAAAATCATTTGCTCTACAGTTGCTACATATAATTAATTTGCATGTATCATAAAGGAGATTTCATTTGGTCTTTTTCCAAAAACAAACAGGAATGCAGTGCACATAAAATTATCTAAACCTGCAAAATTTCAATTTCAAATTCCATTGTATTAAGATCCAATGCCAGATTGATTCGTGTTAGAAAACCGGCCCCGAAATCACATCGGAAACCAAACGCGGAAGAAACGCCATAGGAGATCCAAACACGACGACGACACCGAGGCACGATATTTGATAACGGAGTTCAGCCGAGGCCTACATCTCCGGGGCACTGATTACGGGCGCTCCTCCCCGATCCAGCATATTACAGCGTATCAGAGTTACAACGACTCACAGCCGGTCACCGCCGGCAGCCGCTCCCTCTCGCTATGCTAAGTCGCCATTGTCGTCATGCGGTTACAACAGGCACGTCCCTCTATTTACGAGAGATCCTAGGATAGAGTCCGACTCTTACTCTACTCCTAATACCTATTACAACTCCAAGTCCTAAACTGTAACCGACTACGAATACATATTCGACACAAACTCTAACAAACTCCACCTTGGCGAATATGACACGCCAACCTGAATTTGTACCATGCGCGAATCTCCATGCACCCGGACTTGAGTTGATCATTTCGCCGCTCACGCCGAGCTGCCCCGATAAGCCTCCACCAGGCTCACCATAAACAAGAGACTTCGCTATCCCTGCAACTTCTCCCTCTTGACTCCACCTGCAACAGTGCTCCACCTTCTCTCATATCACCACAGTCGTCTTGCCAAGCGAAATTGAATTTCTTCCTAGCTATCCCATCATAGACTCCCCGAAGACCATGTTCAACTTCATCTACCATCTTAAGTTTGACTTGATCTAATCCATGGCCAGATAACCGATGTTATCACCAAATAGATAAATCAAACTCACCAGACTTGAAGAACTGAACCTTTTCTTCCTTATCGTCTTATGAACCGAGCTAATAAATCCAATATCCTCGCTTTCCCACATCCGTAGACTGAATATGCGATAATTTGAGAAAATACATTGTTGCCATAAATCACCCGAAGAAATTACCACCATAGCGTTTACTCTTCTCCTTACGCAGATTCCCTATATCCCTATCATGCACACCCCGCAGATCCTGGATATATCTTGTACTGTCAAACAGCCCGTTGACGCCCTCAACGATTTTCACCCGCTGTTGCCCGGGATTTTCTGGTTAGCTATGGCTGCTCCGCCAAGTCACTTTAAACTTTAACACGTTTCTGCTCCCGTAATATACTACATGCATCCATCCCCTTTGCATATTACCGCGGCTCCACAAGATCAGCACGATCAGCTGAATGCGTATACAAGCATAGCTACGATCAACAGCCATCCAACATCTCCACGTATGCATGAGTCTTGTCTTGGCCAAATCAATGCATCTCGAAAATAATGTTGCATGCAGCCCTACTCAGCTTCTTCACGTGCAAGCCATCTGACCGAACCACCATGTAGCAGCCGTAAGCTCGCCATCCCCTCTCGCCGGAGACAGCCTGCGTCAAGTTCCGCTAGCACCTCCACGCCGACCGCACCAAAGCCACGTGTTCCTGCCGCCTGCCTGACGCCGCAAATCATCGCCACCAAGAAATCCAATTCCGATCTCTTTTTGCTTTGATAATTTGCACGGTTGCAATCTTGCAATCCCGTGGATATCCTCCTTGCTGACGTATCACTATGGCATTGTATCCGATTTTGACTGCAAACCGAATCCATATCCACCACCTCCTTGTGTCAGACTTGGTCCCTGACTTAGCTTCGGTGCTAGACCGAGTTCCGGAAGGACTCAATGGTCCGAGTCGCTGTCCATCTCTGCCCGCACACACAGTCAATCTCTTGCATGCTCCCGCTACATCCAGGCCCGCAATGGTCTCTCCTGACCACCAGCCTCACGTACACACTACGATCTCCCGCACTGCCCACAAGATATTCCGGCCAACTCCGTCGATGACTAACACCGCCGATTTCTAACCATCCCTATAACTGTGAATAGTCCAGTCGCTTGTACAAACCATTGTAGCATCATGCACCACCTCGTCATCAACACAACTCCATCAGCACCACGGATCCACCCGCTCCGACTTCCGATTAACAACCCGTCAATCTAGCCGCGAGCCGAAGCCGACAAATCACATGCCGTCTTCTCAGCCACCGAACGACCCGAGTGCTACGTCTAGCCATCTCCCTGTCGAACGCAGCTCATCGAAAGGCCCAGGCCACCCCGCCCAGAATGTTCGATTCCACTGATCGAGAACGCCGATCTCCTCCAGCTTCAATCAACCCCGAGCGTGTGGCCACACGTCTCCCTGTTGAGAGTAGCTCACCGGAAAGTTCGAGCCACCCGCCCGAAGTGTCCGACCCACCGATTAGATCGCCAATCGTTTCTACCGCCATCAAACCGAGCACCACGTCTGGTCATCTCCCTGTTGATTGCAGCCATCGAACGGTTCAAACCGCCGCCTGAAGTGTCCGATTCCATCGATCAAATTCCGTTGATCGCCGCCGTGCTCCACCTTGCGTCCATGTCCGTCCCTAGACACCCTGTGCGGTCGTCGCGGCGTGGAGCACCTCCCTCGCACCTCTACCATGAATCTCCCGCAGGCTCTGATACCACTTGTTAGAAAACCAGCCCCGAAATCACATCGGAAACCAAACACGGAAGAAACGCCATAGGAGATCCAAACACGACGACGACACCGAGGCACGATATTTGATAAAAGAGTTCAGCCGAGGCCTACATCTCCGGGGCACTGATTATGGGCGCTCCTCCCCGATCCAGCATATTACAGCGTATCAGAGTTACAACGACTCACAACCGGTCGCCGCCGGCAGCCGCTCCCTCTCGCTATGCTAAGTCACCATTGTCGTCATGCGGTTACAACAGGCACGTCCCTCTATTTATGAGAGATCCTAAGATAGAGTCCGACTCTTACTCTACTCCTAATACCTATTACAACTCCAAGTCCTAAACTGTAACCGACTATGTATACATATTCGACACAAACTCTAACAATTCGTTGTCATTTTTGTTTATTGATGCCATTGAGGACGAGTATGAAACTAATATTTTTTATACTTACTTAATTTTCAGCGCGCAACATACTACACACACGGTTTGCTTGAATGTTTCAAACACTGTAACATGGCAAATTTGCTACGGTAGTACCGGTTCATGGGACACCAAAACAGTCACATACCAAAGAATAGGTAAAAACATTACAAAATTAGATTTCGGTAACTATCATATTAATGGGACAATTTCGTTCTTGCCCTTACTTTGGTGCTAATATTGATTTTGCCACTGTTTTTTAGGATTTTCGTTTTTACCCCTACTTTTTTGAAATGAATCATCTGTTTGCCCATGTTCCATTAATTCTTGCTAACGGTGTTAAATGTGGAGGGTAAAAAGAGAAGTATACCCTTAGATATTTTCCCGTACTTTTGACATAATCAAAATACAAATCTATTGATGCCATACTATAGCAGTAATTTAATTTGTCAAAAATTTGTGAAAGTTTGCCAAAATTTGGGTCAAATTTGAATGTGGTGTACAAAAGTACCGGAAAATATATAAGGTTATACTTGTCCTTTTTACCCCCACATTTAACACCGTTAACAAGAATTAACAGAATAGGGGCAAACGACTGTTTAGTTTAAAAAAAAGTAGGGACAAAAACGAAAACCTAAAAAACTGGGGCAAAATCAATATTGGACATCGAAGTAGGGGCAAGAACGAAATTGCCCCTTCATTAATATGCAGATGAGTGGCTCATATTCCATCATGTAGCTCAACTCACAACAGCCAATTGGATTTGAGGGCTGTTAGATTGGACTATTGGAGGAATGTTTACAAGGAAGGTTACCAAACAGTACAAAGTTATATATTTAAAGAGGGTATGCAGGATATCAGTATTTGAGTTATAATAGAGAGAAATGCACAATACTTTTTTGGAACAGGTCCAATCCCTGGAAGAAATATGCCTATTATTAATATAATCAAGTTTATCTCTACTATTGCCTCTAAAGAACAGGGAAAACATCTATCGAAAGGGCCCAAAAATGACTCAGATGCAAGCAGCTATTAAGTCACCTGCTCTTTAGTAGGTGCTGCAGATGTCTCCTCCGGTGGTGATTCATCAGCAGGTGTGGCTTTTATGCTGATGTCGTCTTGGCTTTCAGGATCATGCTGACATACAAACCCAATTATGATGTGCAGCTACCTATATATATACTTAAGGTGATATGTAGCAGTAGAATTCTTAGTACTTTATAATAATGAAGCTAAATTATACCTGCTCAACAGATGACTCACTTTCTTGTGTGTGATTCTCATGGCTCGTGCCATGTCCATTATGATGTGCAGCTACCTGTATTCATCATAAAAAACAAAATAATATAAATATCTCTTTATGTCAGTGAGCTACCTAGTTGTGCAGTAAGTTCCTACGATTCATAAGTGAGGAACTGAGGATTAGTATAGCATAGTAGCATACGTTACCACAGTGATGATCATTTTTATGTTCTTTATGACTAACCGTTCCTGGTAAATTGTGGTAAAAAAATTATAAATAGCATTGATGAAACATCCAGTCGCTACGATACATGGGGACTATCCGTTCTTGATGTATGTATGTATGTATGCATATGGTATCTCTGATAAGAAGGCAGTTAAGGGTTCAGATCATCTAGCCCAAAACCTAAAATGAAGCTAACAAATTTGAGGCTTTAAGTGCCACCAAGAAACTTAAGGCTCTGCACAATTATGACATAAATCATGTACTTTTCGATAAACCATTGTTACTAAACTCTGTAGAACATTGATTTATCCTCTTATGTGAATCATTCTATGATAAAAATGCATTGAAACCATTGGAAGGATGGTAGTTATCTCCCAAAGCATAGTAATTTCATGAACACATAGCTGCACCCTATTAGACGTGTCAACATGCTAACACCAACTCAACTCAATTTATAAGATATTAAAGGTGAGGATGATGAGTTCATCAGACAAAGGTAAATATGGCAATCTAACAGATACTATATAGAAAGAATGATAACCTTGCTCTCATCACAGTTTCATGATTTTCCTGAGAATCTACCTCCTGAGACGCATCTGACGCTTTCTATACATGCCACAAAATGATGTAGATGCAGACTCAGCGGCGTGAACGTTGACTGACCTTCTCACAGTTGGGGGATCAGGCAGAGTGTCGGGGGGAGACAGACGTGACAGTGCAGGAGTACCTTGAGGGTTACCTGGGTACCTAAAACTGCCATAACAAGTGTTTTTGTCACAGAGAACAGGGAAAACTGCCATAGCAAGTTTTTGTCACAGAGAACAAACGGAGAAAGATTCAATTCTATTATCATTCCCTCTATTCTGGAACCAGACCTTGATCTGCTTCGGCTCAATGTTAGCAAGTATCGGGCACTCACACAGCAGTTGTTGCCTGCGCGCGGAGGTTGGCTTGGGGCAATCGGTATACACCCGCTCAAGCGCCTCCACCTGCTCAGGCGTGTAGTGCACATATTTACAGGAGTCCATCCCGGAAACCTTATCAAAGCCGCCTCCATCACTGCTATGAAAACTGAAATCAGGAGTTTACCTCAAGTGGATAAGTCCCCCCTTCAAGCTCGACCATAACAGGAGCATTCATGCTGCATAACAATAGATAAGCTCGAATTTTACTTAATTGATATGATTAATTAACTTAATTGATGATATACAGATTACATTTTATAAAAGCATACCTTATCTGCAAGGCACGTGTACTAAGGATGCGTGCACGCTCGTATTTTGTCATATACTTTGATGTTTTCCATGGGCGAGCCGTCTTTTCTTGCTCCCTGTCATCTTCAGCCCCAACCACGTCATCCACAGCATCCTCATTGTTATTCTCAGGCTCTTCCTCAGCTCCTTCCAGTTCAGAAAAGGTAAATAAGCCACATAGCTCTTCCTGATAAAGTAAAGTCCAGAAATAAATAACAAAGCAGCAGCTCTGTACCTCAATCTCAGGTTCTGGGGGCTCATCCTCGTACCTATAAGAAAAGGAAAGGCATCTTTAGTTCATAAATAAATCCATAAAATACTAAAATGATTCTGCAGCTATATATAATAAATTATGCTAAGCATAACCAAAAAAAAAGAACATAACAATAAGCAAAGATAGGCATTTTTCATGCAACATATCTACAATGCCTCATCAAGCTAGACATGAACTTAAAACTATACTTCCTCAGTTCTATATTGGTCATCATATACGTTGAAAAAGCTAACTCTAAAAAGCAACCAGCACCTTGAAAACAACTCCATTTTTTTTGAGCCATTAATTAAAATAGCTGGGACCAATCCTTAATTGATACAAAAGATGTGGATTATACTTAAGCCAAGAAACATCATCATCTTATCCCAACAAACATATATCATAATGTGCATTCTCATTCCAGAAGGATGCTGGGTGAGCTAAACTCAAGAGTCCATCTAATGGCTAGGAATGCTCAAACCCCACATAATTCATGGACACCTGGACACCTGGTCACCCAGAAATCGGCATAGTTTCTTACATTCTGTATGAAACCTGATTGCTGACAAACCTGGCAACAGCTGCACCATTTAGCAATCCCATTAAAGACTAAGAAAAAATCCACCTTTTAACAAGCACACAAGCAATCAAGCATGGGATTTACCGAAGAATCAATGAAGTCACCCGATCAGCAGCCAAACATCAGAATGGGACATGATTTGAGAAAGAGAGAGAAGAACGATGTGTCAATCAAGCTCAAAGACCCATCCATCTCACAATAGACGAAATATTCGCCTAAAGAAAAACTCCGTACTGCCACCAACCCAGCAGGTAGAGGCAGAGCCCTCCCTTGAGAAAGGAGAGCTCCCCCCACGAATCGCCCCTACCAATCAACGTTCCCGCAACCCACCCACGAAGATACCGGGCTCCCTTCTAACCCCCCCTCTCCGCCCACGCCCCCGAACGCGATCGGTGACACCAGCAAACCCTAGGTTGGTGCGAAATTGTAACGGCGGAAGCGAGCGAGGGAGGGTGGGGGAGAGGCGAACCCCATATCCATGTCGTTGTAGTCGTCCTCCGCCATGGTGCTCGCTCCTCCTCCTCCTCTGCCGCCGCCTCAGCGCTCGCGTCAGTCGCTTCGCTAGGGCTTCCGAAGGCGGCGAGGAGGTGAGGGGAAGAGGTGGAAGGAAACTGGAGAAGCCGAAGATGTCGGTTCTGTCACCACTGCCGTTTCTTCTATGGCAGCGGCAACGGAGGGCGGAGCAGCGGCCGTTGGTGATGGCGGCGAAGGACGCAGCGGCGACGCTCGGCGATGGCGGCGGCAGTGGACGACGATGCTGCGGCAGTGCTCGGCGACGGCAGCAGCGGCGGAGCGAGGCGGAGGTGGCACCGACGGCGCTCGGCGACGACGACAGCGGTGGCGGAGGAAGAGACGGGTGCACTCGGTGACGGTGATGGCGCGAGGGGGGAGGCGGCCGACGATGGGGATGGCGGGAGGCAGAGATGGCCGGCGATGGGGAGGCGGCGACGGCGGCGGGGGCCGAGGCGGCGGCGCCAGGGGGAGGCGGAGGCGCGGCGGTCGGCAATGGGGACGGCGCAAGGGGGAGGCGGAGGCGGCGGCGCCCGGTGACGGCGTGGGAGAGGGAGAGGGAGAGAGCGGGCAGAGGGAGAGGGATTGGGCGGCGGCGGCTAGGGTTTTGGTGGTGGGTGGGTTAGTGGGCGTATTTTTTTCGAAAAAACCCCTCGGATTCAACATTTTAGAGCGCAGTCCTGATTCTCGGTTTTTCTCTCCTTTGCATGGAATATCTTGCTTTTCGAAGAGTCACAACGTAAAATATCGTCTCAGCGGTACTGTTCCGAGAGACCTACACCGAATTACAAATAAACCGGAGGGCTTTTTCGAAAAAAATCCATCCTGTGCACTGTAGCTATCCGACGTGGCGTAGCTCAGCGGCCGCCCCTTCCGCCACACTTAATAGTTTCTAATATGTACGACTCTAAAGGTGCTCGTCGGGATAGTTTGGGCAGTGATAGCTCCGATGAGATAGTCTCTCCTCAACGGTGGTTCAACTGGCCGGCGCCCGTGTGGATCATGCCAAGCTTTTGAAAGATGAAGAAATAGGTCTAGGTTTCTCATTATAATGAGATAATTATCTGTTGCCGAAGCAACTGATGCTCATTGTATGTTTGTTCTTTTTTTCTCATCACTTTGCTTGAATGTACTTGTAGTGTACACAAGTAAAAAAAAATGCTTAGTTCAATGACACGCTGATTTGTATTCCTACTCACAGCTGCAGGTTATGATATACTCCATCCGTATTTTAACGTATGACGCCATTGACTTTTGACCAACGTTTGATCATTTGTCTTATTCAAAATTTTTATGCAAATATTAAAAATATTTATGTCATGCTTAAAAAATATTTGATGATAAATCAAGTCACAATAAACTAAATGATAATTACATAATTTTTTTTAAATAAGACGAATTGTCAGACGTTGGTCAAACATTAATATGTAAATTGTAATCTACACACCACCATAAAAACAATTTATGCAACTGCCAAAATTCATTTTCACAAGGCGATCATAGGTATGCCTGCAAAAGTCAATTTTCACAAATGGACCCATTAAGAGGACTGTCCGCAAAAGAATTCGGTGCAAAAAAAAGAAGCAATTTGT
Organism: Oryza sativa Japonica Group; assembly: GCF_034140825.1. Lineage (NCBI taxonomy): Eukaryota > Viridiplantae > Streptophyta > Magnoliopsida > Poales > Poaceae > Oryza > Oryza sativa. Next base: position 20,604,505 of record NC_089042.1, on the reverse strand, counting down.
TATTCATAGCATGCAAATTCACATTGAAACACACATCCGTGGTGGAAGTTCTACAAAGAAGTGGAAGTTCACATTCAAATCCACATCCATATTTTTCACAGAAAGTTGGAAGTCCCCCCCCCAAAAAAAAAAAAGAAACATCAGTTGGATGTCGTGGTGGTGGTCATCATCGCAGGGAGGATGCCACCGTCGCCATCGAGGAGCCGATCCGGAAGTCAGCTTTCTCCGCCATGACGACGAGAAAAACGACCACGAGCAGCGCGAGGAGGGTGCGCCCTCACCTCGCCATCACTGGATTATCCACCCCCGCGTGTCACCCTCGCCGGATCCGGCGCCGCCCCCACTCTTGCCGTCGCCGGATCCGCCGTTCCGACACGTCGCCTTCCACGGATCCGCCGCCCCCATGCGTTGCTATCTTCGGATCCCGCCACTGCTGCCACCAAACTTTGTGCCACGGCTATGGAACGCCGCCATTGCTCCCCTCCCCACCACCACCGCCCTCATCGCCGAACTGAGGAGATGTGAGAGAGAAAGAGGAGAGGAGAGGGAGTTGGAAGCCTGGGACTTATGTTCCCAGGCGGCCAGCCAATAGACCTCTCTTCACACAACTATACAAGCAAACAATCATAGTCGAAAATAAGGTCTGCCTAAAAAAATTATGTGTTATATTGTAGGAAATCATTTTTTCTAATAGTGACATGTGATGCTGAAAGAAAACCATCTACATTAATTTTGCTAGAGAGAGAGGGGTCGATGGTTGCGTGTGTAAACAAATTAGCATAAGAAATGTCTTAATTAAAAGGGAAAATTGGAACCATGCCATTATAATTTTGCAAAATTTGAGATATGCCATCCTGACCCACATCATTGACTCATGTAGGTCCTACATGTCATTGAGATATCGATGGCATATCTTAAACTTTACAAAATTATAATGGCATGATTCCAAATTACTAATTAAAACGACCACATGCGAAAAATATAACAATTTACACAGGAAGACATCTTAGGTTGCATTCTAGAGGGCAGGTTTGGAACGCTTGCCTCTTACACGGAAAACAGAGCGATCCATTAGTACATAATTAATTAAGTATTAGCTAATTTTTTTTTCAAAAAGGAACAATATGTTTTTTTTAAAACAACTTTCGTATAGAAAAATTTTGTAAAAAACACACCGAAATAGTAGTTTGAAAAACGTGCACGCGAAAATCGAGAAAGAGAGGTTGGGAACCTAGACAAACGAACTGAGCCTAAGGCAACACTAATATGAGGTAGTCTTAAAGACACTCAATGCTCTTAATTGCCCACATATGATCTGTCTTTTAGTTTTCGTTTAGCTCGCACTACTAAAAAGGAGACGCGAATGTTAGGGAAGCAACATGCGCAACAAAGAATTGTCATGCAACATGCACAACAATATTATTTGTGCTTCCAACTAATTTGCACATATAATTCGCTATATTTTGCAAAAAAAAAGGGAGGAAAATCACAACATGCAGTTTTACGTGGCTACGTTGTAGACTAGTACGTGGTAGTTCGATCAAGCATCATGTCTACGTTGCAAAAACACGTTTGCTCATCGCTTTATATCACAGTATCACGTGATAGAGACGCTAGAGTTTGAAACAATCGGAAGTTGCCACCACGATTTTGTGTGGTAAAATGTCATAATCTAGATATTTACAACCCATCATTTCACTTATGCTTATAAGCTACCATTTAAATATTAAAATTTAATTTTAAAGTTAATTTTATGTTTTTTCATCATAATGAATTTTACAACAGTTGCTCTAAAATATTTTATTTCAAATCACTAACTATCGTGTAGATACCGTGCAGATAAGTATAAACATAATCGAAATTCTAGCACGGAACTGCGACAAATTCCTCATCCACAAACACACTGTCTCCAACGTGGACACACCAAATCAGCTATCGTGTTTCCATCAAAATTTGTCAAACGAATCATTCTTTCAAAGAAAAAAAAGAAAAAAAACATTCATAACTTGAGGCGTGTGATCCTGATCCGTCCACGTCGGCTTTCGGTTTTCGGCCGACGCATAGCCACTGACAGGTGGGTCCACCAGATTCACATGAAGCCACGTGTCAGTGGTCCCGGTCAGAAGGGACACGTGTCACCGAACCCCTCTTAAATCTAGGAGTAGTAGTAGTAGTCGCCAGCACCTCCTCGCCCCTATCCCCCATCCGTTTCCCTCGCCGCCGACGAGTCCCCGCCGCCGGCTGCAGCCCAGGTATGGAGGAATCCGACGCGGCGGCCGCAAGCGCCAAGGCCCCCAACGGCGAGGCCTCCGGTGGCGGCGGCCGACCGGTGGAGGTGGAGGACACGCTCCCCGGCGTGCTCCGCAGCTTCGTCGACGGCGTCTGCTCGCAGGGCGGCGGCGGCGGCGGAGGGGAGCCGCTGCTGCGGAGGATCAGGGCGGCGTCCTGCGAGACCGCCCCGCGGCTGCGCGAGGCGTCGAGGAACTCGGCGCGGGACCTGCTCGAGTGGACCAGAAGGGGCAGCGGCCTCCGCGCCATCCTCGTCATCTCGGTGAGCGAGCCCCACCTCACCGGCCGCGCGCCGCCCCCACTTCCCTTTCCCCTCTCGGCTTGGACGCCTTCTGGATCCTTCTTTTGCATTTCCTTTGACTAATCCCCATAGAGATGCGCGCGAAGTGATTTCCATGTCTTTAATTTGTGGCTTGTCTCCTTTGTTATTAAGTAAATACAGTTTTAACTGATACATGCTGTCATTAGGGACTTGATTTGTTGCCGTGTGAGCATGTGACCATTCGATTATCAAGCTCTAATGGCCACAATGTTCTTACATTTCTTCATTTAAGTTTCAATGTGTTACAGAATTCTGTAATCTGTAGTGTAATAAGGAAGGATGGGATGAATTGTACCATATTTTACAGAAAACACGTCATAGATTACTGCCGCTGGTCGGTTAGCAGGTATGATAGGGTATGTTTTCACTATCCAGAGAAGGATGTGTGATCTCTATTTACAGTTAAATTCATTGGATCACATGGCTAGCATGCATCAGCGTAATCAATCTGATTTATCTTGTATGGATAAACAATGTAATTTCAAATGGCTCTACTTGAGGTGTGTTCATTGAATGGTTGATAATTTGATGATCATGCTTTCTTTTTGTGTTCAGTAACTGCAGAAGTGTATTGCTGTGGGATGTGGGCATGAACTCATTTGCTGAATTTGCCATTTCCTTATTTGATTGGATCATCTTTTACTTTTGCCATTTAGTTTAAGAATATGTGAAATGTATTTTAAGTTAAGCTACCCTCATTTCATCTGTTCCTGGTGTGGCAGGTTGGAACGATCACACTTATTGCATTGACTGGCCTTCTAATCTTCATGTTCTTCCTGCTGGTTGCAACCACCAATGCTGTTGTTGTTTCCGTCCTGATGTCGCTGGCAGCTGCTGGAGGATTCCTGGCTATGTTCTTTGCTTGCTTGGTTGCAGTGTATATTGGAGTAGTATCAGTTGCTGTTTTTGTCATTTCCGCCACAGTCATCTCAGCAATTGTCGGCGTCATGATTGCTACTGGTACAAACTTACTCTCTCTTTCTGTCATGAAAACCATAAAATCCCTTAGAGGTGTCCATATTTACAAACTAGTTTTTAGGTGTGTTAGTTAATCTAATCTGTAATCATACATCTTCTGTTAGCACATTAATAGCCACCAATATATCATGTTTTGCAACATTAACACAGTTATCCTTTGTTGCCCATACCACTTTAACATATCTGGTTGGTCATGTTTATTAATACTATAAATATAAATATGTCATTATTAACTATCCTGTCCCAATAAGTCCAGTGAGAAAAAGTATTTAAAACATTCTGTCTTCAGTTCACTTAGTCATTTTGTAATGTACTAACATGTTATTGGGTAAGCACCGCCAAGATAACAGCTAGCCAGTGGCTGCTGCTTTAGGGGAGAGAAGAGTGACTAGACAGTCCAAGTTTGCCTATTCTTTTCCAAATAAACATTAGGTGCTCCTGACGTAGAGCATGATAAGTAACAATAGAGGCATTTTTTGCTGAAAGAAGGGAACTGGTACTAGGAAGACACGTCTGACTGGGCACAATCTTGTACTAACACAATGTCAACACAGTAATTTAGCATGTGTGAGTTTGATAGTGGCCACTGGTTTGCCTATGGGCTTCCCTTGGCATCCAACGAAATTATTTGTAATAAATTGCTCAGCAATTAAGAGGAACCACATGTTATTTACATCCACTGGTTCTCTTAATTTGTTAGAGTAAATTATAATTGTGAAGCAAGTTTTTCAACTTGAAGTTTTTTTTTCACGTTAACTTACTCAAGCCAATAAGTGAACTGTTTATAGTAATGCTACGTAATTTTGGTGGGTCATTAATGCACTTGATAGTGTTCTCTAATTAGCTAGGAGTGCCATCTGGAGGCATCTTAACCTCTATTATGTTTCATGTTAGATCCCCTTATAATGTGTACAGAGTGAATTCCATGGGTGAAAAGTCTGTTAACTAGTTCTAGTGAAGGGGCTGTGTAATAATTTCTGCTTTAGTAAATCTCAGGCGCATTAGCACACGTGACGTACTAGAAAGTTATGCCCACAACCATGGAACGTTGAATCGTATATTTTAGAGTGAATATGTAGCATGAGATCAAATTACATCCACTTAGCAATGATTTACATGTTTGGTTTTAAGAATCAACTCCCATACAACACTTTACCAAAAGCAATGTATTTTTGACCGGTGGTGTAGAATATGTTGCCAACTCCTTCTTAACTTTTGGAATGGTAGACATCAATCACCACGGCACTATCTTGCACCTTTTTGCTTCTGGAGAATAAGAGAAACATAGACACGAACACGGGTGGATTGCGATAAGCGGGAATAAAGTGACATAACAATTAGGTACTACTTTAGCAATACTACTTTAGCAAAACTAGCTATTGATGGTGAATGGTTGAATGCTTCAAAATCTATGAAGATTGTGATGCTGCAGATCTAGAAATGTGAACACATATTGGATTCCTTCCCTAAAAGGGGGCTATTGTTTTTGACAAAGCAGCTTCTCTGCATGAGGCTGCTCTTTTCGGATCTATTCTTTGCCAGGACATGGCAATAGATTATTACCTCTTAATTAACAAGCTGTCTGCATCACCTGTACTAATGTCCTGGCTGCTGCAGGTTGGCTTGGATTCTTTTGGATGATTTGGTTTGCTGCAAGGAAGAGCATGGACCTCACGAAGCACTCGATCGGCGTGACAAATTCGGCTATCCAGTCATACTCTGCTTCTCGCCATGCAAAGCAGAAGCCTATCGACTGAGGCGATCTGTGATTCGGTTGTGAGCTATGTGGCTGCCATATCGTCTACGAGTTATGTGCTGTTGTCTATGCCTCTATGTGAATTACGGCTTGTCTAGTTTTTGGGAGTGTATAGAACATGCATTGTAGCAGAGTACAGCTATGGATGATCTCTCTGTATATTGGTACTTTTTAGTGTGAGGCACTCTCTGAAACCTCTCTAGTTTGTATGATTTGGCACCGTAGTTGGTATATGGAATAAGCTGTGCTGCAAAGCACTTGTTCGTTCTCCATGACTGCTTGAAAGTTTTTGCAAACATGGATTGAATAGCCATCAACAATACTAGCATCTAGGGGCAAATAATACAAGCATCGATGCACCATATATTACAGGGAAATCTCATCACACGCAAGATGCCGATTATCAGTTTATCATCATCAAATTACTTAGACACACATATGACCAAATAATACACACGTATATACATGAATGTTTCTGAAATGGAATGCAGAGCAGAGGCAATGCAAGAACAGCAGCAGCATCACAAGACAGCAAACTCAATTTTTTTTATTACACGAAAAACGAACGTTCGAACACACCACTACACACGCACATAAATAATTGCCATGTTTGTGCGCTATGGAACAAATGCGTCCCTTAACACACGCTCAAAGAGACCGAAACCAATCGACGTTAGCGGTCGCGGCCGATGAGGGAGAGGAGGAAGGTGCGGTAGTTGCCGGAGGTCTCGGAGTGGACGGCGTCGGCGAGCGAGCGCTTGTAGCTCCGGTGGTACTCCGCCTTGATGTACTGCATGTCCACCTCCGCCCTCGTCGTCACCACCCTGATCAGCGTCGTGTCGTTGGTGCCCAGCCCCTTCATCGCCTCGTGGAGCACCTAACAAATGAATTCGGGATGATCGAGATTCATTTCACATGAATTTTAACAGTTCCTTTGATTTTACAGAAACGTGTACTGATGAGTTTAATTTAAACATAATTCAGAAAACGGGGCTCCGGGTTGTTATATATATACCTTGGCGAAGTACTTGGCCGGGCTCTCGGCGCACCTGAGGATTGTCAGCAGGCCAAACCCAAAGTTCCCTGAAGTTTCACTCTTCACAGCCTGACAATTAAACGCACACAAAAATTTTGTTCCAAAAAGAAATTAAAACACAAACCAAATCTTGGTTTCCATAAATATTATATATGCGCGTGCATTTTCAATAGTATTTTAACGAGGTTAGAATTTTGCCTCTAAACTATATCTATCTGGCCTTACGTTAAAGGGACGTACTCATAGATCAATACTGTGTATGTAATGCGACGTGCATCATATGAGTTCTTGTGTAGTAAAAAAACGCGAATATTAAGGAATGACCTAATATCAAATAAATAGGAGTGAGGTTTTGAATCCAGCCAACCCACCATCTTGTGGAGCTGGCCGGAAGACCCCTCTGCGTTTCTCAATCCTTGTGTAGTGGTGTGCGTGCACATACGTGTCTTGTATGAAGCGCCATGCGTCAAATGAATCCGTGTGTAGTGGTGTATGTGCGCACGTACGCGTCCTCCATTAAATTCAGAGAGAGAGAAAACCAAAGCCAAAGCATATGCTGCTGTGCATGATCGGTAGATCACCTTCTCGAGGGAGCGGTCGTACATGTGGTGGTACGCGGCGGCGACGGCCGCCATGTGGGCGGCGCTGCGCTCGGAGAAGACGCGGATGAACGTCCTCTCGTCGGTGCCGAGCCGCCTCTCGCCGGCCCTGTACAGCTCCCTGGCGTCGCGCGCCGCCGCCGCCATGTCGACCACCTCGGGCCCCTCGTACCGCGGCGAGCGCAGGTACGCCAGAAGCAGCCTCTGGTGGTCGCCGGACGCCCTGACGGCGACGTCGTGCTCGAGGCCGCCGCCGCCGCCGCCGCCGAACCTGGCGAGGTAGGCCTGCCTCACCACGAGCAGCTGCGACGGCGTCCTGGAGCACACCACCTCGGTGGCCGCCCTCATGTCGGTGACGTCGCCGTTGAGCGCCTGGTGGAGGACGGCGGCGTCGCGGGACGCCGGGTCGAGCACCCAGAGCAGGACGGCGCGCTTGTGGTGGCCCGAGAGCTCGGCGGCGAGGCGGTGGAGGAGGTCCTGGTGGTAGACCGCCGCGTAGTGGCGCCGGATTAGGGCGCGCTGGGAGGCGTCGCGGTGGGCGAGGATGGCGGTCACCGCCGTGGCGTCGCAGCCGAACCCCTTGAACGCCCTGTGGAGGTCGATCGCGTCGCGCCGCGGGTCCGTCGGCACCGGCGGCACGCTCAGGCTCGCCATGGATGGACTGGACGAGATGTGTGCTGTGCTGTGCTGCTTCCCGCGCGGCGCGGCGCGCACATAAATACGGCGGTGTTTGTCGCGCGGCGCGAGGGAGAAGAAAAAAGGGCAGGGCGGGCAAGTATGGATTCGGATTCCTCCTTATCGGGTGTGGGCGCCATCATGGGTGATTCGCTCGTGGACCGCGCGTGACATCACGTGACGTCTCCCGGCATCTCCTCCTTGGAGCGGGCGCCACACGCGGCTGCAGCCGCCGGGAATAAGTTCATCTATGGCCCCTTAACTTGTGAAGGAATCTGATTTTCGTCCTTCAATAGAAAAAATGGTGCAAAATAAGTCATAAGACGGTTTAGATGACGTTGCACGTACGTGACTAATTTGACTCAGTCTTCATCTGACGTGGCAGTAACATGGTGGTTACATGGCAATTCGATCCAGAAAAAAAATAGAACTCGTGGGATCTGGGAGGGAAAGGAGAGGGATAAGTGGCTGCCTCCCACGGCTCCTCCCCTCCCGTCGGCCGGAGCCCGCGCGTCGCTCTTCTCCCGCCGGCCACCGGCCACCGGCCACTGTGCGCCGCTTCTCTCCCGCTGGCTGCTGCCCGTAGCTCCTCTCCCACCGGCCGCCACTCGCGTCTCCTCTCCCGCCCCCGCAAGGTCGACGGCAAGAGGTGTTGCGGCAGCCGACCAACTTCTCCCTTTGCTTCCTCTCCTGTCACCGCCAAAGATGACGACGACAACGATGGCGACAGGTTCGAGGAGGAGGATGACGCGCACCTCACCATTGTGGCCCCCGCCCCCGTTCCCGCCATCCTCCGACCTCGATGGCGTCGTCACCATGAGCAGTGGCGGGAGAGCTCCCATTTCCCCACCCGCTTCCCCACCATCGCGGTCGCCGAAGACCACGAAGATGGCGACGGGTTCGAAGAGGAGGAGGACGCACACCTCTGTTATGGAGATCGGTGCCGGCGGCGGATTGCCGCCGCTCCGCCTGTTGTGGCCCGCCGCCGTCCCGCCGCTTCGCATGAGAGTAAGAGAGGATAGGATACAGAAAAGAGGGTGGATGAGGTGGAGCAAGTGGGGTCCACTAATATATGGGTCCTCCTATTTTTTAATCTTATTATTATTATTATTTTACTGACATGTGGACCAACGTATTTTGTTTTATTTTTTAAATTGTTAAATTTTGCTTGATGTGCCACGTCAGATGAAGACCGAGTCAAATTAGCCACGTAGGCGCCACATCAGCTAAAACCGTCATCCAAACCGTCTTAAGACTTATTTTACACTGGTTTAACAGTTGAGGGACCCATTGTATCTTTTTTTTTTTTTGTTGATGGATGAAAATCGGATTCGTTGACAAGTAAGGGACCTAAGATGAACTTATTCCAGCCGCCGGTGCCAAACCAGGAGGAGGAGCCGTCCGGCCCACAGATTCGCCTCTCCGTATCGAAGATGGGCCGCACAACCGTCGAAACCGTTCCGGCCCAATCGTACAATGAATTAATAATGGGCCATCGTTATCCACGCAAAGCCTGCGTGCTGCTGCTGCAAGCACGCAAGATCGTTTATTCTGCTTGAAGTCTTCGTGAGCAACAAATCGCTCTGGTTTGAATGAATTTGTTGGTTTGTTTTGCAGCTGGCCTTGGCAGGGGCCGGTGTCAAATTCATCAGCATGTTGTACTCGATATACATTCGAAATTTCGAACTGATTTCTTTATTCACCCTGGAATCATGCATGTCCTTAGTTAGGTTCACTTTGCTTCCTTTTCTTCTTTTCTTTTTCTTTTTTTAAGGGGAAAGTACAGAAAAAATTCCTTCCTTTTCGGTGTTCAACATAGTCTGCGGTTTCTGCAATGTCTTTTTCTTTTTTCTTTTAAAAAAAAGTCAGTTTCGATGATTAACAGTTTAGCTACTCCTCGTGTTTCCCCTTTTCATCCATAGGAAAAACATCATCGGGATGCACGGACATACTCCCTCCATTTCAGATTTTAAGTCGTTTTGACTTTTGGTTAAAGTTAAATTACTTTAAGTTTGACCAGTGTTTATAGAAAAAAAATATAATATTTTCAACTCAAGACAAATATATTATAAAAATATATTTCATTATTGATTTAATGAAACTAATTTAGTATTGTAAATATTACTATATTTGGTTATAAACTTAATCAAACTTGAAATAGTTTGATTTTGACCAAATCCAAAACAACCAATGATCTAAAACGGAGGAAGTATCACGGTAACCTAAATATTTCATTTTGCCTTTAAAAGTCTATGAATGAACAGAATAAATACAATAATATTTTGTTTACCTAAAAAAAATAGGGCTTTTAATTCAACTATCATCAAATCAGTTAGGTAGTCGGTAGATTGATTGTGCATATCCATTTTGTGGATATATATAGGTCAGACTTCTACCCATTATCTTGCGGATTGATTAGGTACTGTGGATTTTTCACCATATCCTTGATACGCATTTTCTGAAAAGGCTGAAAAAAAACACATTATACAGGTGTCGACGTCACATCTGTCTGCATAAATCGTGACTCCTTTTATACCACAACCAAGTTATTAGTAGGGGGTCCTTAATTTTCTTTTTCTCTACTTCACGGTTAGCCAGACACAAGCATGCATACAATAAAATAATTAAAGAGGGATATATATCATCTGTCAAACCCAATTAATACACGTATAGATCTGTGACTAATATCGAGCTACTCCTTTTGAAGAGTTACCTGCCAGTTTGCGCAAGCTACCACTTAATTAATGCATGCTACCATGCATGTTCCTCTTTTTTTTTTCATAGGGCCTGTTCACTTTGATGTTAAAAAAACTTACTAAAATTTTAGCAGGGTTTCTTATATAGTTACCAAAATTTGTCAACAAACTAAATATATCTATTTTTTTTTTCAACTTTACCAAAATTTGGTAAGATTGAAAATTAAATCAAAGTGAACAGACCCATAATTCGTGATATTTTAAGGTCAAATAATTAAAACTTTTAAAATATTTAGTTTGAAGACACTAAAATACGATGTATATATAGATTAGTCTAAAAATACTTTAATAAATTTAAATTCTTGCTCGTTTTATAAAAGAATATTAATAGATATTTATAATAAAAAATATGTTTTGGAGACCGTGTTATTGTATAAAATATTAAGAATTATGAAATCGGAGGTAGTAACGTTATTCTCGAAATCCAATCTTGCGTGCTTCTCTCCTGAATCCAATACTCTTTTTCGTGTCTCTAAGACTACTGGCTAGCCTCAGTTTTCTCTTAATCTAATTTTCTTTTCGGCACTTCACACTTGGAGTCTTGGAGATAAGACAAGGAAGCAGGAAAACATCAGCTCAATCTATTGCGGCTCATTCTGCGCAGTGTCTAGTTTTAAATCAACAACATGGCCATTCCTGAGGCACAAAGATAATGTAGAATAGATAAGGGAATTAAGAGGTGATAAGCTATTAATTCTGAATCCATGGTCTGATTGGCTGGTTTCATGATACTATTGGCCATCTGCTATCTGTCTCCCAAAACAAGTTGCTGCCTTGTGCTTGTCTCTTACTGGTTTTAGGTAAGTTAATTAACCTGCCACTACAGTTGCTGTCACAGATCATAGCATTCATGCTGATCTGATGAATAATTGCAGTTAAAGCTCTTGTTGTTTTGTGCTTGTGTGTGCTGTTAGTGGGGGGAAATGATAGAAAATATATCTAATCTTATCTCTTTATTCACAGCTTTTTAATCATGAAAATGTTTCAATAATTTTGATGTGAAGTCCCTGTATATCCCACAATAGTTGGAGATTTTGTGTTCCATTTGCAGATTCAAGTGGGATTTTCCTTTTGGGGATTTTTCTCCTTTGTTGAGAGGATTGCTAAACAATAATTTTGAAACACATTAACTTTTGGAAAGACTCTTCATGGTTTGTGGTGCTATACCCGACACTTTAAAGCAGTTGTGAGAAACTAAAAAAATATACAAGATATTTGTATGAGTGATATGAAGGTCTGTCCAAAATTTTATTAACATATTTGGAGTTCACTACAGTCAAGATGGGAGAGAGACTTTTTTAGATAATGGAAGAAACTCTAGGCCATCAATAAATTTGTTACAAGAATGCTCCCGGTTAGTTGTATTTTTAAAGAGAAAAAATAATTATCAAACATGTGTAGACTATATGGTGATATGGATCAAATATGTATTGGAGACAAGTACACTAAAGTGAATGGAATAAACTACATAATTAAAAAAATGTCAAGTCAAAATGAATTGGGGGATTCATTTCAATCATAGGAAGTCCTTGTCTAGATTCAAAAATTTTTCTTCAAGCTTCCAACTTTTCCGTCACATCAAATATTTTGGACACATGCATAGAGCATTAAATACGGATAAAAAAAACCAATTGAACAGTTTGCATGTAAATCACGAGACGAATCTTCTGAACCTAATTACGCCATGATTTGACAATGTGATGCTACAGTAAACATTTGCTAATGACGGATTAATTAGGCTTAATAGATTCGTCTTGTAGTTTACAGGCGGAATCTGTAATTTTGTTTTGTTACTAATCTACGTTTAATACTTTAAATGTGTGTATGTATACTTTAAAAAAAATTTGGCACACGAACTAAACACAGCCGAAGTTTCATCACAAAAAGTAAAGCATTGACGTAGTGCCGCCGGAAGGCAGTCAAAATTTGCAACTGACGTACAGCTGAATTATTCAGAGAAGCTTGCCTAACGTTATTCCCTACTTGTGGTTCAGAATCGATGCAAAAGTCTCTTCCAACGCCGAATCAGAATGATTTTCTCATGCTTCTGAAATGAAGCAATAATGTGACCAATTACCACTTTGACTGCACATTCCCTGCATAATGGTTCTGCTTTTATCTGGAAGAGGAAGTACAGCAATTTTCCATATATCTATCTCTTTAATGAGATGGTGCGCAAAGATTTCGAGCATTCTCAAAAGACCAAAAAAAAAAGCATAACATGGTAGTGCCAAAGTTGCAGATGGTTGAATGATTGATAAGAATTTGAGCATCTGAAAATCTATCTATCTACATGTCTACAGAACTGTCATCTCCAGCAAAGAAGCTGCTAAAGCCTTCAGATATCTCTAGCTAAGATATGAAATAGTAGGCACATATGGAAACAGTCACAAGAGGCAAAATTCAGGCACAGTTGCATGGTTTGTTGGTAGCATTGCCACAACCAGAGGTAGCACACCAAACAGATAACAAAAACTATACACATTATGCAGCCAAGTGCCCAAGTTGCACAAACTGACAATCTTTTGCCCATCCTTACCCAGCCATCACTCAGAAAGATCTTTAAAGATGGCCTATGTTTACTACTTCCCCAAACAAATCACGAAAACATGTTGCACATGACAGTATGACATTCCCTATCAGAACTATCTGGAATTCATTGCTCTTGGACCCACTTTACTAGCTTACCTGCTCAAACTCTGAACCTATCTAACGCTGAAGATTACACCAATGGCCAATCAACAGTTGTATGTTTTTGGAGTCTTCGTTGTTTTTTTGACAAAGAAAGTATAACTTTCGATACCTACACCAGCTAAGAATACGCACAATCATATTTCTGAACATCAGAATTTGAACCCAACTGGTGGAGTCATACATCAACATCTTCACTATCACACCGATGATGCCTATACTAAAGTCTTTAGGCCTGTTTAAATCCCCTGGCAAAATTTTTCATCCTGTCACATCGAATGTTTGGACACATACATAGAATATTAAATATAGAAAAAAACTAATTATACAGATTACGTGTAAATTACGAGGCGAATCTTTTAAGCCTAATTTGGTGCTACAGTAAACATTTACTAATGACATATTGTCGGTGATATGGGACCGGGAGTATCATGACCAGAGGCTTGAGGCAGACGCAATCGCCCACGTGGCCTGGCACCTTCGGGGACGTCGGGCCCGAGGGTGAGGTGTCCGCCCTCCTCCTGATTTCCCCCGAGGGGGGGGGTCGGGTTGCGCTTGCCCCGGCCCCGAGGGCCGAGGCACCCCGACCCCTTAAGGAAGTCTGCGCCACATATATGGGATAAGTGAGCACAGCTGTGCTCACCTAACAGCATTTATTGCAGTCTGGTCAAGCGTGTCACGCTGCATGCAACGCAGTACAGCGCGTTCCTTTATCCGGTCTGTGACCAGTCACAGACCGGTCAGATCACGGGTTAGGTGGCGACTGGCGGTCTGACGCACGCCTTGCCCCATCCCGTCAAGACGAAAGCCTCTAGGCACTCGTCTCAAGCCGGAGCTAGCGTGTTATCTCTTAGAGATGGCACGTTAGCCCTGGTCAGATTTATACCAGGCTTCATCCTAACCATTACAGGCAAGGTGTTACACGAAGAAGGGCAAACATGCACGTTGTTAAGCTGACGCGTGGTGGACAAGAATGACCGGTCTGGCACTGGTCGCGTCATCGACAGACAGCCACGGTCCCGCGTCATCTCTGTCTTCGGGGGAGGTGGGGGTAGGTGTGGGCTGTCCCATCAGAAGGGCTCCCGGATGGAAACCGTACCGATCTCCGCCCATTAAAGAGAAAAAGAACAGTCCAGTTTGGAAAGAGAAAGGTGCATGTGGTATCCCCTTGAGATATAAAAGGAGGACCTTGCCCATTTAGAGGGAGATTCTTTTCCAGATTTAGAGCTTAGAACGGGGAAGAAGTTGGCTCACACTTTGTAGCTCATTCATACACAAATCCACAAAAACACAGGAGTAGGGTATTACGCTTCGCAGCGGCCCGAACCTGTATACATCGCCGTGTCTCGTGTGTCTTGTGGGCAGACGATCTTTCCAGATACAGAGGGAGAGCGAGAGCTTGAGATTTCACCCTAAGCCCCCGGCCGAACTGGCAAAGGGGGGCCTGCGCGGTCTCCCGGTGAGGAGCCACGAGCTCCGTCACATATTAATTAGGCTTAATAAATTCATGTCGCAATTTATAGGCGGAATATGTAATTTGTTTTGTTATTAGTCTACGTTTAATACTTCAAATGTGTGTCAGTATATCCAATATGACACGCCAAAACTTTTTACCCCTATCTAAACACAACCTTTGTTGTTTTTCTGACAAAGAAAATATAACTTCCGATCTCTGCACTAACTAACGATGCGTGCAGTCATATTTATGTGTACCAGAACTTAAATCCGGGTAGGTGGATTTATACTCCTGTCGTATGTCTTCACCACCACACAAACAATGCTTCTCCTCAAGTCTTTGCCGTTTACAATGTAAATCCGTAATGATGTGAGAAAATGACAGGGAGATCGAGTAAACCATAAGCTGGTTCGATGGCTTTGTTTGGTCATGTTTCATGAAAGAGAAGCGGCTGGTTTTTTTTTTTTTGTGAGGTCCAAGGTCACACACACTTAGTGAAATTATAAACCTGCAGATGCAGGCGACTCGACAACTCCCTCACCGAATGTGTGGTTGGATGCTTGACATGTAGTAGTAGTAGTATCTCGTGTTCTTGTCAACATCGCAGCCAGTGCCTTTCTCTTTGTCGCTTCAATCTGCCTCCTCTCGCTATATATCTCGCACCAGGCTGTTCATATTTGCTCCTTACCTTCTCACTAAATTCAGACGAAAATTCAGAGCTGTAAAAGAAGAAGAAAAATTCAGAGTTCAAAAGTTCAGTGAGAATTATCTTGCAGGTGCTGCATTATGGGGGACGAGAAGCATCCTAGCTCGAAGCTTTCAGAGGTCAGCATCGATCGATTTGCTGCCTTTCATGTCTGTAATTGTTCAGTTGTTCATCAGTGACATGAGCTTCGAATTGAAATTCTCCTACCTCTGGTTCAGATTCTCCGGCCAGGAAAGCTGCTGCACCGGCGGCGGCGGCTCGTCTCCGAGTTCGCCGACGTAGGGCGGGAGGACGCGTTGCACGAGAGCGACACGGTCAAGTACAGGTTCGTGTGTGTTTCTTGCAGAATTTGCATTGAGCTGAGTTTGAGAGAGAGAAAAAATGGCGGATTGATATGAAGCTGATGCTGATGTGACGCAGGGTGTTCGCCGGCACGTGGAACGTCGCCGGCGTGGCGCCGCCGGACGACCTGGACCTCGGTGACTGGCTGGACGCCAAGGCCGACTCCTACGACATCTACGTTCTTGGGTAAACCTGACGGTTTCTTGATCGCAATCACATCGGCAATGGCGATGTCGAGTTCTTGGCGTGAGATCGATTGCTTGCTTTCTCAGGTTGCAGGAGATCGTGCCGCTGAACACGAGGAACGTGCTTGGCCCGACGAGGAGCTCGGCCGCCATGAAATGGAACTCGCTCATCGGCGACGCGCTGAACAGGTTCACTACCGGAAGAAGAAGACGAGACGACGACGACGACGAGGGGGCGCAGCGGCATGGTCAGCAGCAGCAGCCGTTCAGGTGCGTGGTGAGCGAGCAGATGGTGGGCATCTTCGTCTCCGTGTGGGCGAGGAGTGGGCTCCGCCGCCACGTCCGCCACGCCGCCGCCTCCTGCGTCGGCGCCGGCGTCCTCGGCCGCCTCGGCAACAAGGTACGTAGAGCTTAGCTTAGCCAGCAATGGCGCGCGGCGGCGAGGGCAGCTCGGCTTGACCGTGGAATGGCGGCGTTGCAGGGTGCGGTGTCGGTCCGGTTCTTGCTGCACGGCACAAGCTTCTGCTTCGTCTGCTGCCACCTCGCCTCCGGCGGCAAGGACGGCGACGCGCAGCTCCGCAACGCCGACGCGGCGGACATCCTCTCCAGGACCACCTTCCGCCGCCGCACCACCGCCGCCGCGTCGCCGGCGCCGGAGGAGTTGCCGTTGCCGAGGAAGATCCTCGACCACGAGTAGGTGGCACTGCCACTGCCCTTCCCGTCGACGCCATTATTACGCGCGCCGCCGCCGCCGCCGCAGCTCACGTCGCCATCGTCGTTGTCAATTTTTGCAGCCGGGTGGTGTTGCTCGGCGACCTCAACTACCGGATCGCCATGGACGACGCGGAGGCGCGGCTGCTGGTGCGGGCGGGGAAGTGGAGCATGCTGCTGGAGAACGACGAGCTCCTCCTCGAGCTCGCCGAGGGCGGGAGCTTCGACGGCTGGCGCGAGGGCCTCGTCACCTTCTCCCCGACCTACAAGTACCACCTCAACTCCGACATGTTCTACTGGTCCATCGACGCCGCCGCCGGCGGCGGCGACAAACAGCAGCAGCGCGCGCCGGCATGGTCAGTCCGTCGTCCGTATATTTTCTCCGACCAATCGACGCCATGCATGAATTGAAGCTGACGAGTAGTGTTCGATCGATGTTGCAGGTGTGACAGGATACTGTGGCGAGGGAAGGGGATGAGGCAGGCGAGCTACGAGCGCTGCGGCGGCTACCGGATCTCCGACCACCGGCCGGTGAGGGCGTTGTTCGACGCCGTCTGCGAGCTCGCCGGAGGCGGCGTCGGCGTCGAGCACTCCGCCGCCGGCATAGCTAGCTTTGGACATGTCCCGCTTCTGTGATATCTCAAAGTGTGAAAGAGTGCCGTACATTTTTTTTTTGTTACTCCTACTTGGTTGGGAGACGCTCTGACTTTTTACTCTAAGCTTAACTAGCTTTATAGAACTATTTTTTGTAAATATTATGCTGATGTTATGAAAACAAATATATTATGAAAATGTAATCAATTATAAATTTAATAAAACTATGCTGATGTTGTAAATATTATTTTTTTTCTACGGAATTAGTTAAACTTTGAGTAGTTCAACTTTAATCAAAGTCAAAACGTCTTATAACCTGAAACGGAGGAAATAATTAACTAATTACTACTAAGTTAATTACCGAGATAATCTGTCTTTTTTGAGAGGGCGCTGGAAGATGTACTCGCGAGTGTGTAGTGTGTACGTACGTGCATTCACGTCTTATAACTGGCTAGAAAAATATCAGATTGTGCAAATCTAATTCGTGGTGCAAAACACAAGATAGAAACGTGTACACAAAACCGGTAAATGCATATATTGAAGGCGACGTTTAACTAGTCATTGACAATAGACGTTAGCTAGTCTATGTGTGATGTGTCTATGGTTATTGTCGACGTTTGATGTCGCAATTCTGGTATTTGTATAGTATGGGGATCGTCGGTGCTAGGATATACGCGAGACTGAGATAAAAGAGATGGGGACGAGGATTTTTATACAGGTTCGGACCCTGAGCTATCAGGTAATAGCCCTACATCCTGTTGGCCGGAGCCGATGTTGCTTTTTATTCACCATAATCACACTAATACAATATGTGGGGTAGCCTATCTAACTGTTGTCGACATGGAGGTCTGAAGGTCTGACTCGTAGTCGACAACAGGGTAGCCTTCCTCCTCGAGCTCGCGCCCGACGAAATCAGAGACAGTGCTAGATCCCTACGGCCGGCCTCTGAAGGTACTGGATAGGGTCGATCCAGGCGTATCTCTGATGTCGATATCCGACGGCTTGTCTTGACGTATGTTGGCTTCTATGTTGATTGTGTTGGGAGTTGATTGTCTCGTGGTGGGTGTCCCCCTGTCCTCCTAGGGGGGCTTGTATTTATACATATAGGTGTCCCCTTGTCCAAGTAGAACTAGGGAAACCAATATGGATACAATCCGAGTAGTCCTTGTCGTTTCCATGTAGAACTCTGGTTGTCTTTCCTTATCCGGAACTCCCTCGAGGTCAGTTTCCGCATAAGACATGGTATGTGGTGGATCATGCCAATATTTAGTCAACTACTATTAGGTATGTGGTATCCATAACCCTGACGATAGCCCCCGACTTCAATGCAAATGAACGAGTTCATATTCTCAACCGCAGACTTCGGAGGAACTGTTATCGAGCTCACGTGACCGTTCTCGGTGAGTCTAGAGATAACGTTAGACTTCCTTTATTAGCTTCGTGCGGGCACCGAAAGGGTTTATCTAAGTCAATCTCTGATGTCGACCGAGAAAGTACAGAGCGTACGACTAAGTCTCCCGTCTGGCTGTAATCGAGAATTTGGATTGAAGTCAAGAAATTTTATCTCGGCGGGTACACCATTTCTTCATTCCGTATTCCTTGTCGAGATCCAGCAACCGTTCTCGAGCGATCGAGGAGGCGTAGAGTCTGCGACGGAGCCTTGTCAACATTAGTCGTACTCGCCTTAGTCGATCTTGGTGTAGAACCATAGAGACATGGAGTCTTCATCAATGTCGAATAGAATTTTCCTGAAATCAATACTCAGAAAAGAATATCAAATAGAAATAGCCCCCGAGCGAACGCTCAAAGGGTGACATGTTATAATATGTATGGAAAACTAAAAATGAATTAATTTTACCGACTAATGTTTTGTGTATGAGCGTCTTCTCTCTTACCGACTTCGATCAATCAGTTTGTAGAGTCATACACTCTCCCTAGCCCCCAGCCTTGTCATCGGAGAATCGTTCTTGGAGGAAAAGGCTCTTAGACCCTTGACCTGCCTTGGTTGAACAAGCACTGATCCTAGCCCCCAGCCATGAAGTTGGAAAGTTAATTTCCGATTACACAGCTTGGTTAATATGCACGGCAAGAACTCTTACACGACCAGATCTTACATGGTCTTTCGTCTCTACAGGATCCGGCAAGGCCTTACCGGCTCTGGGCGTCCCCAGCCGAAGATCCCTTAGGTTCCTCAGAGGCCTTGTCAAGACGGCGTAAAGGGACAGTAGGATAGGTTTCAACGCTAGGTGTCGTCGTGGTAAGGGATCTCTGGGTAAAACACTTGGCGATATTGTGTACCTGCTATCAACTTTGTTGAAGTAGAGGTAGTAGGAGAAATCGCTACACCGCTGGTTGAGGACCAGGTAGTAGTCGTAACTCGACCACTTGAAGTGGAAATAGTGGGAGAATCGCTACACTGCTGGTCGAGGACCAGGGAGTAGTCGTAACTCGACCACTTGAAGTGGAAATAGTGGGAGAAACGATACATCGCTGGTCGAGGACCAGGCAGTAGTCGTAACTCGACCACTTGAAGTGAAAATAGTGGGAGAAACGCTACATCGCTGGTCGAGGATCAAGCAGTAGTCGTAACTCGACCACTTGAAGTGGAAGTAGTGGGAGAGACGCTACATCGCTGGTCAAGAACCAGACAGTAGTCGTAACTCGACCACTTAAAGTGGAAGTAGTGGGAGAGACGCTACATCGCTGGTCGAGGACCAGGCAGTAGTCGTAACTCGACCACTTAAAGTGAGGCGAGAGAGATCACTACGTTTTACTGGTTCGAGAACCAGGAGTAGGAGTCTCTTAATCACCTATAGGGGCGCTAGAGTTGGTTCATTACATGTGCATATCATGTGGCCAGCATGACTCACGTACCCAACTTATAGCATATCCAGATGTCCGCTCGCAATCATGTCGGGTGATCAAACCGACGACGTTTGCGAGGAATTATCTGTTAACAACCTTTTCTCGAGTAGTCCAACGATGGCCAGCGTTATGAGAAAGGTCGTCGGTCTTCGTTGATAGGTTGGGTGCGATAACTCCACATTTGTCGAGAATGTTCTCGATAATGGAGTGTACTCGACCATAACCTACTCGAGTGCTCAATTGTTCTTGAAAAATATTTTCTAGAAGGCAAGATATATAGCAGATAATATCGAGTATGTACTCAAAAACTGCATGGATCTTCTAGTATTATCAGGATATGACGAGCAGATGTAAATATCAGACATTATGTAAACCGTAAACAAGCATGATTTATACAGAAGATAACAGAGCGAGCCCCCAGCGTTAGACCGTAGTTGGTTTAATGTCGGAAACATCCGCGCAATAGATATTGTATAAAAAACATGCTCTAGGTAAACATAATAAATTATAGATCTGATAATGCTGTATGATCTGAAAAGGTACGATAAATTGCATAGAAAATATTGCGTATCTTTGTAGATACATGCCGGATGTATCTACGAAATTAGTAGATTAATTTGAAAAACCAATCTACCAATTACCTTATTGCGTACTCGTTCGACATCATATGATCTGACATCTTTTGGTACGCCGCATATCTTGAGGCTTGGATGATCTCGATAGACCAAGTTGTCGATGACGATGATGGTTTCGATCTAGTCGGAAGATGTACTTCAGTCGGGTTAGATCTCCTCACAGCCGAAGTCGTCGAGTAGCTTGTTGTTGGAGAATCCATCTCTTGAACCCATCTCATCGAGATCCTGAAGCACCAAAGTCCCCCTACCTGGCGCGCCACTGTCGACGTTTGATGTCGCAATTCTAGTATTTGCATAGTATGGGGATCGTCGGTGCTAGGATATATGCGAGACTGAGGTAAAAGAGATGGGGACGAGGATTTTTATACAGGTTCGGGCCCCTGAGCTATCAAGTAATAGCCCTACATCCTGTTGGCCGGAGCCGATGTTGTTTTTTATTCACCATAATCACACTAATACAATATGTGGGGTAGCCTATCTAACTGTTGTCGACATGGCGGTCTGAAGGTCTGACTCGTAGTCGACAACAGGGTAGCCTTCCTCCTCGAGCTCGCGCCCGACGGAATCAGAGACAGTGCTAGATCCCTACGGCCGGCCTCTGAAGGTACCGGATAGGGTCGATCCAGGCGTATCTCTGATGTCGATATCCGGCGGCTTGTCTTGACGTATGTTGGCTTCTATGTTGATTGTGTTCGGAGTTGATTGTCTCGTGGTGGGTGTCCCCCTGTCCTCCTAGGGAGGCTTGTATTTATACATATAGGTGTCCCCTTGTTCAAGTAGAATTAGGGAAACCAATATGGATACAATCCGAGTAGTTCTTGTCGTTTCTATGTAGAACTCTGGTTGTCTTTTCTTATCCGGAACTCCCTCGAGGTCAGTTTCCGTATAAGACATGGTATGTGGTGGATCTTGCCGATATTTAGTCAACTACTATTAGGTATGTGGTATCCATAACCCTGATAGTTATATACTCCATCCGTTTCACAATGTAAGACTTTCTATCATTGTCCACATTCATTTAGATGGTAATGAATCTAAACACATGCATTTATATGTATGTGGGCAATGTTAGAAAGTCTTATGTCGTAAAATGGAGGAAGTATGTGCCAAGATAATTAGAAAAAAGAATTATATGAGAGATAATTGATGGGATAAGTAGTAGCTATGGCAGGCTAATTAATTAACAGCGCGGTTTCAGTATCATCCGCCTAATGGCACATCACTATGTTTGAGAATGTAAATAAATAACCATCAGCAACCTTGAAAAAATATATTATTGATATACAGGGGCTATCAATCTGTGAAAGATATTTTAAGTGGGGTTAGCTATTTTTGTTCTAGTAGGGCACACAAATTAAATAAGCATATTTTTGTGTGTCAACTGATAACACAGGCATCCAGCACTAATTTTTAGATAATTAGAATTTATAAAACCTAACTTCTACATTAATGGGGTGTATACAACCACGTAAATTTCAAGCGTACAAGCTCAGTCCTTACACATAAGTTCTGTATCAACTTTCATCCGACATGTATTTCCAGAGCTACTGTATAAGTTCGTGACCATGATAGTATCTGAGATGCTTCCGACCGCTGTGACTTCTCAATTCTCATATAGGCTGTGTTTTGATCTAAAGTTTGGATCCAAACTTCAATCCTTTTTCATCACATCAACCTGTCATACACAACTTTTCAGTCACATCATCTCTAATTTCAACCAAAATTCAAGTTTTGCGCTGAACTAAACATAGCCATAATAATTTTAGTGTTTCATGTTGTATATTTTTTTATATAATTAAATTAATAAGGTGCTACGCAGTATTTAACATTGTAATGCATTTAATGAAGAAATTAAGAAAGGAATTATAGGGTTTTATTGAGACCTAGTAGTTACATGATATTTGAGATTTAGTGTGAGGATGATTTATGGAGTATTTATTTACGTATATAATTATTAATATATGTATTAGAATAATTTGGGCCAGTATACAGTTGTAGGTGACGTAGATGACTGTCCTGCATGCAGTGAGAGTGCCTTCAAAATTTGTAGCTCTTAAAAGTTTAGATTCTCACTTAGATTATACTGTGTATCCGTGTCGAATGTTTTACCGTTTATCTTATTTAAAAAATTTATAAAAAACAATTTTAAAAAAATTAGTCACATATTAAATACTATTCATGTTTTATCATCTACTAGAAAAAACACCCGTGCGTTGCCACGGGTGAAGGCTATTTTAATCTTATTATTGTTATATGGTTTAGTTAAGATGAAATTTACCGTGTTAAATTCGCTTGGATATATATTTTTGTTAGAAAATCATGAGCTGCAATTAGGAGTCCGATCGTCTCAAATTAGCATGCGAGTTTTTTAAAGAGATTTTTTATACGATTCCTTTTGTATTTCCAAAAGCGGACGAATTTAAAACCCGACTCAAATACGAATTTGTATTTTCAAAAGCGAACGAATTTAAAAACCGACCCATATACGAATGATGTACCAAAACTACCGGCAAAAACATTTTCATTTTTTATATATATATTTTTAAAAAAGTAGTCAGCAGTCTTTTTTTTCCTTTTTTTTACAGTAGAAGTTTTTTCCTTATTTTTTTCTCGCCTTTTTTTCTCCACCGGGAGTCAGACTTTTTTTTTAGTCGGACGGTTTCTTTTTACGATAGAAGTTTTTTTTTCTTCTCTTTTTTTTCCACCGAGGAGTCGGATTTTTTAAGTAGTCGGACTTTTTTTTGGATAGAAGTTGTTTTTCTTTTATTTTCTCGCCTTTTTTTTCCACCGGACGACAGAAACGTCTCTTATTTTTCGATTATTAGTAGTAGAATAATAATAAAAATACTAATCATAAAAAATTTTTAAATAAGACTTCAAATAAGACGAACGGTTAATCGTTGGATATGAATAATGTAAAACTGTATTTATTTTGGGACGGAGAAAGTAAAATACAGTAGTACACAGTCCAAAAAATAATCTAATAAACACTCAGCTTGATCCATTCTTACTAGGTGGATACTCACGTGTTGTTTTGCAAAATCGGTCAGTAGAGCATTACCATCGTGCCAATAGGGGTGAAGGAAAAAAAAGACTAAAACCAATAGAAAAAAAAGACCGAGATAGAGAAATTTGATTAAGATCCAACTAACCAAATTATGTTCGGTCAATATTTTGGCCATTAGCCTCGGTTTTTATTAGTACGTTTTTCAAACTGTTAAATGGAATATTTTTTTAAAAAAGCTTTTTATATAGATGTTATTTTAAAATATCAGATAAATTTATTTTAAAAGTTTATAATAATCAAAATTTAACTAATCATATACTAAATTACTTGTTTTCCGCATACCTTCATCTTAGGCACACTTTGGGATGAAACCGGAGATGACCTACTACTCCATAAAACCTCGGTGGAACATGATTGAGTATTAGCCACGTGTCACCTCTCCATCTATGACAGCACCAAAGTGGTGCCACTAGCTATATATGTATATATGCATCGCATCGTCCATCATGGTTGGTCTATGGATGGCTTTCAGTTGGATTATTGGACCCCGGCCCCAAGCAAAAGCAATTGCTGGCCAAGAATTGGAAATCTCGTGTATGCGCAGTGGCGACCAGAGACAGAGAGTGGAGGACGGCTGACACGTGTGACGACTCTCAGTTGGCAAATCTACATTCATCAGCAATATAAGGCCTGTTTGAGATAGCTACAGCTCCAGTTCCACCCCTCCTAGAACTGGAGCTCAGCCAAATAATTTCAGCTCCACCAAAACTGGGAGTAGAGCTGGGTAAAACTCTATCACAAAATAAACTAGAATTGTGAAGCTGGGTTTAGACAGCTCTACAACTTTACTCCAGACCCAACTTCTAGAATTAAATTTAGGAGTTGGGTCTGTACCAAACAGACTCTATTCAGCTCTTAGGCCAGTCACAATGGCTAGTGTCATTGCACGGCTACCCAAAATATTATACCATCTTCTCTCAAATGAAATCTTTTATGAAACAATCCCCACAGTGGAGGGGTTTCACTTTGACGTTTCCAAGACTAAGCAAAGCATTTAATTGATACAAGTTGCTGGGATCATTTGTACCCAAAATCCGGCGCGGCGCGGGAGAATGCGGAGGTCGCACGGCGGAGGCGGACGCAAGAGATCCGGTGAATGAAACGAATCGGCCTCAACGGGGGTTTCACTCTGTTACCGAGGACTTGGAAACGACGCTGACGAGTTTCACCAGGATGAAACTCTTTCCTTCTCTCTCATCCCCATTTCATGCAAATAATCATTTTTTATTCAGTCTTACCCCTATTAAATGTGCATGACACACCAGTGAAACCCCCATTGTGACTGGCCTTAGTGATCAGTACTGTACAACAATTGGAGAAGTGGATGCACACGTGGCACATCGGGTGCATATGCATTATGATGACGTGGAGCCCAGGTCGTACGAGGGAGACTTGGCTGGGTAACACGTGTGCGGCTGTGCATGGATCAGGGCCGGGCACTAGTCTATGCTGCATAGATCTGCATGCAAAATCTGGCATTCCCTACATCCAAGAGGCTATAATATATCTATTTTTTTTACATAATTTTCAAATTAGAGAAACATATTTATAGTTTCTATGTGCTAAATTAAATTACTGACAAGATATTAAGATGTCATTTTAGTATTGATTGGTTATATTCATGTATATAGCTTTTTATTTATATCATATGGTGGGTGAGTTAATTCCTACTTAATCTTAGTGATAAAAGAAATATGGTTCATACTTTGGATGTACGGTGTATGGATTTGTTTGGTTTGAAGCCAAGATTGATATTTGTCCTACTAAAGTGTTGATAAGTTTAACAGTGTTAAAGGGATCTATCTTTTTTCTCGAACACGCAAAAGGATTGCACGTCAATATATTAGAAGATAAGAATATTCGTTACACAACGCATTAAGCCAGACCGACTTATGCCAAAAGAGGAGGAAAACAAAAGACCAAAGGAAAAAGACTCGGAAAGTACGACTCCAACCAACTGGAAGGGGCAGAGCCCACTACTCTCCCAATAAAACCCCAAAATTAGCAATGCCAGCTAACGACCAAAGATGGCTCTATGAGCGGATGGACTGAAGGACCTCCGAGATCGGCGATACTTGGTTTGCTATCAATTTTTATCCACGCTAGCTAGCTAGTTAATTTAAATTTTATATTATCAAATTTGGTAGCATAAAAGCTTGCCAGGGTTTTAAAGTATTAAAATTTCAATGGAGCAAAAATTGGTTCCAAACCAAACCAGCATGGGGATGGATGCATGCGACAAAGAGGGACGACGTTTCATAAAAAGCTTGGGGGACCTGACCGGGCGGCACGATGGAGTGCACGATCTATCGGGTCCATCTCTCATTAATCACTCACCTGCTTCTGTTGTAGCTTCCAGATCATTCCATTTCGCCTGGACCTAGCCGTACGTAAAAGGAGAGTGAGTCTCGCGAAATCGATTGGAACCGGTAACATATCTCTTCTCTCTCTAGAATTAATCATATTTTATTAATTTAACAATTTAGAGTCGATATCAATACAATACGACGTCAAAAGAAATTTAGAAAAAAAAAATCAAATTTTATATATAACTAAAATAAAAATAGTTAGAAACATTAAAACGATACTCGGTCACAAATTTCCGTGATCATTTTTATCTCCCTCCCACCCAATAAGTGGGAGCAGGAGTGCAGTGCAGTGCAGGGAATCAGATGCAGATGCGAGGTGTGTGTTGTCGTAGAGTGGCAGCATTTGTATATGGTGAGTATAATTTGTGCCACCAGCTGCATCCCTCTCATGGCGTCGTCTCTTTCACTCTTGTTGAGACGCAGGTGCAGTGAAGATTGCGTTTTTGGAGGAAGGATGTTACGTGGCCTGCCTGCCCTGCCCTGCGATGATCAATCATCATCGTACGTGCAACATTGACACCGATGATAGATCGATGAGGATTCCATTCACTTGACGGACAAAAACGCGTGTGGTGCGGTATGTGCGCCGTGGGGCGGTCGGGGAGACACGGATTTTGACATGACAGACGCGCGCGGTGAGCAGTCGCCTCACCTGCGCTCCGGGAAATCCCTTGCGATCACAACAGTTTTTTATACTGTTCTGAATCAGTTCGGGATAATTTTAAGCTGCTCGCCCGCGTGCAGGAGCAGATGCTGATTTTTGTGGGCCTTGACGGACCTTTTTGAGGCCCACAAGAGCTTTCAGTTTGGTATACGAAGTCAATGGGCCCTTACAATTTTGGGCCAGGCCTTCAGATCTCTCAGGAGCAAGAGGCCCTGACCATACTTCACATTCCCACATAACCGCCAGAGCCATATTTACTCACCGCACCAGTTGAACACGTGAGTCTTTGACTATTCTGAGGCAAGAGCAAAGCTTAGCACTGACACTGATTCACTGAAAAAGAAAAAAAACCTAGCACTGCCAAAACCAAACCCCATGTAGCTAACCGTCGACAGTTTTTTTTAATGAAAACTGTCAAATTTTTTTACCATTGATTCCGTGTTAAGATTTGTGCTGAGATATTTTGCTATCGGATCTAAACCCTATTTTCACAAGCTAGTCCCATCATCACATGTTTATTGTAGATTTGTTCAAGTTACATTCTAGTTACATGCTAGTTATATTGTAGTTACACTATAATTACATTGTAACTATAGTGTAACTACACTATAACTACATTGTTATCTCTATATAAATTAGATATAAAGTTGCATATATTATTTTAATACATATATACAATTTATTATTATTATATTATAGTGGGCTCTAATGATCTATTAGGGGTGGGGGGGAGGTCTAAAGACCCCCCCGCCCCCATGTTGTCTCCGCCCTTGCTGTGAGGTTAAGCCAAACATTAGCACTATAGATTTTCAGTGAAAACAAAATAAAAAAAAATCAAGAAATCCTAGCTCCCCAGTAGCCCCATATTCCTCTCCATTTCCCTGCTCCGCCACCGCCAGAGCAGCTAGCCGAAAACCGAGCGATCGAGCTTCAAGGATGGTAGTGGCCGGTGTGGTCGTTCTTCTCTCAGGAGCAACGAGGCGGCGCGACCAGCTGTGGCAGTGGAAAGCTTCAAGGCTAGTTGATGGTGGCATCCAGTGCAGCCAAATCTAGCTTCCCCTGACCGGATGCGACAACAGTGATGGCACAACCGGCCGGTGGGATCATAGGCAGCAGCGGCGGTGGCACAACGAGTTCATCGGCACGGCAATACTGGTAGGTCATGGTTGTGGCTGGTGTTTTGGGGGTGTCTCGTCAGAGGTAGGGCTGAAATACACAGTGTATTGTGGAGATGAGTGGCTCTACTTACTTTTTTTTGGTTTTTGGTGTGGAGAGCAAGGGATAGTATTAGGGGTTGCAACGGGGTGGGGCGGGGGCAGGGCGGGCTATAACATCCCCGCCCTTGGCCCCGGAGTGATGAACGGGGCAAAATCTCCCCGCCCCCGGCCCCTCCGGGGACCCGCACCTCGAACGGCCCCCCGTAACCCCGACGATGAGGAGGCCAACGACAAGAGAGGGGCGTGGGGACGAGGCAGACGGCGTTGGTGCGGCGACGAGGGACACGAGGATGAGGTGGATGACGAGGCACACGGTGAACGACGAGTGCCTCGGTGACAACTGATGAGGCGATGAGGGGCACGAGGATGAGGCAAATGGCAAGGAGGACGGATTAGGCGGTGGACGGCGAGGGGGGCGGCGATGACCAACGAGGAGAGGCACGCAGACGAGGCAGCGGACGACGAGTGGCTCGGCGACGACCGACGAGGAGGGGTGCGCTAATGAGGAGTGGATAGAGAGTGGCTCGGCAATGACCGACTAGCTAGGAGATGAGACGGATGGAGAGGGGGGGCGCGGATGAGGCGGGGGACAGCGAGAAGGGGCGCGGCGGCAACGTGGCAGATGGCGAGCATGCGCAGAAATGAGGCGGCTGATGGCACGGGAGACGGGAGGGATAGGGCGGTGGCTGGGGTGGAGGCTAGAGGGAGTATGTTGGGTGAGGAGAGAGTGGAGAGATTAGGGTTAGAATTTATATGTGGGCTAGTTGGGCCTATATTTTTGAAATGGGCTGCTTTTACAGCAGTATCTTATACTCTGGGGCCCCACGAGATAGTTTTGAATCCCCACCCCCGTCCCCGCTCACCCGCGGGTGAGAATTTCAACCCGTCCCTAGTCCCGTAGGGGCGGGTACCTGCTAGGTCCCCGGCCCCAACGGGGAAATTGCCACCCCTAGGTAGTATGGATGAGGTACATGTTCCAAGAGTTAGTGAGTGATGGGACCCACCAGAGATAGCATGAGAAGTAATGAGGGTAAAATCATCTTTTACTTCTATAGTTAGCTACTCCCTCCATCCTAAAATATAACAACTTCTACTCCCTCCGGTTTCATGACGTTTTGGACAATGACACGGTCTACAAAATATATCTTTGACCTTATTTTTTTATTATAATATATTCAATAAATAAATGTATGTTTACTTCTATTATAGTGCTTTGAAAGAGAAATCTATATATGTTGTTATAGTTCCTTTAAACTAAATATTTTAAAGTTATTGATAGCCAAAGTTATGAAAGTTTGACCTCAACCTTGTTCAAAACGTCAATTACTATAGAACCGGAGGGAGTAGCCCTTAAGCTTTGTCCCAAAATATAACAACTTCTTCACCAACATTCTTTTCTCCACCAATCACAAGTCTCCACCATTCAATTTTCTCACCCACATTCACTTCTCAACCAATCATAACCTTCTCTCATTTGATTTTATTGACTTTCTTAATTAATACATATGTTCAACCATAAAAATCCTTATATTCTAGCCTGGAGGGAGCATGTAAAACAAAATTTACTCAAAGATAGCTATATTTTAGTACTAAAATCTGAATGTGCTTGGAAATAAACTTATCGATCTGTACGATAATCTCTCAACCGTAGATTAATTTTCTCCCTTTTTCTCATTTTTTAGAAGGGAGAATATTCTCAGTAGCATTTATTTTTTTGTCTTCTTTTTCTTCATAGACGGGGGAGGAATTAGGGGCTGTTTGGTTGGCTCCCAAAGTTGCCATGCCAAATTTTATGCATGCCACAGTTTGTTGGATCAAGTATGGAGGAGGGCCTATAAGAAAAAGAAAAAAAATGGAGGAGGGAAGCCCACGAGTTGTGCTGGCCTGGCCCACTGGGCCGTCTCCTGTCCAGCGCTCGCCCCAGCTAGAGTAAACTTGTAAAGGCCCATTCTGCTCCGGTGAATCTCATGCATGGGCCGGCCGCAACGCGCTGCACGTCATATGAACCAACGGTGCTCTCCCTGTTTCAAAAAGAAATAAGAAAACAGCGGTCTCTCCCATTTTGCTCCCATGCGCATTCTCATTTTTTCAGGAAAGAAAACCGCAAACCGGCCAGTACCAATTGCGAATTCAAATCAGAAAAATGGCATGAAATTTAAGCTAACAAGAAAAATATGAAATCTGTGATTAAATTTTTTTTTGAAGATCTTCGAAAAGATGACGAAAGAAGTATATACGCTTCCTTAAAGACAAAGTTAGGGATCGGAAGTCTGATCGCTCACTTAAAAATTAAACGGTTAAAATATTTCAGTTGAACATAGGTGAAGCATCAAGTTATACGTTGTAAAACAAAAGGTTTAGTCATTAAAGTATTTGAAAGAAAATATCAAACATAGTAAAACGCTATTTGAAACATTTCACTCTTACACATGAAAAATCAAATTTTAATAATTAAAAATACATATTCCTCTCATCAAATATACTCATAAAAACTTTTACTGTAAACATTTATTATCACAGATCAGTCAAATAGTTTAGGAGAAAAAAAATCATTAGCTAGCCTTATCCGAATAAGGCTAATGATTTTTTTTAGCATTTTCCATTTGTAGCCTTGTACTACATGCAGTAGGCACAGAGATCAAGTTAGGCTTGTAGGTATAACGAAATGCAGATTTAGCTAAATGGACGAGAGATGTTGTGTGTACTCGTATTATGGAGGATGAAATTATTTACCTATATCCATGAATTTGCATAGTAAACTATCTTTAATTATTAAATAAGGCACTCTTTTCTTCTTCTTTTTTTTTTAAAAAAAAGGAGTGGGAGTCATAGCCCATGGCTGAGCTTGAGTTTTCGAGCCCAAATACATGGTTTCTGGTTTGGTGCACAGGAGGGTACTTTTGGAACACCAATGAGCATATTTAATTTGGAATATAAATATTATCAAAGTTAGGTAAGGAAACTGCAGTTTAATATGAACAGTGTGTTGTTTTAAATTTTCTTATTCTTAATACACGTATGCATTTGACATATTTAAAATACAACTCGTGTGCTTGCTTTGTGGATAATACAAGTGTATTCCTATAAACTTTGTAACAACTCTAATATGTTTTGTTCAACCGACATTACAATCAGCTCTCCCACATTTTTCTCCACAAGTATTAATTAATTTGTAGTCCTTTAAAATGAATGTAGGGGCTTTCTTTTTCTATTGCTTTATGAATATAATAGGGGAATGTCTAAATTAGTCACTTTTCACCTATTGGATAGAAATTCAATGGTGGTTCATCACTTATATTACTATTACTTATTTAAACAAAGATCCTCTTTTCCTAGATATAAATGGTTGAACAATAAATTGTTCTAATAACCTAAACATAAAATAAATTGACAGTTCATACAAAAAAGAAAAAAAATGACATGTAACAATGTTCAAATTAACATAGTTAAAAATATACTAAAACCATATAATGAAAAAATTGCATATTGCATAGCACTATATATAATTGTAGACATCAATGTGTAGACATCAATGTGTAATTTTAGGTAAGTAAAAAATAATTTATTTTATCTTTGATGTCTCTGAAATTTATTAAATACCATATGGGCATCTTCTTTTTGAAGGAATGGAAGAATGGATTAATGCGACACATTTCTCGGGCTTTTAAATGGTGTATTTTTCATTAAAAAAATACTTAATTTCTATATATTAACTTCTTAAAAATTGTTTCAAATACTTTTTTCAACTTTATAATAGTTAGGTCATTCATTTATACCCTCGAATAGTGAACACAAAATCATTTAGTTACTCAACTATTCTACTATTCAGGAAGAAAAACACGGCCTCGGAATATATGTTCTCTCAATATATCTCGTGTATACCAATTAAGGCTGTGTTCGGAGGTGGGTGTTAGGAACACATCTCCCATGCATGGAAAACGGAACGGTCTATTAGGACGTGATTAATTAAGTATTAGCTATTTTTTTTTCAAAAAGGATCAATATGATTTTTTTAGCAACTTTCATATAAAATTTTTTTTGCAAAAAATACACCGTTTAGTAGTTTGAAAAGCGTGCACGCGAAAACGGGAGAGGAGAGTTGGGAAAAGAGAGTACCGAACACAACCTAAATATACCTTGGTGTCCAATACTGTTGTCAGTTGTATCTAACTGTGATCGGATATGTGTATAACAACATACTCCTATATGTCAATTAATTAGATTTTTATGCATGTCAAATAAATACATTTGTGTATACTAGTACTCCCTCCGTTTCACAATATAAGTCATTCTAGCATTTTCCACATTCATATTGATATTAATGAATCTAGACATATATATCTATTTAGATTCATTAACATTATTATTAATGTGGAAAATGCTAGAATGACTTACATTATGAAACGGAGGAAGTAGTACTTATAGCATAGCTGCGTCAGTGTTCAGACGACGATCGATCGATCGATCACCATAAGTGTCGGAATTTGTTATTTGCAAATTCTGTACAATGGAAGTTGACATATATATATATGAACTACATCAAACCAGTCCTGATCATGTAGAAGAAACTCAACTCTCGAGTTTGACTTCTCTCGCCGACAAATGGAACTGATAAAACCATTAATTAGTTATATATATAACTAAGTCTCCAAAAGTACACGCGTATTCCACTATGAACGAATAGGAAGGCATACTCTCCCAGTGAACACATATTTTTAATGTTTACGAGTACACCAAAAACATGAAATAACGTATATCATAAGCAATGATAATTTTAATTTATGAATTAAAACAAAAAGAAGAAAGAAAACATCATACAGTTCATTGTCAACTCTGCACAAAAGTAAATTAGAGAAATAACAAAAGTACTTGTCATCATGCTGATCAGAGATTAATTTGATCATGGCTCGATCCCGGAGATTATTTTTAATGAACCCGCACGATCAAATATACTGAAAAAACCTACTGAGAATTTCAGGAGCAACATGCTTAGATTCCATGTCACATGATGTTTAACTTAAATCAGGGATCACGCTGGACGTTTTAGCCTGCAAAATACCTTCTCCTAATCCGGCTGCTCTGCATCAAAATAATTAATTAACAGGCTTGGTACGATATATGATTGCATACAGCTTAATTTTCTGTTGCACACACGGTCTGCAACACTCTGCACATCGACCATTCATCAGGTGACTTGTCCAGAATTCCATGTGATATACATAAGTTCAGAATATTAAAATATGTTTACAGACAGTAATCAAAAGTTTTTCTCTTAATTGAACCCACACGGCCGGTGCATCGCATTGCGCCAACTGGCCTTTGCAGACAATATATATTAGTTTAGAAACATGTAGGTAAGAAATGCTTTTTTTCTTTGTGAAACCGATCGAGATGTGCTATTGTCAACTAGCTATTTATTAATTTAATTACTGAAACAATTATTGCACTATGCAACTAAGAATTCAAGTTAAGGAAATTAAACAGATCATATACTGGCAATTATCGTTTTTTAAGGGGCGGACTGACAATAACATTATTACAACCAAATGTTTACTAGCATATAGCAGAACTCTTGTCAGCTTTGATCGATAACATGAAGCTTGACAGAGAGATCCAAGACTGCAAATGCAAAACAAAACCAAATTAAGTACTCCTACTTCAATTCACATGCACGCTTCATAGTTAAATTTCTTTAGAAGTTCTTTTCATCGAATTAAAATTAGGATACAAAATGGCTGACACTTGTGCTCAAAATCCTGATTGATAGAGTGGCTCCATATTAATACTGCATTGGGATATTACGTTAAATTTGTTTGCTTACAAATACTATATATGACGAATACTGACGGTCTAGCTAGGGATCGAATAAACATGAATTTTTCATCTCTAGTATATTTTGTCAGGCTGCATTGCATGCTGCAACCCCTGCAGCTGCAGAACATATAATCCAGCTAAGATTCTCATTACTGCTGGGGAAACGAAGTTAATTAGTAGTAGCAGTTAACTTTTGTATATAGCTTGGTCAACTATGCTTAATTTAGTTTACATATACTACTATATGGGTAATGTGTTGTGGTCATCCACTTCCCTAATCCCTATAGCCCCTAGCTTAGTCGTCGATTGTTCCTGTAGGCTGCGACATGCGTAGACTGACTGAATGCGATGCGACAAAGACGCATCAGCAACCAACTAAACGGTTTTTGTTCCTCACCCTAGTAGTAGGGGAAAGGAATCTAACGGTAGCTGTCTTATCCCCTGCTTAGTTTAATTTAATTACTGCTTAATTACATTGGATCCAACCCCCTGCACTGTCGGATTCAATTCAGCACTTGTACAGCTCTAGATCCCCCAGCAGATAGATCAGCAGATACCAAGTTGATTGTTGTTAAATATATCAAAACTGCAGGTGTTGATCGATCATTCGTTGGAGTAGAGGTGCTATCCCATCAGATGTTTAGGACAAAACGAAGGGGAATAGAACTCTGGGTACTTGACAAAGGGCCTGTTTAGGGGAGCTTGTCCCAGCTGTAGCTTTTCCCAAAAACTGCTTCTGCTAGAAGCCGCCCCAAACAATCCACAGCTTCTGAGAATCCATAGTTACAGATTCTGAAAAATGAACTAAAAAGCAAGAAGCTGAAGAAGCTAGGTTTCAGAGCTTTTTTAGATTCTCAGAAGCTGGCTACCAAACAGCTGCTTCTCAGAATCTAAAACTCCCCCAAACAGACCCAAAAACAGCTGAGTAAAGTTATTTTTATTAACCAAAGTTTCACAATGAACTAGGACAAGCCTAACCTTCCACATAATACATATATAATTGCCATTGTTGCATTTTGAGGGACTTAATTTTAGCCAAGCCATGAAGCCGCAACTGATGGTGCATCATGCGAGATAAAGGATTGGTATGGCAGCAATTGAGTATCCTCATCACGCGAGAAAAAAAGTTTCTTTGGTATTTCATACAAAGTAAGTTAAAAAAAGAACTTTTTTTTGGGTATTTGGTGGTAAGGACTTCGGTTGTGGTGGACACCAGCCCTCGAATCCATTCTCATAACTTAAGAAGCAAAATGCAAAAATTACAGCATAACCCATGTCGTTCTTGGGCCAAAGCCAACATGGCAGCTCAAGCTGTCTAACCCCGGTCCAAAGTATAAATTAAAGATGGTAAATATATGTGATGTTAAATGAAAAGATTGGTTTACTTCTAATCCATTGTGAAACTTCAGCAAATAAAGATAGCCCAAGATAAGTACTCAAAACAAGATTAGTGCAAATATGGAAAAAGGAAAAAAAATAGATGGTACTATTTACGTCCCAAAACTTATATTTTGGGTAGAGGAGACGAATTGAATGATGAATCACCATGTATATATTAAAGTTATCAGTGTTACACATTTAAAAGTAGAGGTAGTAATACCATAAATAGTTGATATAACCAACATCTGCATCTTCAAATTTCAACTTTTTTAACTTAAGCTGTATATCAACTTTTTTAACTTAAGTTGTATTTTAAATTGAGTTTTCTTTTGCACATGCTTTGTTAACTCAAACATGATCATTACCTGTTGTATATCATTGAAACCACACAAAATCTCTTGTTCCACTTAGAACATTAATTTGGTTTTGGAACAGATCCAGTTAATTAATTGATACAACTAATGAGTGGTAATTATGAAGTGGAATTCATTTGGCAGTTGAATTCAATTCTAAGTTGATAAAGACCTGCTCAACCTTTTATTTTTTTAAAACACTAATTTGGGAATATTTTTTGGCAAAGTAATACTCATTACATAGCAACGTGTTGATCAATGGATACATTTGATTTCCAATATTCTCCGGCTGCATATAGGCTCCCCTGTTCCATAGGAAGGTTTGACTACAACATATTATATCTGGGGTACTAAATAAATAAATGTGCAATGAAACCACATGGTTGGTGATGCAAGTCAACCCCAGTATTACACAGCTGCTAAACTGTTGAATTTGCAAGCTAAGCTACTTAATCTCCATATAATAGTCTTCTTCCTCTACTCTAGCAAATTAAATTAATTAATTAAGCTATTCTCCATTTAATCCAGCTAGATCACTACCGACAGAAACTGCCCCCAAGCTGAGGCAGCCTCATGACCCACTGACACCTTGGCCCCACCATTACATGCTCTGCATTAGATCCTTCTGTTGGACACCCTATAATCAAATGATTAGCACCTGTAATTAACTAAGACAGTGTAATTAACTAAGTTGTGGTCCGACCAGGTTAACGTGTGGTCAACGACGAGAGGTCAGCCATGGCGCTTTGCAACACCATAAAAAGGGCAGCACCCGCGAGATGACGACGAGGAGACGAAGCAATTCAAACAGCCAAGAAGAAAGAGGAAGAAGGAGCTCGCGAGATCGCTAGCTAGCCATGGTGGCGGCGATGACAATGTGCGCCGCGGTGGCGGTGCTCCTCGTTCTGACGTCGACAATGGCGGCCGCCGCCGGCGATGGCGATGGCGATGGCGGTGGCTTCGACTACAAGAAGGCGCTGCACAGCGGGCTGCTCTACTTCGAGGCGCAGCGGTCGGGGCACCTGCCGTACAACCAGCGGGTGCGGTGGCGCGGCCACTCGGGGCTCGCCGACGGGCTGCAGCAAGGGGTGGACCTCGTCGGCGGCTACTACGACGCCGGCGACAACGTGAAGTTCGGCCTGCCCATGGCGTTCACGATGACGATGCTGTCGTGGGCCGCGGCGGAGTTCTGGGACGAGATCGCCGCCGCCGGCGAGCGGCGGCACGTGCTGGAGGCCATCAAGTGGGGCACCGACTACCTCGTGAAGGCGCACACCGCCGCCGACGAGCTGTGGGCCGAGGTCGGCGACGGCGACACCGACCACTACTGCTGGCAGCGGCCGGAGGACATGACGACGTCGAGGCAAGCCTACAAGGTGGACCGCGACAACCCCGGCTCCGACGTCGCCGGCGAGACCGCCGCCGCGCTCGCCGCCGCGTCCATCGTGTTCCGCCGCTCCAAGCCCCGCTACTCCCGCCTCCTCCTCCGCCACGCCGAGCAGCTGTTCGACTTCGGCGACAGGTACAGGGGCAAGTACGACAGCAGCATCGGCGAGGTGAGGGCGTACTACGCGTCGGTGAGCGGCTACGGCGACGAGCTGCTGTGGGCGGCGCTGTGGCTGCACCGCGCCACCGGCCGCCGCGGCTACCTCGACTACGCCGTCGCCATGGCCGACGAGCTCGGCGGCGTCGGCTGGGCCGTCACCGAGTTCAGCTGGGACGTCAAGTACGCCGGCCTCCAGATCCTCGCCGCCAAGGTGCTCATGGACGGCGGCGACCACCCGGCGGCGCACGCGGCAACGCTGGAGCAGTACAGGTCCAAGGCGGAGCACTACCTCTGCGCCTGCCTCGGCAAGAACGCCGCCGCCGGCGACAACGTCAACCGCACCGCCGGCGGCATGCTGTTCGTCCGCCGCTGGAACAACATGCAGTACGTCACCAACGCCGCCTTCCTCCTCACCGTCTACTCCCGCTACCTCCGCGACTCCGGCGGCGACACCATCCGGTGCTCCGGTGGGGCTATGGCAACCGGCGACGAGTTGGCGGCGATGGCGAGGGCGCAGGCGGACTACGTGCTGGGCGACAACCCGGCGGGGGTGAGCTACATGGTCGGGTACGGGCGGCGGTTCCCGCGGCGGGTGCACCACCGCGGGGCGTCCATGGTGTCGCACCGCGCGGACGGGCGGTTCGTGGGGTGCGTGCAGGGGTACGACCGCTGGTTCCGGCGCGGCGGCGCGAACCCGAACGTGGTCGCCGGAGCCATCGTCGGCGGGCCGGACGACCGCGACAGGTTCAGGGACAGCCGCGACAACTACATGCAGACGGAGGCGTGCACGTACAACACCGCGCCCATGGTCGGCGTCTTCGCGCACCTGCACGCCCAGAAGATGGCGGCGAGGACTGCTAATAATAATGCCGATCGATCGATGATTAAACGAGTGGATTGAACACCAAGAATTTTAGTTGATTATTAGGAGGGGTTTTGGTTGGTTTTTGGGTTAAGGTTTAATTTGGAGTGTTAGAATTTTGATTAGGGATGTGTAGGTTTGTGGCATTGTTGCATGGCTGAATAGGCCGGCACTGTAAGTTTGCATGTGTAGCTATTTTTTGCATTTAGTAGTAGTGTGTATGTAATTGCATGTTGAAATAGATGAAGTTTTTGTTACAAAAGAAAAAGGGGTTTTCAAGGGATTTGTATGCTTCAAAACTCAAAACATATAAAAATGGCAGTTCCGTTATGGAAGAGAAAAATTTTAGAATCTTCCAATTGCTCGTCATAACTGACCATGCATATGGTATCTGAATTCCGAAAGCAGAGACATACATACTCACAAAATTCCGATGTATCAATCTGGAAATCTGCTGCCTATTTAAACATAGACCACAAAACATGTTCATGAAAGAAAAGAAAAAAAAATCTCTGTCTCTCCGGATTTGAGTCCTAACATGCTGCAGCCTGCATCTGCATGCATAGTTGGATAAAAACCCAGATCGACTAAAACAAAACAAAACCGGATCTGGACGTGCATTTGAACCGTTTTGGACCGGGTGAACCGGACGGTTTTCAGGACCGGACCGGACGTTAAACCGGTGAAGCCGTCGGTTCACGGTTTGCATGGTCCGACCGGTTGGACCACCGGCTCAACACGGGTCAAATAGATTCACATATTTATTAAAATCGTCAACGAGTGCATAGCTCAGTGGTTGAAGATTGCTGAAAGCACAGGTCGGTAGTTCGAGTACACCGCGCGTCTCTTTTTCCCTTAATTTTCTCCTCTCTCCCATCCCACGTTCCAGCTGCATGTTACCGGTTTATTCTCCCGTCTAATGTCCGGTTTTTCTCCGTATCATACCTAAAACCGGCGGTTCAACCGGATTTCCTCCGGTTTGAATGCATGGCCGATCTTTTGACTGGACCGGACCGGTCTTAATAACTGTGGTTTTGGCCCGTCTCCTCAAGTGAATGACAGCCATTGGCCATTTTTCTTTTCTGAAACTGAGCACCCTGCAATTTTTCTTCAAATTCTGAACTACTTACTCCCTCCATTTCTAAATATTTGACGCCGTTGACCTTTTTAAATCTGTTTGACCGTTCGTCTTATTTAAAAAATTTAAGTAATTATTAACTATTTTCCTATCATTTGATTCATTGTTAAATATACTTATATGTATACATATAGTTTTACATATTTCACAAAAATTTTTGAATAAGACGAACGGTCAAATATGTGCTAAATAGTCAACGGCGTCAAATATTTAGAAACGAAGGGAGTACTTTGCAGTCAAGGCTTTAACTCAACAGGATATTCTACAGTGCATTTCCAAGGCCACAAGCGCTACTTCTGAAACATTGAACCTACTAATTCTAAGGTCAAAGTAAAAGACATGACAGATCATAGCAAGTCTTTCTGAAACTGATCAAGATGCCACTGAGAAATGCTCATGAAGTTTCAGCAAATCGTCAGCTGCCTAATGGTGCAGTGGTTCCTCACATGTGGTATGTTTGTATGAAGGGTCCATGTATGATTGGGAGAAGATAACATGATGCAAATTATTACTGAAGGCTAATGATCAGCACTATTATGGACTGTTCAAGTTTTCAACCATCTGCACATGCACGCAGAATTATCTCCAGGGTTTTTATTGAAGTTATGTTTGACTATCTACATATACCATGTTCCATGTACATGCCATCTTTCAGATCTGTAGCAGCTGTCTGCACTTTGTGGTGTTCTAAGGGATCATGCTTCAGACTTTCAGTACAGAGCTTTGTAGATTCCTCAGCTTCGGCTTGAGCTTGTGTTATTTATATACACCTTGTATGCAAACTATGTAAGATTGACAGAACATTGTCAGATATGCGCGCGTGTAGCTGTGTATCCGTGGAAGGGCATTGATTTAGTGTCATGAATGGATAGATCTCCTGATGGGACTCTGCAAAATTCATCAGTTATCGTCTTCGATGTGGCTGGTCTCCAAGACATAGTCCCTCATGAGCTTTGTGTTGGCCTCATCAACCATCTGCAGACAATGGAAGAACAAAAATTAGGTAAACAATGGAATAAACACTAGCAGCTAGGTGCATTAGGCAGGACTGTTCTCAACTTCCTACTTAGGAGACTTCACGAGGTCCTGTTCTTTTCAGCTCATTCACCGAGTTATTGAAACAGATTATTTGCTTCACGCTTTGAAATATGTTTTCTCAAAAAAAAACTTTCTTCTACTTATATTGATTAGACCACAATTTTAAGCTATTTATTAAATTTATTTTCTTAAATATCTAATTTATTCCTTATAATCAAGTAGATAATCCACACAATAATCCACTTAATAATATTCATAAGTGCCTTGCGCCTCATATGGCCATGGCATGATTGGAAGTTGTCTGATAAAGCATGGGTGGGATCTAGTACACCATATGACGACATCGACAAGCTCCTCTTTGCTGCAACAACCACCATAAAAATTGGAGACGGGGCAACTACTAGCTTATGGGAGTTGGCCTGGTGGGAAGGGAGGTTGAAAGACGTGGCGCCGCTAGTCTACTCAGCCTCAAAGAAAAAGAACCTATCGCTCCAACAAGCACTGCGGTCAAATCAGTGGCTACTCGACGTGACCCTTCCAACGGATACAGGATAGACAACGGAACTGATCGACCAACTTGTAGTGATATGGAGCACTACCTAGACAGTTGAGTTGTCCGAGCATGAGGAGGACAAAATAACATGGAAACTCAACAATCACGATGAATACACGACAGCGTCGGCATACAATGCGCAACTTCTCGGCACAACGGCCACCAACTTCAACACCCTAATTTGGAAACCTTGGGCCCCACGAAAATGTAAAACCTTCGTCTGGCTGGTCATTCAGAACATAGTTTGGACTTCAGAAAGACTAACTACTAGGGGGTGGTCGAATGGCTCCGTCTGTCCTCTGTGTCGCTAGGCCCAGGAAACGGCCCTCCACCTCTTGGTGAATTGCCGCTACACAAGGTGAATTTGGGAGGCTATGGCGAACTGGGTGGCATGTAGTAACTTGCACCCTAACCCGAGGCAGCAAGCTTCGTCAATCCTAGAATGGTGGGAAATAATCACAAGCACCAAAGAAGCCCCCAAGAAGGCCCTCCGTTCGTTGACACTTTTGGTCATCTGGGAGATTTGGAATGAAAGAAACCGTAGAACCTTTCAGCAAAAGGAACTCTCGTCGAATGGCTTGCTGACGAAAATCAAAGAGGAGGCCAGAGAATGGATCTTAGCAGGAGCATAACATCTGGGAAATTGGCTTATAACATAGTTTGTTAGGACCTTTGGTCCTGTTTTTCCATTTATACTGTACAGTTTACTCCTCTATTAAATAAAATTGGTGGCTCGCTAATTCGTTCAAAAAAATAAATCAATCAAATAGGATATTAGTTAAGTTAACCAGAAAGGGAAGAAATATATGGTAGTTTTTTTTCTGTCTGCAAAATACAGATAACTAAAATGGAATATTAATCTGACCTTGAAAGATAACCTTTTCAGATTATCCCACTCGAAATCATGCTTGACATAAGCAGATCGGACCTGCAATTGTATTAGTTAATCCGGCGGGAGAAAGGTAATCAAAAGGTTTAAGTTCAGAAGATGACATTGGTAGTTGGTGACAGTGCCCACCTCCAAGATCCTCATTGCTGTCCCCAGGGTGAAAACAAGATATTAAGACGTCAGTAATCTTTATGGCAGAGTTGATCATTCACGTAAGGTGGGAATTGATAAGATTAGAAAAACTCAGGAACGAAACATGGCAGGATGCAAATTAAGTTCAAAACTATTTCAGGAGTTCAAATAAGTGTTTTATCATCATTACCTAGCTGCTTGTGCCTTGGAGACTCGCGGATCAACTTCTTGCAGAAAGTATCAGCGTCGTTGAGGGAGTTTCGGTTCACGAAATCCATCAGCTCACCATATGCTTCCCGGTTGTAACTCTTTATTGATGATACAAACACGATAAACAAAGAGCTATCTAATCAGATCTCCAGCAAGACATAATATCTCTCTCTAAAGAAAAAAAAGGAACGAAGATAACTTGTGTATCAGAGTGTCACAAAGCATTATGTACAAAGTTTAGAGCTATTCTCTCCATCCCAAAACAAACAAATATAGTATAATAAGATGCTCAGAACCGTAGTTGTGTCATATTCTGTGCTAGTTTGTTTATTTTAGAACGGAGGGAGTAACATTAGATACAACTTAACAACATTTGTTATTCCTTTTTATGCCGGTTGAATTTTAGGATGAAACTTTGGAAGGAAGCAATGAGAAGATAAAATAGATGGAATGAAGAGTAGGTACCTCAAGCTGTGTGAGCACAACCCTGACAGCAATGTAGTTGAAGAAGTGCTGCAGGTTTCTTGCTGCCTTCTTCTCCGGCGATCCCTCTCCGAAGCCTGGACCGACAAACCCAAACCCACACCACATGTAAGTAAGCCCACACAATGGCACAAATCCAAACCCAAGAGGCCCAAAACATCAAACGCTGGCCCAGCTTACGTCTCTCTCATCTTCATTTTCGAGGTTAAACGTGTCTCTCCTTTTTATAAACAGGAAAACTCATTTTTGTCACCTAAGTGGATGTACAGTTATTCTTCACATGTGTTTTAAATGGTTATGAAAAATTACAATAATAATAATAATACAGATAATTGTGTGGTGTATCACTACACCAACATGTAAATACGTAACAAGTTGAAGAAAAATAACAAATCTGGCTATGACTATGAATAGTACTAGTACTACTTAGGGTGTAGTAATTTGTTTTTTTTCTTATTGTGTGGATTAAATTTGAAATTATTTTTTTTCAGGATGACAGATGACTAATGTGATTAGCATATTTGAGGCAAACTGTTCCTTTAGTTTTGACAAGAAAACTCAATAAAACTGTTTCATGTCAAATTGCCAAAACTGGCTGGTGGTTCGAAATGGTTATGCAAAACTGACGCAAAGCAAGTAAATTATATGATTCTGTTTCAAACATTGCGACTAAAAAAATTAAATTGTTAATACTCTCTCTCCGTTTCATATTATAAATCATTTTAACTTCTCTTCATTCAATATTATAAGTCGTTTGGACTTTT
The DNA here is from genome assembly GCF_034140825.1 of Oryza sativa Japonica Group. Lineage (NCBI taxonomy): Eukaryota > Viridiplantae > Streptophyta > Magnoliopsida > Poales > Poaceae > Oryza > Oryza sativa. Next base: position 20,561,430 of record NC_089042.1, on the reverse strand, counting down.
TTTCTTAGCTAAATTTCTTTAGATTTGTCTTAAGTTAATAGAAGAAATTAGTAACATCTATAACATTAAATTAGTTTGATTATATATATAACATTAGATATTTTTAGATATTATGTTTGTTTTGGGATAGGAATATTACTATATTTCTTATAAACTTAACTTAAAAATATTACTATATTTTTTATAAACTTAACTAAATTTAAATAAGTTAAAAAAAGTTGAAGCTAACAGTATGAAATGGAGGGAGTAGTGGCGTAATTAAGAGGAGGGCAGACAAATAATTACCGGGTACGTACATCTTGCTGCACCGCGGCGGCGTCTCGAGGCTCGAGAAACGCCGGCGCCGGCGCCGGCGCACCTCAGTCCCCCACAACGGCCGCTCTTGGTCGAGGAGGAGGACACGCCGGCGAGCTCCGCCGCCGGCGGCGACTCCGGCGGGATGGAGGAGGGCGACGGCGGCGCAGCGAGGAGACGCCATGGCGGGCAGTCGCGTAACGATGCTCCCTCCCCGCGCAGTCGCGGCAGCCAAAATGCTGAGCGCCGGCAGCGAAGGAGATTGGTTGATATTTTCCGACGGCGGCTAAATCTGAGCCATTCGTTGCGGCCATCGGAGGATATTTTAGGCAGTAGATATTTGTTTTATTTTTCAGTGGGATTTCATTAATTTCCTGAAAAATTAGTATCTGCATGTGGGTTTGGAAACAGAGCATGTTTCATTTTATATTAACTAGGAATGTAGCCCGCGCGTTAGTTCGTTAAAAACATGCTTGACAAGTTAAATTGATATGTTTTTTTCATTCTTTTTAATTGAATGTTCACCGTCTTGCTCTTTTCTTATGAAATATTAAGAATTTATTAATTAATGAATATATTTTATGTGTATCAAGCTATCCTTACCTCTAGTCCATATGCATGTAAGTATATTAATTCTTGCACAACATCAATCTATCTATGATACGTGGCACCCATATGATATTTTTCTAAAAATACCTATTCAACAGGAGTAATAAAATGTAAATTTAATATGAAAAATATAACTTTTAAATATGAAAGGCCATCAATTATGCAATGCTATTAGTGGCTTATATACACGCAAGAGTAAAAACCCATGACACATTGGAATTTAGGATATCACATAATTATCATTGGCTCTTGTCTCTTTATATATGTGAAGGTAAATATGACTCATTTAAAACATATATAAAAAATTAAATAAAAAAATATTGTTAGGACATAAAATGAGATATTTTGTATAGTTAAGGGAGTACACTGATTTAAGCTCGGTGTAACTGATCTATATAATAGTATGAGTAAAAGCATTGTGATGAATATAATTGTTCAAACGATTAAAAAAGTTGGATAAGAGACTTAAAATTATTTGTGCTAATATGTGATAGTCCGTATGTGAAATAACATTAGCAATGCATGCTAGATATTATAACTCATTCATTGTGTCCTGCTCTGATGCTGCTAACTTTCTATTTCTTTTCTCAAAGTATTGCATTTTTTCCATTGCTAAAATAAAAAGTTTCGTGAGGTCCAATTTAATTGTGCGATGTGGAATACAACCCATATGCCATTTCATAAAGATTGTGCGAGGCTCCACGTAGTTCGATGGAAATATGATTTGATGTCTAAACATAACTGCTCACGTGTCATTGCTTTTAAAATGTAAAATTTTTGTTGATATCATAGATTGAATATTTTTCTATAAAATTATATTAGAGTTATAATTTATTTGCTCCAAACTGACCTTTTTTTTAATAATTTTAGCTAGCTTGTAGTGGGCATAAATTAGTGCTTATCATCTTTCCACTTCTAAATTTGTGTTACATAGTTAGGCATTTTTTATGTTCGTGCCAATTTATTATGTCTGCTACAATCATATATATAATTATACACTTAACCCTCACTAAGTATAGTTAATGTTATTTTTCTCATCTCTCAATTTCTAGCACCTCGATGATTAGTCTGGTCGAAAGCTCTCTCTCTTGTTTCTTCTTTCACAAAGCCATACCACCTTAGTTTTGTCTTATGATGTTGAATCTATATTTGATCTAAATTTTCAAAGCACATAATCTTAACTGTGTTTATAGCTTTTGTGGATGATTAACTAAAGATGCAAACTGTACAAAGTAACATATAAGATTACGTTATTTAGCTACGAAATAAATTTATTTTGTACTATGTTTCTGTCATTATCATACATCATTTATGCGGTAACGTTGCCTTATACAGGGTTTTATCTAATTAGGTTAGTTGTGACTTATTTTTCTTGATTATCATCTCATGCTATGTTAAGCCATACTTCCTCCATGCATGATACGATCAAATTTCCTTGTTCTGTTCATTGGTCACGTCAAACTTTGTTTGTGCTTATTCATTGATGTTTCATATCTTAATTTATATGCAGTGAACATATACAAAAATTGATTTCGATGGACTGCAACACTGCATTACGATTAGGCTGGAAGATTTTATCATAAGAATGATCTCTTTCTCTCTCCCTCATTAACGGAACACACGCGCGGAGTATGTGTGGTTGACTCATGGATAGCGTCATCAAGTGACAGAGCACGGTGTCATCTTGAATTTTTTAAATAGGTTAAGATTAAGATTAGATCTAGTGATTGAAAATATTGGCCCTACCAATTTAAAGAAAAAAATCAATGGTTAGATGTTTTTCTTTTTTTTTCTTATAATTTCTGTGTTTTTTTTTCATAATTTATTAGAGTACCATATGGTGGTTTAGGAGCGTTTGTCGAATTGCCACGTGGTGATTTAGGAGCGTTTATAGAATCTAAATTTAATATTTGTGTAATATGGTGCTTAAAAATCTGCTCTTAAAACATTTATATTAGAAGCCTGAGCTATTTATATGTAAATGGATTCATCAATTAAAGTTGAATAGTTAAATTAGAGAAAGAAGGAAGGAAAGTGGGAGGGATGTATGTACGTAGTCACCGTGAGGGGGAGGAGGTCCAGGAGGAAAGGGCGGTGGAGATGATTTTTTATGGGTTTTGGGATTTTTTTTAAAAGATAGATCTGACGATATAAAATATTGGGTCCACCGTATTAACTGAAAATCGATGGCTAGATGTATTTCTTTTTTTCTTATAATTTCTTCGATTTATCTGATTTATTGAGTGGCGGTTGTTGTAAATAATCGACACATATAAGGGCAGCCACGTGGCATGATGGTCCATAATTGGCACCTATAAGTCGGTATAGGTGCCGATTATTGGTACAAAACCGGCACCTATACATATTATAGGTGCCGATTTTATAATCTAACACCGATGACTGAAGTCATACGTGTCATTATCTGGGTGTCTTTTAGAAAAACCGGCATGTAAAAGGGTTTCTTGTTACCTATGTTGTAGTTGAATGTGCTCCCAGTAAAATTATTGATTTAACCCCAGTCCACCTGGTCATCTTGTATGAGCACAGCTACTAATTAAAATCTTTGTGATTAGCCGGCTGGTTTGCAAGCTCATTGGATGATTTTCAAGCAACAGTGTAGAAGAAAAAAAAATATCGATGTTTTTTTTGTCACAACTCCGTAATAAAAAAAACGTTCTCAAACTACTGGATTGACGTATGAAAACCAAGCAGTTTTTATGGTTTTATTTATCGGTAATATTGGTTCACAGTGATGACCCCACATCCTTTTTTGTTTGGCTCCACCGCTGATGGCAGGTATAGATCTAATCTAACGGTACAGAATAACGGGCCCATCAATTTAAATGAAAATCGACGGTAAGATTAGACTCTGCCAAGTGGCGGCCTAGGAACGTTTGTAGGAGCACCACGTGGTGGCTTGGGAGCGTTTGTAGAAAGTTTAATAGACTTTTAGTTTATAATAGATAGAGAGATTGAGTATCCAGCTTTTCAGCAAGAGTTGAAATGGTGTTACTGAATCGAGTTCTCGAGTTGAAATGGCAATGACCAAACTCCAAGTCTTTAGTTTGAAAGGTTAAAATAGAGCACGGATTTTAGTGTTAAAATTCAAATATGTGAATTAAAAGTTGTGTCCAATGGAAGATCAATGAGCATGTTTTTCGTCGGTGCGTTTCAATGTAAATAATTTCCATATAAATGTTTTCTAAAATTAAATAAATTTATTTTTAAGTCTTTATAGTGCTTTAATATTTAACTAATCATACATTAATAACTCATCTCGTTTTGCGCAGTCTAAAATCAAACCCTGAACATGCCATAGTTAGTACTACCTCCGTCCTAAATTATAGGACGTCTCATTTTTTTTTAAAAAAAATAAATTTGGTAGCTTTTGACTAATAATCATACTAATTATATCTATACTAAGCATTATACTAAGCATTATACTAAGCATTATACATGTTATATCACTGGATTCGTATTTTGAAGTACTTTTATGTGATGCTAATTTCATATTTGTTAGGAACATAGAATATAATAAAATACTAGTTATTAAAGACCGTGCAAAAAATATAATCCTTATTAGAACAGATAGTACTTCCCCTATTCGTTTTTATCGATTCCACAGTATACAAGTCACTTTCTGATTGATCGTTGCATTTTGTCCCTTTGTTTCGTGTGCACACAGCCTTAATTCAATCGTTAGGACATGTATAAACTCTAGAGCATCTAAGAACTAACGTCTTACAACAGCTGAAACAATATGGTCTCTAATTATTAATGTACCAAAATATTTTTTTTACTCTTCTTATTTTTTTACTCCATCAAAGAATCCTCACTGCTAAAATTCTGCTAAAGAGACACTGGCCCTGTGATTGGATCTGTAGCCTTTGTAGAAATGCTTTCAAAAATACGACTCACTTACAGCAACAGTTTGGGACAAAGTTTGTCAATGGCAAGGACACGATTTAGCATCACAGATTTCCTCGACAAACAATTTGTCGAACTGGTGGGAGACACTCTGTAACCTTTCCCCGATAGCCAAGAGGAAGAAAATAATTGGAGATCTCATAACCTGGTGGAATGTTTGGCTAGAACGTAATCGCCGGATCTTCCAGCAAATCCATCGAAACGAAGAACAAGTTGCTTTCGCTGTAAAGGAAAATATAGGGCAGATCAATCTAGCTTCCCAGACCCTTTAAAGGAATGTGGTTATCCCTAGTTGCCAATCCTTTTCTCGAGATTATGTAATATGCTCTTTCTCGAGTTGTACCCTAATTTCTGTCTCTCCCTATGCTGTTTTTGCACGTTTGTTTATTCCTTTTAATATATTCGGCAAGTCTTACCGCTTTTCACCGTATTTCTCTTTTCTCCTCTTTCTTTCTTTCACATCACCAAATTTATTTGCATGACAATAGAGAAAGTCTACTAATAAAAACCGTTGTACGTGCCCTTAGCCATGCTTGCGTGAAAATCAGACGATGTTATGTTTCCCTAAGATAAGATTAGTACAGAAATTAAATGCATTATGAAGGTTTAAGCTCTCCTTGGTATCACTGAAAAGATATATACAATGATCATACACGAATGGAGGGAGTATTGCATGAAACACAATGTAAATGCTATTTTAAACCTTTATATTCCTTTTTAGAAGCATGCCTGTTGGAGTTTTTCATATTATACTCAACATTAACCAATGCCCAAACAATACAACAAATAGGTAGATGGATAGCAAATCGGTAGAATACTCAAAAACAACATAATTATCATGAAATACAAGATTTTGCCAGAGTTCCATGAGAAAAAAAAACACAGAGATAAACGTACTGCGGTTATGTGCCTAACAATATTCGAGGTCCTACTGACATTCTATCTTCAACTAACAAGTTATTCAAAGGCCTATGAACGCTTCACCGGTCAATTCCCGTTAACTGTTTTCTTCTTGAAACCCAAATTAGCCATTGATCAAGAGCACCTAGAGCAATAGTATAATGGAATGTACTCCCTGCAGCTGAGAAAACAGAAGCCCCAGGACCAGAAAACTACGAACTGATCAACCACCCTGTGGAGGTGGCGGCGGCATTCGGCTCGGAATGCGGCGGCTCCCCGTGTTTGTTCCAGCAGCAGATGGATCAACATCTTGTGATGGATCAAATGCAGATTTCCATTCGTCTCCAGACTGGCCACTGCTCCCTGGATTACTATCTGAAAGAGGTAAGTTGGAAATTCAGTGAGTTGGTAACGAAAGCCAATCATGTGATCTGATTTTACGCTGAGAAGAAATAAAGATAGAAGAGAATAATGAGTCACAGAACATTACAGTCGAATATACTAACTGTAAGATTCGTATTGATTACTATTTCGTAAGAAATGTCCAGGGCTATTCCTTGGGGCAGTTTTCATGCATCTTGCAAGTGGTTCCCTAGTCTATGTCAACTAATGAGGAACAAGGATATGGTTACCTGATCCAGCAGAATCATTCGACCAATTAGAAGTAGCTGAGCGATTATCATGGATACGGAGCAGACGAGTAACCTTGGAAAGAAGTGATGATTGCTTTTTGATTTTTTCACGCCTGTGCTTCACACTGTGGTCCTCCTGGATTAGCTCTTCAATCCTTTCTACGCTTCGCATGCTAACCACAAATGACAATTGTGAACTAGACATAGTTAACACATTGTTAATGAAACAGAGGGTGTGTTTAGTTCCACGCTAAAATTGAAAGTTTGAAGAAAAAAGTTAAAAGTTTATGTGTGTAGGAAAGTTTTGATGTGATGGAAAAGTTGGAAGTTTGAAGAAAAAGTTGGGAACTAAACAAGGGCAGAGTAAGATAGGTGCATTTTTGCTGTCAGATCAATAATGCCACATAATGGTTACAAAAGGAGCAAGAACTATGAATTGGGCCACTAAAAACAAAGTGTTATACTGAGTTCAATCTGTGTATCAATTAGCTCCAACCTTATCGAAGTATAGAGCTGATTAAGCATGCCTTCCTTTGCCTTCTCAACTTGGCAAAGAACCACAGCCTGCTCAACAGGATCAATGATATTAATGCAAGAAGCTAGAAAGGAGACCAGGAAAGCTTAAGCAAGACACCAGACATGCTTAACTTGGGGACATTTGCCGCAAGACTGCTGAGAACAGCTTCCACATACCCACGGACTTCTTGAGATATCCATTTAAGCTCTTCCTCAGGATCTACTGGCTTTCTAAGCATCGTGTCCTGAAAATAGGAAAGGATTACAAAAACGATATACTAATTAATCCTTTCTACTCTAGAAGATGATTTTCAAAATCTTTTCACGATGAACTTTTTGAAGAATAAAAGAAGGATTCTGACTTACTAGAGAACCATCCTTTTTAGAAGTGGACATTAGAGAACCATCCGAATGGCTTTGCTTCATTGGTAAACCACTCGTTGCAGAAGCTCCTTTTTGGTCAACAATGCTCCTAATCTTAGTAACCCATTCAGTTTTTTCCGCCATACTTTCAGCCTTCAGTATAATAGCCTTGTGAGCTGCCACGGTAATTAATGAACAGGTGAAGACTAAGAAATGAAACAACCTGGTATAAATGAGAACTGATTTAAATGTACCTTTTAAAACATTTTTATAAGCAACCTTATGGGTAATCTTGAAAATGAGACCAGGAGTTCCAATATCTGGCACATTTGGCTTTTTAGGATCTTTAAGGCTTCTCGTAGGATCTTCCTCATCTAAAACTTCCTCAAGATTGCACTCCTGTAATTTGAAAACATTAAAAACTTTAACAAGCAAAAGCCAGTACAAATCTAATGTAGCGATGACTTATCATGGGATTCACACCAAAGGAAAAATAATCTACTGACGGTCAGTTTGCTCTAGTGCTATGGAATTGAGTTAGAGCTAATTATTTTTCTTTTACTTCACCAATCAAAATGTTTTCAACTAATGCTTAGATCCAAAAATAGAAATAAACTGGTGCTTTGGAGAAATGCAAAATGGTAGGTTTCTTCTGCCTTTATAGATTTACTGGCACAACCGAGAATCCATCTACGTGCATGACATCATCACATTCATCTCGAGAAAGTTACTCGAGCGATGAGAAGAATCACAAGCAAAGAGCACTGAAGATATGTACCTCCAAATTGATGACGCCTCGAAAATGCCTCTCCTCTTGTTTCTTGGTGTAACCAAGCTGGATAAAATTCATTGTCCCATGATCAAAGTAGTAAAAACCCAGTGAAAATTTGAAATGACGTTACGGGATGTAAGATGCTTAAACAGAAAGCCAACCTTTCCACTTCTCTCATTTAGAACAAACCAGCGGTTACTCCAGTCATTTGCTTTTGCACGTTTTTTGAAAAGGAAACCTTTGATATAGGAAAAAAAACTATTAAATAAGAAAATAAACCTGTTGGAAACTTTAAAAAACATAGATTTAAATTAGAGTAAATTATGCTAATAGGCATATACTTTTGACTATTTCTACGTCCAATAAATAAGCTTTAAACAAACTGCCATATGTCCTAAGACTATACCAGCAGTAATTTCTCCTGCAGGTCCTAAGACTTGTAAATTTGATCCTTCTTTTGTTTGGGTTTGTGGACTTGTGGCCTGACAACATATAACGAAAGCCACACGTTAACTGGGGAAATAGCATGATGTAGAATATTACACACACAGAAGTAATGATTAAAACATATGGCCAAGGAAAAAATATCTGTACGAAAAAAAAGTTCAATGTAAAGGTAGACACAATATACAATATACAGAAGCGTACTTTGCTAGGTTCTGCATCTGAAACCTTCTTTGTTGAGCGACTTTTCAGCTCATCTTCGTGACGTTGCCTTTCCATTCTGCATGTAAAACCTAACACGTATACATCAAGATAGAAACAAAGCCTTCAAAGCAATAGGAAGCAAAACTAGACGGTGCAAGACAACATATGCAAAACTTTGTAGATTGAAAGAAACAGGAAAGACCATGCACCAACATATACAACAATCAAACAAAATTTCTTAAAAATTTCAACACAGATATGGTTTATATCCATCCGTACAGCATAAATTTAGCACAGATGGTTGAGCAAAACATCCAAACTGGCTGAAAATGTACATTTGGCAAAAAAAAATGCATTTAATTGTGGTTGCCCATGCTGCCTAAGTATGACTACATACTCTCTCCGGTTTTAACAGATAACGCTGCTGACTTTTGGATATGTATTTGACCATTCGTCTTATTAAAAAAATTATGTAACCATCATTTATTTTGTTGTGACTTGGTTTGATGAGTTACATTTTTTTCATATTTACACAGAAAAATTGAATAAAATAAAGTGTCAAACGTAAGGTCAACGAATCATCTACTTAAAAAACTAAGGGAGTAATATATTATTTTATTATTATGAACAGCAGGCACTTATCATGCGCATGTCCAAGGAACTTTCATGTCACACACATACCCCCAGACATGGTAATTCTGCATTGTTAGAGACTGTCCACTACTCTGATGGTTAGAGAAATGTGGCTTATGTTGGTTAGGGGAAAAATGTTAAAAGTTGAAAAAAAACGAGTGTTAGACATGCAGACAGCTTTCTCTTAGTAACCCAACCTTGTAGTATGCCAACTAATGTTCAGTTCTAAACTGCAGACTTGGCTGGGCTGAGCTGAATTGGTAGCAGTTTGAATAGTACTCCCTCCGTTTTAGGTTATAAGACGTTTTGACTTTGGTCAAAGTCAAACTACTCTAAGTTTGACTAATTTTGTAAAAAAAAAAGTAGTAATATTTTTAACCCAAGACAAATATATTATAAAAATTTATTCAATTATAGATTAATAAAACTATGCTGGTGTTGTAAATATAACTACTTTTTTTACAGAGTTAGTCAAACTTAGAGTAATTTGACTTTGACCAAAGTCAAAACGTTTTATAACCTGAAACGGAGGGAGTAGGTAGCAGCACATTAACTTGCCACTTTAGTTGAGTTGGTAGCTGTCTGAATAGTGCATTGGATGGTAGTAGCACATTAACCTGCCACTTTAGACCGGGGCATAAGCCTAAGAATAGACAAAGTGTTTGTGGTTATAGTTGGCCAAATGGGCCGCCCGGCACAGCACGGCCCAGGCCCGAGGTTAGTCGTGCCATGCCCACGGGCTGCATACACGGCCCAGGAATGGCCCAATACAACTCGGGCCATGCTGGGCCAGCCCGAAGGCACGACAGCCCATCGTGCTTCTCCACAGAATAAGTGTATTTTTCATCCATCAACTCTGTGGGCTGTGTTCATATGACTGGAAAATAAGTCTATTTTGTATTCCTCTTCTCTTTGGGCCTTGCATTATATGGCTATTTAAGTATATTTTGCATCCCTATAATATTTTTGTTCGATCGTGCCGTGCCAGGCCGGCCCACCATGCCGAGGTCGTAGCCCAAGCACGGCCCAGCTGTCGGGCCGGGCCGGCACGAGAACGACCCCAATCAGGCCATGCCGTGCTTGGGCCGGGCCAAAATGGGGTGCCTTGGGCCAGGCCACGGGCCATATGGCCATCTATAATTGTGGTTGCGCATGTTCCCTTCTTGGTGTTCTCGTTTTTTTCAATAGACCAAGCTGTTGACAAGATCAGCAGATTGTTTACAACTCTAATTAAGGCATTGTCTCCTATGTGTTAATCATCTGAGTATTTTTCATGCTGGGTACGACTCTGAGGATAAATAAGGAAACACAAAATATTTGTTAAGTAATTGTAATTTTAGAATTTCAAATTATATAGGTTATGCAGTTTGTTGCAATATAAGACCAAGTTTCGAGTACTTATTCTGTGAACACATAAAGATTGAAAAACACATCTAAATAGAGATTAGTAAGCTTAAGAGGGAAAGATAATGCAGGCATTGAGCCTATAGATGATGAAAAAAGAGAGATGGTGGGAGGCATTAGGAATCTCTCTGAGACACTGAGTATTACCTAGTACCATCAGTGTTCCACAAATGTTTTGTCAAGTATCATCAGTGTTTCATTAAGTTACATTGAAATTTTAACCAAGGTTACTACGTAGTAATAAGACTAACCTTCTCTGCAACAAGCGGATAAAATGCTGGGGAGGCACGAATGCTCGTTCCATATCCACTAGTGCAATTACCATCTTTTTAGCCTCATCTTTAAAGCCATCTAAAGCAGCAGATCCAATTGCAATTACCTTGCGGAAATGGAGATAAAAAATGTTACTAATGGTGAATCATGAAAGCTTCCCTCTTTATGAATCCTAAGAAGATACCTCACGCTTAAATAGAGGATATCTGCCAAGTCCTGGGGTGGCATTTGCTGTGGCTGATACTATATCTAGCAATACACGGTGAACCTGGCAATTATAATTCAAACAGAAAGTACATGAGTAGTGATGACAGTTGTAAGTTGAGAGTTGGGGGGGGGGGGGTTGTTTCGAGAGTACAATCTTGGAACTAGCATATGGTGTGTTAATTTGCAAACATGCTTGTAGAAGAAGGCACAGAACAAATATGAATTGAGAATAACACAAATGTTGGTTGCAGGTTTTGATGTAATGATGTGAACTAAATATGCATTATGCAAGTGCACTCGGATATCAGTGGAATATATAGATATGAAGCATGCAACTCAAATTTGTTTCAAGATCAGAGTGCCAGACAAGAGTACTAATAGACTGTAAGTCAAGGGTCTTTCAAAGGTTCATGTAGAAGAGAGTTTGAAGAGTAATAAGAAATAATACTGCAATATACTACAACAGGAAGCTATCTAGTTCAGAATAAGGAAACAGATCCTCAACTATGTTACCTCATCCACAAGGAGTATCGATGGTTCCTTTGCTAATTCTAGAAGACCTTTTATAAGAGATCTTAAACCTTTTTCAGGTGATATCAGGTATGGTTGGTAACCATCAGCCTCAAGAACAATCTGGCACAAAAGAAAAAGGCAAAAGGAATATCTATTGATTATAACCATACAATTGATGAGTCAAGTAACAGAAGCTTCAAGAATAACCGAATTACCCTTTTCACATTTTTCATATCAAAATGCTTGTCCAGAGGGAGTTGTTTGATCCTGGTTGGGAACTTCCCCTCAAAGCTTGCAACAACTTTCCAACCTCCACCCTGTACAATTAGGATAGCATCTCATATATGATTGAAATTATACCATGTCTTAAAAATGGATAGCTTTCAGAAGTCAAAAGGTGACAAAAAAAAACTAGACTTTCAGTTAATATTCCAACTACAGCTTTCTAGATGGACTCAATTTCAAACAAACACGCTTAGTGAAAAGAACAATGGAGTATATAGCTTGATATATGAAAAAAAAATATTGATGGGATGCAAAACATTTGGTGCTTTATTGAAAGGTGGAGAAACCAAGATAACGATAATCAGAACTAGCAGCCAAATTCTATGAGGACAAATATACTGCTGTTCAGTATTTTTTTTCTTTTATGGAGACTAGACGATCAAAGTTTTCAATGTCCTTCAATGATGAGAAGCACAATAGTTCAAGGTACATGAGAATATGAATTAATTAGAGAGCAGAAGGACCAAAAAGTTGTGCAATAGAATCAGTAACCTCAACACCAGTAATATGTTGAAGAAATTTGTCCTCAAATTCCCGGCAAAGTCCTAAAGCAATGACCCGAGTTCCTTCCGAACTTTGGACCATCTGTTCTCCAAGTTTTGCTAATTCCTCCTGGATTATTTGAGACTTGCCTTGAAGACTGCAATTTTATGAAAATAAAATAGCAGATTGTTGGAGATTCTGATATAAAATTACAGAAATCAATGGTATGCGCTAGGATGAATTCATACCCATTCAGGAGATTTGGGAGTCTAACTTTTATCCGTGTTCTTATCTGCTTAGCAAGTGAATCAACTAAAGCCTCCCTACCAAGTTTACTTTGCGGAGATCCAAGAAGTATAGATTTAAGGCTTTCAACTTCAACTTTCCAAATAGTTTCTGGTGAGGATTCAGAACCTACTCCAGACTGAACAGAGGCAATAGGAACAGAGTTCCCAATCGTAGCTATCCACTGAATGTCAGCTGCAGTTCTAGGGCCTTGGTTTACAAGCAGGGCCTGAACAGCAAGAAGAGCTCTCTGGTCTTCGGCTACTTGATCAACTTTACTTACGACACCAATAGTTCTACTACCTAGTAAATCAACAAATAAATTAGTAAATAACTACATCCAACATTCAGTAAATAATTGGAATTAAGCATTGAAGATATTGTAATGTAACAGAGATCTAGTTTCTGGAAAGGACACTGGACTAATCACTGCTTCTGTAAAAAAGATCCAATTACACTGAGAATGGAAGTTTGTTAGAGATATTAAAACTTGATGCTATCAAACAAACCTTCTGAATCTAGTTCTCTGGCAATCCTTAGAGCTCGAGAAGATGCTACATCAGGTGCTTGTAGAGCTGGAACGATAACTAGCAAAATTGCATCATTGCGTGCAGCATAGTTCCCAATCTGGAGATGAGTAGATTGTTGAAGCAAACCATACATAGAGAATGACACAAGATACTCATTAGCTTCGCAATTACAGTTATAGTCAAGGACAATATCGCAAGTAGCACGTCAACTAACTAAATCTAAGAAAATTGATAAAAACAAGTTTGATTTACTATAAATTTTCCTGCATAACAATTCAGCCAGAAGCCTGGTATATATGAAGTGCTGAATGCTAATCACATCAATTTCCACTATATTGGAGGAAATGAGAATATATTTTTATAGCTGAGTGGTTCTTTCACGTCATGATAAAAAATTGATGTTGTGAACAAAATGCACAACAATTCCCACATGATAGTGGTCTGTTATTTTTTTTTACTTGACTAATGCCGAGAATCACATTTAATTGGATCTATATATCAACAGAAGTATGCGGAGAGATTTTCATCTGAAAAAAAAAAACATTCTAGATAAAATAGACCATTCCATATCCTTAAGACAATATCCAAGTAGATAGGATAGAACAAAAACTTTGCTCCTGTGAATCAATATCCTCGTAAATGTACTGTGTGCATTACATCTAACAATAGTCAGAAGCTATCCATGTACAAGCCCTATGTCATTGTTTTTAGTTTTTACCAAATCCATGTCAAAAAATGATTTCATTTCTAGTAGTGTACCAAACTGTTGTACAAAACCCCTTTCAGAAAACTATCATAAAAAATTATTTTAAAAGAACAGACCCATTTGTATAATTAGCAGATAAAAGAAACTTAACATAACTGCAATATAACTGTGTAAATAACTGAGAGAATAATCATAAAATAGGACATCAATAGTGCTGACCATTGATTCATCCATGCTCCGCTGATCAATCCCCGGTAAATCAATTAGTTTTAATGGAGGGGCTGAAACAAAATTATAGTATTTAGACTAAGTGGATACACAATTAGATGTACATAAGATGGTTGTTGTAATCTTGAAAGTTGAAACATGAGATTCTTTCGTTTTGGTGAGATATTTCTTATAGGCAATTTATTCCTCATATACATGTGGGTCTAGGTGCAAATTGTCAATGCGAGAAAAACTTTCAGAGTTACACATATATCCAGTGTCATGTAAGGAATTATTGCTTGATGGGGAAAACATGCACTTAGGTATATATATTTCATCACAATTTACGAGATAACGTTGAAAAGTTCTAGCACTTTATCTACAATAACGCTTTCATATAATGCGGATGGGAACAATGAGGCAACACAATTATGTGACAGGATGCAGCTAAGCTTAATTATAAATGAACTGCATCCAAAGTATAGTCTAGCAATATTCTGTTGAGTTTATATGTGACCTTGTGGTTCTATTTCGCGGTAACAAGGATATCCAAAATGAAAGGACATATGTGGCTAACCCTTTTAGTTTTAAACAGTTGGAGAACACTTTCACAATGGCAATAAACTACTGGCACAAACAAAGCAAATTTGAGAAGTTGTAATTCAACCATATGCATCTATTCAGGAATACAATCCTGTAAGTCTATTTGCATATCTAAGAAAATGTATTCTCCGCAGAAGCTAATCAGCGATTCAACACAGCTCCACAAACTACAACTAGAAGAGGGGAAACCAACCAGTGCTCGTGCATAATTTCACATTTATCTCCTCCGATCGCCCCTTCCCAAAACTACCGGCCTTGGTTAACCGGTCCTGCAGCGAATGCCTGAGGGAACCTGCATTATAAATTTGTAATAGTTAAGACTCAACAGTCACTCACACATGCAGACATCCATCTCAACTGCTCTCAAAATATCAGAATTCCTTATGTCAAAAAATACACACAGAATTCCTGTACTGATTTGGAAAAGGAAAATAGCTGGAAGATAACTCACTGGCAGAAACCTGCTGCGACTTGCTGTCAATTTGCAGCATGATGGATTTGCTGCTGAGTGATGCATCTCTCTGAAGATCTACGCATATTGGGGCCCTCGTCGCACCATTCTCCCCGGTAGGCTACATTCATAGACAACACACCATTCCCATCGGATCAATCACCAAACCTTGCTTGCATCGACAATGTAGAGAGAGGAATATAGGCAAAAAAAATTTGCAAGTGAAGGATTCAGGCCACGTAATTAGGGCATCAAACGAAGGAAAAAAAACTGTACTGACGAGAACGGGGTGGCCGATCAATCCATTGAGCACCGCGGATTTCCCCGCTCCCTGCACAAACACACGGAATCACAATCCCAATCCCCCATCAGATCAAAAGCCAAAACACGAGGTCTCGACCCTCGAGGGCGGGGCCGGCCGGGTTAGGTAGGTAGGTTACTATACGCACGATGTTGCCGAGCGCGACGACGGTGAGGAAGGAGGAACCCCCGCGCCGCTGCGCGGGCTGCTCCGACGGGTCGTCGTCGGCGAGCAGCGCGGAGGCCTGCCGCGTGGCGTCGGCGAGCTCCGAGAGCTCCTCGATCGCCTCCATCGCTCGGGGCCCCGACCCAGCCCGGCCTTGGGGATCGATCTAGGGGGGGCGGGCTCTCCCGGCCGGCGACGGCGACGGCGATCGATCGACGCGGGGAAACCGGACGCAGCGGCGGCGGCGGCGGCGGCGGTTGTGTGTCGAGGAGAGAGGAGAGGGGAGGGCGCTGCCGTTCGAAATGGTGGTGGGATCCGAGTGAGTGGGGGAGGTGGGGGGCTGGGAGTATTTTTGTGCGCGCGCGCGGGCTTCGCGTCTTTACTTCCGCGACCAATAGCGAGAGCACGGCCGCGGCGGGGTCGGGAGGGAAGAGTGGGGGACGTGGAGCAGGACACGTGGAGAGTTCATCTTCGCCGTTCTACGTCCATCGGATGGTGGCGATGGACTTTGGGAGTAGCGCGTGCCAACAGCTGACATCCGTCTGGATGAGTTCGTTTCAGAATTATTATTTTTAACTTATTTTCCAAAATCTGAACTTTTTATCACGCCAGCCCGCTTGACGTGACAAAATAACACTGACGTGCCACTTGCAGCAAGCCTAATAATTTTATCATGTCATGTCAGCTAGGGTAACGTGGCAAGATAATACTGACACGCCAGTTAAATCGGAATATCAACATACATAATCAGCAGGTTATTACATATAATTTATATAAATAGTTTGATCATGGACTAAACAGTGTCCATTTGAGTTCAATATGTACGACAGTGCTAGCATAAATCTAATTGATATAATAACATACATCATATTGTATAATATATAAAGATATTTTACAAGTTTAAATAAGGGATAAGCCCATTATACATCCCTCAACTCTTCACTTTGTCTAAAATACACTCTCCAACTTTAAAACTGGACATTTGACATCCTCCGACAAGGATTTCCCTTACAGTTTGAGGGGGGAGGCAGGGTGCATGAAATTCGTCCCTAAATATTTGAATTAAAAAATCGACAGTTTCACAGTTACAATACGATTTCGTGTGGTTACCGCCAATTTTCTGTAGCAGAACAGAAACGTTCTAAAAATTGAAAAAACACTTAGATGTGTGTAAAAAATGAGGATAATTAGAAGAATGTAGGATTAGGATACTTGCAAACCTAACTTTTGGGTGTAAAATACAAAAATTCAGCATGACCTTTCTATACTATGGACTCTAAAGCAATTGAACATTTTATAGCATAATAATTTACAACCTCGCATTTGAAAGTATTATGATGTCCAAATGAAGCTGAAATAATAAAGTCCACAACTACAAATACGGTAGTTCATATGACAAGCAGCACGAATATAGAAAGTTATAGTTCGGAATGAATGATATAAACAAGGACATGCTGAAAATAGAGCGATATAGAGCCAATAGAGAGATGAGAGGACCTAGGAGATATTTTCTCCACAAAAAAATTCTTCACCATCGGCCACTACAAATCAAGAACTACATCCATGAATAATTTTCAATTTATTTTCGGAGTTTTGAATTTGGGCAAAATTTACCAAACCCTATCGCCGATAACCCCTAATGTACCCCAGCGGTAAGCGCGGTTACCCCCGATAAGGTAAATCCTACCTCCAACTACCAATATCGGACACTTTTACATCCCTGAACGGCTTGAGTTGGTTTTGGTACATTAAAACGACATGTGTAAAAAAAACAGTGGGCCCTATATGCCATGGCCATCTTCCCCCTCTCTCTTGTTTCTTCCTATCTCTTCGTTCTATCTTTGGCAAGTCAATGGGCTTAGGCAGAATAAAGGCGCATCACCTTCGTCTCCGTGAGCGCCACGGTGAGGGCGTCAACGACTACGCATTGATCGATGTAGGGATGGCTTGCAGTAGTGGCAGGGAGCAGGACCCCAGGGAAGAGATGCTCTTCCTCTGGTGGTGCTGCCGTGTGGGTGAAACCAGATTGAAAACCGCTCAAGGGGATAAAATGGTATTGAAAGTTGGAGGGGGGTAGTGTTAAAACCCTTGTTTTAAACTTCGGGGGTGTATTTTAGACAAAACAAATAGTTCAAGGATTAAAAATGGACTTATCCCTTTAAATAAATATTAATAGCATTGAGCACTGCTAGTGGGCTGCAGGACGATAAAAATCTGAAGAGGTAAGAGTTAAGGTGGTGTTCTTTCTTCTGAAGATGAAGATTAAGTTTTTTTACGCAAAATGAGGTGGTATTAATGTATGATTAATTGAGTTTAAATTATTACAAACTTAAAAAATAGACTAATATGATATTTTAGAGTAACTTTCATATAGAAAGTTTTCGCACGAAACGCACCATTTAGCGGTTTGAAAAACGTGCCACGAAAATATTAATCTTCATCCAACTCAAGTTGGAGAAAAGAACGGGACCTTAGGAAGCTGTGAGGTATGGCTTCGTGTCTTTGAAGTGGGCAGAAACTATCCAAATTCCAAACACATACCCCACCACATCCACATGAGTGTCCACAAAAGAATCAAAACTCATGGCATGCATATGGTGGCAAATAATTTGGTCACTCAAGCTAGGATTGCAACTTTTGCAAGTAATCGACATCCTGTTCATATTTCATCGAATTCCGTAGCACACCCCTGTAGTTTACCACAGGAAAATCAACATTCACATCAGCACTACCATCTGAGCACGATAAAAATCGGTTTATTTACACGGACACTCCGGCCTAGCTAGATCGATCAGAACAATTCCATCTGAAACACGATCTGTATATATCTTCTAGAGTCTGAACAACTGGCATATGTTGGTGGTCAGCTCAGCTAGCATCCCAGCGGCCTGGTGTAGGTGGGCGGCGAGGAGGGGCAGTTCTCGTTCATGTTGGCGTACGGCTCGATCGTGTTGTACTCCGGCAGCTCCATCTTGTACTCGCCCAGGATCTGGCAGAACGGGAGCCTGTCCGCCCCGCTGTTGCACCAGCTTGGCAGCCTCGTCTGGTTGTCCTCGAAGATCTTGAGCATATACGCGTCTCGAATCTAAACCCACAGCAAATCGGACAGTCAATTGATGAGTCAGGTAACCTTTGTCAATTCCCATTTTCTTCAGAAAGTTGCACAAGGTACGCATGCCATGTCATTAAGGACTGAATTCTCAAGTTATCAATTGCAGAAAAGGGTAGGGAATGAGGTGAGAAGTACTTGCCGTGAATTCTGTGACCTGGATCGATTCCGTGAAAGGAGCAAAGACCCCGGCCTTCTTGTACATTGAGAGAATGAAGGCGACGCAAGTGGTTGATTTGCCATCGCTGTATTCCCAGTCGTCCTGCTCGGGTATAGTGAGCAACTGGTTGAAAGACATGCCCCGTTTTCCGGTCTCGGTGATGATCCCATGAAGGTCCAATTTCTGCATGGAAGCAGAGTAACTGTTAATTTCTCATGTAATTGAAAAAATTATGACTATTAATACTTGCATAACTGCAAATTAGCAATAGGTAAAGAGTGGAAGAAAAATGAACTGAAGTACTAGCTTCCAGTCTGAAGAAAAATCGTCCTGGTTCAAACAATATAATCATGCTTTAAACTAGAATAACCACATCATGCCAGTTGTGATGCAGACATAAGAAACAAACTGTAGTCTTTTTATTTTTATAATGATCTCTGCATAAGCTTGAATCAATAGTAAGTGTAACATACTAGTATCTACAAGAATGTTATAAGTCTGTACATACCTCAGTCCCAAGTCGTTTATTAAGGGCCTCATTCCACATGTTAGAAGCATAAAGTGGTTGTAATCTGGTCCACATTGACATAACAGCCATTACCTGGAAACATAATATAAGTTGGACTGAACAAAGAAACTGAAAGTCTAACATGTTAACCGAAGTGCAAAGAGCAATGGAGTAATACCAGGTTAGCATCCAGTGGTGGTGGATAATTGTCTGACATCGTATCAATCCAACTAAATATCATGTTATGATATCCATAGGGTTTGCCATACATGCTTCGTGCAAATTCCCATGCAGCAGTTTCATTGAACCTGGCCCGAACATCAGGGTGCAATGGCAGAAATGCTACCTGAGGATTTGAGTCATCTTTAAGTGCCATTCCCCACCATTCATCCCATGGAACTATAGCAATGACCTCTTCACCCTATCATTATTAGCAGACACCCAAAATATAACAGTTACTAGGATTGCAAAGAACTTATAAATTTTAACAGAGTAAATTACAAGAAAATCATAGTTTGAGTCTCTGGCTGAACTTATATACAGAAGCTAATATCAGTTAGAACCTAATCCATATCCAAAATCTCCATCAGAAGTCAATTTATATCTAGCACAAGGCTTTCTCAATCCTGTAGGAACCTAGTTCACTTGGTTGAGCCTGGTACATCACAGGATAGGAGAAAATGATGTATTTTGTACAATTGGCAATTTTCTTATGCATAGACTTGACTAGAAAATTAAACCTCGGAATAAAGAATATGCAATGGTGGAAAAATGTTACTAATACCATTTCACCTTATAACTGTTAATCTTGCATTGCTTATGTATCCATAAGATGAAGATTCAAGAATGTAGGTAGTGGAATTATGTTATACAATGAAATAAGAAACATAAATGTACCTTTTTGTTTTCATAGCCTGATTCTGCAACCCAGAGAGTGCCGTTCTCATCTTTCAAGCAAACAGCAGTGTGACCAGCAAATGCACCAGTCACCCATTTCTCCAATGTCTGAAATCCACCCCATCGCCCTCGAATCTTCGAAAGAGCCAAAAAGTCACCAGAATGTACGTCCTCTTTTCTGATGTTAGCAGACCAAGGTTGGGTACGCTTCTCAAACGAAGCTCCCATGTGCTTCTGAAGAAAGGCCAAGTTGGCATCCTGCCCCCAAATAGTGTTTGAGAACAGAGGTATGACATCAATCAGAGACAACAACGTCCCCAGCATTCCAGATGGCATGAGAAATATGGCAATGCCATGCTGCTTCACCTGATCACATATATGGAGCATTAGAATCAGTGTGAAAAAACACCAATAGCCAATTGTAAAAGAAAAACAAAACAAGAAAATAACCTTCAGAAGGGACGTACATATTCCATTTCTCCTGGTTCCTCCCATGCCTTGATCTCAAAGGTGTGCTCCTGTGCTGTAATGTAGTAATCCCATCCTATCCTGTACGGCGTTGCAAACACATACAGATCCATGCATGTCCAGCTCTGAGCTGAAGCAGTCTACATAACCCCACAACAAACATTTTGCTGCTGAGACAAAACTAAGTATGAAGGACTATATATGATTCAGTACAAAGAACGCACTTTCATACAGTACAGTTATTAACACATGGCCTTAAAAAAAATTGTAGAGATTTCTGTTATCCAAGATCTGGGCAAACAACACAAATGAGAACAAACCTAGGGATCATGCCTACACACTGTTCACAACAGGACAGATTTACACTATTCTTACGAGTACATGTACATCCACTGGGAATTTGGCATTGTTATCGCTTGCCACTAGGTGGGGGAATAGTTTTTAATGGTTGCTTGGAATGAATGGTAAGGTGGTGAGTATTCTATTCGCATTCCGAAAATATGTTCATCTGTCCCTGTATTATAGTCATATGCTCTAGTTTTCAATTATTTTTTCCTCTATTCCACTTCACATGCCATTTGGATTACATGAACACAAGTACTCCTTTTCCAAAACAAACAAACCTCGGGAAAGATGTGACACATCCTAGTATAATAAATCTAGACAACCATATGTCCAGATTCATTGTGCTAAAATGTGTGTGGTTTATTTTGGGACGAGCAAAGTAGGTAACTAATGTGCTTGTTAGTGAGAGAAACATAGCAGGCAAAATAGAAATAATTAATTATTTGCTGCTCTTACGAGTGGTGATAAGAGATTTAGATTTGCTGCCGTGTGAATTCTATGAGCAATCCAGAAACCAAGATATGGTGAATTCAAATGAAAACGGCTATTGCTAAGGGCAATGCGGGGGGCACCTTGAGGCGGAGGAGGGCGCCGCCAAGGGCAGCAGCGCCGGCGGTGGTGGCGTTGCGGCCGGCGGCGGCGGCGGAGGAGGAATGGGTGAGGGTGAGGACGGCCTCGTTGTCCGCGAAGCACGTGGCGCGCCAGGCGACCGCGGAGGAGGCCTCCGGCGCGACGTGGGCGACGAACCGTGGGAGGAGGTCGACGGCGCTGTGGACGGAGCCCACGGCCGGCCACGTCAGCCCGCGCGGCAGCAGCGGGAGCAGGTCCCTCGCCCTGAACGGCGCCCACCCCGCCCCCGCCGCCGCCGCCGTCGGGAGCGCGAGGAGGACCACCGGGAGAAGGAGGAGGGAGATCAGGCTCCTCTGCACGACGGGGCGCCGCGGCGGGGGCGGCGCCATTGGCGCACGGCACGCGGGCGCGAGAGCTCGAGCTTTGGTGGTGGAGCTCGAGCCCGTGACTCCGCGAGGCGGGTGGCTGGTTGACGCTTGACAGTGTGGGTTTTGTTGTGTTTGGACGGGGTTGGTTGCTGCTGCTGGGTTTGTTTCGGCTCGTGAGGGGCCGCGTCGAGACGAGCAACCCGCGGCGGTTGCTTGCTTGTGTGGCAGAACAGCAGGTGCAGCCAGAGCCAGGGTCCCCCGCTCGTGCTCCCGCCATGAGATGTGTGATGAGAGCGCGGAGCGGAGGCAAGAGGCCGGATACGGCCAATTTGGACGGCCCGGCGGTGGATTCCAGCGGCGGCGTGGCTCGACCTTTTTAATTCGTTTATTTAGGTGTACAGCAGCAAATAATAAATAATAATAGTGATGATGACGACAACGACGATGATGATGATGATGAATTTTAAAAAGCACAAAACTTTCAGTTTGCTGTAACCAGGGTTTGACTTATCGTCGGTAACCGCGGTAACCTCCTTAAATTCAAATAAATTAAAAAAATAATTTGAATTTTTGATAAATTTTGCACGGTTTCGTACATTTTTCCCAGCGGTTTGGGAAACCCTGGCTGTAACAATAGCGTGGAAAATTATCACAAAACTGTAACTTTTGCGTTATATGCTGCTACAGTTGTAAGGTGTAGTTTTCTGAAATTTACTTTAATAATGATGATGATGATGATAATGATGTGGTACTTTTAGAGTGTGAAATATTCCATCACATATGATATATTCGTGATTAGTTTTGCTAAACATATAACTCCACATTGCTTCCACTCTTTCCCTATGTAATTAGCTATCTCTCTTATATGTGGGTATGCTTCTATATCCTCTATTTTCTCTTCCAATATATAAATATATTTTAATCATATTATCTTTTTTATGTTATGTGTGTTAGAAAAATTATAATGTAATTATTAAAAATTATAGTTAAAATTTCAATTTTATATTGTAATTATAATGACAATGCAAGTGTAGATAAAGTGTAGTGTAAAAATGGATTTGAGAAACGTGGCGTTGTAAATATAGCTACTCCCTTCGTAATAATGGAACAAATATACAACTTAATATCGTCTTCTAATCTACGATATAAATATTATCTATAAATTCAAGCCAGTAGTTATATGTTTTAGGAGTCGGTACATATGTGAATACATTGAAATGGGAAAAAAAAGGGGGAAAATTTTCGATGTACCCAATCCTAAATACAACAAGTACACCGAAGGTCTCTCAACTTGTCATCAAATTACAAAATCGTCCCCCAACTACAAAACCGGATACAACGCATCCCCTAACTTACAAAACCAGTGCAAACTAAATCCCTCGATGGTTTTGACTCCGGTTTTGACCAACGTGGCAGCTGACTCAGCATGGGACCCACGTGGGTCCCACATGTCAGCCTCTACTTCCCCTCTCCTCTCCACCTCGCTTCCTCTCTCTCCTCCCCTTTCCACGGGCGACGAGAGAGAGCTGTGTACTGTGCGGCGGGCGCGAGCGGCGGGGGAGTAGCTGGGCGCGACGGACGGCTAGCGCGGAAGAACTGGGCGGCGGCGGTGGGGAATGAGCTGAGCGGCACCGGCAACAGGTGACATGGGATGCGAGAGAAGGGGCGACACGGTGGCGCTGTGGCACGGGAGAAGGGGCGACACGGTGGCGCTGCGGCACGGGAGAAGGGGCCACGCGGCTACAGTAGACTCGGTGGGCGCGGATGTGGACTTGGCAGACTTGAAGCCCTGGCCTGCAATCGTGTCGCCTCCTTCCTCTCCCCGCGTGCTCACCAACATCCTCTTCGCCACCGTTGCTACTCCAGCCGCATCCGCCCGAGCCTCACCAGCATTCCCGTTGATGCCAAGATTCATCGTCGCCTCCATTGGATTCGACGCCGTCACCTTGGGCCCGACCTCGTCGCTGTTTGGAGCTCACCGCCGGTCATCTCCCTTCGCCATCCATCGTCGTGCTGCCCCTCGGTGAGTTCCTCGTGTCATGTTCTTCTTTCCGGTGTGTGCGGGTGGCCGGGGGGGAGGGGGGGGGGTGGAAGAGCTGCACGCGGGCCGGCGTACGACGGGGGAGGAGCAGCGCGCGTCCTCCTCCTCCTCCTCGAACCCGTCGCCATCGTCGTTGTTGTCCGCCACCGTGTCGCCGGCTTCGCGCGCCACCGCCTCGCCGGCCTTCTCCACCTGCCGCCGCCTCGCTGGCTTCGCACGCCGCCGCTCCGCCTCGCTGTTGCCCCACTCCACTTGCCGTAGTGCTCGAGCTCGTTGTCTTTGATCTCCCCCGTGCTCCCGCTGCCACCTCCCTCCTCTTCTCCCGTGTCGCCGCCGCCGCGTCACCACTGCCGCATCGCCGGCGGCTGGCCTGCCCAGGGAGATGAGTGTGTGAGAGAGAGAGAGGAGGAAGGGAGAGTAGGGGAAAGAGAGACCCTGATGACGTGGCGTCCTGACATGTGGGGCCCACATGGGTCCCATGCTGACTCACACGCCATGTCGGATAAAGTAAAGAGAACAGTTTTGTAGGTTAAGGGATGTCATATATCTGGTTTTGTGGTTAGGGGACGATTTTGTAATTCGATGACAAGTTGAGGGACCTTCGGTGTACTTTTCCATCCTAAATAGATTATGGGCTCGGGTCTCATCCTTTCCGCCATTTTAAGGCCCATTCCAATCCGAAGAAGGCGAGGCAATAAAACGGGCTTGCGGAGGCGGCCCAACAAACAAGAGTTGGAACTCCAAATCCCCTTCTCTTCCGACGCCGGCGCCGGCTAGTCGCCGCCGGCCACTCCGGCCGGCTCACCGTCACCGGCCTCTCCTCCCCGCCCAAAACCCCACACCCCATCTCACGCCCAGAGATCGCCGCCGCGCAGCCTCGGCGGCGGAGACGGACGCGGTACGTGGGGTTTTCTTCCGCTCCGCCTCTGCATTTATTATTTTCCCCCGAATCGTGATGCTACCGCTTCCGGATTCCGCAATGCCGCGCGCCACCAGATTCGTTGTAGAGCGCCTGATTTGGGCAATTCATCTAGGCTCGCACCTGTAGGTCTCCAGTTACTACTAACTCGGCATGGAACAGCATGGTGGATTGTGGATTCATGTAGATAATATAGGGGTTATGGAGTTTTTGTGACTAAATCTCCATGTATCGTTCTGTTGTTTAACCAGTCAGATTACAGATATTTGGATTGTTGATAGAGATATGGAAAGGTGTTTTGGGATTTTGCGCTGCTTAGGATATATCTTGAACCGGATAAAACTAAGTTGCATGAGCTATCTTTCAAATGCCCCCAAAACAAAAAAAAAACTAATAAACACTCGCACAGGCAGACAATGAAAAGATAATGCTTAAACACAAGAATTTGCAGGACTTGATATTGTCGCTATCTATTCCACACTAATAGTGTTTTCTATTTTCTCTGTTAGTCCTGAAGAATGTGTGTTCTGGTGATCACAGATGACATCAGATTCATAGGTTGACATTCTGCTGGGCCTTATCCAAAGTTTGCAGCCACTTACCGCAAATAATATAACCTGGAAAATTTGGTTCTGTGCCACTGAAATATCACGCGTTTAGTGGTATTTCTTCATATGTCCCTGCTCAGACATGTTTCACAATGCAAATTCCATGGTACCATTTTGAGCTAGATACTTGCAACCAGTTAAGAAAGTCACCTTGGACATTTCCGCGACAGTCTCAGGAGTCAGGCTCCACCTCTGTGAACCAAAAACAGAAAAAAGAAACACAAAGATTTGCATGTCAAAATTCCATTATATTTCATAGAATGCTTTAGGTCAATTTTATCTCAAAGATCAAGATATTTCTTTTGTGGAAAATATAATGTTTATAATCAATATGTGAGCATGAAAGCTAGAATGTCTTCAGTGTTACCTCATTGTTGCTTCTATTGATCTGTGCGGAAACCCTTTACTGTAGTATAATATGTTTCTAATGTGCTGCACCCTTGCATGATCTTCATTTCCATTTCTCAGTCTCTCAAGAAAATTATTTGGCATGTCAAAAAAGTGGAGCTCTTCGAGCTGGATTAACTGTTCAGTGCCCAATGGCACCATTTCGAGGCTCCTGCAATTCCTTATGATCATTTTACGTAAGTTTACCATTGATCCATGCAGTGTTACATTGACTAAGCCATTAAGCTGATCCAGGTCCAAAATCTTTAGATTTCTAAACCCACCAATCTGGCACTCTATCCGGTCCACATTAAGTGCACGAATCAATGAAAGCTCAGCAAGTTGTGGCAGGCTTTGAAGTATATTTATGGAGTCCTCATTCAAACTTGATCCACTTAAGAGTAATCTCACAAGGCGGTGAAGAGATGTAAACCATTGTGGCACCACCTGCAACTGCCCTCGCAAATATAAACGCTGAAGCTGAGGTGGCACAACTGACAGATTGTGTATGTCCAGGTATTCATCATCCATTGCAGTTATTGAAATAGAGGAAAGTTGGTCCATTTTTGCAATGGACTCACATAGATCAGAGCCATCTTCTCTTCTCAGGTTCAGAACTCCCAATCTCCTCAACTTTTTAAGATTGATAAGCTCCTTAACTATCTTGCTTTCTTTATCTGCCACTACAACTGAGAAAGTCCTCATCTGCTTCAATTGACCAATCCCTTTAGGGACTCTGACTCCAAATATAGCCTCTGGTTGTCGTTCCGGTTTTTTTGGTGCATCATATCGGTATGCTAAAAGGTGGCGAAGACTTTGGATCTTCAGGATTGATTTTGGTAGTTCTGATACAAAAGTGCCTTTGAGATTTAAAGTCTCTAGGTTAGTTAGATTACCCAAGGACATTGGCAGGTTGGATATTTTGGTATCACGCAAATTAAGGTACCTTAGATGAGTTAGGTTGCCAATTTCTTTTGGAAACTCCTCTATTAGTGACCCTTGCATGCTCAGGACTTTCAATGCTGTAGTGCTAGATAAGAGCTTTGGAACATGTGGTATCTTGTTAGAAATAAACAAGGTCTGCAGCTTGGATAGACTTACATTTTGTCTGAAATCGTCCTCCTCTATCTGAATTGACATGCGCCGGACCCTTTCTGGCGCTTGTTGGTTGCCATCAGAACAACTTGTGCAGAAATCCTCATTCTCTGCCTTCTTCTGTATCACTTGATGCATCAAATCATGAACCTTATAATTTTTGGGCCTGCCATACTTATAACTGTCTTCCACCATTAGAACATGAAGATCAACAAGATCACTGAGGTATTTCTCCGCTACTGCTTGCCGCGTCTGTCTTGGTTGACGTTTTATGAACCCTTCAGCAATCCATAATCTGACCAATGTATTGTGACTAACTGTTGAGCTCTTTGGAAACATGCTGAAATACAACAAACAATTTTTGTGGCCCATATTTTTGGGCAACTCATTTATGCTTGTTTCTAATATTTCGGTGGCTGCTCCAAGGTCACCATGGCTTTCTAGTTCGGAAATGATGCTGCTCCATTGACTATGGTCTTTTTTTGCCAGAAGGGCACTGAGCACATCGATTGCAAGTGGTAAGCCAGCACATAGATTGGAGATTCGTTCACGGTGTTGGCAGATCTCCTCACCAGGGGAAAAGCTCGAAGATCCAAAAGCTTTGTAGCAGAAGAGATTCCAATCATCTGGGGAAGTCAACTGTGTTATCGTAATGGTATGATCACAGGATTCAATTACTTCCCTGTTTCTTGATGTTACTATTACTCTTCCATAGTTTGGATGATTCTTGTCAGGGAGGGCCAGATCTGAAAGTAACTTGAGCTGCCCTCTTCTGGATATATCATCAAAAACAATAACATACCTTCTTTCTTCTTGCTTCAGAAACCGCTGTATCATGCCACTGAGCTCATCTTCATCCATTATATTGATTGCATCGGGTAGCCTGACATTCGCCTCTTCATACAGTCTGCTAATCATTCCCAGCAAAAGTTGTTTTGTTGCACAAGACTCTTCCACTGTCATCCAAGCATGGCAGTTAAAATGCCCCTTTACTTTGTTGTCCTCATAAACATATCGAGCAAGTGAAGTCTTTCCTACGCCTGGCATCCCTACCAGCGCAACCATTTGTCGGTGACTCTCCCTGCCTAATACATACTGGAACAATGATGTTTTCGGCTCTTCCATGCCCTCCCAATGACCCTCGGCATGTGCAACATGGCGATGCTGCAGCCTTCCTGCTTGTGCACTTGTGGGTACCATACCTTGGCCTACAAACGGTGTTAGTATCTCTTGGAGCCGCCTTACTTGGCTGCGGAGCTTCACTATCCTCTCAGCAGTCTCACAAATGGAAGGCTTGCCAACTAAGTTATGGGTATATTTCCGGATGCATCTGAGTGGAACATGTTGGTGATTATACCTTGCAAATCTCTTGGCGTCATCAATAACATCTCTAATACTTGCACACAAGTCTTCTGCTTGGCCTCTGGCTGCCTTGAGTGTGTGGATTGCGCTGCTGCTATCTGTATCTTTGATCAAGCCTTCCAAGATATCCAATTCATTCACCATTTCTTCAGTACTTGTGTGTTTTCCTTGTAGCAGCTCAATCCAGTACTGCACTTTGTCAAATGCAGGCCTCACAACAGTTTCTGCTGCACCTCTTCCCAGTGTAAGACCTATCTCCATGATGGACAAATTCTTGCAAAGTTGCAAGCCTGCAGTTATGAGGAAATTGCAACTTTCAAGTAGGCTACTGCATGTAGCAGAACAAGATATATCTTCTAAGGGAGTGGTCAATATGCCCAAAAGAGGTGGATGCATAATTAAGGTTGAATGAGTGATGGGTGGTTTAGTGCTTAAATTAAAAGGTGAAGAGACCAGTAGTCGCTAGTTTCTCTTTTCAGTTCCTTTCTTTTATCATCTAATAAAATAAGTGATATAAAACTCCCAAGCAAAAGTGAATAATTGGACCACCTTTTTTGTATTCAGACGAAATAGCTGGTCTGCTAACTGCTGAGTTTACTTTAGGAACAACTCCTGTTGTCATACATCAAAAGGCTATATAAAAATTTTGTTATACTCACCAAGTTGTCCCATGATTATTCTTTGATGAGTACACGTCTGCTGACAATTATTCTAGTTGTCTCTGTTAACAAAGCCATCTTTATTTTGTCTCTTATGTGGCATCAGTTTCTGTTCACATCATTTTCAACTATTTATGTTTATGTTGTAAGAATTTTAATTTACACGATTCGACCTTTACTCATATATACTTGCCCTAATTCACACGAAATTAAATTCCTTGGCATAGCATGATGTCTTGTATGAATACAAACTACTTTCTTGCTTCAAAGAGCACACAGGATTGTTTTAATGAGATGCAGCCGTGGATGACCTGCTAAATATGTACCTTGTTGCATTTGAGCTTTAAAAATCTTTCTTGTGCAAATTAACAGTATTTAGCAGCTTAAAAATTGACAGTAGTAATTGATTTTGTCATCTTGCAGCACAATAATTTTATGGTAGTATTGACACAACATTAAGCTTTTATCAGTAATTTTGTTTAAATTTGATGCCATGGATTGCATAAAGGAATGTCCATTGAAGCATATAGAGACTTGCATGATAACTTTTCAGGATTTAACATAACACTGTCAAGACTAAAGAGGATTGTTATCGATCTGACAAGATGCCGTAATTCTAACTTAAAAAGTAGGTTTTACACTTGAAACTTAGTTGAAACTCAGAGAAGACTATGTTGAAACTTGCTTGAAACACTATGAAACTTGTTTTGATACTTGAGTGTAACTTTTTGATACTTTGTTTGATGGAACCATTGGTTATCTCCTCCCAAGTCCCAAACTACCAACTTTCTATGGTTTGTCAACGAGTATTCGTGACTCCAATCTAGAACTTCCCCAAAGAATCAAAACTATTGCTTAACTTGTTTGAACTGTGAATCTTTGTTGTTATTATATCCACAATAAGGGCAGCAACATACTAAATGAGTTTTTCTTTTTCAGATTAGGTATACACAGAGGTTGCTGACTTAAGAAATACTCAGAAGCAGCATAATTTTCAGTATGAATATGGAGTTCGAGCTAGCAACTTCTTCTGCATAGTAGATTATGCTAATAAGCAAGATGTTTTGCCACAAACAACAGAACTTCAGACCAGATCATTATTTCAAAGTTTCCCATGTTTATCCAACGAATATGATTTTTATGAGAAAAACTTTGTGTGATCTTGACTGAAAAGAGCAACTGGTGCTGATATGAAGAATGAAGGAGAGGTAGTCAACAGTTCCAGCAAAGCTGTTGCTTTGTTAGAGTTTGGTGCATTTGATGATCAGTTCAAGCAGATACAGTTGCTCCCTTGGTTGGAAAACTAACTACTCACTCTGTTCATTTTTATTTGATATTATTAACTTTTTTTAAGCCTCTGAGATGTAACTTTGACTGTATCTTTTTTATAACTTTATTGTATTATTATAGTAAAATGAAAAATATTGTGAACATATTTTCAGTGACAAATCTAGCCTATTTAGAACAGTTCTTAACCCAGTCTAGATTATTTTAAAACCATTGATGGTCAAACTTTAGGATGCTACATATTCTGGAATGCCAAATAAGAAATAATGGAGGGAGTATTGGAAGCAATCATAAACATGATCATGAAGGTATAAGCGACATAAGACCGTAAATTATCGATATCTTGTGAAAGTTGGTATTTCAATTTGAAATATGTCATGTTGATGATTCTTGGTGATGTCTAATAACCAAACATTCCTGTCTCAAACTTGTTAGAGTTTCTCAACTTCTGTTTTGTCCTATCCAGGATTCCAGATTGGGATATGGTTGTTAGTCTACTACCTGCAATAAGAATCAAAAGATTCCTTGCTCACAACTATTTGAACTGGTCATCATTGTTTTCTATCCACAAACTTATCAGCAACTACATTGTTTGTTTTTTTTATTTGACCATTCATGTTCATGGAGTGATCTGAGCTCAATTTCTAGGCACTGGTAGTATCAACTGTATCTTGCAGGATAATGTTTTTAGCATTCAATTATGGAAATGAGTAAAAAAAACTCCAATGTATTAAATTGCTGCTAAATGTAAACTCTGATTGTGCTGGTTATTTTTTATGCAGATACACTATTAGTTAATCAAGTTCTATTGTGATCTCTACAAAGAAGTATGGTCTTCCAGACAAATAAGTTCCTGTGTCATCCATGATGTTTCCAGAGAGCAATTGTAAGTAAGCACTCACAGCACAGATGCAATTTCTAACTTAGCTTTATATGAGTAGAAGTGTTCAACAGTCTTTGTCTTTGTGTAGCAGCCATGTTATAGGAACACACTTGACTAATTTTCACATGGTACAGATTGATGAGTACTACATATTCACTAATGCATACATAATGCTAGTCATGAATTGACTAACACGTTTGTCAGCCATAACACAACTTGTAATTTCAGATAGTTTGCTAAATTGGCCAAGTGCTTTACTACTTTTCTGGCAATTAGCTACCACCTTTTTTTGGCATGTAAACACATCCTTTTAGCATGGGAGTGCTGTACTTCCTTGAGAATGTCATTTATCTTGGCTGTTTTGGAATAACCTTTCCAACCAATGCAAAAATCCCTGTAGCAAGCATGTACTATATGAGCAACATTATATCTGCATATTTCTTCCAAAAATAACCACTGAAAAGCTCTTCTGTCCTTCTGGACAATGGCAGCTCTGTTCTTTTCAAAATAGCCATGCATCTCTGCAGATGCATGTGGAGAAACACTGATCCAGCATGTACACCAATTTGCCAGATGTGTATGCGTATCAATCAAGAGAATGCACCAAGCCATAATACTGTACCTTCAACCTTCAAAGATTTGTCAAAGAAATGTCCCGATGTTCATTGAAGTGTCGAATAACTGGAATATGCTCAACTCTCCGATGCTTAACACCACCAGTCATCAAGCTCTCCACGAAGTTCTTGGGCATGGCAAATAAGTAAAGCTCTTTGAGGTTCTCTAACCCTTCTATACCATGAGGGATGGTAAGCAATTTGTCGCATGACCTGATGGATATCTTCTGAAGGCCAGGCATTGATTTCTCAAGGTTGATATGCTCTAGGTTAGTTAAATGGTCCAACTCCAGTATCTCCAGCCTGGCAAATCCTTGGGTAAATTCTAGCTTTGTCCCATCATAAGCTTGAATCAGTGCAAGTTCAACAAGAGGGAGACTTTGGAGCTCTTTAAGTGAGTCCTCGTTCAGGCGTGACCACCTAAGCCGTATCCTCACAAGATTCTTGAGGGAGTGCAGCCAAGAAGGTATTCCCGGCAATGGCCCCCTCAGATAGAGGCGCCTGAGGCACTGAGGAGCAGGATTCAGGGATCCGAGATCAAGAATTTCATCATCAAGCGATGACGCTGAAAGGGAAAGAAGTTCCGTCATCTTGGCAACCGATGAGCAGAGGTGCATGCAATCCCTTTCACGCAGCTTGACAATGCCCAATCTTCTGAGCTGTGTCAGGCTACCTAGCTCCTCGATGGTCCCATTTCCTTGGTTTGCTTCAACATAAGTCAGCTTCTGCAGCTCCTTTAAATTCCCTATTCCTCGGGGAAGTGTGACTCCGAGCGTATAGTAATATGGCGGATGCCGACCGGAGTAATATCGGTAAGCAAGTAGGTGTCGAAGGCTTTCAAGCTTGGTGATTCCTGAAGGCAGCTGAGAGACATATGTACCTTTCAGGTCCAATGTCTGCAAGTTCATCATCTTCTTCAAAGACTTTGGGAGCTTGTCAATCCTTGTATTCCTCAGACTCAAATAACGCAGGTAGAAAAGGTCAGGCAGTTCATCTGGTAAGCTCTCGACAGGTGCACCCTCCAAATCTAGGATCCTCAGCAACCGAAATCCGACCAGAAATGCGTGCAGCGACGTGGTGCTTATTGAGCTAGCACCGAAGACAAACAAAGTGCGGAGGTTGGTGCAGCTGTTGTCTTCTAGGAAATCATCATTTGTATTGATGATGGACAGACGTCGCACATTTCCTCTGACCTTGTTAACTCCTCGGGTCACAGGAATGCCAAAGTTGTCCTCGGTTGACTTCAAGATGATGATCTCTCGCAGCATATCATGGACGCTGCAGCTCTTCACCCTCCCATAATCATAAAAATCTGCCACTTGGACCATGCCCCTGTCTATGAGCTCTGTCAGATAACGGCCTGCAGTGTCCTCAAGTGTGCTTTCCTGGTCATTCTTGATGAACCCTTCAGCCATCCATAGCCGAATGAGCGTCATGCGCTTAATAGAGTACTTCCTTGGGAACATGATGAAGTACAAAAGGCAACATTTGAGGTGGTGAGGTAGGTCACTGTAAGCAAACCACAGGATGCTAGGGAGGGTAAACTCAGGGAGGTACTTCTTGTGCAAGTTGTCAAGCACATTCTTCCAAACCTGGACTGTTTGTTCCTTCATCGACATTAGTCCACCGATGGTGACAACGAGCAGGGGCACGCCATGGCACTCCCTGACAATCTTTCTTCCCGTCTCCTCCAGTTCAGCTGGACATCTTGCCTGAATTGCTGGGAAAGCCTTGTTGCAGAAGAGCAACCAAGCATCATCTTCATTGAGTGGTCTCTTCTCAAAGATCTGAATATCAGAAGCTAAGCGACAGTCTCTGCCAATCTCTTGAGCTCGTGTAGACACGATGATCCGACTCCCTTGGCCATTGTTGGGAAGAGCAAGTTTCAAGTAATCCCACGTATCAGAATTCCATATGTCATCCAGGACAACCAAGAAACTTTTGTCAGCAAGATACCGTCCAATAACCTCAGCAATCTGAATCTCATCCATGAAGTCAAGTCTTGCTGGTATTTCCTCCAACTTCTCCACAAATATTTGCACCATGATACTCTTCAGTCGATCCACCATCGGGATCGGGGCACCAATTGTGATCCATGCATGGCACCGGAACCTCCCTTGCACTTTTTTGTCGTTGTAAACGCTCCTTGCAAGAGTTGTCTTGCCAACACCGGCACTTCCAATTATGGAGATCACCCTCAGCTGCTTTTCTTCGTCCAGCAACAGTTGAGTTACCTTTGCCTTTGGATAACCAATGCCTATCACTTTAGCCTCATCTAGTGAGAGCATGTCAAGCTGCCGGTCATCCAGCTGGTACCGTGTTGGATTTGCTGGTGCCTCCTTGTCATCAAAGTTGGTCAGCAGTGACAGCCTCAATTTGATGGTATCTATGCGGGCACTGAGAGATTGCACCTGCTTGTATATCCTCTGCCGCGCAACAAAATTGATCGGCTGAGTGATGCATGACAGGATGTTGGATCCTTTTGAGCTGCAGGTCTTCGAGGGGGACTTCTCGAGGATGTCTTCGATGTCGCGGTTGATCTCTCGTACCTGATGCAACCAAATCTTGGCTGTCTTTGGCATGCTCTCGATCTCAGGGCCTCGCAGGGTGGCGCTGGTGGAATCAGTAAGCTCTTTCACCTTGTCAATGTTTTCCCACAGGATTCTCCAGAGGATGTCCTGCTCCCTCTGGAGCACTTCTATGAGCTTCTTCTGAGGTGAGGGAACAGCAGGGGCAGCCATGTCTCCGCACTGTCTATGGTTCTTTCTCTCAAGACAAAAGGAATTGGGAAGACCTTTGCTCTTGCTGCCTGCAGTGTTTTGGTGTATAAGGAGTTATCTGAGAAGTTGGAGTTGGTAATTCATACACTTAGTATGCTTTGATGTGAGAATCAAAGGGTGCAAGCCAAGGTTGCCATTGCAAATCGTGGTGTGAAAGGAAGAGCTGAAGAAACCAGCTGTTAGCTTGGAGGAAAACGTGGGGCAGCTATGGTCTTGGAAGCTAGCTGATGGTGAAACATTACTTGTGAGATCAATCGAAATATTTAACAGGAAAGCTGGCGTTTCTTTTTTATGAAATGGTCAGTACTTGCTCTCAATGAATGCATTATTGCTTAGGTGGCATGTGAAATGCCTAGCTGACTTTTGGCGGCAATACATAAAAAAATTGCATATGTTGCAAATATTCATTTAATACAAAATGCGCTAGTCAAATATTTTTCATATAGTTTATTTGCTTATGCTGTTAGTCTTTCCGATAGTTTATTTTGGGTTAAATTGTTTTGTTTCAATCTTTATTTACATGCTAAACAGATTATCATCCACAAAGCATGGTGGTAGTTGCCATTTGGAACTGCTGTCAGAATTACCAAGTCAATAACCCATGCTTGATTATTACAAGAAGTGATACCAGTGAAAGATCAAGTACACAAATGCAGCAGGTAAATCAGTGGTCATAGGATCATATCGAGCCAGGAATAAGAACATTTCAAGAAAGGCATGCAT
Organism: Oryza sativa Japonica Group; assembly: GCF_034140825.1. NCBI lineage: Eukaryota > Viridiplantae > Streptophyta > Magnoliopsida > Poales > Poaceae > Oryza > Oryza sativa. The sequence continues at coordinate 20,525,940 of NC_089042.1, read as the reverse complement.
TCATATTTCTTAATTTTTTTTTGTTTCCTGGCTATCATAACTTTTGACATAGCTTGCTCCATTGAATGGTAATCTCGTGTTAGAAAGTACTCCCTCCTTCCATAAGTGGAAGGAGGGTGTATAGAAGCACTGTAACTATAGTTTGTCATTGCTGATGAGACAAGTATATTGCACTAGAAAAGAAGTACTGACCTATACATGTTCCAGAACCATTTACTCCGTCGTTTGTCCTGCTCAATCACCCACCAGTAGCTGCAGTCTAAGCATGTTATATTAAAGTAACGAGAGAGAAACAAAGCAAAAAAGAAATACTCAAGTTGTTTTAGTTAACATCCTTACATTGCAAGTTGCGTGACGATACCACATATGCTACTTGCCTACTCCAATAAGACTGACTCCTTAAAGATGATTTCATAGTGAAAATTGACAGAACAATATTGTAGTCCATATGGCTCTGAATCTTCCCATTGTTCTTTTCATTTTGTAAGAACAAAAGGTTGCTGTATATTCAATTAGTAAGCAGCTCAACTAGAATCCAATATTTCATTTTTTTCCCACACTTAATTTCATTGTATAATCGTTATTTTATACTTTTCTTGTTTATTGCATGATATACAAGTTTTGTTCATCGACATCTAGCGAGCATTTGCTAAAACTATGCACAATTGCTATTTTCCTATTTACTACTGACGAGTTCTTTAAAGGGGGCCAAGAATGCTAAATATGGTTATGAGAAGGAAAAGAGAGTGATCCATGGAACATAGCTTGGTAGGCTGAATCCAAAGAATAGGAGACATTAGATGTTCATTTTTAAAAGAAAGGAGCTTGAAGCTGAAATGTTCATACTTATTGCCAGATTCCCATATATCCCATGACGACTGCAGTAGGCAAGCCACCATAGAATCTTCTTGATCCATGCCATTGCTTAAAGGCCTCAAAGACAAACGTGTTCTCCAGATTCTTCTTGCTGACTATAGCTCACCAAATTTGGGTCTATGATGAATGATTGAATTCTCCAACCAATTAAGAGCTTCTAGTAGTTAAATTAAACAACTCATCAAGGTACTGACTAATGTTCAACTCATTCATTGACAAAGGCTCAAGGCATTTGGTAGTAGTTTGCTGTGATGTTTGGTTAGCTAACCTTTCCTAGCTACAAGATACTAATCAAGCATCAATATATTAACCATTGGGTTCAATGTGTCTCCATCAGACGAACCAACGAGGTAACTTCCGTGGTCTCTTTCTTGTAAATGCTTATTCCTATGTCTTATGCCTAACACAGGTTTGTTTACTGTCTGATTTGCCGGCATTCAGCGCCTATGCTGCCGTTGAATCACTATCGCTGATGCAAGCTATAAGCTACTTGCCCCCAAAATAATGGAGTATCAGCTGTGATATTGCCGCCCGTCCGGTAACCTGCCTTTTTCTTTAGAATTGGTTGATACCAACTGTTTTGTCTTAATTGATATATCTGTAAATTGTTTTCTTACTACTCTTCCTGTCGCTATTGTGCTTTTTTTTTGTCCCAATGGGCGGGAACGCCGGCGAAATATTGAAATTGGAGAAGAAAAAAGATACAAAATTTTCCAACTACCATGGTTGTTGATACAAGGAAACAAAGGGCCTGTTTGGGGAGCTTCTAGCTGCTGCAGCTTCTCCCATAATCAGAAGCTCCCCCAAACAGTCCAGCTTTTGGTCCAGATTCTGAGAAGCTGTAGTTGTAAAATCCAGGAAATGAACTAGAAGCCAGAAGCTGGAAAACCCAGCTTTTCCAGATTCTGAGAAGCTGGCTACCAACCAGCTGCTTCTCAGAATCTTAAGCTCCCCCAAACTCTGGCTATAGTTGGACTTGAAAACACGGGCTCTGGCCTCTGGCAATAAAACAGTCTGTAGAAACTTTTGAAGATTCTCAAGAAGTTATGAGAAGTGGGGAAGGTGATATTGCACAATTATGTAAAATTTGAAACGCGGATTTGATTTCATCTGTAAGATAAAAAAAATTCCTTGCCTCGCCAGAGAAAATGAGTTTGATCTTGAATTTTGTATGGTTATATAATATCACCTCCTCTACTATGAGAATATTTTCAGCAATTCTATTTACTTTTATGAAGTGTTTCCACTATGTTAATGGTTTCCTCCGTATATTCTGCTATTTGCTCCGTCCATTGCTAACCCAGTCTGCTGACAGCTGAGTCCCGAGGTCCAGCCTGCTTGCCAAAGAGAGCATTTCTTATCGGTTGAGAAATTCCGTCCTTTTTGTTTCTTTCTAGTTATTTGAAATAAACCCTTAAAACTTCTCATGCTCATATCAATAGTCATTTATATATAGGACCTTGTCAAGATTCAAGTTTGGGACTCGAATTAACCAGGTCTGACTGACCTTGGTCCCGCTTGAAACAGGTGACTTGAAGGATGATGGATAATCTATCAGTTCAGGTTTAATTGAATATAATATCTCCCTATAAAATAAATAAAATAGCATATAATATAAAGCTAACCAATGCCGATGGAAAAAGTTTTTGAAGAAGTCGTTTGGTGATGAGAAAAATTTAAGTTATATTTTTAGAAGCGTGGCACGTAATCCTCTTGATAAATAATCCATCATCCATCATCCGGTTTTAGCTAAACCGAACCGGTCATCAGCTAACTTCCGCTCACGCAAAACCTTCGCTGCAGAACAGATGACCTGCAGGCTCCTGCACTGCAGGGGTCTTAAGGTTGAAACACCACAAGCCGATACGGAGAGAACCCCGGTACAAGCACACAAACTATCCATGCACAAATTGTCGCGTAACCATCAGTACAAGTCGTACAACTCTCACAAGTCTCCAACTATAACCTTTTTTATTTCCAGGCTCAGCACATGGCAAATCAAACATCGATATGCACAAAGTCCATCCCGTCATACTATGGCCTCTTATTCCAAACGATCAGAACAGATGGGCGTGTCATGCGTATGCGCATATTACATTACAGCTTGGAAGGGGATTTGTACCATCCCCACGGCTCATCGGAGGCGTACTCCGTCACTTGCTTGACGCTTAGGTAGTTGTCAATGCCCCTGAAAAGTGAATGAAAATACCAAAGGCATGATGTCAGGTCGAGATCATCAGACGATCGAAATGGTGTTTTAAAGTGAGATTGTTGTGTGCTACCCACCCTTCTCCGAGCTCGCGTCCAAAGCCGCTGCGCTTGTTCCCGCCCCATGGAGCTTGGCAGAAGCAGGGTTGCGAGCAGTTCACCCAGATAATTCCGGCATCGATCTCCTGCAGTAGGAAATTTTCGTTAAGTATTTCCCTTTCTTTTGCAAAAAAAAGGGGTCAAATATAAAGTCATGGATCAGATGATGTGGAAGTGAAGAGCAACTTAATTGGAGTAGCATACTACTAGCAAACAAACTATATTAACATTGACCGGAGTCCAGGGAAGAACTGGAGATGCATAGAATGCAAGTAATAAATGAGATTCTTGAATATCAGCTTGATGCAACCATGTCATATGAATCAAACAATGCCAACCCCCTTCACTTGGATATACCTCAGTTAATCTCTGGCATCGCTCGCGGTCACCGGAAAGCACAGCACCAGCCAGACCATAACTATCAAAAGTAGTAGTAGCAGAATAAGTTCATATGCCACAGAGTATATACATATGCTGCAAGATTGAACAGGACAATGAACTGTATTAAAAAAAAAACTCACTGAGTATCGTTGGCCAATTCAATGGCTTCTTCTTCAGTGCTAAATTCTTTCACACAGAGCACTGGACCAAAAACTTCTTCCCTCCAAATTTGCATTGATGTATCGACATCAGTAATGATTGTGGGTTCAATATAGAAACCTTTCTCCAGATGCTGACAAAAACATACAAGATTATTTCTACTTCATAATGATATGTGGGTACCTATATATACAACCGTGTAGTAGATTATTACCTTGGGTCTAACCCCACCAGTCAGAATGGTAGCACCTTGGCTTTTGGCGGTAGATACAAATTGCTTAATCTTCTCATACTGACACAAGGCAATAGGATGTGTAAGATTTCCAACAAACCATCTAAACATTCTGGTGCTTTGAAAATATATACAAAAGCTCATGGCTAAGTGATTTCATTAAAGTGCCATGGGGTCAAAACAAAAAATTAAAATTTTATTGGGGTTTAAATTATGACAAGATAAACCTACGGAAAGGTGGCCTTTTCATCAATGCATTTTAACACGAATTTGCTCAAAGTAGGAAGACCCTGTACCACATACTAGCAACTAGCAAGAGCATACACCGACTAATTCATTCAGAACTATATTACACAAAATTGACAAAACAGTGCAACAATCCAGCAATAAGGCTTGGAAGGACCTACCATTGATCAGTGGCATTTCTTTTTTGAATTTAGAAAAAGTTTACATGTGGTACCTGTCCTTCACTAACAACGGGCCCAAGCCTGCAACCCTCTTCAAGTGGATCTGACACCTTAATATTTTTGGCCCATGCAACCATCCTTTCTTGAAATTCTTTAGCGATTTTTTTCTGCAAAACTTTCATGGTCAGGAGCAAGAAGCTGAAAGCTATATCATTAATAGCAATAAGCCAATTAATTTCAATTTTAGTTCAAGATCAACATAGAGTTCAAAGTTGCTTCATGCCGGCAATAATAAAGTAATAAACATCATAGAGACATGGACACAAAATTAAGTGCTACAATCTATATATTAAATAATAGGCAATGCATATATTACTCAAAATACATGCTGTGCATAAATACAATTTTATTCGCTCTGTGCAATAGTAATGGCATCATATAATAATCTGAACTCAGGAGTTGATCAGAAAAAAAATCAAGTACAACAATAGATTATGATTGACGGATATATTCAATGCTTACATGAAGAATAAGACGCGATGTTGCACTGCAAATCTGGCCATTGGTCCAAAAGCAACCAAAGAGAGTCCACTCAACAGCTGTACAAGAAGAAGGACCAACAATGAAATCTAATGGAAGATCCAAATTGAGTGAATACAAACAGAGTCCATAACCAGACAAAACGTTAAATTTCAACCATAAAATGTAATTAAAGATTCAAAATTAGTGAAATATAAACAGAATTCATAATCAGCTAGAATTGCCAATATCAAGTTACTGACTAATCAAGGTGAATTGTAGTTAGGAAAATAAAGAACACAGTTTTCCAGAACTAAGAATAGTACTTGTGCTTTTCACATCAGTCCTTCCTAACTGCCTTCCTTGCCACGAAAAGAAAAAGGAAAAATGAAATCACATATATATTCATGTTGCATAACATATTTTACAACTCTTTTCTTTACTCAGTTGGCATGGCATTATAATCCTCAACAATATTTTCATGCAAGCCGATCAACCAGTACAAGATCTGCTCAAAATAATACAGGACATCTTTTTAATCAATAGCACATTTTAAGAAAGTATTGCTAATCCTTGAGGTGTAACTTCTAAGAAATACTAATCAGTGGCAAAAGTAGTTAATTTTCTTGCATCCTGCTCGTCTGGGACCAGTATTTCTGCAACAAGCCCAAGACACCAAAAAGGGCTTTTGGGGGTCTAGCATCCAGCTCAGTTAAGTGCTTTACAAAGTCCCGCACTTCAGAATTAGTTAATCATAGCAAGTGGCATGTACCTTTTTCAACATCAACATCATCAAACACCACTATAGGACTTTTTCCACCAAGTTCCAGTGAAACAGGCTGTCAAGAAAAGACGAACCATAAAAAGGTAAGAAACAGGATAGAACTGGCTACTAGAATGATGCTCAAAGTGTCTTGATCACAATTCTAAAAAGTAAAGGAGTTAAAAGAAAAGGACAACATTGAGAATTGATAATAGAGAGTTAGTAGAAAGAGAACAAAAAATATCCACAGAAATTTGGAAACAAACCTTAACCATAGGAGCAGCTGAAGCCATAATCTTTTTACCAGTTTCATAACTCCCAGTAAATGCAACCTAACAGAAAACATAAACCATGTATTGAGAGGAATATCATTTCCATTGATGGGGTATACATGATTACAGGAGGAATAGCTGTACCTTGTCTACACCAGGGTGTGATGACAAAGGAGCACCGGCTTCAGAACCTAATCCAGTCACTATGTTTAGCACACCTGAAGGAAGACCAACCTCTTTACACACATCAGCAAGCTCCAAACAAGTCCTGGTAATTAATGATAGAGAGAGATTTCAAATTACATTGCTTGCAGCATGGACATGCCACAACATTTTAAAATCAAATGTCATTGCAACTAGCATGGGTATGACATTAACAAGTTAACATGTTAAACTTACACGGAAGCCAATTCAGATGGTTTTAGTACAGCTGTACAGCCAGCAGCCAGGGCAGGAGCTACCTTCCATGTTGCCATCAGGAGAGGATAGTTCCTGCAGTAGAAATACACATCCCGAACATGATTCTCAGAATCAAATTTGTAATTGTCGATAAGAACATAACAAAGAAACAACAAATTAGAATGCAATCAATTCCGTTATCAATTGTTTTCCCTTCTGCAGTAAGATTCCAGACATAAATAATGGCATCTTCTATATACTAAATTAAGTGAATCATGCTGACAACATATGAGAAAAATAGATATTTGAACCGGGACAGAACAAATGAGCTGCATTAACACGGAGGAGAGGTGTGTATCATTATATATATATATATTTTCCTTTGAATACACAAGAGCTGTGTATCATTATATTAAGAAGAAAGGAGAGGGCACATCAAAATTGCTTACATGAGAGCCTGAAAAAACACTAAAACATGACTTTGATATTTTAGATGTTGCTAAATTTTTCTATAAACTTGGTCAAACTTAACACATTTTGACTAGGAAAAAAGTCAAACGACTTATAATATGAAACGGAGAGAGTAGCTGCTAGGTACAATTTGTGAGACAATAATATGTTTGCACAAGAGAAGAGGAATAAAATCTCAAATGTCTTCAACTTTCATAGTTCAAAAAAATCATGTAAAGTTGTAAACTCATTCAGTATATGCATGTTACTAGTACTATTTAGTACCATGCTTGGGTCATAAATAAATATAAGCGCAGGATGAGAGAAAAATGTGAAATACCAAGGTGTGATCAACCCAACTACACCGATAGGCTCTTTCCGAAGATAGCATTTAAAGTTTTCCATTGGAAGAGAGACAGGTGCATTTTGCCTTTTGTCCAAGGATTCTGCAAGATCTGCAAAGTACTCAAAGCATCCAGCAACATCGTCCTGACAAATGGAATATCATACATCAGGATTCATGTTCAGGAAAGATTGCTGTGTAGGCAACTACATATTCATACAGTGGATAACTGGCCACATACCATGTCCCATGCTGCTTCATCAAGAGGCTTCCCACAATCAAGCGTCTCTAGTCTAGCCAGCTCAGATTTCCTCTCGATTATCTGAAGAAAAAGGGAAAAGGTGATCATAAAATGCTCGCATATGCCATGAAAATTTTTATGATAGAAATTAGCATATTTCCAAACCTACGGACAAAAGTATAGTAGTTTACTGTCATTTAGACTGGAAGGCTAGCATCCCCTGCTTTGCTAGAAAATTGATGGTTTGACAGTTCAAGTAAAGTGTGCACTGGTCACTGTTTTACTTTCAGTAAGTAGGTTTTTCATCCAAAAAAGTGTACACTAGTGATCCATAATATGGGTAATCTTGTTCTGGAGAATAATAATAATAATAACCTATATATGCCAGAAAATACATGAAAAAGCAATCCTTTAGGAAAAGGAAATACGAGAAATATAACCTGAAGAGAAAAACTGTGAGAAATCTAGCATGCATTTGGCACTAGAAATTAAAGGGATCCATCCATCAACAGGCCCATAACAACGGAATACCACAAAGGCAACCAAAAGGCTAGTAATCCAGTCCCATCGTCAAGGCACAAAAGTAACTAGTACCAATCCAATAGTGATTTAGTGACTAGGACCTGCCAACTAACGAAGCACACAAACAATATACACTTGTTGTTGCGCACCAATCAAATGTGCACACCCATGGCCGTGAGCCATATACACTTGTTGTTGCGCACCCTCTCCGCTTGAACCCATCAATTAACAAGAGCTTGAAACGAATCACCACAAAAACAGCATCCAGATACACAATCAGCCATGCTTCCAACTTATTCCAAACAGAAGCAGAATACTCGAACTGTCGATCAACCTATGGCCAATTCCTAGTCCAGAACAGAGGATACGCACTTCCGATGCCGACGCACGCACATCATATGGGGGGCTTATACCGAAGCTAAAATAAGGATTTGGTTGCAAACTAAACCCTTGAGGAATTTAAGCAGCAAACTTAAAACTAGAGCATATCGATCGATTTGGGGCTCAAAAACCTACTGGAGAGCCACGCGGAGCTCCTCCCCCTGTACGGAACACACGCACGCGGGTCGCGTTGGGGGGGGGGGGGGGGTGGGGGTAGTCACCACCCTACCTTGGCCGCGATTGCGCGGAGGTACTTGGCCCGGACGGCGCCCGGCGCGCGCGCCCAGTCGCGGCCCCGGTTCCTCTTCAGCGCCTCCCGCGCCGCCGCCACCGCCGCGTCCACGTCCTCCGCCGTGCCCGCCGGGATCTCGCCTGCGCACCGACACGCAAAAAACAGCAGCAACAACAACAACAACAAAAAGGCTAATCAGAGGCAGAAGCAGAGGGTGGAGAGGGTGAAGAGGAGGGTACCGATGGGGGACTCGGTGGCGGGGTTGACGACGGGGAGGCGGCGGCCGAGCGCGGGGGCGCGCCACTCGCCGGCGACGAAGAGCTGCCGCTGCGGGATCGCCGTGGCCATCTCGCCGATCGCGACGGGGATCGAGGAGGAGCTGGAGCTGTGCGATTTGGGGTCGGTGAGAGATACGGAGATGGATCGATGACGATGGAGGCAGCCCGCGTGGTGTCAGGTGTGGAGTGGTGGTGGGAGAGGGAGTGCTCTGTTCTGTGCTGCCTTGCGGCGCGGGCGCGGTGGTGGTGGAGTGGAGCGTTGAGGTGGAAAGCGATAGGTATCTTTCTATCTTTTCCTCTTCCCACGGAGCGCACGTTGCAGCGGGAGTCGCGGGCAGTTGGTACGGACTTCGGAGTAGTTTTCCAGAGAAGTTTACGCCGTTGATTTTTTTAAAAAATATTTGGCCGTTCATCTTATTTAAAAAATTTTAAGTAATTATTAATTCTTTTTTTATCATTTGATTTATTGTTAAATATACTTTTATGTATACATATAGTTTTACACATTTCACAAAAGTTTTTTAAATAAGACGAACAGTCAAACATGTTTAAAAAAGTCAACGGCGTCAAATATTTAGGAAAGGAGGGAGTAGTATAGCCAACTAATAGCTCTAATCCATCTAGAGCCAATCTAATAGCTCATTCATATACTTCCTCCGTTTCACAATATAAGTCTAGATTCATTAACATTAATATGAATATGAGAAATGCTAGAATGACTTACATTGTAAAACGGAGGAAGTAATAGTTACATACTACACTATCAATACATGGTCCCACTTATCATACGCACTGCGTCTTGAAGTCCGTGCTACAGGTGGCTACAAATCTATAGCCCGCTGCTCTTCTCTCTCCTCATTTATCTTCTTAAAATATGTTTGCAGCTGGCTTATAGCCTACTGTATCCTCCTCATAAAAAATCAATTTAATACTAAATATTAATATATTTAAATTTATAGTACTCCCTTCGTCATAAAATATACTAGCAACATTTTACTAGATGAGACAAATCATAATTCAATTAATCTGGATATAGATATATCCTATCCAGTATAAGATATAAGGTTGCTATATTTTAGGATGGAGGGAATATTAGAATATACATATCAATATTCAGTTGCTGTGGTGATTTTTATGAAACGAAAGAGCATGTTGGAGGAGAGACGGTAGGGATTTTGACTATTGAACGGTAAAAACCTTTAAATTCTTTTACCGTTATATCGCAGTCAAACTCCCGACGTCATATATGGAGGCTTGCTGGGTTAACCAATTGACCGTGGGCTTCGTTTGATGGAAACGTATCTAGAGAAGCTTTTACACTTTATGCACATCAAATTGTAAACAAAAAATTAATTACTTAATACTATGGCATGTCTTAATAATAGATTTATAGTACTAGTATGTATCGCATCCGATAATATGTTGATTTTTTTATAAGACTGAAAGAGTATAACTTATATCTTTATTATTATAAAAAATAAAAATGTTTCGACCGATATTATACATCGTTCGTATTTAAGTCGGTTTTTAAGTTTGTCTGCTTTTAAAAATACGTAAGGAGTCATATAGGAAATCTTTTTAAAAAACTTGCATACTAACTTGGGACGAGAGTCGTACTCCTAATTACTACAGAATTCTTGTCAGGCCATAATAAAGCACCGTGCATGATATGACCATCATTGCAATAAGGGTACCAAACTAGATATCAATACTATGAAAAAAAAATCCCATATAGTTTTAGGCAAAAAAAATCTAACAATAATAAAATTAAAATAGCCTTCACTCGTTGCAACGCATAGGCCTTTCTATGTATATATAAGTTAAATTGTCTCTGCAATGAAGCTTGTAGGATCGAATCACAAGAATTAAGCCAACTAGAGGGGGGTGAATGGTTGATATACCCAAAAACTGAAAACTTTTAACGGAAATAAAAGTTACCCTCGAAATCGATGGATCGCGGTCTGACCGAAGTAGATGCGCCGGTCTGACCGTCTGGATATCGTCGGTCTAACCGAGGTTGTAACACCGGTCGAACCGCCAAGATCACTTGTCTCCGCCTGTCTGCGCCGTCAGTCTGACCGCCGCTTGTGGCCGGTCTGACCGCCAGTTGGATGCCGGTTGGACCGCCGAAACCCGGTGAAACACAAATCGAAGTACTCTCAAAGTAGATGACAACTTTATTGCTTCTCTCTGTGTTTACAAAGTGCATTAACAACACTCCTTACAAAAATCTCGACTAAACTCGAAACCCTAACTAAGCTAGCAACTCAATTGCTCTCAAAAGCGACACAAAAGGCGATACTGGGAAGCCTCACGCTCCCCCTCTATTTATACATGAGGTAGGCAGCCTAAAGCCACGAACCAAACTCATACTAAGAGTCCTAAACACCTTAGGAAACCCTCTAGTACAAGACACAAACTTTACATAACCAATCGTACCAAATTTAGACTCCTTCCAAATTCGACTCCGCATCCCATACGCACACAATACCTCCATTGTATGCCATATGGAATCTCCATCAACCACGTGCATCAACTCTAGCCTTAGTATCCCGCATGATATCTTACCACCACGGACATCGACTTACCACCAAGCCGACTCCCGGTCCATCACCGCAAATACTCTCCCGAGGCATCGAGTCACCTACACATGAAACAAACAAAGAATCCATATTCAGAGACCAAGCTATCTCCAGCTTAACTCATTAGTAGCAAACAACATTATTACATACGTATAGAATCCATCTAGAAGCCATAATCATGAAACGATCACGAATATCCAAAGAAACAATCCGAAACCGAAACCGACACAGCGTCAGCCGGTCTGACCGGCAACCTTCGCCCGGTCTGACCGGTCACATAAAATAACAGTAAATCCAATCATCTCCAAAAACCACTTCGTGAATAAATTCCAAATATCAAAACCAATAATCACAGATGCTAATTGTTCATCATAGAATAAGAATTAAAACACACGTTGATCTTACAAAGCTGTAGGCAACTACATTCTAATTATGCTATATTATAATTTAAATATTTTTCGTCTAAAATCTACCTACCGAATGTTATATACATAGTTTCAAAAGCAATTTTGAGGGCGATAGATGTTTTAGAAAATTCACATATGGATCAGTTTAATGTTTGCTAATTTGCTCTATAATAAATCATTTGTTTCAAAGGTTGCAAAAGTTTCCATTTGTAAGCAACTTGTGCCTGCCTATCTCGATGTTTGGAACAGAGGATTATTCCAGTTTGTAAGGACGCGACTATATAGCTAGTAGTAGCTGATTTGTCTAAACTAGCTACCACTCCATCTATGAGAGACACTATCCATCTATACTTCAAATACAATTTTCTCTTAAACTACTCATCCGATCTACGATCTGATTACACCGTTGTATTCGTAACAATTAAATCTTTATAACAAGATCTCACATAATTATATTTTGATGAAAAATCATAAATTACTTTTATAATATATCTAAATTACTTTTAGATTTCACTAAGTTACTTCTTAGACATATATAAAGCCTAAAAGTAATTTACATATATTATAGAAGTAACTTACAATAAAACGAAGGTAACTTTAATTAATGCCTTTTTTCATTGAACAAATTATCATATATATATATATATATATATATATATATATATATATATATATATATATAAAAGTTACTTTTAGATTTGATTAAAATACTTCCTATACATTCGCTCTTAGGTGATTACTTTTATTATTGTTTTTAGTTAGTTCCATAATTTGTGCTGATTAATTTAATTTCTAGATAGAGTCATGTTTTTATCTCTACAACAGACTTACTTCAAATGACATGCCAAAGTTACCTTTGTTTTGTTCAAAGTTACTTCTATAATATATGTAAATTACTTTTATACTTTACTGAATTAACTTTTATATGTTTAAGTAACTTAGTAAAATCTAAAAGTAATTTAGACATATCATAAAAGTAATTTGTGATTTTTCATTAAAATATAATCATGTGAGATCTCGTTATAAAGATTTAATTGTTACAAACACAACAGTGTAATCACATTGTAAATCGGATAAGCAATTTAAGAGAAAATTTTATTTGAAGCATAGTTGATAGGAATATTTTCTCTACTTATTTAATGGATTGGTACTATAAAAAGCATGCACGTTGACATAATAGGCTGGTACAAATCCATGCCAACCTAGCCTTAAACTCTGGCTTAGATTTCTCTCACACTTAGCTACTGGACCGTCGCTGCTTAGTACTAGACCGAGAGCGCTCTCGGTTTAGATTTTACGCAGTTTTAATTAGCTGCAATGCATTTGTTCTCATTTCTAATTTACGCCAAACACATGCCCCGCTCCGGAACGGAATCATCTGACGCGTCAGATGATGAAAACTGGTTATCGGAAACGTCTAGTAATCGTGATAGGAGGGAGTAACACTTAAAGTTTTTTAAAAGAACTAGCAAAATACATATGTTCTATGTTTTATTATGAGTAAAAGAAAATATATTATAATATATCATAGAAAAATTATATATATTATCACTTGTTTGCTTAATTAAATATATGGTATTTACTTAATTAAAATAAAGACTACACTATTCCATAATATCAGAAAATAGGAGTTAATTTATAAAAATTAGAAAGATAGTATTGCAGGTGGCAGTCCACTACTAGTAGCTTCTAAAGAAGTATAGATTTGATATAAAATTTAAATTTGTTGTTACTGTCAACTTAATTTTACGTGCCAATTTGCTGAGTTGCTATTCCCAGGTAGGTTCTGGTTCACATATGATACACGCACGTCCAATCGTCCATGATTCGATGGCGTTGGGTGCCATTTGCTGATTTGCAACATGTAGGGCCTATTTGGATTGGTATCTATCAATTTTTTTTAGTGCTTGTATTTGATCATATTTGGTTTGCTACCAACATAGAGCCAAAATATGAAATTATAGTGATGAATGTTCTAGATGATGCCAAATCTAGAACCAATGAATGGGCTTCAATTCAAATCAAACACAAGTACTATTTAAATTACCAAAATATTGGTATGGTATGTTTTTGGTAGCAATCTAAATAGGCACGTACAAAATAATTTTCAACGGGAACATTCATGGCTGCAAGTATATACAAGTACATCAAACCAAATCATGTGTCAGGATATGCTAAGACCAATCATATATTCTTTTGCACGTGGCCATTCTTGTCGACGTTTGATGTCACGACTACGATATTTGGACAGTATGGGGATCGTTGGTGCTAGGATATACGCGAGACTGAGGTAAAAGAGATGGAGACGAGGATTTTTATACAGGTTCGGGTCCCTGAGCGGTTAGGTAATAGCCCTACATTCTGTTGGTCGGAGCCGATGTTGCTTTTTATTCACCATAATCACACCAGTACAATATGTGGGTAGCCTATCTAACTGTTGTTGACATGTCGGTCTGAAGTCTGACTCGTAGTCGACAATAGGGTAGCTTTCTTCCTCGAATCCGTGCCCGGCGAGATCAGAGATAGCGCTTTCGACTCTCCTGACTGTATCCGGAGATACCGTAGGAGACTAGCCGTGCCTATCCCTGAAGTCGATATCCGGCGGCTTGTCTTGGCGTATGTAGGCTTGTATGTTGTCCCGTGTATTGTGTTGGGTGTTGATTGAGGTCGTTGATTGTCTGTGTTGATCGCCCCATGGTGGGTGTCTCCCTGTCCTCCTAGGGGGCTTGTATTTATACCCATAGGTGTCCCCTTGTCCAAGTAGAACTAGGGAAACCAATATGGATACAATCCGAGTAGTCCTTGTCGTTTCCATGTAGAACTCTGGTTGTCTTTTCTTATCCGGAACTCCTCCTATATCCGCAGGTTGTTTCCGTATAGGACATGGTATGTGGTGGGTCCTGCCGAGATTTAGTCAACTACTATTAGGTATGTGGTATACATAACCCTGACAGTAGCCCCCGACTTCGATGCAAATGAACGAAATCATATTCTCAACCGCGCGCAGACATTGAAGTAACTGTTATCGAGCTCATGTGATCATTCTCGGTGAGTTTAGAGATAACGTTAGACTTCCTTTATCAGCCTCGTGTGGGCACCGAAAGGGTTTGTCTAAGTCAATCTCTGATGTCGACCGAGAAAGTACATAGCGTACGACTAAGTCTCCCGTCTTGCTGTAATCGAGAATTTGGATTGAAGTCAAGAAATTTTATCTCGGCGGGTACACCATTTCTTCATTCCGTATTCTTTGTCGAGATCCAGCAACCATTCTCGAGTGATCGAGAAGGTATAGAGTCTGCGACGAAGCTTTGTTAACATTTGTCGTACTCGCCTTAGTTGATCTTGGTGTAGAACCATAGAGACGTGGAGTCTTCGATAATGTCGAATAGAATTTTCCTAAAATCAATACTCAGAAAAGAATATCAAATAGAAATAGCCCCCGAGCGAACACTCAAAGGGTGACATGTTATAATATGTATGGATAACTAAAAATGAATTAATTTTACCGACCAATGTTTTGTGTATGAGCGTCTTCTCTCTTACCGACTTCGATCAGTCAGTTTGTAGAGTCATACACTCTCCCTAGCCCCCAGCCTTGTCGTCGGAGAATCGTTCTCGGAGGATAAGGCTCTTAGACCCTTGACCCGCCTTGGTTGAACAAGCACTGATCCTAGCCCCCAGCCGTGAAGTTGGAAAGTTAATTTTCGATTACACGGCTTGGTTAATACGCACGGCAAGAACTCTTACACGACCAGATCTTACATGGTCTTTCGTCTCTGAAGGATCCGACAAGGCCTTATTGGCTCTGGGCGTCCCCAGCCGAAGATCCCTTAGGTTACTCGGAGGCCTTGTCAAGACGGCGTAAAGGGACAGTAGGATAGGTTTCAACGCTAGGTGTCATCGTGGTAAGGGATCTCTGGGTAAAACACTTGGCGATATTGTGTACCTGCTATCAACTTTGTTGAAGTAGAGGTAGTAGGAGAAATCGCTACACCGCTGGTCGAGGACTAGGTAGTAGTCGTAACTCGACCGCGTAAAGTGGAAAATAGTGGGAGAAACACTACGTCGCTAGTCGAGGACCAGGCAGTAGTCGTAACTCGACCACTTAAAGTGAAAGTAGTGGGAGAAACGCTACGTCGCTGGTCGAGGACCAGGCAGTAGTTGTAACTCGACCACTTGAAGTGGAAGTGGTGGGAGAAACGCTACGTCGCTAGTCGAGGACCAGGCAGTAGTCGTAACTCGACCACTTAAAGTGGAAGTAGTGGGAGAAACGCTACCTCGCTGGTCGAGGACCAGCCAGTAGTCGTAACTCGACCACTTAAAGTGAAAATAGTGAGAGAAACGCTACACCGCTGGTCGACAACCAAGCAGTAGTCATAACTCGACCACTTAAAGTGGAAGTAGCCGGAGAGACGTTACATCGCTGGTGGAGAACCAGGCAGTAGTCGTAACTCGACCACTGAAAGTGGAAGTAGCCGGAGAAACGCTACATCGCTAGTCGAGGACCAGGCAGTAGTCGTAACTCGACCACTTAAAGTGGAAATAGTGGGAGAAATGCTACATCGCTGGTCGAGGATCAGGCAGTAGTCGTAACTCGACTACTTAAAGTGGAAGTAGCCGGAATGACGCTACATCGCTGGTCGAGAACTAGGCAGTAGTCGTAACTCGACCACTTGAAGCAAATGTACGAGAGATCACTACGATCAACTGGTTGAGAACCGGTGAGTAGGTGTCCCTCGATCACTTGGAGTCGTGGTACGAGGACCGCTACGCTGCCGTAGTCATACCTTGACCATCTGAAGTTAAGGTGCGAGAAATTGCTACGTACTGGTGCGAGAACCAGTGAGTGAGCAAAATTATCTCTCGAACACCAATGGAAGTTGCGGTGTGAGAGATTGCTGCGTACTGGTGCGAGAACCAGTGAGCGAGTGGAATTATCTCTCGAACACCAATGGACATTGCGGTGTGAGAGATTGCTGCGTACTGGTGCGAGAACCAGTGAGCGAGCGGAATTATCTCTCGAACACCAATGGAAGTGCTAGAGTTGGTTTATTGCAAGTGTATCTCATGTGGCCAGCATGACTCACGTACCCAACTTATAGCATATCCGGATGTCCGTTCGCAATCATGACGACGTTCATGAGGAATTATCCATTAACAACCTTTTCTCGAGTAGTCCAGCCATGGCCGGTGCTATGAGATAGGTTGTCGGTCTTCGTTGGTAGGTTGGGTGCGATAACTCCGCATTTGTCGAGAATGTTCTCGATAATGGAGTGTACTCGACCATCACCTACTCGAGTGCTCAATTGTTCCTGAAAAATATTTTCTAGAAGACAAGACATGTAGCAGATAATATTGAGTATGTACTTAAAAAACTGCATGAATCTTCTAGTATTATCAGGACATAACGAGCAGATGTAAATATCATACATTATGTAAACCGTAAACAAACATGATTTATACAGAAGAAAACGGAGCGAGCCCCCAGCGTTAGACCGTAGTCGATTTAACATCGGGGACACTCACGCATCAGATATTTGTATAAAGGACATGCTCTAGGTAAACGCAATAAATTATAGATCTGACAATGCTGTATGATCTAAATAGGTACGATAAATTACATATAAAATATTGCGTACCTGTGTAAATATATGCCGGATATATCTACGAAATTAGTAGATTAATTAAATTAATTAACCTACTAATTACCTTAACTAGCCTTAGTAGCCGTTGAATTGTCTTCGGTGCATGTATATGACGGCAAACCAATGCATGCCTGGGCACGTATTGAGTCTGTGTGCATATGCATGTGCACATGTCAGAAGCGATCAGTACGTGGTGATGTCGGACGTCCGGCCTGTTACTCCGAGTCTGACCAAAACCGCACTTAAACCCGATGAGTGTAGTAGTCGGTTTCGGTCTCTAGAGGTGTCGGCGTCTTGTATCCTTCCGGCATCATCCTCAAGATCGTCAATGGTCGGAAATACCGTACAGATGCCCTCCGCAGCGGCGGCGTCATCTTTGAAGGTTGGATGATCTCAACAGATCAAAATTGTTGACGTTGATGGTTCCGATCTGATCGGAAGATGTATTTCAGTCGGGTTAGATCTCCTCACAGCCGAAATCATCGAGTAGCTTGTTGTTGGAGAATCCATCCTTTGAACCCATCTCATCAAAATCCTAGAGCACCAAAATCCCCCTACCTGGCGCGCCACTGTCGACGTTTGATGTCATGACTACGGTATTTGGACATTATGGGGTTCGTTGGTGCTAGGATATACGCGAGACTGAGGTAAAAGAGATGGAGACGAGGATTTTTATACAGGTTCGGGTCCCTGAGCGGTCAGGTAATAGCTCTACATCCTGTTGGCCGGAGCCGATGTTGCTTTTTATTCACCATAATCACACTAGTACAATATGTGGGTAGCCTATCTAACTGTTGTCGACATGTCGGTCTGAAGGTCTGACTCGTAGTCGACAATAGGGTAGCTTTCCTCCTCGAATCCGTGCCCGGCGAGATCAGAGATAGCGCTTTCGTCTCTCCTGACTGTATCCGGAGACACCGTAGGAGACTAGCCGTGTCTATCCCTGAAGTCGATATCCAGCGGCTTGTCTTGGTGTATGTAGGCTTGTATGTTGTCCCGTGTATTGTGTTGGGTGTTGATTGAGGTCGTTGATTGTCTGTGTTGATCGCCTCATGGTGGGTGTCCCCCTGTCCTCCTAGGGGGGCTTCCCCTTGTCCAAGTAGAACTAGGGAAACCAATATGGATACAATCCGAGTAGTCATTGTCGTTTCCATGTAGAACTCTGGTTGTCTTTCCTTATCCGGAACTCCTCCTATATCCGCAGGTTGTTTCCGTATAGGACATGGTATGTGGTGGGTCCTACCGAGATTTAGTCAACTACTATTAGATATGTGGTATATATAACCCTGACAATTCTCCGATCCATTTATTCCATCCTCTCGACGACAATGCTGACTCAAGAATAATGATAACCATGGAGATATATATATGGCATCATTGGTGGCCCATATTACCAAAATAGTTTACTAGAAAAATAAAAATTAATTTATAAATAAATTTTTATATATTTGTTTTTAGCAATTTTAAAATTAATGCTGAAAAAAACTACGTTAAAATTATCTTAAAATTAACTCTAAATTGAATTAAAAAATTTAAATTTTAGTTTTTGCTATGGTTCGTTAGACTAATAGACAGGGCCAATAGTATATCGCCGTTCGCCGTAATGCGTCGTTTGCTCGCTAGTCGCCAGCAGAAAGTGCACGGCACACTATTGAAAAATAAATTGAAGGACAGTGATAAAAAAATGCAGAAAGTCCTCAAAGTAGGGGATTATTGCACGTGGTTGGTGAGATTATATATCCATCAAATCAAAAAAAAGTCCTCAAGAATATCTTCTCCATGATCGAGCATTATACTACTCCGTCCGCCCTATAATATAAGGGATTTTGAGTTTTTACGTTTGACCACTCGTCTAATTTAATTTTTTTTGAAATTATTATTTATTTTATTTGTGACTTACTTTATTATCTACAGCATTTTAAACACAACTTTTCGTTTTTTATATTTACAAAAATAATTTAAATAAGACGAGTGGTCAAACGTTGCAAGTTATGGTCTTATCAAATCTCGTTTAGAACAGTGGCCACGGCCCCACGCCACGCGTCATCTTGTCATCCCAAGTCACACAACGTGCCCTACCCCCTCCGTCCAAAAATAAACTCATATACTTGGGTTTCTATTTCTAACGTTTATTTAATAAACTGTCAATTCTATTTATTTTTTTTAAAAAATAAGTTAGATATATAGTAATATTTATGTTTTATCATCTAATAACAATAAAAAAAATACTAATCATAAAAAGGTTTAAATAAGATAGACCATCAAACATTAGGCACTAAAACATACAAACGAACTCATTTTGGGATGGAGGGTGTAAATTAAAGGAGATCCTATGCTGGACTGCTACAGTTGGCTGGCGTCGAGATCGGTTTGGGATACGAATTAGATTCGATCCGAACTTATTCCTTATAGATGAGACCGGAGAGAATCGCATGCGCCAATGGGCTTGGAGACGGGAATTGAGTTGGGCTTGTTCAAATGGTGCCAAAAAGGCCGAAGATGCCCAACAAAAAAAATTGACGCAATGGTGCAGGTCCAATTCCGCTCGACACCCTACTACCCTACTCTAATATACAATTTTAGTTCTAGACATTCATCCTTTCTCTATCTCATTTTATCCCAACCCACTTACTTCTATATCACCATCCCGTCTTTCTTAACCTATAATCCAAATGAGGTCATAGAGATTGATTTGGATCGACAGGGATGTGACTGAATTTCATACTTAGACTCAAACCGTTCGCATTTTATATCTATGGAAGTAGTTGTGATTTTTATTAAATTTGCATTTATAATATTAAATAGTGTAGATATCTCATAAATGACTCCATAAGTTTTCCAACAAGTATTCATGGCCCCATGATTCCGCACGGAGGTCTAAATCTTAATCCAAAAAATGTAAAACTTAATCTCCTGCATTCTATGAATCAAAAGTGTCGTAGTTTATAGGAGTAAACTTTTGGAATATTTTGATTTGGTTCTCAATCAACTTCGTCTTTGATCATCCATGCATTTCTTTCACTCAGTTTCTTTCTCTTTGCCCAAGCAAATACCTATGTAAATAAGAACATACAAAACTCATATTACCAATAATGTTTGATCAAATATATAAGAAAAAGTCCAAATTACCACCCTGAACTTTGGGTGGGTACGAATTACCCCTAGACCCAAAAATCAGACATCTTTCACCCTTAACTACTAATATCATATGAAGAACCTCCTAGAGTAGTTTTGCGGGCGGTTTTGGTCCTACGTGGCAGTCTAGTTAGTCATTTTCTTTTTAAAAATGGTGCGACCCACCTATCAGATTCTATCTACTCTTCTTCCCCTCTCACCTCTCTCTCTCTCCCTAGCCGAGGAGCCGTGGTGGCGGAGGCCAAGTAGGATCGGCGGTGGCTACGGGGCTCCTCGCACATATCGGCGGAGGTCGAGGAGGAGAAGCACGAGCTGACAAACGGCAGAGGAGGAGCGGTGGCGGCTGTGAGCATCTTCACGCGCGACGGCGTTGGTGCGTGTGATGGTGGAGATGATGCAGCCGAAGTGGATCTGGTCATGGAGCTCGGCGAGGTGGGTGGCAGTGTCGGTGCGCGTCGCAGCGAGGGAGGAGGCAAGGAAGAGAGACACGGTGGCGCGGGTGCGCTGCTCCCTGCGTCGACAAGCCGCCGTTCGTCATCGTGTAGTCCACAGCAGAAGCCCGCCGCTTGCCGCCCTTCTCGCCTGCCGTCCTTCTCACGTCCTTCTCTCGATTTCCGCCGCATCTTCTCTTCCAATCAACTTGCCCTCTCCCTCACCGCCCTTTCTAGTCCTTCTCCCGCTGCCGTTGCCGAGCTCCTGTATCGGTGGCCGCTCCCCTTCTCCCCACCGTATCGCAATCCGCCATCTCCAACATCCTCCTCATCTGTGCTCGTCACCCACGAAGTCCGCCGACCGCCGCACTCGACGCCCCTCAACGCTTACTCATCGTTGCTTGCCGCCCGTCGCGCCCGCCTTCTCTACCTCGCCCCGACGCATTAGCTCAGAGAGAGAAGAAAGAAAGGTGAGGTACTCCCTCCGTTCCTAAATATAAGAGATTTTGGTTGGACGTCATCCCTTATATTTAGGAACAGAGGGAGTATGACAAATGTGGCCATAGTTTTTTTTTTATTCTTTTTTTCTGATTAGATTGCTACGTTGGCGCCATGTGTATGTCACGAAGGATCAAACCGCTCTGGATTGAGCTAGGGGGTAATTCGTTCGGAATCAATAGTTTGAGGTATCAAAAGTTCAGTTTCATGGTTCGATGGGTAATTTATACTATCGCAATAGTTTAGAGGTAATTTAGATATTTTTTTAATATATAACGCATAAAAAAAGGATGCACTTTAGTTGATGAATACGATATGGTCATATCCGAGCTTGATCTCATCGTCATCGAATGCAAAAATTTAATAAAGTAAAAAGTGATACTAATAAAATAAATAATACTAGTCTTTATTGCGTTTGTTAATGTGTGTCAATGGCCTGGGTTCTGCCCGTGGCAAACTGTTCCTCCGGTCTCTCTTATCCACGTCCGACCCAACGCAGCATTCTCATCATCGATCCATCGGATCAGCCCCTCCCCTATCTTCTCTCCAACCTTCCGTGCACGAGCAGCTTAGGTGGTGTTTTTTTTTTTTAAGATTAAGTTTATTATGTAAAACGATGTGGTATTAACATATGATTGATTGATTTTAATTATTATAAACTTAAAAAATAAATTAATATGATATTTTAGAGTAACTTTTATATACAAAGTTTTTACATAAAACACACCATTTAGCAGTTTTAAAAACGTGACACGAAAATATTAGTCTGAGAAAAGAACGGACGTTACTATCTCCCATCTCCAGAACTCGAGGGCCCCGAAAAAAAATAAAATTTAAAAAATCAAATAAATAAACAACGTGACACACAGGCTCACAGTCTCTGGTCACAGGCACACCCACCCAAAGCAAGTCCGTCCGTACACTCCTCTACTCCGACGAGCCCCGCCCCCGCCGCCGTAGGAGGAGTGACTCCGACATGCTCCGCCGGTTCGCCGCGCGGCGTCTCCGGCCGCCGGCGACCGCGGGGTACCCCTCGTCGGCCGCTGCGGCGGCCGCGGCGTACGCCCACGGGGGCGGCGCCTCGGTGCTCCCCGACGGCCTCGACCGGGCCTCCGACGCGCACGCCCGCAACGCCGCCGCGGTGGGCGGCCTCCTCTCCGACCTCCGCGCCCGCGTCTCCCAGGTGCGCGCGCGCCCGCCGGGCCGGCCATCCCCTCTCGTTTGCTCCTCGCTTCTCGTCTCTCACTGGATTGGAGTGGCGGCGCCGCGCACTCCTGGTTTCATATGTAGGTGCTGGCCGGGGGAGGCGCGGAGGCGGTGAGGCGGAACAAGGCGCGGGGGAAGCTGCTCCCGCGGGAGCGCATCGACCGCCTGCTCGACCCCGGCGCCTCCTTCCTCGAGCTCTCCCAGGTCGGTCTCGTACCTTACCCGCTGTCTCCCCTTCCTCGCATTCATTCATCAGGGGCACTGTGCGAACTGGACTCTATGTTGTATGCTTTGTTTAGGGCATGTTTAGATCCATCGCAAAATTTTTCACCCTGTCACATCGAATATTTGGACACATGTATAGAGTATTAAATATAAACGAAAAAAATAACTAATTACACAGATTGTGTATAAATTGCGAGACGAATCTTTTAAGCCTAATTGCTTCATGATTTGACAATGTGGTGCTACAGTAAACATTTGCTAATGACGAGTTAATTAGGCTTAATAAATTCGTCTCGCGGTTTACAGGCGGAATCTGTAATTTGTTTTGTTATTAGTCTACGTTTAGTACTTCAAATGTGTGTCCGTATATCCGATGTGACACGCCAAAATTTTACACCCATGGATCTAAACACCCCCTTAATGAGCATCACATTCCCATTGACCAACGGAAGCTTTATGATGTATGAAGTCCCTATGGCTTAAGGGATATTGTGGATTCTGGATTGTAGAATCATTTTCATTTGTGCAAGTTACAATGTGATTACACTGCAATTATACTGTATTTATATTTGACAAATGAATAGCAAAATCAGAATCATTTTCATTTGTTCAAAATGGGAGCGAGATTTCCATGCATCAGGGGATTGTATGAACTGAACATCTGAACTATATGTTGTATGCTTTTCTTAGATGGTATCACGGCCCACTGATCAATTACAGCTTTATGAGCATTTCATACCCGGTTTAACTACAAAAGTACTCTGCTTTTGGAATGTCCCTTAAAGGTTCCAAACGCATTCTGGATGGCGATTGGACTGTAAAAACCTTATCATTTTCATTACAATTGAAGTGTGGATTTCCATGATTGGTGTGGCTCTTGCCTCCTTTCTCTTCATCACTATTTATGCGTTACACATACATTCGGATACATTCAAATAAAAAAAAGTATTAACCAAAATGGATATGTGCTGCATGCATATATCATAGGATACAAGTGTTGTCTGCTCTGCATATAATCTGTTTATGACAATTCGGGGAGAAAAAAATAGTCACAGTGTGCTAATTTAAATATTCCCAATTGTTTCATACATTGAGAAGCATCAGATGAGTTCTGAAGGGATTGGTAGTGGTAGCAAATTAAATGCAAAACATGCATATTTTTGGAAGACATTGGATGTAAGCCTGAGTCTAACAATTGAGGCTGGAAAACACATGATACTCTTGATGAGCATTGGACTCTAAAATCTGCACTAGTGTTTTTCCAAGCTTTTTTTTTTTTTGGTTCTGCAGCCATTTACTCCTTAGGTTTCTTTTTTTTGGTAGGGATACTCCTAAGTATTCAGTTGTTTCAATATCTGATAAGATGGCCCACATTAGACTTACAGTTGTCTGTCTTGTTCTAGAATATCAGCTGTTGATGGTACCTTTTTTATTTCAATAAAGCTTGCAGGATCTGGTGTTTATGAGGAAGCATTACCATCAGGGGGCATAATAACTGGCATAGGACCTGTCCATGGACGATTATGTATGTTTGTGGCCAATGATCCAACTACAAAAGGGGGCACATACTATCCTATCACTGTCAAAAAGCATCTGCGGGCACAGGAAATAGCTTCTGAATGTAAACTGCCTTGCATATATCTTGTTGACAGTGGAGGTGCTAATCTCCCCAGGCAGGCTGAAGTTTTCCCTGACCGTGATAATTTTGGTCGAATATTCTACAATCAAGCTAAGATGTCATCGGATAGCATTCCTCAGATTGCATTAGTTCTAGGCTCTTGTACCGCTGGTGGTGCTTATATTCCGGCAATGGCTGATGAGAGTGTAATAGTAAAGGGAAATGGAACAATATTTCTAGCTGGTCCACCACTTGTAAAGGTGAGTGTTCTCTGCCTGCCATTTTGATTATTCATTTTATGTTTTGCATGGTGAGATCTTGAGAACTATCCAATGTTTTCAAATCGCCTATGCACCAATAAGGTCGATCAGGCCAATTAATCGAGGCTAATCGATAGAACTGATATACTATGATAGTATATACTACAGACTATCTGAACATAGTATATTGAAGTCCACAACACCAATTTTGCAGGCTGCTACAGGAGAAGAGATATCTGCTGAGGACCTTGGTGGAGCATCAGTGCATTGTAAGATATCAGGAGTCTCTGATCACTTTGCACAAGGTAAGATTTAACATCATCCACAGTATAATATGACTTGATTACTTTCCTATATAGATAACATTTCAATTTTACTTCCTCTCTTTTGTACATCATCATTGGCATTTTGATTCTCCATATTTTAAGCCATAGGCTCCCCTCTGTATATCATTTTGTTTCTGTACATGTAAGCTGAATGTTACTAAAATGTTTTAGACAAATTCTGTACTGAAAATTGATGTAGATGAGCTTCATGGGCTAACATTGGGAAGAAACATTGTGAAGAACCTCCACTTGGCAGCTAAAGTTCCAAATGTACAAAATTCTGCTTGCGATTACCAAGAGCCATTGTATGATGTACAGGAACTTCGCTCAATTGCCCCGGCTGATATGAAGCAGTCTTTTGACATTCGCCAAGTAATAGCTCGCATAGTTGATGGAAGTGAATTTGATGAATTCAAAAAATTGTATGGAACAGTAAGTATTTTCTTATTCTTGACTAAGCTTGTAGTCTGTATCTTGTGCATCGTGTAAGTCGTTTTCTTTAACTTTACATTTATGCAGACACTGGTGACTGGTTTTGCAAGGATTTGTGGACAGCCAGTTGGAATTATTGGAAACAATGGCATTTTGTTTACAGAATCAGCCCTAAAGGGTTCCCACTTCATAGAATTGTGTGCCCAGCGCAATATTCCTTTGATATTCCTTCAAAATATTACTGGATTCATGGTATGTTATGTTATTTACTTTTGAAATCCTTCATTTCAATACACATTTTGTACACACTCAGCTCAGTGATCTTTGTGACATTTTTTTACTAGATAATAGATTCATTATTGTCACTGCATACCCACATGCCATACACATTGGATAATATTTCCCAGCTCAGTGATCATTTTTATGGTTCTGGGCAATATTTTAGTTAATGGGCAGACTCCCTGCAAATTGGGCCACCTTTCTTTACCATTGTTTCAACTTGGACTAGGGTTAGGGTAACCTTTTCACTTTGGACCACCTATATTTACATGTTGTTTCATTTTGGGGCTCTTCTTCCACCTTCAACTCCATCGATCTTCTCTCCGCCCTCCCTGAATTGTACACCGCACTTCATCCTCAAGCTCTGCTGATGCCACACTATCTCGAGTCCCGCTGTTTGCCATACTCTACCTCAAGCTGGAGCTTGACCTCCCAACAGCTAGGGAGGTCGATCTCCTTTCCAAGCGTGCGGAGGTGATGCCGACAAAGCTTTGGCACGAGCACAACGCTGGTGATCACTTGTTGGCCTGCTCATGGTGGTTCCTCTAGCCCTTTGCAGTCAAGATAGAGAGAAGAAACTGAGATAAGAGAGAGAGAGGGAGCTGATGTGGAAGAAGAGGCCCAAAATGAAACAAACATGTAAATTTAGGTGGTCCAAAGTGAAAAGATTGTTCTATCCCTGGCCCAAATTGACACAATGGTAAAGAAAGGTGGCTCAAAGTGTAATTTGCTCTAAAATAAAATGAGGGTGTGGGGGGTTAATGTGCAGACTGCAAGAGAGCAACCTGTGTGGACAGCATAGTTTTGACATTGTAGTTGGGAACACTACAACTTAACGTACATATTGGTTTGATTTTGAAATAACTTCTTTAGCCCTTTTGAATGATAATTTGAATTGTTATTTGATGGCCCGTCCACTATAGGTTGGGTCAAAATCTGAAGCAAGTGGAATTGCAAAAGCGGGAGCAAAAATGGTTATGGCAGTTTCCTGTTCCAAGGTAAAAATTTCATGGGACCTTTTCCCTTATTACTCTCATTTTTTCTGTAGTTTTCACTCTATTCAGTATCTAGCCGCCTCTTGTACTTTCATACTTTAATAAGACAGTAAAAAAGATTCACTTGAACATTGAGCTTTAGTACTTTCAGAGTTCCAGTTTCAGGCTCCCATTACCCTTGAAAGTGGAATATACACATATCCCTTCTATTTTATTCTAAATATGAGATTCACTTAAAAAACACCTTTCCAATATAGCTATGCATTTGCATTGCCAAAATCTCTTATATTTTGGGACGGAGGTAGTAAATTATAACCTTACTGGCATAAATGTCCTTTGTGGTTTTAGGATTTAAAATACCAGAACTTGCAGCAATGAATCTTAGCAGTAATAGATATCTTGTATCTCTACACACAGGTACCGAAAATTACCATAATTGTTGGTGGAAGTTTTGGTGCTGGAAACTATGGAATGTGTGGACGTGCATACAGTCCAAATTTTTTGTTTATGTGGCCAACTGCTAGGATATCTGTCATGGGTGGCATCCAGGTAAAAACTTATCTTTTTGTTGATTCAGCTTGTCATATAACTTTTACTTGTACAATTTCCTAGTCAAGAATTTCATGATTGTAATTATTGGCATTCCATTTATTGCTAATAATTTTACACCTTAAGGATGGGATATTGCTATCTAGCATCGTGCATTTGTGCTTGGACTTTTCGATTTGAAAAACCTTTATGTTGCTAACCGGTGATAAAAACCGTTAGTGCATTGTCAACTAACAGTTTCTGCACAAATGTTCGATGTCAGAAACCTTTTCTGGGGTATAACTTGCAAAATCAAAGCACAAATCATAGCCATTTATTGAAACCAGATCAGCCTCCTTTATTATTCAATTAGTGCAGGTATGCAATTGAATAAAGATTCAAAAATATATATTATGCAAACTATTTGGAAATTAAAACAATGTATGGAGATCATACTGTCCAATTGCAGTAACTTAGCCTATATCTTTGAAGGGAATACTTGGGTGAAAGAATAGTCCAAATAATAATTCGGTAATATATACAAAACTAAAACCAACAAAATCAGGAGGGAAACATGAGCGAAGGTACAAAAATCACTTGTTGCATAAGTACTGGAAGCTTGATGGTTTCCTGTCCTGGATAGTTCTCTTTTTTCCATGTCTTCTTCAAAGTGTGTTTATTTAATCTTCCCTTTTATTCATTGACGCTTTATGTTTAGCTGTTGTGTATACCACAATGGAAATGCTACAGTAGCACTGAGATATAGCTCGTTTTGTATTCCTAAATGGAAGGAGGCGATTACCAGTTTACCACTAGCATCCCATGTCATGTTGACATTGGTACTGGTATCCAGCTTAGTTTTAATCTTGTACTATTATAATTAAGTTTGCCATTTTGGTTATATCACCGATCGCCGGGCTGGTGGAAGCCGGCCTAAGTCCATTTTGGTTTATAAGGAAAATAAAATGTTGACAGGTCTTCCCATTCTTCTGGTGATTCACAGGAAGTATAATATTTTAGTATTTTTTTATTTGTGCATTGAAAGATGAAAGCCGGGGATTTTATCCTGGAGCTTTATGATACATATATCACATCCTTCTACATTGTAAACATCATCTTCCTATATGTCGCCATTACTATTCAGTTGAAATATTTGCACATATTTTCCTCTTGTGAAAATGTCAAAGCAGAGCTAGGTGATATATTTTTTGCAGTTCTCAATGTTTGCTCCCTTAAACCTTTTCAGGCAGCTGGTGTCCTTGCTCAAATAGAGAAGAACAACAGAAAAAGACAAGGAGTGGAGGTATATAATGCATTCTTTCTTTTTTTTGAGAGAACTACACTGCATTCGTTATTTGTAACTCGATCAACGTTAGGTGCTCAGCAAAATGATCACTTTTGCTCTTACGCAGTGGACCAAAGATGAGGAAGAAGCCTTCAAAGCAAAAGTTGTGGAGGCTTATGACAAAGAAGGAAGCCCATACTACTCCACCGCTAGACTTTGGGACGATGGGATTATAGATCCTGCGGACACCAGACGGGTTTTAAGCCTCTGCTTATCTGCTGCGGCAAAGCCGGTTCCAGAAGACACAAAATATGGAGTATTTCGAATGTAAATCATGCATTATAATTGTGTACAAATCCCTGTATACTGTATAGTAAAATCCGCTTTCATGCGCATTGAAATAAGGCAAAATAAAATGCCATTCCAAGGCTTATTTCGCAAGTATAATTTCGCCCTGATGTGTATAACAAAGTTATGTTTACCAGTGTTTTAGTGGCGAATAAACTGTTTAAGTTGTTACTGTAGCTAAAATACATTGATAGACTATTGTTCTGAGTCCACAATCCGTCAATGTATATTTTTTCTCTTAAAGCTTACAAAATGAGCATACTAATGTTTGCTCTCATCGAGAAATTTTATTTTCTAAACCATTCCAACATTGGTAATGTAGTGGTGAAGGGATTGTGATCCTCAGACGTGAAGTCAGAGGGGCATGGTAACTGACATGTGGGTCCCACCGCTTACGGGCCCACCTGTCAGTGACCACATCACTTGGCAATTCACGTTAAAGGAACCTCTTTCGTGAAGTTGTGGGTATTGGATTTCATTCACTAGGGGTTTAAATCCCGATGCCCATAAACATCAGGGATTCATTGTTGGTATTTTTATCTCTGAGCGTGCCTTAAAAGGTTGCACTCGCAGGTGTGAGCGTAGTGATGTGTAGACGTGTGTGACTTATATAGCTCATAAGTATTATTTTTAAAAGTTAAAACTTGATCTTAATGCTGGATGTACTAACTTTGGGCTTGTGGTTGGACTTCTTCACGTTGGGCTACGCAGGCTAAACTTCTTGACTTGTTGGCGTCTTCCTGACCGTGCCAGTCGGGTCATGGCGCACACCGTGAGTTCTTTCACGGCTTAGACTAATATTATTTGTGGATGATTAGATATATTGTGAATAACTTTTTATCGGGATGAATGAAATACTATATATTATATAGCCTAGTCTATATCCACAGCTGATGTACCGACGCCTTTCAATTTGTAGCCGGATAAGTGACTGTCACTTTTTTCGCCCCTCCGAGACACGGCTCAACTACGTTGTACAATTGACAGGGTAGCTCGGGCCTTCTGGTCGGGCTTCATACCCTTGTACAAGATGGATAGCAACGCTGAAGCACACTAGCAAGAGCATTGTAGCACAGGCTGCCAGCCAATAACTAACTCATACGAAATTAATGGAGATAAGTACAGTGTAGAGGGAAAGAAATATAATCTTGTGTCGACTTGGAAATCAATAGTAAATCACAGTCAGTATGAACCTAAAAATAGCTCACAACATGTAATCTAAACAATGCTGATGTAGAAATCATTTTGAGAAATTATAAATATTCGAGAACTGAACTGTGGCACGCATAATCCAAGAGCACATAAGTTTCAGTGGATTATATGATTTTTTAGTTTTTTTTTGTCATACTTATAAAGCTTTAAGTAAGAGTAAATTAAAAAAAAATACTTAGTAAAAAACGTGAATTGCCTGCTATGCTTATTAAGACTTTAGATACTTGTCTTACGTACTGGGTTGGTAACGTTACGTTCAGCAGTCACCCATGGCCAACATCATCAGGAACATGGTTTTATCTACAAGTAGTAATACAAATTAATAATTCCAGATGCAGGGTCCTATTTGAGTTTGATTTCTTGCTACCAGCTCGACGGTAATGTCATCCGTGATCTCATCAAAACATAAACATGGAGATGTACGACGTGATCAATAGTAACAATATAATACTCCACCGTCTTTTGAAAGATGACAAGCTGATGACAATTCGTTATATTAAAAACTAGGAAGATAACCCGCGCATTCGCGCGGGCATATATTATAGTTTGTGTTTCAAACACTGTACAACATTCCGGAATATAAATCAGAAAGAAATTTCATAAAAATACACATGCATCTTATTTTTTATTAAAAAAAGGAGTGCTAAAAGGAATCATTCATCACTGTGTGTGTATATATATATACTGTAAAAGAATTTAGATTATCCTACAATAAAAAAGAAATATATTTACCCTAAAATAGATGGTAGATTTTAATATACTACTAATGTGATAAGAGTGTCTCTTAGATTTAAATAAAAATCCCTTTATTCTGGTCATATATAAACTGGTTGTTTGTCATCACTACTTACTATCATTGTTTTAAGAGTTAGGTGCACTTTTAATAAATGAAATTGTATTAGTACCACTAAAGCAAACAATACATTATTAATACACTAAAAAAATTCATCTACACTACATAACCCGTCGTTCATCACTTATTTTTACGTCTATGTATAAATAGGCTAAATATACCATATCTACCGAATAATACGATAACACCGTTAAAAATAAACATGAATGCCTTTCTAATGTATGAAGTCGGTTGTATCTGCCAACCAAGGCTTCCGTATGTAATGCCTTAAAACATACAGGTCTCGCATCGATATAGCCATGCCCCTAAAATCCATCGTAGAGTACAATTTTAACACTTAGTTTACTATTGGTACACTCACAATTGATTATATTGGTAAGTACGTCACTTTAGTTACATTGCCTATGATGGCCTTTTATGGACACCACCTTAACTCAACCATTTACATGCCCATGCAAATTTATGATGGCATAGCAAGTATTGCACCCTATATTGAAGGACAAAGAGGGACAGAAAGAAGGAGGTGATGAAAATATTTTTTTTTAAGTTTTGAATCGATTTCTGGTAGAGAATAGACAAAATATGTATATCAAGTTAGTAATAAGTACTTCTCAAATTTTAATGGAATACATACAATATTATGTTTTTCAAATGAGTGGGGTTAATCATTCGACACTACTTAAAAAAAAGAGATAATCCATTATATGCCACTGACTTTGTCGCATGTCTACGATTTGCCACTGACTTTGTCACGTTCTACAACATGCCATCGACTTTTGCTTAACTTCTACGATTTACCATCGCCGTCCGGTTAGCCACCGTTAGTACTGTACAAATTTGTCGAAATGACCAAAATACCCCTATGACAAAAACTTCCAAAACTTGGATAAAATTATCAAAATATTATATTATACACATAAGATTGTAAACATCCAAAATTTGACCAAAAACTTGAAATATGATATTACATAGTTTTTATCCAAATTTTGAAACCTTTTCTCCCAGGGGTATTTTGGTCATTTCGACAAATTTGTATAGTACTCACGGAGACTAACCGGACGGCGATGGTAAATTGTAGAAGTTTAGCAAAAGTCAATGGCATATTATAGAACATGATAAAGTCAGTGGCAAATCGTAGACGTGTGATAAAGTCAGTGGTATATAATGGATTCTCTCTAAAAAATACTATAACTAAAGAGACGTACCACCACGAAAATCTGCAAAACACCATATCATTATTTATATTTTGATAAAGATTTATACTTTAGCGACAAATTTGTTTCCACCATATGTTGTTTATAACTATACGAGACTCATTTACTAATTCTAAGAATGTACTTATTTTCAGAAACTTATTTACACTAACTAATTTGCTAGAGTGCACTTATAGATGGGTTCAGTGGTGTATAACATTTGTCCATCAATTATACCTGGTATATTAGAATTTCTATCAACTATAAAAAATATATCATAAGTAGTTTGATGCGTATTTTATTGGATTATTCATGTTTTGCCAATGCTGCTTGGCAAATAAAATACATAATTCTCGTGATGAATTAAGGGTTGTATTCTAGCAAAACGATTGTCTAAAATCTTATTTATTTATTTATTTATTTTCACATCTATCTATCATGTATGCTTCTCACTCCTCAAATAGCAATAAAAAAGTTTTGAAAAATTTCAGATAGTTTTAGAATCTCAATCTCACCCAAAATAAACCTAAAAAGATCCACTTAAAAACCAAAGCTAAATTCTGTTGTTTTATTACCACTTGCTAAAATTTAATTTAATTTTCTCATCAATCTATTAATTGTGCTTCTGACACCTCAAATAAGAAAAGTTTTGAAAAATTCCAAATACTTTGAGAATCTCAATTTCTCCCAAAATTAAATAAACCTAAATAGATGTACTTAAAAAACAGTGCTAGGTTTTGTTATTTTAATTTTTTACATATGTAGATTCAAATTAACATTATATATTTGTCAAGTGATATTTGAAACCATAAAATATCATATGAAATTATTTGAAACATTATTATCGCATTAACTATTACATGTTGGCATCATTTGCCATGATATATTTATCACTACAATAAGTTTACGATTAAGTTTAACTGTGCATATCTGTGTAGTATTATTTTTAATAAAATCGTAGATTAAAGGTTGTTGACAACAAATTAGTGCTGAACTGATGACTTTTCTTGATCAGTATTTCTTTCCGATACTACTATGTATGTGTGCGTGCTTTCTTTTTATTTTTTTGGCTTTATCTTTTTTCGATCATATATGGTGTAGGTATTTAAATTTTGTTTTTTTCTTGGGAAGGAGACGATCGTATGACTTAAGCACATCACTTTTTTTTTACCGGGATAGAGATTAGTAGCATAATCCTTTTTTTGAGAAATCCGTTTTTTTAAGCTCTAATCCAATGTTTAAAATAACTGGTCCACTAATTTAAGTGAAAATTGAAGGTTGGATGGTTTTCTTTTTTTACTCTAAATTTCTAGGATTTCTCTAATTTTATTAGAGCGTCACGTGATAATGTAGGAGTGTTTGCAGGACATTTAGTAGACTTTTAGTATATAATAGATTTCTATGATTTCTCTAAATTATTGGAGAGCCACGTAGCGGTGTAAAAGCATTTGTAGAAAGTTTAATGTACTTTTAGTATATAATAGATAGATTTAGAAGATGCTTTGAAAGAACATTGATTGGATATTTATTATAGATCTTAATTTAACTAAATATATTTATATTTGTGAAGTAATATATTTTATCTTTATATTGCAGAAAGTCATATTTTAAATACCGTTGATTTTTATGAATGTACGTTTTTTCTGTCTTTTTTATGTATATGTGTATTTGTTTTTCTTCTAGCGAAGATTAGGAAAGTTTTGTTTTCAATCATATACGTTTGTACGTACGGAAAGTACAGCAGTGGCATTTGTAACGTACAAACTCATACGTACGGACTATAGCGCTTGTATGTTATAAACATGAGAAAGTTATTATTTTCTAATAATAGATCTAATCTAATGGTGTAAAATAACGGGTCCACCAATTTAAGTGAAAATCAACGGTGAGATTAGATAGTGCCATGTAGCGACTTAGGAGCGTTTGTAGGAGTGCCACGTGGCGGCTTGAGAGCGTTTATAGGATGTTTAGTGGACTTTTAGTATATAATAATAGATATATCGTTTATTAGAAGTTTTAAGTATGGCTTTACTTTAGCATATTTATAATTTTTAATAAAATGAACGATCAAACGTTATTAAAAAAGCAACGACGTTTAACAGAGATAGTATTATATTTAGTCCATAGTATAATCATACTGACATACATATATATAGTTAGTAACCGAAAGAGATGCATACTTATATATATATATATAGTAAATTTGTTTGGTGCTCCATGGTGCCCGGGCACCATTGTTGAAATTGAGTATATACCCAATTCAAATGAGTATGAATCTTTTTCAATTACTTAGGTATTAGCATTAACCACTTTACTAACTAGTTCAAAGCAAGTTTGAACTGAATTTGAACTTGTTTTTGTTAGATTTTGATTCTAGGTATATAGCATCCATACATATATTTAGTTAGGTATGTAATCATGGATTGTGAAATAAAGTTAAATTTGAGTTGTTTTGTTGATAGGTATAGGTATGAATCGAATTATTATAACTAGGTATATACTCATAATTTGAAAATTTTGAAAAATTTGAGTGATTTTTTGCATTTGATACCATGGTGCCCGGGCACCATGGTGCCCCATATGAGTGTCCTATATATATATATATATATTATATATATATACATATATATATATATATATATATACATACATATATATATATATATATACATACATATATATATATATATATACATATATATATATATATATATATATATCTCGATGTATGATTGAGCATGTGCATTCAATATGCATTATGCTATGTATGCAAATGTGTGATTAAACCATATATATACATCTCTTTCGAATTAAGCTAGCTAAATCTAAATTGACAGTGGATATATATTTATTTAGTAAGACAATGACGACAACAGCAACACACAAACGAGTGATGTATGAGTATCTGACTTCAGGAATCATCTGTAACGTTCGTCATGCATGCGTGTTTAATTTATACGTTGATCAGAGGGAGAGGAATGAACAAGCCGATGTTCCTATTGTTCACGTCCTGGAGGGGCCTCGCATTCTTCTCATTACCCTGCATATCGAGTAATTAAGGCATAATTAATTAAGAGCCAATCATCATTTATATATATCTCTTCCATTTTCAAAAAATATATATATAAAAGATTGATATATCCGAATTGATTCGGTTAGCCTTGAAGAGTGAGGTTGAACCTGTAGTTGAACTGGGCATATTAATGGACGTTTATATATATATATATATATATATATATATATATATATATTGCATTTTGCTCTTGACAATTGTTGCATCGGAAATCAAATTATATGAGCTCTGTTTCTTGGGGGGAGAAATGTGGAGAACTGAGAAGTTTTCGTGAACTTACATTAACCACAGCTGCCTTGAGAAGTGCAAGCTGAGACAGCGACACAGTATGCACCTGAAAAAATAGATAAAAAGAACATATATTTCAGAGAACATCCCTCGCTAGCTCACGTATCAAAACTGAACACAAGGCAGATATATATACATTTCTATATTTGATGCTTTGGATAAGATTTAATTAAATTTTTAAAAGTTTGACCATCAATGTATATTAGGATAAGTTTATCTGATAATACTTGTATTTTATAGGATAAGTTTATAAAATCTCCTGATAATACTTTTTATAGGCAAGTCTAGGTATACCCTCTTTTTCCTTTTTTTAACTAAGCATTTAAGAAATTTATTGATGCTAAAGTTTTAAAAACTTAACAAATCTTTGTTGTTGTAATCGTTAAATATTTATGACCGGATAGAGCGACATTTTAACGTTGATTTATGGTGTCTAGCACCTTCCATGAATTAAAATTAAAAAGTATCCCGTTCCAAACTTCACTTTTAGCCTCTTCCATTTGTCCCTAAATAACTTTATTTCTATTCTCTTACCTATCCTCGGTTCGTAAATCGATGAGCTTTTATTCTTTTAATACCCCTTATTTAATCACCCGCCAATACTAAATTTTTATCAGTAAGAAGCACTTTGGTCTTTCTTCTTTCACCTTGTTTTTCACAACCAAGATCAAAAGATGAAGTTATTTTAGTACGGAGGTAGTAT
Source organism: Oryza sativa Japonica Group (assembly GCF_034140825.1). Lineage (NCBI taxonomy): Eukaryota > Viridiplantae > Streptophyta > Magnoliopsida > Poales > Poaceae > Oryza > Oryza sativa. The sequence continues at coordinate 20,489,656 of NC_089042.1, read as the reverse complement.
CATACCTTTGTGGTATATACATGCCAACGTTAAAATTTTTAGAACCTCTTCATCTTAACCAAATTAAAGAAAATACAAAAAAGAAAAATTTTCACAAGGAATCTCAGAGATTGAGATTGCAAGGTATATGAACAAATTGCGAAATTTTAAGCCAACTACATATATATCTATGTATACCTTCCTGACAATGGTCCAGATAACTCCCTCGGTGCAAGGTGGTGTGGTTAAGGAGCCCATGTAGCGGTAATACACGATATCATGCTCTTTGGCCACGTTTGGATCCACCCCACCATTGACAATCTTCTCCTTATCTTTTTGGTCTGCAACTTCAATAATATATGGCTCCAACTGCATACAACATTAGTTCATAAGTTTATACTTCCTCTATTCCAAAAAAAAAGGTACATCTATTTTTCTTATATATTTAATAATATAAAATGTGCATGCATACAATCAATTAACTAGTGTCTCTTCTCTACTAAATTAATTTTTTAACTTTCACTTTTAAAGTTTCTAATTCTATTGGGTGCATGTATTATATTTATTAGAATAATTTAAACAATTAGACGATAATAATTGTTTCTTGGTTTTTGGATTAAAAGTGATTATTCTTGTATTTCGGAATGGATGGAGTATACTAATATGATGAGTTGGACACTACGCATAAAAATATACATATGTGGAAATTTATCGGTGACGATTTAATGAAAACCACCCCCTGACCTGCTAACCATCACAGCTAACACATGGCGTCAAGAAGCAAGAATGATGTTGTAGTTAACGATAACTAAAAAGCTTGGTCATGCATGCAACTAATCAAGCGAATCACTAATTAAACATCTTTTTTTCCCAAAGAAATTAAATCGATCCATCAAACAGAGATAATTAACCTTGTGCAGGAACTCATCCTGGGCGCCGATGGCGTAGAGGATGCCGACGACGGCGGTCTGGTTCTGGGTGTTGAGATGCACCATGTGCAGCTCCATGTCGTACCTCCGGCCATCGACGGCGTGCTCCGACGGCGCGTGCCAGTGCACCTGCCGGAGCCGGTACGCCGTGCCGTTAATCACCAGCCCGCCGGCGGCGGCGGCGTCATCGCCGCCGTCGAACCTGACCATGATGTCGTGGCCACGGTTGACGACGGTGGCGTTGGCGTTTCGGTAGGTGTAGTTGAGGTCGCCGAGGCCGGGGGCCAGGGTGAGGTCGAGGAGGCCGAGGTTGATCGGCGACTGCATCTCGCCGCTGCTGCAGGTGGCCCATTCCGGCTTCAGGCTGCCCCAGTTCTCCGGCCCCCTCGGTGTGCCGGGGATGTAGCCGAACTGATCGTCTTCCTCGGCTCCGGCGGCCGGCGCCAGGAGCAGGAGGGTGACGACGGCGGTGACGACGACGACGAGGAGGCGTGCGCGATGCATGTTTGCGTTTCGTTGTGTGCTGTGCAGAGTGCTGGCTAGCTAGCTAGCTGATCTCTCTGGGGTTGGCCATGGCAGCTTAGGCTTGTAGGGGTATTTATCCAGTGGAGAGTTTAAGGTAGAGTATAGGGCTAGCTACGTGGAGGATGCATGCATGGATGACAAGTTGGAATTTTGGTTGCGTTGTCTCTCTGATCGACTCTGATCAGCTGATAGAAGTAGGTGTACAGAGTACAGAGTACAGACTACTTCATCCGTTTTTAAAAAAATTAAGATGTGATATATCCATACTAAGTTTATTTATTTTGGAACGAAAAAGCTAGACACATGTACTTATAGCACACTACTACAAAATCAAAATTCTCAGACAAGACCCCTTTAAGGTGTAGGCAAGCCAAAATTGCTCTCACTTGAAAAATCACTTTCCCGAACGCGGTTCAAGAATTGCATTGTAGGTCTCTTAAGATGACTTCTTAGTAAGAGGTCCATATGCCACCGGCCCACAAGATCAAGCCCATCCTTAAATTATCAAGTCTCCCCTCTCTCTCCTCATTCTCTCCATCCTCCACTTACTCTCCACCTCTCCTCTCCTCCTCCTCTCCGCCGGTGGCACGCGAGTGCGATCAATGCTGGAGGGATCCGGCAGTGGACGGGAGCAGCCGATGACCACTTCATCTGACAGTAGGCAGGAACAGGAAGGGGCATGAGCTTGGTGGCGGAGGATCTGACAAAAGGTTGCTCGGAGATGGGGGATCCAGTGGTGGGGAGCACAGCGGCAACGGATCCGGCAGTAGGGAGCGGCGGCTGCCGCGGTGGATCCAACGGTGGGTAGGGGTGGACGAAAAACTCGTGGCTTGTTAGCTCACTCGACTCGTGACCAACTTGACTTGGCTTGACTCGTGACCAACTCGACTAGGCTCGACTTGGCTCGTTGCGTTTTTCTAACAAGCCGAGCTGGTGTTTTAGCTTGTTCGAAATAACAAGCTAGCTTAAGCTGGCTCACGTGCAAAATGAGCTGAGGCCTGGAGTATACATCCAACACATCAAACCAGAGCTCACCACCAACGAGCCCCGATGGGAAGCACATCAGCAGTGGATCCGGTGATGCGGAGCTCAGTGGAGGTGGATCCGATGGGCTCTCCCCCTCCCATACGCATGGATCAGAGGCGGCGATGGGAGTGGGGGAGGGCATTTGCGACAGCGAGGACAAACCCTGAGCACGAGAGCGGTGACAGCCACCGGCACGGGAGCTGCTAGGATTTTGGATTATTTTTTGTGGGAATTTTTTTTTGCAGTCAGACGGCTTAAGCACCCACATGAAGTTTCGCATGCGTTTGTTCTACCCACATGTAGAAGTACTGATTTTAGAAGACACTTGGGTACAGACAGACCATCCAAGTGCTCGTGAAAATCGGTTTTGACCGTATAAATGAAAAAATTGTTTCTCTAGTAGTGACAGTGGTGCAAAGGTACGATACAGCTAGCCTTCTCCAGTTGTGTGCATCAGTGCATGGATGCGTACGTTCCGGCAACTACGTACTGATCGAACGCTGGCAAGTCATGTGGCAATGACATGCATGTCACTCCAAAGCACTGGTACGGAACTACGACTCAAGGCGGATCGGAGCTGGAGCGAGATGGAGGGAGGGTGCCACTTGCTTAATTTACTCTGATTTATATCAAATTTAAGCTAATGCGGGTGTCTAAATTTGTATTGTGGGGGATGCACACATGGTGAAAATATGTCAGGTATAGCTACAATTTTTTCTTTACTGGGTTCCTGGGCACCCCTCAATACTCTAGCTCTGCCCCTGATGACCCGTGACCGCACATATGCCTTGGGTAAATGTGTACCATTATTGATGACTTTCTGATATCAAAAGTAAGATGATCCATGATTATAGATGGCAAAACGGGTCGTTTGGCCACGCACGGCTCAGGCATGACTGGGCTTGGCCCAACCTACATGCCGGGCCGGGCCGAGCTCACCCACTTGCTGGACCAATGGTCCAGGCACGGCCTAATAAGACTTGGGCTGTGCCGAGCTGGCTCGAGGAACAAAAGCCTATTGTGCTCCTTCTTGGAAAAAGTCTATTTTGCCTCCCTCATCTTTGGGCCGTCTCGAAATGGCTGTAATAAGTCTATTTTGCATCATTCATCTCTTTGGGTCATACCTTTATATGGATGGAATAAGTCTAGTTTGGCTCCTTCAGCTATTTGGCTCCCTAATCTTTGGACCGTGCCGAGGCAGAGTCCTAGGCACGGGCCCACGGTCGTGCTGTGCTGTGCCTAGGCCGGGCCAAAATCTCGTGCTATAGACCGGGCCAGCGGGCCTTGGGCCTTTTGGCCAACTTTATTCATCATGTGTACCTATCTGGTCACGTCTATTCCCTAGTTCAGATATATGGACATATATAACACGATAGAGGTGTGGGTACTTACGTACAACAGTACGTAGTTTGCATGGTACGTGCTAGCCTTCTCCAGTTGTTTGCATGGATGTGTTTTTCAGTCACCGGTGGAAAGCCGCAACTATTGGTGATCAATACCAAGTTGGCTTGTATATAATCATTCATTTCTGATCTTAGGATTTATTCTCAGTGTGTTTATCATTTTCGAGTTGAAGCCGTGATTATTTATAGACTTATCGGTCTATAAATATCGCGATGGCAAGTCGCCAAGTCGGCTATTCATCTATCCTCACAAAATATATCATTAATATAGTGATAGAGTTGTGGCTACATACACAACCTAATTTAACATTCTCGAGTTGTCCTATAACCATGATGAGCTCCAGCCATCGGTTAAAGCCACAATTTTTTCAACGATCCATGGCAAGTAATCAATTATGCATTAATTTCCCCTTAGAAAATATCCCCATTGTGGTGGTACAATTGTGGTTATACATAGCTAAGTATAATTTCACTCCCAAGGTTCAAATATGAATATCTATCGTGTTCACATGGTTGACTTTCAGTAAGAATTTTGTACGAGTCTAAAAAAAAACAATTTTGTAAGGGTCATTCAACTAGGGTGTGTTTAGTTCACGTTAAAATTGAAAGTTTGGTTGAAATTAAAACGATATGACGGAAAAGTTGAAAGTTTGTGTGTGTAAGAAAATTTTGATGTGATGGAAAAGTTGAAAGTTTGAAAAAAAAAGTTTGGAACTAAACTCGGCCTAGAATTTTAAGGGTACTACTGCTTACATGATTTTTTTTTTATTTAGAGTAGCTACTGCTTCTGCGTTCATCTCATACATATGATCTCTGACCACCTCCATATTCCATAGCCTGGTTGCAACATGGGTAAGATCCGAGACAAACATAGGTGGATCATTGGACTGCGGGCACAGCGGCATCATTTTAAAGTGCCTGTCAAGTAGTCGAGAGCACAGACCCAAATTTGTAAAAAAAAAACAAACAAAGGTATAGTTGGTTCACATTATAAACCAGCTACAATTTAATGATAATTTGTATATCAGTGTTGGTTCATGTTATGAACAGGCACTACGCCAGATCCTCACACCTCTGACGGGATACCTGTGACGGGCAAACGAATTGGTCAGTAGTGACCATTACCTTTGACGGGTTATACGGGATGCCGTCACCGGTGAGGCATCTGGCCGCGGCCCGTCACAGGTATCCCCTCACCTGTGACGGGCCGAAAGGAAAACCCGTCAGAGGTATACCAGTGACGAGTTTTTCTTCCAACCCGTCACTGGTATCCCCTCACCTGTGACGGGCCGATACATTAGAAGCCGTCAGAGGTGATGGGCCGCCACCTGTGACGGCTTTCATTTCTGGCCCGTCACAGGTGAGAGGATACCAGTGACGGGCCGTTGAATAGAAGCCCGTCAAAGGTATGAGCAATACCTTTGACGGGCTTTTTTTATCTAACCCGTTTGAGGTGTGTTGGGTCTATAAATACCCCCAAACTGCCAACTGCTTTCCATCCCGACCATTGTACTGTTCACAAATCGGTTGGGAGGGCAAGGGGGGCGATTTTTTGCTAAAATTCAAGGTAAAAAACACATTATTCTCCATTCATTCTCAACATATCGATCATCATTTATTTTTCTTCGTATGTTGTTGATTTCAGATGGATCGTAGATGGATGTACTATGCGCATCGTTCGTCTACCGAGTATAGAGAGGGGGTCACTGAATTTGTCACATTTGCGGATAATGACAGAAAAAGTAGGATGAGCATGCACATGTTGTGCCCATGTAGGGACTGTAAGAATGAACAGATGATCGAAGACAAGGATGAAGTGCATGCTCATTTGATAATGAATGGATTCATGAAGAAATATACCTGCTGGACCAAGCATGGAGAGCAAGAGGCGCCTGATGTCGCAGCTGAAGAAGTGTTGGATCAGGATGTAGAGAACACCGCCGCAGCTCGAGAAGGCATGTTCGTACCTTCTCCTTTAGGTGGAGAGACCATAGATTTGGACACTCAATGTCTATCTACAATGTTGCATGACATTGAAGACGCAGAGGACAACGACAGAGATTATGAGAAGTTTAGTAAGTTGGTGGAAGATTGCCAGATGCCGTTGTATGATGGATGCAAGTCGAAGCACAGCAAGTTGTTATGCGTGTTGGAACTCATGAAGCTTAAGGCTAGTAATGGCTGGTCGGACAAGAGTTTTACAGAACTCCTTGAGTTGTTAAAGGATCTGTTGCCAGAGGGGAACAATTTACCTCAGACGACATATGAAGCGAAGCAAGTATTATGTCCGTTGGGCCTGGAGGTCAGAAGAATTCATGCATGTCCGAACGACTGCATTTTGTATTACAAGGAATACGCTGACTTGGATGTCTGCCCTATCTGTGGGGCATCAAGATACAAACGAGCAAAGAGTGAAGGTGAAGGAAGTAAGTCAAAGAGGGGAGGCCCAGCAAAGGTGGTGTGGTATCTCCCAATTGCGGAGCGCATGAAGAGAATGTTTGCGAACAAGGAACAAGCTAAGCTTGTGCGCTGGCATGCCGAAGAACGGAAAGTCGATACTATGCTGAGGCACCCAGCAGATTCAGTACAGTGGAGGACAATCGATAGGATTTACCAGGAATTCTCAAATGACCCAAGAAACATGCGTTTCGCAATGTGTACGGACGGCATTAATCCTTTTGGTGATTTGAGCAGTCGTCACAGTACATGGCCAGTTCTGCTTGTTAACTATAACCTTCCTCCCTGGTTGTGTTTCAAAAGAAAGTACATTATGCTTGCCATGCTCATTCAAGGACCGAGACAACCTGGCAACGATATCGATGTGTTCCTTGAACCGATAATCGATGACTTCGAAAGGCTATGGAATGAGGGCACACGAACATGGGACGCATATGCACAAGAGTATTTCAACCTCCATGCGATGCTGTTTTGTACCATCAACGATTATCCGGCCCTTGGCAACCTTTCTGGCCAAACTGTGAAAGGGAAATGGGCGTGTTCGGAGTGTATGGAGGAAACAAGAAGCAAATGGTTGAAGCATTCACACAAGACGGTCTACATGGGTCACAGGAGATTTCTCCCAAGGTATCACCCGTATAGGAATATGAGAAAGAATTTCAATGGACACAGAGATACAGCCGGACCCCCGACAGAGCTAACAGGGACAGAGGTGCACAACTTAGTGATGGGAATAACCAACGAGTTTGGAAAAAAGAGGAAAGTTGGAAAGCGAAAAGAGAAGAGCACATCGAAGGAAAAAACAGAGGAGCATGTGGAAAAACAAAAGACAAAAGAGAGGAGCATGTGGAAAAAGAAGTCAATATTCTGGAGACTACCATACTGGAAGGATCTTGAAGTTCGCCACTGCATAGATTTGATGCATGTCGAGAAGAATGTATGCGAGAGTTTAATGGGATTACTACTTAACCCAGGTACTACAAAGGATGGTCTCAACGCCCGACGAGATCTGGAAGATATGGGTGTTCGGTCGGAGCTACATCCCATAACCACGGAATCCGGCAGGGTTTACCTTCCTCCAGCCTGCTACACTCTCTCGAAAGAAGAGAAGATTGATTTGCTAACATGTTTGAGTGGTATAAAGGTTCCATCTGGTTACTCATCAAGAATCAGTAGGCTCGTTTCACTGCAAGATCTTAAGTTGGTTGGAATGAAGTCGCATGATTGCCACGTTCTTATCACACAGCTGTTGCCCGTTGCAATAAGGAATATTTTGCCTCCTAAGGTGCGACACACGATCCAGCGGTTGTGTTCCTTCTTCCATGCAATCGGCCAGAAGATCATTGATCCCGAGGGACTAGATGAACTACAGGCAGAACTTGTGAGAACCCTATGTCATCTTGAGATGTACTTTCCTCCAACTTTCTTTGACATAATGGAACATCTTCCGGTGCACCTTGTGAGGCAAACAAAGTGCTGTGGTCCAGCATTCATGACGCAGATGTATCCTTGCGAAAGGTACCTGGGGATCCTTAAGGGTTATGTACGGAACCGTTCACACCCCGAGGGGAGTATCATCGAGAGTTACACCACCGAAGAGGCCATCGAATTTTGCGTGGACTACATGTCAGAAACATCTTCAATTGGATTACCACGATCTCATCACGAAGGGAGGCTTGACGGTGTTGGTACTGTTGGAAGAAAGACTATTAGGTTGGATCGTAAGGTGTACGATAAAGCTCATTTCACGGTACTACAGCATATGACTGAGGTGGTGCCGTACGTTGACGAACACCTTGCAGTTATCCGACAAGAGAACCCAGGCCGATCAGAGAGTTGGGTCAGGAATAAGCACATGTCTTCTTTCAACGAGTGGCTGAAGAACCGAATTGCCAGGTTGCAGAACTTGCCTAGTGAAACACTTCAGTGGTTGTCACAGGGTCCTGAATGGAGTGCCACCACCTGGCAAGGATATGACATAAATGGATACACCTTTCACACGGTCAAGCAAGACAGCAAATGCACAGTGCAGAACAGTGGGTTACGCATCGAGGCTGCTAGTGACGGTGGTCGTCGTGATCAATACTATGGTAGAGTTGAGCAAATATTGGAGCTAGATTACTTGAAGTTCAAAGTCCCGTTGTTTCGTTGTCGATGGGTCGATCTTCGCAATGTAAAAGTTGACAATGAAGCTTTCACCACTGTCAACTTGGCTAACAACGCGTACAAGGATGAACCGTTCGTTCTCGCCAAACAAGTTGTTCAAGTGTTCTACATAGTTGACCCGTGTAACAAGAAACTACATGTTGTTCGTGAAGGGAAAAGGAGAATTGTTGGATTGGACAATATTGCAGACGAGGATGATTACAACCAGCACGTCCATGGCATAGGTCAAGAAATACCTCTAGAAGAGGAGGAGGAAGAAGATGAAGTTCAATATGCACGTGTCGACCATGAGGAAGGATTATTTTTGTAATTTATGTACGTAGTTTATGTCTACATGTCTGTTATCTGTATGACTCTAATATGTTCGGAATGATCAATAGTATATTGCTTATGAAATAGTCAAATAAAATAATTAAGTGAAACACCCACTAGAAGTGAAATAAAATAATTAAGCAAGTATTAGCATTGGAAATAATATAATTAAAGTAGTATAATAATGAAGTGCAATTACTACTGTTAATGAAATAAAATAATTAAGTATAAAAAAATATGTAGTGTATGTGAAAATATGTTAAGGAAAATAAAAGAACTAAGTGAAATAAAATAAAATAAAATTGCTCTAGGCAAACTCACCTGTGACGGGCTCTATCTGTAGGGCCGTCACAGGTGACCTCACCTGTGACGGCCCAGAGTGCTGGGCCCGTCACAGGTGGTCTTACCTGTGACGGCTCCACGGTTGGCGCCCGTCACAGGTGAGGCCACCTGTGACGGCCACATAGTTGGAGCCCGTCACAGGTGAGTTTGACTAGGGTTGACCTAGGGTTGGACATCTTCTAGATCGATCCAGATCCGGCGCCCACTCTCACTCACTCACTCTCTCGACCGCCGCCTCGCCTCTCTCGACCTCTCTGCCGCCCTCTACGCCCTCCTCTCCACCGCCGCCTCGACCTCTCCACCGACGCCGGCCTGCACCACCGCCGCCGCACTCACTCTCTCGACCGCCGCCATCCATATCCACCGCCATCTCCGCCGCCATCCAGACCCTCCTCGCCGCCGCCCTCTCTGCCGCCATCTCCGCCCTCTCCGCCGCCCTCGCCGCCTCCTTCTCCACCGCCGCCTCCTCACTCACTCTCTCGACCGCCGCCGTCCTCTCCACCGCCATCTCCACCGTCGCCGCCTCAACCTCTCCTCCGCCCTCTCCGCCGCCATCTCTGCCGTCCTCTCCACCGCCATCTCCGCCGCCGCCTCCACCGCCGCCCTCGCCGCCGGTCGTCCTCTCCGCCGTCCGTCCATCGACTTCCCCGACCTCCCCGACCCTGACCTCCCCGACGCCGGGATCCCCGACCACCGCCGACCGCCTCGACCTCTTCGCCACTGCCTCTCCGCCGCCGCCACCAGGATCCAGGACGACTACGGCCTGCGCCGCCGTCTCCAAGTACGCCGCTTCTCCAAGTATGCCGCCACCCTCCCCCATTCCTCCTTTTTTCCGATGGATGAATTGCATTGTTTAGATGAATGAAATGTGATTTGTTGTTTCGATTATTGGTGCTGCTGTATAGATGAATTAAATGTGATTTGTTGTCTGTGGATGTTTTGGATGAATGTAGGGGCTAGATTTTATATACATGATTTTGGTGCAGTGAATCTTAGCATCAATAGAGGATCTTAGCATGAATTTTTAATGCATTTTGTTTTCTATAATTCTTTGATAATTAAGGACCTTTATTAGGTGTAGGGTTTGAAATCTAGTTACAAGGGAAGAATTGATAGATTGGCCGCAGATTTAATGTAGTTCCGAGGTTATCAAACCATCACAGAATACAAAATGCATGGGGAATTTTGGTGGATAGGCCAGTGTAGTCCATGGACGGAACCGACCTAGACACCAAAATTCTCCATGCATTTTGTTTTCTGTCATAATTTGATGATTAAGGAGGCTTTGCAGATTATCTAAACTTGTTGATTTATATACCCTTTTTGTCTATGAATAGGTCAATTGTATGAATTGTTGTTTATATACATGATTTATATACCCTTGCTGCTGCTGCCACAATGATTGTGGGCTGTTTTATTATCTAGACTTGCTTGAATTGAATGGATGAATTGCTGTTTACATGAAGTTAGTAGTACTGTCTCCTTTTTTATCTACACCCCTGCTACTGCCCCTACACTTGTTCACTTGTTCCTTATTAAATGGCCAGTGTAGAGTGGTTATATACCTCTACACTTGTTCTTTTTTTATGCATAAGAACAGATTTTGTGCACTTGCTCTTTTTTTATGCATAAGAACAGATTTTCTGCACTTGCTCTTTTCTTCTGGATTGATAAATGGCCAGTGATGAATTGCTCAATAAGAACAGATTATCTACACTTGTTCATTTTTTTATCTATTCTTCTTTTTGCCCCTGTTGTGGCTCAATAAGTAATGAATTGCTCAATAAGAATAGTTTATCTGTACCCTTATTGTGGGCTGTTTTTTAAATTTGCATGATTGACTCAGTGGTTATATACCTCTACACTTGTTCTTTATGGATAAGAACAGAGTATCTACACTTGTTCTTTTTTTATGCATAAGAACAGATTTGCTCTTTTGATGTTATGATTTCCTCTTTTTATCCCTTCATGCAAATGAATATAATTGATGCATATTTCTGAGCAAAACTGAGGCCATATCTTTCATAGTATACCCCGTATTACATGATTTTGGTGCAGTGAATCTTGAATGTGGATTTAAGTGCAACTGCTGCTGTCTATGTTTGCCCTTGCTGTCTATGTTTGCCCATGCTGCTGCCTATGGTTGCAACTGTTAGTTAAGTGCAACTTGAATGTGGTTTTAAGTGCCATTTGGACATATAACCATTCATGGAGTGTGTACTGCTATATATGTTGCTAGACCTATTGAATTTTGTGGACTTGCATTTATACTCCTCCTGCTGCTGTTTTATGTCAATCATGCAAATTCTGTACCCTTGCTGCTGCTGTTTTTTAAATTTTCATGATTGATTCAGTGGTTATATACCTCTACACTTGTTCTTTTTTTATGCATAAGAACAGATTTTGTGCACTCTCTCTTTTTTTATGCATAAGAACAGATTTTCTGCACTTGTTCATTTTTTTATCTACAATAATATATGCATGATTTATATACCACTGCTGTTGTTGCCCCTGTACTTCTTGTTAAATGGCCAAGGATGAATTGCTTAATAACATTCTATCTATACCTGTTCTTTTCTTTATGGATAAGAACAGATTATCTACACTTGTTGATTTATATACCCTTGCTGTCTATGTGAATTTCCCTCTGCTGTTGCTGTTTATGTGAATTTCCACCCTGCTGTTGCTGTTTATGTGAATTTCCACCCTACTGTTGCTGTTTATGTGAATCTCCCCTTGCTGTTGCTGCCCCTGTGGCATATATACCCCTACTGCTGTTATATGGCCCTGCTACTGCTCTTATTGCTGCTATTATATGGCCATGCTGTTGCTACTACTCTAATTTCCTGCACTTGCTCTTTTCCTTATGGATAAGAACAGATGAACTACACTTGTTCTATTTTATTGATAAGAACAGATGAACTACACTTGTTCTATTTTCTTTGGGTTGCTTTTTTCTCCTAGTAGCTGATTTCCTCTTTTTATCCCTTCATGCAAATGATTGTAATTGATGCATATTTCTCAGCAAAACTGAGGCCATATCTTTTATAGTATACCCCGTATTACATTGGATCTAATGCTATTTAGTCTAATGGTAGGAAATTTATAATCTTTTTCGCGAAAGTTAAACCATGTCAACGCCCGGCGCAAACCCGCCCTCCCCAACACCTGCGAGGATCCAGGAAGAAGCAAACCCAGCCACAGAGGCAGTTGCCGAAGGTCATCCCGCGACAACGGCGGTCCAACAACCCGAAATTCATGGTAATTTATAGGATAAATTTTCACCACATGACCACATAAATTTTAGCTAGCACCCCTTAGCAAATATTGCCTTCTGTTTGTGCTGCAGAATTGCCGCAGGAACAACATACGTCGATGTCGGGCGAGACAAGTGCAAGTAGGTCTAGTAGAAATCCGCGGTCACAAAATATATGGCCGACCACAGTGCAAGTTATAAGAGAGGTTGACGCTAGTGGTAGGCCCACGGCGCCCAGGACTGTCATTGGCAGATGGTCTAACTGCTGCGGGATAGCGGCACGTGAGAACTTCGGGATCCTCCATAAAGATATCGGGAAGGTCACAGAAGCCGAGAAAGAGCGAGCTTGGACGGCAATGGAGAAATGGTTCACATTTCCAGCCGAAGCAAAGGATAGGCTCAAGCGGAAGGCATTCCAAAAGATGGGCAAAGCTTGGAAGAATTGGAAGTCGAAGCTCTTCACCGAGTATGTCAACCCGCCCGGCAATCATACGCCGTTCGATGAATACCCTCAAATAACCGAAGCGGTGTGGGAGGAATTCTGCTCTCTCAAGACCACCCAAGAGTTTAGGGAATCCAGCGAGGCACATCGCGTACTGCAACAGCGGAATGAGCACCCGCATCGGCTGGGCACCGCAGGGTACATCGGCAAGGAGGCAATATGGGCCCAAGAAGATGCAGCCGCTGCAGCAGCGAATGTCCCTGCCCCGTTTTCAGACATCCCTGAACAAAGAGCTCGCAACTGGGCGCGGGCAAGGGGTAAGGTCAACCCGGACGGCTCTGTCACATTTGAGAACAAAAGTGATGCCGTCGTCTATCAGGAACTGGTGAGTTCACTACTTAACCTAACTAATTTCCGTTCGTATAAAGTACAAGTTCGTATAAACGACTATCTTCTTTTCTAGTTGGGCTTGGTTGCTGAACAAGCTTCACAAAGCGAGGTTGAGTCCGCGCCGAAGAGGCGCGAAGATGACATCCTCACAAAGGCGCTCGGAACCAAAGAACATCCTGGCCGAACTCGGGGAATTGGTAGCGATGTGCCCTGGAAGCATGGACTCCCTCAGTACAGCTCCCAATACAGGAAACGGAAAGTCTCCAAGGAAGAGAGGGACGCTCGTTTGAAGGCCGAACTTAAGGTTGAGGTCATTCAAGAACTAGAAGCTAGCATGAATGCAAGGGTGGAAGAAAGGGTTAACAAGGTGCTCGCCGACATGAATATACCCCGAGTCACAACACCTGCTGTGCAACCAACTCCTCGTGTACAACACGACGCGAGTCCGTCACAGCATAGGAGTAGTTGTGCATCCACAGAGGTGCCGGCCCCTGGTCTCCCGATCGCACCACTAGCTGCAGTGGACCACATCGAGGTAATTGTTGTTATCCGATCCATATCTAATAAAAGACATTTACACATTCCAATATTAAATTCAAACTTTCACCTTATGCAGGGCGCAGCACAGTGTGTCCTACTAGCGAGAGTCCACCCAACTTTCGCTCCTGAAGTCGCTGAGGGCATGGCTTTCAAGCCCTCGGTTACTGACAAGGTCCACGGCGCAGACCTGCTAGCTGGGTATGCCAAGGTGTCCATCGATACAGTAAAGGACACCTGGTCAGGCTATCCGCTGCCCGTGCCCCCAAATGATGAAATCATGACTTTGGGCGATGCGCGCAAGACGTTCATACAATGGCCTAAAGAAGACATAGTTGTGAAGATGACTCCTCGTCCAAGTCGACCGACGGAGCTTACACCTCCCAAGTCTAAGCTATCAATTGAGGCTCCCCGTGGACCGGCATTGTCAGTACCTCATTCTCCCGGTGGAGCTGATATGGACTTGGCAGATATAGCTCAAAGCTTGGCTCCAATAAAGACCACAAGAAAGGCCGATAGCTCCCCACCACTTGTCAAGGGCCAGAAGCGTGAACGAGGCAAGGGGAAGGTCGGGGAGTTGGCGCCGGAGCCAAAAAGGGGCAAGGCTGCGACGTCGATGCCGGTGAGCAAATCGGGGAAGGTCGTGAGGGCGCCATCCCAATTTGAGCTAGGCATGCCATTGGTGGAGGACAATGTGTTAGCTGTGATGGGTATTGCTTGCCGAGAGCTACATAAGCAATACATGGAGCTAAGCAATGCCAAGCGGAAAATGAGAGAGTCATCCATAGTTGGACATCACGACCACCAGCCGTTCCTATCGTCGCCTGCCTATATAACTATAGGCTTTGATGACCTCTTCGACCTTTTCAGGATCCGGAAGTTGGACACTGGTCTTCTAAAATGCTACTCCTTGTAAGTGCATACCTTCTATACTTGTGATATGACTGGACTATATCTCCTAATTAAATTAGTTCTAATACGTAAATATTTTAAGGTTGTGTTGGATCGAGAGTCGTCGCCATGGTAATCAGGTTGGGTTCCTTGATCCATCCATGGTGAATGAGGTTAATTTACAACAGAGCTCCACTGAGGTGGTTGACTATGTCAACCGGTGTTTATGGGCCCATCAAGACAAGGAGTACATCATGTGCGCACACAACCAAGAGTAAGAGGACAATACCCTTCGTGTATATTGTTTTTGAAGTTAAGGTTCTTAGTACTAACGCTACATAACCACTGCGCAGGCGACATTGGATTCTCCTAGTCATCGTACCTAAGTGGAGTAGGGTTACCTACCTTAACTCCAATAAGTCCAAAGATTATGATTTCAGTGAAATCACCAAGGCCTTAAATATGGCTTGGGGCCCATATGTGGAAAAGGGTGGTAGGCACAAGGAGGGCAAGAACGAACTTTATCATGACACCAAGTTTGCATGCGCACAACAGATCGGAGACCAATGTGGTTTCCACGTGTGCCACAACATGTCAACACTTCTAAGAGAGGTGAAAGATTTCGACCCTGAGGTTGTTGCTAATGGCGAATAAGCTCATTTCAATATCTACATTGCTATTCAAAACGTGCTAATTAACCTCTTATTTATTAAACAGAAAGGTAGAGCTGGCTTCAAGATCTCACCCATCAACCCCCCCGCTATCAGAGGCGAATTGTGTGCCTTTATTCTTGCAGAAATAATGAACAAGAAAGGACGTTTTCATGCCAAATAGACTCATGAACTTGGCTAGATAATTTATTGTGATGTAAAAAAGATGTTTTTATAATTTCTGGCGATGTAAAAAATTATGTTTTTATAGAGTGCAATGTAATTTACTTTCATATGTGCAATATTTATGGTACTTTACTAAATTGTCATCACATTTGATCAACTACGATTTATATTGTACTATTCATCTGTTTTCTCCTTTTTTTTCCCTTATTGACAGGTTGTGGAGGTTCACAACGAACAGAATAAAAGAAATTTTGGTAATCATTTGAGGACTTTCATGGGGTATGAATTGTGTGCTATAATAAATTAAATTGTTGCATATGTGATGTTGTAAATTGTTGCTTTGTGATGGATCTGTGATATGTGATGCATCTGTGATGTTGGGCAGTTGGGGAATATGTGATATGGAGGGGGGGTGACTGGCACCTGTGATGTTTCTGTTTTTCAGAGGGCATGGCTAGCAATTCCTGAGGCTAGCCAATATTTAGCATTTATTTTTTTTCTGGAATTAACTCATCAGTGACGGTTCGGAAGAAACATCCGTCACAGGTAACCTCACCTGTGACGGACTCGCAAACGTCGGACCGTCACAGGTGACCCACCTGTGACGGGCTTTTACTTTCGGGCCCGTCACAGGTGGGTCACCCTGTGACGGCTACTATATACCGGAGATCATCACCTCTGACGGGCCTTTATTTAGGGGCTCGTCAGAGATGAGACACCTGTGACGGGTCCTAACAAGCCCTAGTCTAGCTTAGACCAACACCTCTGACGGCCTTCTATTAACTTGCCCGTCAGAGGTGGATGTCACCACTGACGGCCGGCCACCCGTCAAAGGTGACTGGACTTACCAGTGACCACTGATCATTGACCAAGCCCAAAACCGTCAAAGGTGAGGGTTTGGGCCCGTCACAGGTGACCTTGACCAGTGTAGTGAGGTAGTTATAACCATACACTAATACAGTGTTATACGAAGGTAATATGTATTGGCACTATTCTTAAACATCTGCATTTACGATAAATTATATTTATTTATTATGATAGCTTTAAAAAATGACATATTTACGACTTTTCAATAATGTACATAGTCTTTACTTTCAAAAAAAGGCGACGACTTACCTCACACCACCACTTCAAAAGTACCATATATATATAGAAAATATTGGCCTATCCATCGCGAGCAATTTGGACTAAGCCATGTACTTTGCAATACAATAAGTTTTAACTGATCATTATTGCACGATCGTTAATGAAGTTGCATAAACGTGAGCTAGCTATTCAACAAGAGTACTTAGCGGTTTTTAGCCGCATGCATCCTATTGATAGAAAAAAGGTTATGGATCATGCATGCTAATGCACACAGGAAGAGACGAGAGATCAGACCATGCATACATGCTTGGTACATTCGTATGTCGGTCTTCTTACTACCCTTTTTTTTGACAAATTGACCCTTTTGGAAAACTTATTTCGAAACTAACCCCTGCCAAAAACTTCAACCAAAAATAGGCCGTCGCCTCAGCGCCAAACACATTGGCGCTGACGTTGGCCGTGTCAGCGCCAACGGGACTGGCTCTGACATTGTGCCACCGTGGCGGCCGGGCCGATCCCCAGCTGACGTGGCAGCTGCCTCAGCGCCAACCGGACTGGCGCTGAGGTGGGACTTGGCCGCAACCCCAAGGCCCAGACCAGCAAGCCTTCTGGATGGCTTGCGGGCTGGGACCTCAGCGCCAGCCATAATGGCGCTGACCGTGGGACACTCAGCGCCAGCCCACCTGGCGCTGAGGTGGGACTTGGCCGTTTCGGCCTTGGCCCAGCCCAGCAAGCCTTCTGGATGGCTGGGCTGGGACCTCAGCGCCAGGTGCACTGGCGCTGAGTTTGGACATGTCAGCGCCATTTAGCATGGCGCTGACGTCCCAGCCCTGCTAAACTTTAGCAAAACTTTGCACACAACACAGGCAAACATCAAATCACAAAAATTTACAGGCAGTAATATATCCAGAGAACCATACAATACATACATCCATCCATCAATCCCAACATCATTCCATACATCCATAGAATCCATCAATACATCCATATATGAAGTCCATACATATAAGAAATAAAAACATCCCATCGATCCTCGTCTATACATCCAGTCGAGTCCATACATCCAGTCCATACATCCATCGAACCATGCATCAAGTCCATCCATCTATCCATCCATCCATTGAACCATGCACTCACCTCCTCCTACCTCTAGTGCGAGGATGAGGCATGTCGGGGGTGTACCTCCAGTCCTGCGAAGGAGCCCGCCGGCGTCGTGGTCGAGACGGGCCGGGCTGCGAGATATCCGGCTGTGACGACTCTGGTGCGTCCTCTAGCTGCGAGGGACCGAGCTCAACCGCCTCCTCTTCTCTGTCCTCATCCCCTTCTTCCTCCTCATCTCCTTCCTCCGCCTCTTTGTCTTGCTCGCCCTCCTCGTCACCCACCTCCCCTTCTTCATCCCCCTCTTGGTGGGCATGAGCATGTTCGACCACATCAGTCGACCTGCAGCCGAGCCTTGCTGCCAACTTCCGACATCGCTGCCGTAGTCTCTGCATAAAAAATAATCCATGTTAAGTTATCGCTTTTGGAAGAAAACACCGTAGTTTCATCTCTTTCCAACGATTACCTGTAGGGCGTTGCGGAGGGTGCCGCCCTCTCCTTCGGAGCCAGGAGCCGTGCCTAGCGCCATTCCCGCGTCGTTGACGGTCCGCAAGAGCTCTCGAGCCTGTAGGATTGAAATGAAGTAAGTCACAACATATATGGCATTGAAATGAAATAATATACAACATTAATGCTAGAAACTAACCACTCTGTCGCGAACAGGTCCCGTCTCGACCGTGGTACCTAGACGGGTACGAGTATCATGTGGGACCGTCGGTTGGCTGAGCCTTTGTATGCTTTGTCCATATCGTTCTTCAACCTTCTTGTCCTTCTTCTTCCTCGTGTGTTGTTCTGTAACGACAAGTCGGGCACGAAGAACTCTCCATCATAACTTGGCCACTGCGATGGATCTAGGTAAGGTTCAAACCTAGGGGAGTACGAGTCCTGCACAGCCTTATTGGAAGCTTCATAACACATTCGGGGGGCCACCTCCACATCCAAACCTCGCAACTTACAAACGGTTATCATGTGGGAGCATGGCAAGTGATGGAGCTGAGGGAACTGACAACTACATGTGTTATCTCTCGCAACCACGACGTAGTGACGTCCACCCCATTGAACCCCAGCCGCCGTGACTCCGCCTTGCTCGCTGACCTCATACTTCATCGAAGGGAAATCAAAACATGCTGCCCTTTGCCCCAAGGTTCGTCTTTGCTGCTCCTCCAACATGTCCTTAACTTTTGTGGGCCACTTCTTTCCACACAGGATATCTACAGTTGCCTCTTTGTGTCTATCGACAAACCAACTATTGCACTTCGAAAATGTGTATGCCACAATAGCTGTAACCGGCAGTTTCCGAATGCCTCTCAATACATTATTGAAACTCTCGGCCATATTACTAGTCATGATGCTATGACGACGCCCGTTGGTATCAAATGCTCTTGCCCATTTGACCTTAAGTGGCATATGGTCTTCTAGCCACTTCTTTGGCCTCTCTCCGACCACACCCATGAGGCGTTTGATCTCATCTAGGAACAATGCTTTCTCATTTATTTGACATATGCGCTCAAGATCTTTCATCTGATCAGTCGTAGCTCCAGCTGTGTAGAAGTTAGCACAGAAGTGCCTCATGCACCACCTGTGGTGAATGGTTAGGTGATGAGGCATGATGTGGATGATGGAGTTCAAAATGCCAGGGTGTCTATCAGAAATTATACACACTTCTCTATTAGGACCGATCAACTTGTTTCTCAACATGTTGATGAACCACTCCCAGTTGGATGTATTCTCCTTCTCTACCAGAGCAAACGCCAAGGGAACAAGATGTAACCCGGCGTCGACCCCTATTGCCGTGAGCAATGTACCTTGGTATTTACCGGTTAAGAAAGTGCCATCAATTGCTAGCACCGGCCTCAAGTGCTTGAATGCTTCTATGGACTGGCCAAATATCCAATATGCACGTCCAAATACTCGCCTCTGTACTCCATCCACCATCCTGGACTTCTCGGGATGAGCCTCAACACGGAAATGCATGGTAGGGTTCTTTGCTTTGATGGCACGCATCAGTGTAGGCAAGCGAACATACGCCTCGTCCCAATCTCCCCAAATGACCTTCATAGCAACTTGCTTAGCACGCCATGCTTTGCCATACGTAGGCCGATAGTGCCATATTTGCTCAACTGCCTCGACAATCGCTGCTGGAGATAAAGTTGGTTCAGCTCGCACAAATGCCTGTAACCTGTTTCCAATAAACCTTGAAGTAAGTTGCAAATGCTTGCCGGTTACTTCCGCACTACAGCATGTGTGGTCTTCGCCCACCCTAGTCACCCGCCACCTATCTCCTCCACTCTTCCTTGCATTAATCTGCCATTTGCAATGGCGATCGAGACAAGCCACAGTATACTTTACTGACGCGTTAGATTCCTTCACATGGTACGGCCGGTGGACACGGATAGAATAACTCTGTAGCCATATTTTCAGATCATCCATCGATCGAAACTCCAACCCCTTCCTTGGTTCATCACACATTGGTTCGAAGGCACCGTCATATTGTGGATCCCCATCAGCAATTGCTAGCCCAGATCTGGTAAGATCCTCGAATTATGTTATTTCCGGGTTTCTACCCACCAGTTTCGCAAACACAGTCCTTTCATGCTCTGACATCTTACGCACTGGACGATCATCATCGGAGTCGGAAGCGGACTCATCCAATTCATCCTCTGTATCATACTCCAACCAGCCTGGGTTCAATCCACTGCGTATCATAGCCTCCTCACACTCCTCTCGGGTATAGAATTTCAGCCTAGCCAACTCCCTTAGGCCCATACTTACATTCTTAGCATTCGCTTCTTCCTCAGGCAACTCCACATCATCTCCTACCTCCCGACCATCCTTAACATCTCCTTCCTCTCTTACCGGCACATTCTCCTCCACATTAACTTCCTCCCTTAACGGCACATTGTCCTCTGCATGTACTTCTTCCCTTAACGGCACATTCTCCTCTGCATGTACTTCCTCCTTTACCGGGTCATTCTCTTCCCTGACCTCCACATCCGCCATATCATTTACTCCCTCGCCCCCCTCCACGTCTTCCTCAATCAATTCTTCCTTCCTACTACACCTCTCCGACAGTTCGTGACAGCTAATGGATGATTCTATGAGTGGACTTTCATTAAGGTCTATAAGTTCTTTCTTCCCTATCCTACCATCTTTCTTCCATGCAAACACCTCAAGAGATTTGAAATGTGACCCCAATACTATATCTATATATGTTTGCCATTCGATCTCTCCATTCAAGTCTAACATAAATTTATGTGACATGACACCGCCGCCCACATCGTATCTCCCTTGCATACCAACCGACTCATCATTCCAATCCAATTCATGCTTGATGCGAGACATTAACTCCTCAAAGGTAGGCTTCGCAAAAAACACTAATTGTCTAACTGTCATTCCCTCAAATTGGCTTCCATGTGTACTTTCATCTACCACACAACCACCATAATGAAGCCGGACCAATCTATCCATCTACAATTTTTAACCCATGCATAAACATTAATTACTTGAAAATAATATGTAATTACCATTGCAATACCAATACTTCAAAAGCTAACAACATGTCTAATTTTTCCAATAAATAAGTACATTACTCAAATACTACACATTATTGATAAAAAAAAACTCTACTCCTACAAATTACCTACCCTTCACCACACATCAACCCCTTTCAAACCCTCTCAATCACCACAAATCCATCCCACATCCTAGGCCATCACCACACATCCATCTCCCATCAAACCCTAGTGCATCACCAAACATCCATCCCAAATATATTTTGTGAAATGTATCAATAACAACCAAATGGATAAAGATATGCCACCTCCACACTTCATCCCCACCCATATTATCCATCTAATAATCCATCCTTAGCCAACTATTATCAAACCACGTCTACAACCAAAACAATGCAAAATATCCAATAAAACTTTGGGGAACTTAGGGTTTATAGAGGGGTTTACCTTCTCTTCCGATCCCAAACTCAATGCCGCACAAATCACCTTCGATTAGAGAGGTTTTTGGGGGAGATTGGGCGAGGAGAACGCGGTGGCGACCGAACCCTAGGCGGGCGGCTGGGGAAAAAATGGAGGAAGAACTAGCTGGGGCGGCCTCGGCCGGGCTCTAAGTAGCCAAGGTCAGCGCCAACTTACTTGGCTCTGAGGTTGGGCACCTCAGCGCCGAAGCAGTTGGCGCTGAGGTAGCTGCCACGTCAGCTAGGGGATCGGTGTCACACCCCGAAGTTTTCCTCCCAAGCCAAAATTGTAATTTTCAAATGACCCCAAGAAAATGCAGGTAAAATCAGGAGAAAACCCTAAGAAAGTAATGCAAATAATAATCGGACTTGACATGTGGAATTTTTCTTGAGTTCTACATGTCAAAATTCATTAACAGGATTTTTAGTGGAATTTTCAGAGCTCTAGAAATAATTTTAACCAATTAAAATTGAGCAAGCAATATTTTATTCCAGGGAAAATCCTTTTTCCTTTTTCTTTTTCTTTTTCCTCTCTTTTTCCTCCTTTTTGTCAAATGGGCCGTCGGCCCATTTCTCCTTTTCTTCCCCCCCCCTCTCTGTTGGGCCGGCCGCAGGCCGAGGCCCAGCCCGGCAGCCGGCCGCCCGCCTCCCTCCCTCCCGGGGTCGCCGACAGGTGGGACCCACCTGTCAGACCCGTCTCCCACCTCCCGCCGATCCCGGCGCGCCGCCGCGCCCGCAACCGTCGCCGCGCCCACGCCTCCGCCTTCCCCGGGCCACGTCGGCCACGTCCGCGCGTGCGCCGCGCTCTCCGCGCCCATTCCCCTCTCTCTCCCGCTCGCGCCCGCTCCCGAGATGGCCGGGATTCGAAAACCGAATCCCGCCTCTCTCTCCTCCCCACTCCCCCGCGTCGGCGGCGATTCCCGCCGCTCCCGGCCACGTCCGGTTCCCTCTCCCCCTATTTAAGCATCGCCGGCACCCCCTCTCGCTTTTTCCCCATTTCGCCGACCTCTCCCGAGCTCCCCATCGCTCCCGCGCCGTGCAAACACCCGCCGCCGCCGTTTTTGCTACTTCGGCCGCCGCTAGCCGCCGCTAGGCTCGCCGCCGTCTTGCGCCGTCGTCGCCGTTAGCTTCGCGCGGCCGAGGTCCACCTCGTCCACCCCTCCTCCGTCGAGGTTCGTCGCCGGAGCCCTCATCCCCACGCGCACGGGTGAGCACCATCTCTACCGCCGCTTTCGGCCTCGGATGCCGGTCGCCGTTGTCCATCTCCCTCTCTCTAATCCCTCTCTTCTCCTTCCTTAGGGCACGCCGAAGCTCGTCCGCCGGTCGCCGTCGCCTCCCGTGGCCTGCCGTCGCCGTTCGCCATCGTCTTCCTCCGCGCCGGCCACCCTCGGTGAGGCATCTCCTCTCCTCTCCTTCCCCGTTTCCCCGTGCGTCGCCGCCACCCGCGCTCGCCGTCGCTTTGGGTCGTTGCCGCCGTCCGCTGCCGCCGCTTTTGCGTCGCCTCCGCCGCCGGGTGCCGTCGCCGGCAACCCGTTCGCGCGCGCGCCGTCGCCGTCGCCGCGGCCGGTCGGCCGGTCTTGAGCCGGGTCGCGCCGAGTGCCGCCGCCCCTTCCTTTCCCTCTCCCGCGCCACTGACCTGTGGGTCCCGCGTGCCAACGCCTCCTCTCTCCTCCCCGTGTCGCTGACCGGTGGGCCCCGCATGTCGGCGCCGCGCCACCTGTGCTGACGTCAGCCCTGGTTAATATTGCGCAATAAATTATTTAAGGATTTTTGGTTATAGTAATAAACACAGTGAATCTTCTAAAATTCATAACTAATTCATCCGAGCTCCGTTTAATCCCATTCAAGTCTCAGTAAATCAAGGAAAATGTGTAGAATCCATTAAAAATGGTTTTGTTCTCTGTTTCAGTAGTCTTATAGCCTGTTTGCAATGTTTGCTTTGTATGTCGTTAGATTCCGATCCCTCCGACGCTCCGGTGTACTTCGAGATAGTCGCCGAGGTCCCTCCAGCAGCAGAGCAAGGCAAGTCATGCTTGTCACTTGATCATATTGATCCTATATTGCAAATGTCCTAATGTTTTCTTTCAAATACCGCATTTGTTTTGCAATATTACTATGGGATGGTTACCTATTGTTACAGCCATGCTATTTTGATACCATGCTCCTTTGTTAGCTTGGGTCATAACATGATTAGAGTTAGGACTAGGGTTTGCTTAGCCATGCTTAGTTCAACTAGCACACAATGGGGAGATCTCATTTAAAACCTAGACTATAGGTTTATATGATAATGTTGGATTAGTACCACCGCTCTGGTGTTGGTTAATTAAAATGAATCACATGGTGGGCTGTGGGTGCATGGTTTTGCTGGTCGCACCCATGACAGTTAAGGACCGGTTCGCGGGATGCCCTGGAAGAACTTATCGTACTTACCACAAGCCAGCGTGGGCAACGGCTGGGCTTGTAGTGTAGCTTTCCTCTAGCCGACGCATCCAGGCAAGGGTGGGCGTGATGGAGTTTGGATGGGCCCTGCGACGGCCTATGCGGCTTCCGGATTCACCTAGGCACGAGAGGGGACTGCCCGCTGCCTTGCGAGGAGTGGGGGTGAAACCTGAGGTGTGGTGTGCTTGGTTAGAGGGGGTTATGCGAATGGTCCTGTCACGGCCTCTTTCCGGTATGTCGTGGTGGCATGTCGGCGCACGGAAACGTGTCGTGGGGCTGTGTCTTGTGGGTACAGTTGTACACCTCTGATCAGAGTAAAACTATTCGAATAGCCGCGCCCGCGGTTATGGGCGGTCAACCAGATTCACCGTGATTAGTCTCACCCTAGTGTAATCTGATGAATTTGGATAGTTTAGGTGGATGGTTGGGCCTGTCGCAACGTGGGTTAGCGTTGGACAGCGGATGTTTAATACTGCTTAATTATTACAACCGTTTTCGCATTCAATTCCTGTTTATAAATGCCAGTATTTATGCAAATGAACCACTCTAGCTCTTCTTTGTTAATTCCCTGCATCATACCCCTATTCCGGTATGACTTGCTGAGTACAGTGGGTAGTACTCAGTCTTGCTCTACTTTTCCCAACCCCAGAGGACGGGTATGTGTCAGATGAAGGTTTCCTCGAGGAGTAGGCTTCGTCCGTGCCGTCGAGGATGCCTGTGGAGTGGTGTTCCCGCTGCAGTTTAGTCAGGGCTTAGCTCCAGTTACCTTTTGTTTTCCGCTGCATTTTTGTAAGACTTTTATGACGTTTGTAAGACGTGGATCTGAATGTCAACATTGTCGTTTGTGTACCCCGGCTGGTCCTGGACGGGGATTTTAATGCACATTCTGCTTGGAATTCTATTCGGGAATTTCTGGGCGTGACAAGTTGGTATCAGAGCCGACCTTGACCGTAGGACAAGCCAAATGGAAAAACCTAAGAGCCCTCTGAATCCTTTTCATTGCATATGTTCTTTGCAATTGGATTTGTTCCGGGAAAATTGGGATCTGTTCTTGTGGTTCGAGGGAAAAATCTTGTCGCTTGTTTAAGTGAGATTTTTTCAAAACAAGTCAGTTTAGGGTTTTAGTAAAATTATTGGGATTTATTCGTCAGTCAGTTGGGGTTTGATGGGTGAAATGCATTAGGTCCTAGCTCTATAACATGGGTTGCAAGGTATTTATGCTTTGTTTGTTATTATTAAATATGTATCTAATTTCCCATTATTTTGTCGTTATGTGAGTATGTCTTATTTATTCGCTCTCATGCAAAATGATCTATGCATAAAATTCCGCTCTTATTCGATTCTCTTATTTGAGTCTTTAATTGCTTTATTTAAATTTGGATTTGAGCATGCATTGATCCTACTCCTTTGTCTTCTCTAGATGGCCGGTCACCCACCCAACCACCGCGGAGAAGGCATGATCGACTTTGTGGCAGAGCTGGCACGCATGACACTGGTGGTGGGCTACCCCAACGCGCCGGAGTACACGACCATTCCGCCGCTCAGTGGCGAGCTTCCTCACCGTGTCCGCTTGGAGGTCCATGGCTACGTGGGGACTTGCCTTGCTAACATGGCGGTTGAGGCGTCAGGGGGCACAGCAGATCACGCTTGTCAGGAGGCAGCCTACTTGATGATGGCCAGACTACGGGAGCGCCACGACTACATCTTCCACGACACGGCGTACCGCTACCACCCCCGTCGAGCCCATGGTGATGGCGTCAGCTCCTTCCGTCCGACAGCTGGCGAGAACGACACCACCTTTGGTCACATGTGTGCTGTGATGAGGGGATTGGACAGGATGCACTCGGACCTGCACAAGGCGACCAAGGCCTTGAACGATGGGAAGCTCATGAGGATCGTCGCTCTGAAGGACGAGATAGCGCGCCTGAAGAAGGAGAACGCTCAGCTAAAGGGTCTTCCAGCGCCAGGAGGAGTCCGGATCCGCACCACGCCCCGCAAGACGACGACTGCACCTGTGCGCATCCAGCTTGCGCCCAGGAACCCACCTCCACCAGCAGCTCCCGCAGCACCTTCAGTTCCGCCCGCAGTTCCTGCAGCTCCAGTTCCAGCTCCCGCGTTCACTCTCTCCTTCGCTCCAGCATCAGCCGCCAGAGGTTCAGCCAGTGGTACCGGAGGTTGGCTGTCTGCTACTCCCAGTGGCAGCGGCGAGACTGATCTGTCAGGCTCCAGGAGTCGCTCAGAGGGACCGGGTGACGAGCAGGAGGACGCTTTCGACTCCACCGACCGCAGGAGCCGTTCCGAGCATTAGGCTCGTTTTTCCCACTAGTTTATCGATGGTCTAGCTTCTGGTTGTTAGTTTGCGTGTTTAGGCTGCTTGTTTGGGGTCAGTTGACGGTTGATATCATGTGCCTATGATATGGCTGTCTTAATAAGGATGTTTGCTTGCTCTTTTAAGTGTTTTTAATTCAGATCAGAACAATTGCAGTTTTAATTCCTTTGTAATAAAGCTTAGTTCTTGAGCATCTGTTTTTCTTCTTTTCCCCCATCTGCTTTTCCCTCCAGATGGTCTACACCAGGACTGGCAACCGCACGACAGGCGAGGGCAGCAACGGCGAAGAACGCGTGGATGGTGTGCACCCCAACAGTGATTCTGGCAATGGTCCGCCACCACTTCCCGAGAATCCGACGCTTGCCCAAGTTATGGCACATCAGACTCAGATGATGGCAGCCATGATGCAGCAGATGCAGCAGCAGCACCAGCAGATGCACCAAAGGATGATGCAGCACGCCGAACAGCAGCACCAGCAGTTTGGTCCCCCTCCCCCTCAGTCCAAGTTGCCAGAGTTTCTACGCGTCAGGCCACCCACCTTCTCCAGCACCACCAACCCCATGGAGGCGAACGACTGGCTCCATGCCATAGAGAAGAAGCTGAATCTCCTGCAGTGCAATGATCAGGAGAAGGTCGCTTTCGCCACACACCAGCTTCAGGGTCCCGCGTCAGCTTGGTGGGACAACCACATGGCCACCCGCCCACCGGGTACTGAAGTCACATGGGCAGAGTTCTGCCGTAGCTTCAGGAAGGCACAGGTGCCAGATGGGGTCGTGGCACAAAAGAAGAGGGAATTCCGGGCGCTCCATCAGGGCAACCGGACTGTGACAGAGTACCTCCACGAGTTCAATCGCCTCGCGCGATATGCACCAGAGGATGTCCGCACCGACGCCGAGAAGCAGGAGAAGTTCATGGCGGGTTTGGATGATGAGCTGACCAACCAACTGATATCTGGGGACTACGCTGACTTTGAGAGGCTGGTCGACAAGGCAATCCGCCAGGAGGATCAACGCAACAAGATGGACAGGAAGAGGAAGGCCGCTCAGTTCAGGGCACCTCAGGGAAGTCACCAGAGGCCGCGCTTCACTCCCGGGCAGCAGGGTGGACCTACCACCATGATCGTCCGTCAGCACCGCCCGTTCAACCCTAGCAACTTCCACCAGGGCACTAGTGGCAGTCAGAACCACCATGGAAGTCAGCCCAACCGCGGTACAGCTCCACGCCCACCAATGGCACCGGCACAGTCAGGCCAGCCCGCGCAAGCCAAGAAGGAGACTGGAGCAAAACCAGGGTCCTGCTTCAACTGTGGCGAGCTTGGTCACTTCGCTGACAAATGCCCGAAGCCCAGGCGTGCCGGGCCAAGGTTTATCCAGGCTCGTGTCAACCACGCGTCTGCAGAGGAGGCACAAACAGCACCGGAGGTCGTACTGGGTACGTTCCCTGTTAACTTAATCCCTGCAACAGTACTTTTCGATTCTGGTGCAACGCATTCTTTCATTTCAAAGAAATTTGTGGGGAGGTATGGGTTAAGGAAAGAAGAGCTTAGCACACCAATGAGGGTTCATACCCCGGGAAATAGTTCAACCTCAGTCAGTTTTAGCCCCTCAGTGCTAATAGAAATCCAAAGATCACCATTTCTAGCCAACCTCATTCTTCTTGAATCCAAAGACCTAGATGTCATTCTTGGGATGGATTGGCTGACTAAGTTCAAGGGAGTCATTGATTGTGCGAATCGCACAGTCACCTTGACCAACGAGAAGGGAGAAACAGTGGTGTACAAATCTCTAGTCTCACCAAAGCAAGGGGTCTCCTTGAACCAGGTCGAGATGGAAGTTCCAGTGGACACCGTAGAGAAGAACTTGAGGAAATTGGAAGATATACCCATAGTCTGCGAGTATCCAGAAGTGTTCCCCGAAGACCTCACTACCATGCCACCCAAGAGAGAGATTGAATTCCGGATTGACTTGGCACCGGGAACCGCTCCAATCTATAAGAGACCATACAGAATGGCGGCCAACGAATTAGCAGAGGTCAAGAAGCAAGTTGATGAGCAGCTGCAGAAAGGGTACATACGACCAAGCACTTCACCTTGGGGCGCTCCGGTCATTTTTGTGGAGAAAAAGGATAAGACGAAGAGGATGTGCGTTGATTATCGCGCACTCAACGAGGTCACAATCAAGAATAAATATCCTTTGCCGCGAATCGACGATTTATTTGATCAACTGAAAGGAGCTAAAGTATTTTCTAAGATAGACCTGCGATCAGGCTACCACCAGCTGAGAATCCGGGAAGAGGATATTCCGAAGACGGCCTTCACCACTCGGTACGGGCTATATGAGTGCACGGTTATGTCTTTCGGACTTACCAACGCACCCGCATTCTTCATGAATCTGATGAACAAAGTGTTCATGGAATTTCTGGACAAGTTTGTTGTGGTATTCATCGACGACATACTTATCTACTCAAAATCCGAGGAAGAACATGAGCAACATCTCCGTCTGGTACTCGAAAAGTTGAAGGAGCACCAGCTATACGCCAAGTTCAGCAAGTGTGACTTCTGGTTGACGGAAGTCAAATTTCTGGGTCATGTCATTACAGCTCAGGGTGTGGCAGTCGACCCATCGAACGTGGAGTCAGTTACCAAATGGACCCCACCTAAGACCGTGTCGCAGATTCGGAGTTTTCTTGGACTTGCGGGTTATTACCGCCGATTCATCGAAAATTTCTCCAGGATCGCCCGACCCATGACTCAGTTGCTTAAGAAGGATGAGAAGTTTAAATGGACAGCTGAGTGCGATAAGAGCTTTGAGGAGCTCAAGAAGAAATTAGTATCCGCACCGGTTTTGATCCTGCCCGACCAGATGAAAGACTTCCAAGTCTATTGTGATGCATCCCGTCACGGACTTGGATGTGTCCTAATGCAAGAGGGCAGAGTGGTTGCATATGCCTCGCGGCAGTTGCGTCCACACGAAGGAAATTATCCAACTCATGACTTGGAATTGGCAGCAGTGGTTCATGCTTTGAAGATCTGGAGGCACTATCTGATTGGCAACCGCTGCGAAGTATATACGGACCATAAGAGTCTGAAATACATCTTCACCCAACCGGACCTAAATCTCCGACAACGAAGATGGTTGGAACTAATCAAAGACTATGACATGAGTATTCACTACCACCCGGGTAAAGCCAATGTGGTGGCAGACGCTTTAAGCCGGAAAAGTTACTGCACTGCCCTATGCATCGAGGGCATGTGTGAGGAATTGCGGCAGGAGTTTGAACATCTCAACATGGGAATTGTTGAACACGGGTTTGTAGCCGCTCTGGAGGCACGGCCCACTCTCGTGGATCAAGTCAGAGCAGCTCAAGTAAATGATTCTGAGATAGCAGAGCTGAAAAAGAATATGAGAGTCGGAAAAGCCCGGGATTTCCACGAAGATGAGCATGGCACAATCTGGATGGGAGAAAGATTGTGTGTACCTGACGACAAGGAACTGAAGGATCTGATACTCACCGAGGCTCATCAGACCCAGTACTCCATTCATCCAGGCAGCACTAAAATGTATCAAGACCTCAAAGAAAAATTTTGGTGGGTCAGCATGAGGAGAGAAATAGCTGAATTCGTCGCACTCTGCGATGTTTGCCAACGAGTGAAGGCAGAGCACCAAAGACCAGCAGGTTTACTCCAACCTCTTCAAATCCCGGAATGGAAATGGGAGGAGATTGGAATGGACTTTATAACAGGACTGCCCCGGACATCATCGGGTCACGATTCAATCTGGGTAGTCGTGGATCGACTCACCAAGGTGGCTCACTTTATACCAGTACATACCACCTATACGGGAAAGAGATTGGCAGAATTGTACCTCGCAAAGATCATGTGTTTGCATGGGGTACCCAGGAAGATAGTATCCGACCGAGGTAGTCAGTTCACCTCAAAGTTTTGGCAGAAACTGCAGGAAGAATTGGGGACCCGTTTAAACTTCAGCACGGCTTATCACCCGCAAACTGATGGTCAGACCGAGCGAGTCAATCAAATCTTGGAAGATATGTTGAGAGCTTGCGCTCTTGATTTTGGTGGAGCTTGGGACAAAAGCTTGCCATATGCGGAATTCTCGTACAACAACAGCTACCAGGCCAGTCTACAGATGGCACCGTTTGAAGCTTTATACGGCCGGAAGTGCCGCACACCTCTCTTCTGGGATCAGACAGGCGAACGTCAACTGTTCGGAACAGAAGTATTAGCGGAAGCAGAAGAGAAAGTCAAATCATCAGGGAAAGGTTGAGGATTGCTCAGTCTCGACAGAAGAGCTACGCGGATAACCGTCGAAGGGAGCTCACTTTTGAGGCAGGAGATTACGTGTATCTTCGTGTCACTCCGCTCCGGGGAGTACACCGTTTTCAGACGAAAGGCAAGTTGGCACCACGCTTCGTGGGACCATACAAAATCTTGGAACGAAGGGGAGAAGTTGCTTATCAGCTAGAACTTCCATCCAACATGATCGGCATCCATGACGTGTTCCACGTGTCTCAATTAAAGAAGTGTTTAAGGGTACCTGAAGAACAGGCTGATTCGGAACACATTGATATCCAGGAGGACCTAACTTATGTGGAGAAGCCGGTTCGCATACTTGATACCAGCGAAAGGAGAACCAGAAACAAGGTTACCCGGTTTTGCCGAGTTCAGTGGAGTCATCATTCGGAAGAGGAAGCAACCTGGGAAAGGGAAGATGAGTTGAAAGCCGCCCATCCGCACCTCTTCACCAGCTCCTCTGAATCTCGGGGCCGAGATTCCGTTTAAGGGGGGTAGGTTTGTCACACCCCGAAGTTTTCCTCCCAAGCCAAAATTGTAATTTTCAAATGACCCCAAGAAAATGCAGGTAAAATCAGGAGAAAACCCTAAGAAAGTAATGCAAATAATAATCGGACTTGACATGTAGAATTTTTCTTGAGTTCTACATGTCAAAATTCATTAACAGGATTTTTAGTGGAATTTTCAGAGCTCTAGAAATAATTTTAACCAATTAAAATTGAGCAAGCAATATTTTATTCCAGGGAAAATCCTTTTTCCTTTTTCTTTTTCTTTTTCCTCTCTTTTTCCTCCTTTTTGTCAAATGGGCCGTCGGCCCATTTCTCCTTTTCTTCCCCCCCCTCTCTGTTGGGCCGGCCGCAGGCCGAGGCCCAGCCCGGCAGCCGGCCGCCCGCCTCCCTCCCTCCCGGGGTCGCCGACAGGTGGGACCCACCTGTCAGACCCGTTTCCCACCTCCCGCCGATCCCGGCGCGCCGCCGCGCCCGCAACCGTCGCCGCGCCCACGCCTCCGCCTTCCCCGGGCCACGTCGGCCACGTCCGCGCGTGCGCCGCGCTCTCCGCGCCCATTCCCCTCTCTCTCCCGCTCGCGCCCGCGCCCGAGATGACCGGGATTCGAAAACCGAATCCCGCCTCTCTCTCCTCCCCACTCCCCCGCGTCGGCGGCGATTCCCGCCGCTCCCGGCCACGTCCGGTTCCCTCTCCCCCTATTTAAGCATCGCCGGCACCCCCTCTCGCTTTTTCCCCATTTCGCCGACCTCTCCCGAGCTCCCCATCGCTCCCGCGCCGTGCAAACACCCGCCGCCGCCGTTTTTGCTACTTCGGCCGCCGCTAGCCGCCGCTAGGCTCGCCGCCGTCTTGCGCCGTCGTCGCCGTTAGCTTCGCGCGGCCGAGGTCCACCTCGTCCACCCCTCCTCCGTCGAGGTTCGTCGCCGGAGCCCTCATCCCCACGCGCACGGGTGAGCACCATCTCTACCGCCGCTTTCGGCCTCGGATGCCGGTCGCCGTTGTCCATCTCCCTCTCTCTAATCCCTCTCTTCTCCTTCCTTAGGGCACGCCGAAGCTCGTCCGCCGGTCGCCGTCGCCTCCCGTGGCCTGCCGTCGCCGTTCGCCATCGTCTTCCTCCGCGCCGGCCACCCTCGGTGAGGCATCTCCTCTCCTCTCCTTCCCCGTTTCCCCGTGCGTCGCCGCCACCCGCGCTCGCCGTCGCTTTGGGTCGTTGCCGCCGTCCGCTGCCGCCGCTTTTGCGTCGCCTCCGCCGCCGGGTGCCGTCGCCGGCAACCCGTTCGCGCGCGCGCCGTCGCCGTCGCCGCGGCCGGTCGGCCGGTCTTGAGCCGGGTCGCGCCGAGTGCCGCCGCCCCTTCCTTTCCCTCTCCCGCGCCACTGACCTGTGGGTCCCGCGTGCCGACGCCTCCTCTCTCCTCCCCGTGTCGCTGACCGGTGGGCCCCGCATGTCGGCGCCGCGCCACCTGTGCTGACGTCAGCCCTGGTTAATATTGCGCAATAAATTATTTAAGGATTTTTGGTTATAGTAATAAACACAGTGAATCTTCTAAAATTCATAACTAATTCATCCGAGCTCCGTTTAATCCCATTCAAGTCTCAGTAAATCAAGGAAAATGTGTAGAATCCATTAAAAATAGTTTTGTTCTCTGTTTCAGTAGTCTTATAGCCTGTTTGCAATGTTTGCTTTGTATGTCGTTAGATTCCGATCCCTCCGACGCTCCGGTGTACTTCGAGATAGTCGCCGAGGTCCCTCCAGCAGCAGAGCAAGGCAAGTCATGCTTGTCACTTGATCATATTGATCCTATATTGCAAATGTCCTAATGTTTTCTTTCAAATACCGCATTTGTTTTGCAATATTACTATGGGATGGTTACCTATTGTTACAGCCATGCTATTTTGATACCATGCTCCTTTGTTAGCTTGGGTCATAACATGATTAGAGTTAGGACTAGGGTTTGCTTAGCCATGCTTAGTTCAACTAGCACACAATGGGGAGATCTCATTTAAAACCTAGACTATAGGTTTATATGATAATGTTGGATTAGTACCACCGCTCTGGTGTTGGTTAATTAAAATGAATCACATGGTGGGCTGTGGGTGCATGGTTTTGCTGGTCGCACCCATGGCAGTTAAGGACCGGTTCGCGGGATGCCCTGGAAGAACTTATCGTACTTACCACAAGCCAGCGTGGGCAACGGCTGGGCTTGTAGTGTAGCTTTCCTCTAGCCGACGCATCCAGGCAAGGGTGGGCGTGATGGAGTTTGGATGGGCCCTGCGACGGCCTATGCGGCTTCCGGATTCACCTAGGCACGAGAGGGGACTGCCCGCTGCCTTGCGAGGAGTGGGGGTGAAACCTGAGGTGTGGTGTGCTTGGTTAGAGGGGGTTATGCGAATGGTCCTGTCACGGCCTCTTTCCGGTATGTCGTGGTGGCATGTCGGCGCACGGAAACGTGTCGTGGGGCTGTGTCTTGTGGGTACAGTTGTACACCTCTGATCAGAGTAAAACTATTCGAATAGCCGCGCCCGCGGTTATGGGCGGTCAACCAGATTCACCGTGATTAGTCTCACCCTAGTGTAATCTGATGAATTTGGATAGTTTAGGTGGATGGTTGGGCCTGTCGCAACGTGGGTTAGCGTTGGACAGCGGATGTTTAATACTGCTTAATTATTACAACCGTTTTCGCATTCAATTCCTGTTTATAAATGCCAGTATTTATGCAAATGAACCACTCTAGCTCTTCTTTGTTAATTCCCTGCATCATACCCCTATTCCGGTATGACTTGCTGAGTACAGTGGGTAGTACTCAGTCTTGCTCTACTTTTCCCAACCCCAGAGGACGGGTATGTGTCAGATGAAGGTTTCCCCGAGGAGTAGGCTTCGTCCGTGCCGTCGAGGATGCCTGTGGAGTGGTGTTCCCGCTGCAGTTTAGTCAGGGCTTAGCTCCAGTTACCTTTTGTTTTCCGCTGCATTTTTGTAAGACTTTTATGACGTTTGTAAGACGTGGATCTGAATGTCAACATTGTCGTTTGTGTACCCCGGCTGGTCCTGGACGGGGATTTTAATGCACATTCTGCTTGGAATTCTATTCGGGAATTTCTGGGCGTGACAATCGGCCCGGCCGCCACGGTGGCACAATGTCAGCGCCAGTCCCGTTGGCGCTGACACGGCCAACCTCAGCGCCAATGCGCTTGGCGCTGAGCCGACGGCCTAGTTTTGGTTGAAGTTTTTGGCAGGGGTTAGTTTCGAAATAAGTTTTTGAAAAGGGTCAATTTGTCAAAAAAAACGGTTCTTACTAGACATAACTCTAGAATGAGCGTATAATGGTGTAAATAATAAAAATATTATGATCTATCATGTGAAAATGATATTAATATTTTTTTCATATGAAGAAATGGTATTGAACCATATATAGTTTTACTAGTTCTCCTAAACATATAAGAAGAAAAATCTAACAAAATATATAAGTAACGGGTATTGATAACAACAAGCAAAAAAAAGGTTATGTTTGGATGTAAAAAAAGGTTAGGAAGCGGTAACATGCAAGGATAATACTCAACTTAGTTGGATTCTTCGCTACCTGTCACTTGGCGGCCAGACAACATATATCAAACCATATACTTTAGTTTTCAATACAACATTTAATATATTTAAATATACTGAAAAAATGCCCGTGCGTTGCAACGGGTGAAGTCTTGTTAAGATGAAATTCATTGTGGGGGTTCGCTTGGATATATATATATATATATATATATATATATATATATATATATATATATATATATATATATATATATACATATACACATACATATACATATACATACATATATACATATATATATATACATATACACATACATATACATATACACATACACATATAGATATATATATATATATATACATATATACATATACATATACATATACACATATACATATACATATATACATATACACATATACATATACATATATACATATACATATATACGTATATGTATATGTGTATATCTATGTATATGTGTATATGTATATGTGTATATCTATGTATATGTGTATATGTATATGTGTATATGTATATGTGTGTATATATATATATATATATATATATATATATATATATATATATATATATATATATATATATATATATATATATATATAGAAAAATCATGAGCTATAGTTAGAAGTCCGATCATCTAGTTAGCATGCGAGTTTTTTTTGACAGATATATTATATAATTCCTTCTGTATTACTAAAAATTGAAGGATCTTAAAAACCGACCCAAATACGAATGTGTATTTCCAAAAGCAAACGAACTTAGAAACCGACTCATACACGGATGACGTACCAAAATATCGGCAAAAACAACTTCAATTTTTCTAATAGTAGAGATAGGATGCACATATATGGATACGTCGGTGTCGGTCAAAATTAGATGGCAGAAGGAAAAAGTTATAGTAAGGCTAACCATGAAAATACACGAACCATTTGATCATTGTACATGGAGATAATTAAGGTGCTAAGTTGCTAACAGTGGCAAGTAATCATTACTCACTCCAAAAATACATTAATTAGGCTATGTGACTAATATACCAAAAAATTTGCAATGTTTTGACTTTTCATGGTTTGAGATGTGACTTTGAGGTTGACTTTTTTGTCGATGGGCTATAGCCGCCTGCGGTATTTAAATATAGAGTATGGGGATCGTTGGTACGTAGATATACGCGAGATTGCGGTAAAGAAGATGGAAGATAATAGATTTTTATACTGGTTCAGGCCCCCGACATGGGTAATAGCACTAATCTAATTTATATGTATAGTTATGAAATGTCTCTCACATATAACAATAGTGGAGTAAGTTAGCTAATCTAGCCTACCAATTGATCTTTGCCGAGAACTATCCGATGACTTATAGTCAGGGGCTAGCTATTGACTTTCTCTGGACGGATCTGCTTTGTGGCTTGTAGCTATGGCTTGTGATTCCATGCCCTCCTCTTCTAGGGAACATTGTATTTATGCATGTAGGCAACTTCCTCTCCAAGTAAAAGTCGGATAGCCCTTGTAGAATGCAGGTAGATAAGACCTTGCCTTTTCCGTATCAGACTCCGACAACCTCTATTCCTATGGAAGGAGTTTTCATTCTTATACCATATTTAAATATACTTTTCTGTTTGATATTCGGTATGCGGTATTTATGGTAGCTACGAATCTAAGTATAGGATATATACCTAATCCATAACATTGACATTTTTTATATAAGCTTGTAGTTTTATGAAACCAGATTTTTGAGTGAAAAATCTAATTATGTGTTTTCATAAACTAAATCAAGATCATTAGAAAGAATGGCAACATAATATTTAGAAAGATCAACGATATTGACAAAAGAGATAAGAGGTAATAAGAAATACTAGACAATTGTACTAGGATCAATTAAGTGATCTTGTGGACAAGGTGGCCTACATACAAGCTTACCTTTTAGGAAGGCACGTATAGGACATTCAAAGGGTGAGACCAATAAGAGAGCACGCACATGGTAAAAGGGTTAAGTTGTAGGCATGAACAAAGTCAACAAAAAGTGAGGACAATATTGGAGTCAATTGTGCACTTAGAAATGTAACTAAGCACAACGCAAGGCGGCGGCCATAGCTAGCTGAGATGTAGCTAGTCCAGAGAGAGAGAGAGAGAGAGAGAAGGCCATGTGGGCTGGACATTAACATTTGAACGGATCAGGTATTAATCATCGATGTAACGGTTAAAAACCAGGCCAATTAGAGAGAAGAACTCATCTCTAACATGTCATATTTATAAGCTATTATAGATGAAGACTCATCTATAAACGGTTCATAATAAATGACACATTACATATGCCATTCACCATATCTCGCAATAACAAATCATTCCAGATGTTATGCTATGGAAACACATGACTGACGGGGCAGGGTTTATACATCTCTAACAGCTCATTCCTCCAAACACCATGAAGTATGGTTAATTTAACCACTCATTAAAGATAAGGTTATCATGTATAAAAAAGGGATATGACATTCCCTGAAAAAAAAGATATGGCCAATACGATCAGGTATACACAAATAATTTTTCTAATTTTAAGTTTACCATAGCACAATTCCAGCTGGATAGTACTATATATTAAGTTGGCCTACTCCATGGGCCATGGCCAAATCCTTATCAACATACTTTTTATGCTATGAAGATGAATATGATGATTTACATAATTATAAAACATTGGTATTTTTATTTAATCGTATAGAGATACATAGCAGCACCGGAAAGAGATACATATAAAAACTATGCATGCATTATTATGCTATGCAAATATGATTGAACGACATATATATGCTCCTCTCTTTATGAAGCTAGGTGATCAAGACTAACAATGGACTTACACACACAGATATATATATATATATATATATATATATATATATATATATATATATATATATACATATATATATATATATATATATATATATATACATATATATATATATATATATATATATACATACATATATATATATATATATATACATATATATATATATATATATATATATACATATATATATATATATATATATATATATATATATATATATATAAGTGACACCATGATGATGAGATTTACACAAACATGAGTAATACTATATATTTATAAGTACATATATGTTTGATGATTCTCCATGCGCGTGTGTCAGGCGATACGTTGTAAATCAACTGTGTAGGTCAAGCATGTCGTTCAGTTATTGATCAGAGGAAGAGGAAAGAACAGGTCAATCTCCCTGTTGTTCACATCCTGGAGGGGTCTCGCGTTGTTCTCATTACCCTGCATGTATGCACATAGGCAGATCATCAAGTAAGAACAAACGAAATAATTGTTCATTGTCATCTATTAATAGATACTCCCTCCGTCCCTAAATATTTGACGTTATTGACTTTTTTAAATATGTTTGACCGTTCGTCTTATTCAATAAATTTAAGTAATTAATAATTATTTTCCTATCATTTGATTCATTGTTAAATATACTTTTATGTATACATATAATTTTACATATTTTACAAAAGTTTTTGAATAGGACGAACAATCAAACATGTTTTAAAAAATCAACGGCGTCAAATATTTAGAGACGAAGAGAGTATTAAACATGAACGACTTTTTCACTTACCATGAGCACAGCTGCCTTGAGAAGTGTGATTTGGGACAGTGACACGGTGTGCACCTGAAGAAGAAAAGAGACAGATAGCATAGGAACATAAGTACATAACTAAAAGAACTTCCCTCACCAACTAAAACTGAATGTGGTCGCCTTAGCACATTCCTAGTGCTTCATGTTATAGATTGTTTACAGCTTTAATAGGGTGATATGTAGGATTAAAGGTGGCAAGAGATTGAAACTGGGTTAAATTTATACAAGCTAGGCCTTGGCAGATGAAACCAAAAAACTTGTGTAGGTTGTTCCTTGCTGAGAGCTTGAAAGTTGTACTCGCTGAGAGCTAGACAGGTAGAAGCTACCGTTGAGTAGGTTGTTCCTTGGATACCAATTTATTACTTATTTGTGCTCGTAGACCTTACCATAAACACTATTTATTTAGAATACTATTAGATATTTAGTATTTCTCCTATATTTAAGATTTTAGTAAGTCGTCACTAAGAAACTAAATATGGTAACTTATAGTATCCTGTTTAAAGATTAATTCTTGACAAAAAGAAACAACAAAATAGTTTTAAAATGTGAAATTAACCTACTTATGATATACATACGTACCTTCCTGACAACGGTCCAGATGACCCCCTCCGTGCAAGGTGGTGTGGTAAAGGAGCCCATGTAGCGATAGTACACGGTATCCTTTCCCTTGGCTACATTTGGATCCGCCCCACCAACGACCATCTTCTCTTTACCTTCTTGGTTTGATATCGCAATTATATAAGGCTCCATCTGCATGCAACAAGAAGTTCAGCATAGCAAGAATATACATGTGTAATAATCTGTTTGTGATGGTTAAAGAAACAATATATCTATCTTGGTCATCAGTTGCTCCAAACTATCACATTAAAATAGACATGACAAACCATTGATGATATTATCAGTGCTTCCTTTGTTCTACAATATAAGACATATTAGTTTTCTATGTCGTCTCTAATAAGTTAAAACAATTAGTATATCATCAATAACGGTGAATTATTCAACATCATGTGTAGTTCTTCAAATATGAACCTAATAACAACAAATACTAGCTTGACAATAAAAATATATATTGCTAGTTTAGTTGTTACTGTAAAAAGTTACAGATTTTGATTTTTCTTAGAAGCATTAGCCATGTGTGCAAACTATGTGAATTATGTATTTAACAGACCTTTTGCAGAAACTCGTCCGGGGTGGTGCCGATGGTGTAGAGGATGCCAATGACGGCGGCCTGGTTCTGGGCATTGAGGTGCACCATATGTAGCTCCATGTCATACCTCCGGCCATCGATGGTGTGCTCCGACGGCGTATGCCAGTGCATTTGCCGGAGCTGGTACGCCGTGCCATTTATCTTTAGGCTACCAGCGTCGCCGTCAAACCTAACCATGATGTCGTGGCCACGGTTGACGACGGAGGCGTTGGCGTTCTTGTAGGTGTAGTTGAGGTTGCCGAGGCCGGGAGCCAAGGTGAGGTCGAGGAGGCCGAGGTTGATTGGCGACTGCATCTTACCGCTGCTGC
This sequence comes from Oryza sativa Japonica Group, assembly GCF_034140825.1. NCBI lineage: Eukaryota > Viridiplantae > Streptophyta > Magnoliopsida > Poales > Poaceae > Oryza > Oryza sativa. Next base: position 20,449,703 of record NC_089042.1, on the reverse strand, counting down.
AGGTGGCCCATTCCGGTTTCAGGCTGCCCCAGTTCTGCGGCCCCCTGGGCGAGCCAGGGATGTAGCTGTAGCCGTCGTCCTCGGCTCCGGCCACCGGGGCAGTGGCCGAGAGCAGGAGTGCGATGGCGGCAGCGGCGCCGGCGAGGAGGAGGAGGCGGCGAGCTGAACTCATGTTGCTACTGTTTGGCTGGCTGGTAGAGCTAGGGTATATAGGGGTATTTATACAGGGGCCAGCAAGGTAGCTAGCTACGTGTTCGTTCATGCATGTCAAGTTGGAACTATTATTGTACGTGCTATGCGTACGTACAGCATGGATGGAGCACAAGCGGCACAACGTACTTACTGGTTGCGTCTCTGATCACTCTTAATCTCTTATTATAATTAAGCAGATACGTACGTACACGGCGTTAAGATAGACAGAACTAGGTGTACTTAATTTAATTGGTTTTTCTCAGTTATCTTCAGATATGTGTGCCCAGTGCTAGACAGAGGTGTGTCCGTGTGTATAGTACGTACGTGCGTGTGCCTGGATGCTTGAATGTGTTAAGCCGCAACTGTTGATCGATCGATATATAGCAAAGTAAAGCATTGTATGTATACAACTAGCTACACTACACCATGACACAAGATTGCCAACGGACATCTGTCGGTAAAAATAAACAATTATTGTTAGACTATTTGGTAGTAAAGGTTTTTGGTAAATTATATTGCCGGTAAAAATAAAAAATTATTGTTAGACTATTTGGTAGTAAAGGTTTTTGGTAAATTATATGTTGGCAATACTATGTAATATGACATGTTATATGTCAGCAAATCTAAATATTTTTTGATCAAAATATCTGTCAGCAATATTATAAGTAGAAACCAATTATATGTCAGCAAAACTTAGTGATTGATTATCTGTCAGCAATGTTTTGTACCTACAAACGAAAAGAAAAATGCTGGAAAATATCCACGGAAAAAAGCCTCGCCTCGCACTTCAATTCACCGCGCCTAGACCCTAACCCTAGACCAGGCACGTCGCCTCGCTCCCATTCACTGCGCTGCCGCCGCCTCTCTCCCCACCGCGCTGCCTCCGCTTTCCAATCATCCGTACCTTCTCTCTCCCCCCCCCCCACCGCGCCGCCTCTCTCCCCCCACTGCGCCGCCTCCGTCCTCGGTGGCGACATCGACGCGCGGATCCACCGACCCCAACCTCGGGAGCGGCGGCGGCGGGCGGCAGTGGGCGGTGGCGGGCAGCGGGCGGATGCACCCGCCACCGACCTCTGGAGCTAGTGGCGGCAGCTTGCGGATCCGCCGCCCTCGACCTCGGAAGCGGCAGGTGGTGGCGGTGGGACTGAGCGGCGACGGCGGGCAGCGGATCCGGTGGCGCCGCCCTCGGGAGTGCTGGATCCGCCGCCCTCGGTAACGGCTATGGCTACGGCTACGGTGATGGCGTGGCGTGACTGCAGCGATGGGGACGTTGGTGGCTGCGGTCTACTCGCGGATCCCGCCGCTTCTCCTCCCTCTCTCCCTCGTCTTCTTCGATCCCGACGACCGAAGTTTGCGAGGCAGTGGATCAATCTGCCGTGGATGAGCGCTTTCTTATCTGCTGGTAATTATTTTTTACAGACGGCTGATAATTAACCTGTTTGTATGAGCGCTTTCTGATCTGCTTCAATTCTAGTTGAGAGTTCAGATATTTTTACAGAACGACCAAACAAAATGCCCGTGAAAATTTTTTACACATGCGGATTAAGAAGCTGGATGCACATTAAAATACGTTTTTCACAGGCTATTTCTTAAGGTAGCAATCTTTGAAATCAGTTTGTTTTGCATCAATCGTATTAATCCATTACATCTCTCTTGAAGATTATGAAATGGTTTTTGTTTCGAATAAAAATACATAAATGATTGATGCTTGCAGTCCTAAACCAAATAGGAATGATGGTAAGTGCATTTGTAGCTAAGATCATTCATCACCTCAAGTAGCCCTCCCCAGTTGGCCTGTTGTGTGCCTGCCGAAAGCCGCAACCATTAATTGTTTAATTATATACAATAACTAGTTGGCACCCCGCGCCTTGCCGTGGGATTTGCTAGTTTTATCGTCAAATAAAATCAATGTTTTAAATGATTAGATGTAACTCTGTATATATACAAAATAAATGATAATATGGCTTCATATATAGCCGCCTCTGCTATTACAATGCAATTCATGTTTTATTTTTTTAAATGTCATTGTGTTTTTTTATGATGCACGAAAGTTATTTTCATGCACAATTTGGATATCGTCATAATTAGAGTAGTCTGCACCTCTTTGCTTTATCTCAAGGTTGTTTCAAAAATAGGTTTAGGTTAATGATGTCTAATTACCTTATGTTATCCAATTATTTATAACAAAACAAAACTCACATCTTATACAATAATTTGAGTTGTATTAAAAAAAGATAAGTTAATTTGCATTATCTCGGAGGACTTGGGAGGGGAAAACATAGTATTATGCGCAAAATGGATAACAATGTCACGCGCGATTATGAGCTAAAGGGAGGTGACTGGATAAGTAATCAATGATTAAATTAGATGGATGAGTAGCTTCTTTATCCAACGGCTGATAACTATGTACTAACTAGGTGAAACCCCGTGCATTGCTGCGGGAATTTAGTACGATAACAATAAAAAAAATAACGTGTAAGATAGCTAGATAACATCAGATTAAGTAAATTAATGTGGTTTATGATAATTTAAATATAAATAGTATGTAGAATGATGATTCAAACGTAAAAAGTAAGGTGGTATGACTTTATGGAAGAAGAAAAGTAGGGAGATAGTTTGGACCGTAGATTAATCATCTAAAGGCTAAAAACAATTGATGTGATATGACTTAATTAGAGGAAAAAAGGAGAAAGATAATTTGGACTATAGATTAATCATTTAAGCACTAACTAAGTGAGGATGAACTATATAAGTATATAGGATATCATAAAACATAATAAAAATATACATTGAAACATTATGTGAATTATGTTGGATGATAATTTCATATGTTTGTATTTGAAAAGCTCTTAAATTATAAAAACTATAAAGATATAGTATGCTTGCATGATGTTTAAATGTGATGATTGTTAGTGGATGATATGTGGCATCTTGTTAATTAGTGGATGGTGATGTGGCGATGATGATGTGGCATCTTTGCATGTTAAGTTTAAGGAGTTAGTGTAGGATAATTTTATAATAAGATAGGATACGATCCGATGGCTTAGAATTATTGATGATGTGGCTTCTTGCATGGTTTGTTTTATAGGAGTAAATGCCTTTTAGTGGGTGCCAACTATATAGGAAGATAGGATTAGCAGAGCTTGATAAAAGGTAGAAATTGGATTTTATTCATAATCCTTTTTTTCTATAAATACAATTATGGTTTTTATATGAAACTGAATAGTGTTGGAGTCTTAATTTTTTGTCCATGCATACAATTTAATTTGTACACAATATTATATATTTTAAAAATAGAAGGCTCTTTATGTTTCTATGCGTACAGTGGTAATTTGTGTCTACGATATATTTAAAAATAAAATTGTTGGATGGTATACAATTATCGACCAATCTACACCTCAATAATTTAGGCCCACTATGATTTAATGGTAAAAAAAATCATTCTTAAGTTAATTAATATGAGATTTTCTAGTCTCTCGGGTGAACTTAATTTGTGGCTCATATCATTGAAGAGCTAGTTATCTTTATAACATAATAGATACATAAGGAATACGACTAACGGACATCGATCTAAGCCTAGAGAAATTCTCCTCCCACTAGTACAGATCCTTCTATCTGTGACGGGCTCTAATATGCTTAGAAATAGCGGGCCGTCACAAGGAAGTCATCTCAATCGGGCCGAAAAGTGTCCGATTGAGATATGGTCGCATAGACATGTTAGATGGGCATAAAACTTAAGCCCATCACGGATGACACCTATCAGTGACGGACCACAACTTTAGACCCGATTGAGATAACATTCCATATCTCAAACGGGCCTCAAGTTGTGGCCCGTCACAATGACCATCATCTGTGACGTGCACCAACTTGAGGCCCGTTTGAGATAACAACTAGGCCCGTCACAGATGACTCATCAGTGATGGGCTATATACTTAATCTCTATCGGGCATTAACTAAAACCCGTCACCGATGACTATTTTCTATTTTCATATGAAATGTTTATATTTGTAAGTTGACTATAGCAAAATAATTTAGTGCCGTATAATAATTCATTTTATAAGTCAAAATAATTTTACGGGTAGTAAATGATTTCAAATGGAAAAAATGTCAACAACAAAGTTGTATAACTTATCAATATTTACAAATTTTAGTTTGGTCATTTTTCAATATAACTTTTTTTTGAACAGTTTCAATTTGAATTTAAAAATATGACAACTTCAAACAACATTTTTAAATACTAAATGATATCAACTGAAAAAGTCATCAACAACAAAGTTGAATAACTCATCAAGGTCTAAAACTTTTATTTTTGTTATTTCTTCATCCGACGAAACGTTATTAATATTATTCACAAATTTTACATATATGTGTTATAGTTTATAAAACCAGATAAGAGATATGTCAATTTTGTGAACAATGTTACTATCACTTTGTCGTATGAAGAAATGACCAAAATAAAAGTTTTAGATCTTGATGAGTTATTCAACTTTGTTGTTGATGACTTTTTCAGTTGATATCATTTAGTATTTGAAAATGTTGTTTGAAGTTGTCATATTTTCAAATTCAAATTCAAACGGTTCAAAAAATGTTATATAGAAAAATGGCCAAAATAAAAGTTATAGATTTTGATGAGTTATACAATTTTGTTGTTGATGACTTTTTCAGTTGGAGTCGTTCACTGATCTAAAATTCTATTTGAACTTTTCAAACTTTGAATTTCAAATTTCAAATTGTTTAAATAGAGTCAGATGGAGAAATGACAAAAATAAAAATTTTGCACCTCGATGAGTTCTACAACTTTGGTTTTGGTGACTTTTCCATTTGAAATCATTTAATAACCCCAATTTGACATCCTGGCCTAGGGCATAATAGGATTAATAGAATACTCATACTAACATGTTACAACTACACTTCCAGAAGCCAATCTCCAAAGAACTTTGATGTTAAGTGTGCTTGGTCTGGAGCAATTTCGGGATGGGTGACCGACTGGGAAGTGGGTGCACACGAGTGAGGGCTAGCCAAAAAAACAAAATTTATGCCCGTCACAGATGACTGACGGGCGCTAGTTGTGGTCCGATTGAGATAGGTCATCTGTGACGGGCTATAGTTTGACTGGTCGTCTGTGGCCCGATTAAGATAGGTCATCTGTGACGGGCTATAGTTTGACTGGTCGTCTGGGTCAAAGCTATCGGTGACGGGCTTTACTTAGGGCCCGATTGAGATAGAATCATCCGTGACGGCCGTTTGTCCGATTGAGATAGCTCTTCACATCAGTGATTTCTAACCTGTGACGGACGCCATGCCCGATTGAGATGGGGCTTACCGTCTGATTGAGATGAGGGTATCCATTCTAGTGTCCCCTCCCCTTGGGCGGCAAAAACACCCCGAAACCCTAAACTGTAAGTTCTCTACCATATATATACTTCCGGCACTGTTGTTGCTACTAGGAAGTCGTCGCTGGTGACTTGTATTACTCTCCTCCATTTCGTCTCCTTCCCATCCGAAGCTTAAAGATGACTCCCTGGGCATTAGATTCAGGTGGCTAAGATTTGAGGAAATCCAGCTCATCATCACGGTCACTAGAAAACTAACAATTTCCATACAATAATTTGTGTAAATATACAATCATCCATTTCTCCTAGAATAATGCATTCAATTCAATTTTGATTATTGGTATATATAACTTAATTTAGTCTTTTCAACTCAGTTGAATGTCGTGGTTATTGATCAATTGATGGCAAGTCGGCAACTGTTCATTTCTCCTCAAGAAACACTGTACCATGCATTAGCCTTTTCAAGTTGGAGCTGTGATTATTGGTCAATGTATAGCAAAGTCAGCTACTCGATCATTTCCATTAGCAAGGAAACATCCTTGATTTAGTGGGAATTAAGTCATGTCTATGTAACTTAATTTAGCATTCGTGGGTTTCCATATGAATGAGCTCCAGTTACTGGTCAAAGCTGCGACTATTATTGCTGATATATCGATGGTAATTAATTAAATCGGTTATTCATTTTTTTAACCCCTTAGAGAGCATCTTCTATTCATTTTTTTTCTTTCGGAAAAATCCTCAGTAATTGTGGTGGTACAGTGTGGCTACATAATCCGGCAGCGCTGCCCTCGGCCCCGGAAGGGGCGATGGCGACGGTGGGCGGCAGTGAGCTAAGAGGGATGGGAATGGGAGCTAGGGTTTTGGGTTTTTTGGATTTTGGTTTTTTTTTCCTAATTTAGATATTGCATATGGGTGGGTTAATGCTTCATATATGAAAATCCTGTTTTCGCATGTGGTGCGTGGCTGCCTGCCTGGAAAAATTTTAAATTTCATATACATCTGGGGCAAGGGAGTCAAGCGTCCACCTGTGAAAATGCCTTTTGACCATATGCAAAAGTTATTTCTCTACTAATGCCAAACTATAATTAAACTAGATATGTGATGATGGGAGAATTGACAAGTGGCCCAAGGGTATCTCCAAACTTTCGTGCAGCTTTCTTTCCCTTATTTAACCAGAAATGAATATCTTAATCAGCATGCTATCCATTAGCTAATTTTCACACTTACGTAGTGTCTTCCGGATTCCCACAAGAAGTCACTTCGTATGGTGTCCTACAACTAAACCGTGAAGTCACTCTATCATGTAGTAGAATTTGCCTTCAAGTATTTATCTTAATTTTGATGGAGATAAAATTTATAATTATTATATTTACCATTTTTTTTAAAGTCATTTAGATGCCTCCCTATTGTCACAAGTTTCGGACAAAAAGAGTTTCGGACAAAAAGATCGCGGAAGCAAAATAAATTATTTCATGCTAACATTGCTCTATACATAAGATGGCAAGATGACGTATACATAAGATGGCAAGATGACGTGTGATGAGGGAGTTCCAGGTTTGAGTCAGGGATAGCAACAGGTCGGGTCGGACACGGGTAGAGCAAAACAATGCCCGACCGCATGCCTGTCGTCGCCCTCCTGAACCCTACCCACTAGGGTTAGCTGTCAAAACTTTGTGCACGTACCCATACCCGACGGGCACGGGAATGCTCGGTGGGTATCCAATGGATCTCACATGAATAATAACTCGAAAGATAGATAATTTAACAAAGAGAAGTAAAATTAATAATTTACCAAATTATCAGTTATCAACTATAATTTGAATTACATCACAACTTATATAAAAAAAGAACCAAGAGAAAGGGGTATAAGAATTAAGAGATAAGTCGAAATTAACTAATACATATGTATCGGTGGGTTGGGCATGGGTTACCCATAGGTAAAAATCACACTCACATCCGTGCCCATTGGGTCAGGTATCCACGGATACCCGGACCCATGCCCAAAATTATCATCCCTAGTTTGAGTCGCATATATACAGTATATGCAAATGTATTTTGCGAAAGAAACACTCGACTTGTGTCTAGTTTGTGAGGTACGACCGTGTATATATATATTTGGTTCGACCACCTAATTAAATTGCAAATATTTTTTAAGATTTATCAGTTATTGTTCCAAAATTGAAATGTGCGACGTTATCTAGCCATATAGGATAAGATAAGATCGAGATAGTTAGTGTGTCCTGTATGACCATCACATAAGACGGCACCATTGCCTGGAACTCATAGTACTATTTAGGACAAAATTTACTTATTTAAGATAGTGGGTTACGTACGTATTTACGATTTGTCGACAATGTAATGTACCTCACGCCACCACTTTAGGTACCAAAGAAATTATTGGCCTTCCTATGCAGAGCAACTTGGAGTAAGCCTCTGCAAGGCATGTTAATGAATTGTTGACCACTGTAATATGGCCGTTAATGAATTGTTGCATGAAAAGTGAGCTAGCTAGCTCTTCCACGAGAGTACTTCAGCAAAATGTACGTACCTTACGCACGTAGTACTCGATCGATAAGAATCTTGTTGATTGAAAGAAAAATGGTTTGCAGATTTCATGCATTTTCACACAGAATGATATATACTCCCTTCATCCCAATATGGTTTGCACCCCTGTTCCAATATAGTTGCATAATAATCCCTCCATATTTTAATATTTTAATGTATTACGCCGTTGACTTTTCGACCAATGTTTGACCATTCGTTTTATTCAAAATTTTTGAGCAAATATGAAAATATTTATGTCATGCTTAAAGAATAATTGATGACGAATCAAGTCATAATAAAATAAATGATAATTACATAAATTTGTTTTAATAAAATGAATGGTCAAACGTTGGACAAAAAATCAATGGTGACGGAGCGTGGGGCTCCTCACCGGGAGACCGCGCAGGCCCCCCTTTGCCAGTTCGGCCGGGGGCGCTAAGTGAGATTCTTCGCCCTCGATCTGAGGAATGTCAGCGAGAGAGGAAGCGCGCAAGACACGGGCGACGTAGACAGGTTCGGGCCGCTGAGAAGCGTAACACCCTACTCCTGTGTTCTGGTGGATCTGTGTGTGAAGGAATACAGAGCTCGAGAACGAGAGAGAGTTCAGGCTCTGCAATCTCCCAGAGTCCCCCCAAAAAACCCCCTCTCTCTTAGGCCTGGGCCTCCTTTTTATCTAGTCAGGGGTCACCACATGGGCCTCTAGCTGCCTAAGAAAGGAAACACACTTTTTACAAAGAGGGCTAGTCTACAGCCGGAAGTGACCTCTGACAAGCACAGCGCACATCTTCTGCTCCGCTCATCAGCTCTCTCGGTGGACGCCCGTTTCAACTTTCATTCAATGGCCAGCGACTTCCTTGCCATGCTTGCGCCGAAGTCTGGAATGGATCTGACCGGGACTGACATACCAACTCCAGGAGTTAGCACGCCGGCTCCGGCTAGGGACGAGAGCCAGGAAGCTCTCATCATTCCGACGGGACGGGGCGAGGCGTGCGACAGGCCGCCTGTTGCCACCTAACCCGCGATCTGACCGGTCTGTGACCAGTCACATACCGCGACTGGTCACGGACCGGATAAGCATGCGCTGCGCCGCATTAAATGCGGCGTGGCGCGTTCGTCTATCCCGCTATAAATGCGGTTAGGTGAGCGCCGCTGTGCTCACCTAACCCACACACGTGGCGCCAACACCAGAGGGGGTCGGGGCGCCCCAGCCCTCGGGGCCGAAACGGGAGCGGCCCGACCCCTCGGGGAGACAGAGGGAGGGGTGGCCACGTTACCCTCGGGCCCGACCCCCCCGAGGGGGTCAGGCCACGTGGGCGACCGCGGCAACCCAATCCTCTAGTCACGATACCCCCGGCCCTGTGTCACCGACAAACGGCGTCATACATTAAAATATGGAGGTAGTATGTTTCATCCGTACTAGGTTGCATACTTATATTGGAACGGAAGAAGTATCAGAAATTGATTCCATCCATTCATGCTGTACTATGGCACATTCGAATGCCCATCTTGAATGGTGACGGAGCTGGTGGCTCCTCACCGGGAGACCGCGCAGGCCCCCCTTTGCCAGTTCGGCCGGGGGCTTAGGGTGAAATCTCAAGCTCTCGCTCTCTCTCTGTATGTGGAAAGATCGTCTGCCAGCCAGAAACACGAGACACCGGCGATCTATACAGGTTCGGGCCGCTGAGAAGCGTAATACCCTACTCCTGTGTTTTGGTGGATCTGTGTATGAATGGGCTACAAGTGTGAGCTGACTTCTCCCCCGTTCTAAGCTCACAATCTGGAAAAGAATCAAAAAGCCCCTTCTCTATGGGCAAGGTCCTCCTTTTATACTTCAAGGGGATACCACATGCACCCTTCTCTTTCCAAACTGGACTGTTCTTTTTCTCTTGAACGGGCGGAGATCAGCACGGTTGCTGTCCGAATGACGCTCCGATGGGACAGCCCACGCCTACCTCCACTTCCGCCGGGGGTGAGCGCGTCGTGGGAGCATGGCTGTGCGCTGACGATATGATCAGTGTCAGACCGGTCACAAATCGGTCATTCTTGTCCACCGCGTGTAATCTTGGCAACGTGCATGTTTGCCCTTCTTCACTCAACATCTCGCCTGTAATGGTTAGGATGAAGCCTGGCATATATCGTCCGGGGCTAACGTGTCATCTCTAATAGATAACGCGCTTAACTCCGGCTTGAGACGAGTGCCTAGAGGCTTTCGTCTTGACGGGACGGGGCAAGGCGTGCGTCAGACCGCCAGTCGCCACCTAACCCGTGATCTGACCGGTCTGTGACTGGTCACAGACCGGATAAAGGAACGCGCCATACTGCGCTGCATGCAGCGTGACACGCTTGACCAGACTGCAATAAATGCTGTTAGGTGAGCACAGCTGTGCTCACTTATCCCATATATGTCGCGCAGACTTCCTTAAGGGGTCGGGGTGCCTCGGCCCTCGGGGCCGGGGCAAGCGCAACCCGACCCCCCCTCGGGGGAAATCAGGAGGAGGGCGGACACCTCACCCTCGGGCCCGACGTCCCCGAAGGTGCCAGGCCACGTGGGCGGTTGCGTCTGCCTCAAGCCTCTGGTCATGATACTCCCGGTCCCATATCACCGACAGTAGCCCCCGGCGTTATGCCAGAGCAATTTCCCTTCCCAAGGGAAGCGGTCAGGTGTGACGCCACCCTGTGACAGGTGGGACCGGTTTCCGTAGTTGGGCAAAATACCCAACGGTCTCAATTCACGCACATTGGTATTGGTAACTTTGGTTGTCCATAATGGGCGGTCTATTCAAGACTGCCACACCACTTGAGCAGCGCGCGAATCTGGGTGAGCAGATTTGTCTCGCCCGGAGATACGGTAACGCCGCTTCGGTTGGCGAGCGTAATTAACGCGCGCACGATACAATCCGTTTCGATTGCCACAACTGCACATCCACTTCAAGCGCCGTAAGCGGGCGAATGGGATTAGTGGAAGCGTGGGCACGGGAAACGAGGGAGCGAGATAGCGAGATACGAGGGAGCGAGGTAGTGGGCGCGAGAAACGAGGAGCCAGGCCCAGCGATGGCAAGGGTATAAAAGCATCGAGAAAAGGATTTGCTCCCTTCCTTTCGCCATTGTTCCTCTTGCCTTCGCTGCCTGAGCTCTAACTCTTTCTCTGCCACGCCCTACTTTCGCCACACGCGCTCGTTCCCAATCATCTCTTCCTCCACCGCCATGGCACGGGGCTCTGCTCTGCTCGACGGCAGTGTACTGCCGCCTTCCCGCATCGTGAATGAGAGGCACGCCGGACTGCCGCGCCGCTTCATGCCGGAGTCCACCACCGGTCGGGAGATAGTGATGCTGGGCGAGGGGCGCCCGGCACCAGACTACCCGGGGCGGTCCATCTTCTTCCTCCCCTTCGCAATGGCTGGGCTGGTCCCGCCATTTTCTCATTTCTTCATGGATGTCCTGGAGTTCTACGATCTCCAGATGGCGCACCTCACCCCCAATGCGGTGATGACATTGGCCATCTTCGCACACCTGTGCGAGATGTTCATTGGGGTGCGCCCCTCTCTTCAGCTGTTCCGGTGGTTCTTCACCGTGCAGTCGGTGTCACCGCCATCGGTGGTTGGCGGCTGCTACTTCCAGCCGCGGGGGCCGGTGTTGAACCGCTACATCCCCTGCGTCCTCCGCAAGAAGTGGGACGACTGGAAGAGCGACTGGTTCTACACCCCCCTCGCCGACGAAGCGCGCCTCCGCCTTCCAAGCCAGCCCCCGGCGCAGGTCTCCAGCTGGCGGGCGCCGGCAGATCTGGGGGAGGAGTACGACGCCGTCCTCGACCGCCTGGCGGGCCTGCGATCCCAGGGGCTCACCGGGGCCATGGTGTACGGCGATTACCTCCGTCGCCGGATTGCGCCGCTCCAACGGCGCGCCCGGAGCGCCTGGGAGTACACTGGGCCTGAAGATTACATGCGGACCCATCAGGGAACCAGATGGGATTGGGCTCCTGAGGACTTCAAGATCGTAGTCCAAAGGGTGCTTAATCTTAGCTCCGCGGAGGCGTCTCGCCTTCCTCAGGAGATCCTCCCCCTCTGCATCGATCCCGACCGCGTCTCCATTCTATCCATTATGCTGGGGGTTGGGGCCTCAGAGGAGAGAGCCCCTAAGGGCCACGATGGCGCGGGCGAGAGCCGCCGGGGGAAACGATCTGCCCCAGGAGGGGGTCGTGCTTCTGGGCCCCGCGTCGGGGGCTCGGGGAGCAGCCGTCCTGCCGACGCCCCGGGGAAGAGGAAGCTGGGAGGAACACCTCCCCCATCTCCTCCCCGAGGGGGCGGGGCGGTGCGTACCAGCGGTCGGCGCCCGGAGGGGGCCGCGCCGACGTCACAGCCCGAGGGGGAGCGCAAGAAGAAGCGCCTCCGCAAGATGGGGGAGACGGAACCAGCCCGGGGAAACTTAATTTCCCCTCCAAGGTGGTCATTCAACCGACCCCCTCGCAGGTTCGTCTCACTCTCATTGCAACCATCTTTCTCCAAAAAGAAGTTTTTTCTTGCTCATTTTGTTCGCCTTCTGGTTTTTTCTTCTGCTTCAGCGATGTCCCGTCGCATTCCTCCCGCCACCCCAAGTCCGGCCAGTCCGAGGCCGAAGATCCAGCGGCCGCAGAGGAGCGAAGGCGGGAGTCTGACCGGCGTGAAGCCGCAGCCCGCCTTCGGGAAGCTGAAGAGGCCGCCCGGGAGGCCGCCCGGGTTCGCCAAGCGGAGGAAGCTGCTCGGGAGGAGGCCGCCCGGGCTCGCCAGGCTGAGGCGACAGCGTCACTTGGGCCCACTCCCTCGGGCGGCCCTCAGGCGACATCCTCCGAGGCGGCTCGCGACGAGGCCGCGGGCGCATCGCCTGGGCCTACCTCACCGGGCGACGCCCAGGACCGAACGGGCCCGGGGGACATCCCCGAGCTCAGCGTATCCTCCGGGGGGCCAAGCCGCGTCGCCTTTTCTCCAAGGCGGCTTTTTTCCTCATCTTCCGTCGCCCCGGTGAGCGCCGAGCCCATTATGCAGGCCTTGGCCGCCGCAAACACCGCGGTGCTGGATGGGTTCAACACCCAGGTGGAGGCCCTGCGTGCAGAACGAGCGGAGCTCGAGGCCGCATGGGCGCGCGTCGAGGAGGGGCGGCGCTCGGTGGACGCCATGGTGGAGGTGGGCCGTAAGGCCCATCGCCGCCACATCTCGGAGCTCGAAGCCCGCAAGGCGGCGCTGGCGGAGATCGCCCGAGAGGTGGAGGAGGAGCGAGAGGCCGCCCTCGTCGCCACCACCGCGATGGTCGAGGCGCAAGACACCCTCCGTCTTCAGCACGCAAGCTGGGAGGCGGAGCTGAAGAGCAAGCTCGACGCCGCCCAAGGGGTTCTCGACTCCGCCGCCGCCCGAGAGCGGCGGGCAACGGAAGCCGAAGCGGCGTCCCGGCGGCGCGAGGAGGCCCTTGAGGCCCGTGCCATGGCGCTGGAAGAACATGCCGGCGCCGTGGAGAGGGGCTTGATGGACCGCGAGGCCGCCACTGCTCTCCGGGAGGCGACGCTGGTGGCGCACGAGGCCGCCTGCGCCGAGGAGGAGTCCGCGCTCCGCCTTCGCGAGGATGCACTCGCCGAGCGGGAGCGGGCTCTCGAGGAGGCCGAGGCCACGACGCGACGGCTGGCGGACAGCCTCTCCCTCCGCGAGGCGGCGCAAGAGGAGCAGGCGCGCCGCAACCTTGAAAGCGTCCGTGCCGAGAGAGCCGCGCTGGAGCAGCGGGCTGCCAACCTCGAGGCACGGGAGAAAGAGCTGGCCGCGGGGGCGCGCATCGGTGGGGCGGCTGCGGGCGAAAGCGACTTAGCCGCTCGCCTCGCGGCTGCCGAACACACCGTCGCTGACATGCAGCGCGCGCTGGACTCCTCCACTGGGGAGGCCGAGGCCCTTCGCTTGGCGGGCGAGATTGGGCCCGGCATGCTTTGGGACGCGGTCTCCCGCATGAAGCGCGCCGGTCGGCAAGCAGGCCTCTGGGGAGGCCAGACGACGGTGCCCCCCACCAATCTGGAAGGCCTCGCTCCGCACCTCAACAGGATGGCCTGGGTTCTCGAACGACTCCCCGAGGAGCTTGAGAAGACCATTAAGGCATCCTCGAGGGACCTCGCCCGGGGGGCGGTCGAACTCGTGCTGGCAAGTTACCAGGCCCGGGATCCCAACTTCTCCCCATGGATGGCGCTGGAGGAGTTCCCTCCCGGGACCGAGGACGAGGCGCGCGTGCGGGTCGGGGATGCTGCTGACCACATCGTCAATGGCTTCGAGGGCTCGGCCCCTCGGCTCGCGTTCGCCCCCAGCTCCGACGAGGAAGGCGACACCAGCAGCGAGGACGGCGGTGGCGACGAGGCCGGCGACCCGGGCGCATATGAATGAGCCCCCAGGCCCCCGCCACTCTTAACTTTTTTCTTGTTCTTTCTTCTAAGGCCTTCATGCCTCTTTTTTGTACAATCTAACTTAATCTGCAATGAGAAATGATGAAAAATTTTTGTGTTAGTTTTATTTTGCTATATATATGAGTTGAGGATGATCTGTGCCATGGTCCTTTTGCGCCTTAGCTTGAAATAAGGGCTCGCGCCCAAGTCCCGGTCCTCGAATGGCTCGGGTCGGGGCTAGTGCCTGGGGAGATCCACATGTCGAGACTGGCCAGGCCGGGAACGTGGTGACCGAGGGGTATGGGTGACCCGATTGTGGGTTTTTGCCGATTCCCCCCCGGAGTTCACCACGCCCCGGGGCACGGCTCGGTTCTGGGCCCCGTTTGGCGATTTTAGCCGACCGAACCGAGCCCCCGAGGGCAAGGTTGAGTACGAGTGACATTATTTCAAGTCAAGATTCTTCAAAAGGAAAAAAAAACGGCACAGACACAACCTTTAGGAAATTGAAACTGCTTTTATTGAAATGCTGAAAGGAATATATGTGCATGTGTGGTAGCCCCCGGCTAACCCTGCACACCCGAGGGGGGGTGCGGGGTTAGCCCGAGCCGAAACCTGACACCCGACCCCCCCCCTTCAGGGGTAGAAGCGACGAAGGTGTTCGATGTTCCACGGGTTTGGCAGCTCCGTGCCGTCGCCCGTGGCCAGCCGTACCGAGCCCGGCCGGGGGACACCGATCACTCGATACGGACCCTCCCACATTGGTGAGAGTTTGCTCAATCCAGCACGCGTTTGGACGCGGCGTAGGACGAGGTCGTCGACGCAGAGTGATCGGGCCCGGACGTGGCGCTGATGGTAGCGCCGCAGGCTCTGCTGGTAGCGCGCAGCTCGGAGGGCCGCGCGCCGCCTTCGCTCTTCCAAGTAGTCGAGGTCATCTCTACGAAGCTGATCTTGATCAGCCTCGCAGTACATGGTGGCCCGAGGAGACCTCAGGGTGAGCTCAGATGGGAGAACCGCTTCTGCGCCGTAGACGAGGAAGAAAGGCGTTTCCCCGGTCGCTCGGCTTGGTGTGGTTCGGTTCGCCCAGAGCACCGCTGGCAACTCCTCGATCCATGAATCGCCGTGCTTCTTGAGAATATTGAAGGTCTTGGTTTTAAGGCCTTTGAGGATTTCTGCATTGGCGCGCTCCACTTGGCCATTGCTTCTGGGGTGGGCAGGTGAGGCGAAGCAGAGCTTGATGCCCATGTCTTCACAGTAGTCGCCGAAGAGTTCACTAGTGAATTGGGTGCCATTATCCGTAATAATACGGTTAGGTACTCCAAAACGGGCCGTGATACCCTTAATGAATTTAAGAGCAGAGTGCTTATCGATCTTGACAACCGGATAAGCCTCGGGCCACTTAGTGAACTTGTCGATCGCAACATACAGATACTCAAACCCGCCTGGGGCCCGTTTGAACGGTCCCAGGATATCAAGCCCCCAGACAGCAAATGGCCACGACAGTGGTATGATCTGCAGGGCCTGGGCCGGCTGATGGATTTGCTTGGCGTGGAACTGACACGCTCTGCATCGCCGGACCAGATCGACTGCGTCATTGAGAGCTGTCGGCCAATAAAATCCTTGACGAAAGGCCTTGCCAACCAGGGTGCGCGAGGCGGAATGGGCTCCGCACTCGCCCTCATGGATGTCAACAAGAAGCTCAACGCCTTGTTCCTGAGGAATGCACTTCAGGAGGATTCCGTTAGCCGCGCGCCGATAGAGGGTCCCTTCTATCAGCACATAGCGTTTGGAAATGCGTTGTACGCGTTCACTCCCTTCGCGGTCCTCAGGTAGAGTCTTATCTGTGAGGTATGTTTGGATCTCAGAGATCCAAGCAATCAATCTAAGGGAGCTTGGAACGCTCTCTTCGGGTCCCGAGGCCTGGACTCCGACGGGCCTCGGGTGCCGGTCAGGCGCATCCGTCTCCCCTGAGGGGTCGGGTCGCGCCGACGGCTGGGTAAGCCTTTCTTCAAAGGCGCCCGGTGGGGTCTGGGCTCGCGAGGACGCGAGCCTTGAGAGTTCGTCGGCTATCATGTTGTCCCTTCTGGGTACATGCCGAAGCTCTATCCCGTCGAAATGGCGCTCCATACGCCGCACTTGGCGTACGTAGGCGTCCATCTGTGGGTCAGAGCACCGGTACTCCTTACAGACCTGGTTAACGACTAGCTGGGAGTCGCCTAATACCAAGAGGCGGCGGATCCCCAGTCCAGCCGCCACTCTGAGTCCGGCAAGGAGTCCCTCGTACTCTGCCATATTGTTAGTCGCTCGGAAGTCGAGACGGACCAAATATCTGAGGACGTCTCCGTTCGGAGAGGTCAACGTGACCCCTGCACCGGCGCCCTGAAGAGACAGAGAACCGTCAAACTGCATCACCCAGTGGGCGGTTTGAGGCAGCTGTGAGGGGTTCGTGCTGGCCTCGGGTATTGAGACGGTCTCTGGAGCCGGGGTCCACTCTGCCACAAAATCGGCGAGGGCCTGGCTCTTGATAGCGTGGCGTGGTTCAAAGTGCAGATCGAACTCGGAAAGCTCGATTGCCCATTTTACCACTCGTCCTGTACCCTCTCGATTATGCAAGATTTGACCGAGGGGGTAAGACGTAACCACAGCGACCCGATGCGCCTGGAAATAATGGCGCAGTTTCCTCGAGGCCATCAGAATAGCGTAAAGCATCTTCTGGGCCTGTGGGTATCGGGTCTTGGCGTCCCGGAGGGCCTCACTAACAAAGTAGACAGGCCGCTGCACCTTTCGGCGAGGCCGATCTTCTTCGCTAGGGGCCGCACCCCCGGGGCGTTCTTCGTCCGAGTGGCCCCTCGGGGCGCACCCGTCTTCTGTGCCGATGACCTCGGGGTCGGAAGACGACAGGAGCGGCCTTCCCACAGTGGCCTCGGGACCGTCCTGGGGGTTGGGGGCTCCTGGTGTCATCGGACAAGCGGGCAAAGGGCCAACTCCGGTCGTCAGGGGCCTTAGGCCACCGTTCGGCTCGGGGGCCTCTTCTCCCTGCTCTCTCCCGGGTCGAATCGGTACAGGGTTAGCCTCGGGGTCAGAGGGTGATAGGTGCGGCCTCCCCGCAGTGGCCTCGGGGCCTTCCTGAGGGTCGGGGGCACCCGACACCGTCTGACAAGCGGGCGGAGGGCCGACTCCGGTCGTCGGGGGCCTTAGGCCACCGTTCGACTCGGGGGCCTCTCCTCCCTGCCTGCTCCCGGGCCAAGTCGGCACAGAGTGGGGGTGCGCAGAATGAGGATTGTCCTCATCGCGCTCCACAACCAACGCTGCACTAACTACTTGGGGGGTCGCTGCTAAATAAAGTAGCAGGGGCTCATTTGGCTCCGGGGCGACTAGAACCGGGGGAGAGCTGAGATATGCCTTTAACTGAGTAAGGGCATGTTCAGCTTCCTCCGTCCAAGTGAACGGCCCCGAGCGCTTGAGGAGCTTAAACAAGGGTAGCGCCTTCTCTCCCAGCCTTGATATGAAACGACTTAGGGCGGCCATGCAACCGGTGACGCATTGCACGTCCCTAAGTTTGCTGGGGGGGCGCATCCGCTCGATAGCTCGAATCTTCTCGGGGTTGGCCTCAATGCCTCGGGCAGAGACCAAGAACCCGAGAAGCTTGCCCGCAGGTACACCAAACACACACTTATCGGGGTTCAGTTTTATGCGGGCGGAGCGGAGATTCTCAAAAGTTTCCGCTAGATCTGAAAGTAAAGTTTCTTGGTTGCACGTTTTTACAACCAAGTCATCGACATACGCCTCAACATTACGTCCTATTTGGCTACCCAAAGAAATTCGAGTAGTACGCTGAAAAGTAGGACCTGCATTCTTTAACCCGAAGGGCATTGATGTATAACAATAGGTTCCTACGGGGGTAATGAACGCAGTTTTTTCCTCATCCTCCCTAGCCATGCGAATCTGATGGTAACCAGAGTATGCATCTAGAAAACACAAAAGGTCGCACCCCGCAGTGGAGTCGACGATCTGATCTATGCGAGGCAGGGGGTAAGGATCCTTAGGACATGCCTTGTTAAGGTCGGTGTAGTCGATGCACATCCGAAGCTTGCCGTTCGCCTTGGGAACGACCACCGGGTTCGCCAGCCACTCCGGATGGATGACCTCACGGATGAACCCGGCCTCCAAAAGTCTAGCCACCTCCTCGCGGATGAAGGCTTGACGTTCCGGGGCTTGCCGCCGCACTTTCTGCCAGACCGGCCTTGCGCCCGGCCGCACGGCGAGACGGTGCTCAATCACCTCCCTGGGGACCCCGGGCATGTCCGCTGGTCTCCATGCGAAGACGTCAGCGTTTGCCCGCAGGAAGGAGACGAGCGCGTCTTCCTATTTGCCATCCAGAAGACCACCGATCCGTGTGGTCTTGGATGGGCCGTCGCCCAAGGCAACCTCCTTGACCGGAACCTCGTCGCATGTGGCCATCCGCTGCCTCGGGGCGGTGGGGGCAGAGGGGCCAAGCCTCTCGTCACCACCCTCGGGCTTGGACGCAGCAGCGAGGCGGTCCGCGCGCTGCTCCATGCAAGCAAGCGCGACTTTAAGGTCGCCACGGACAGAGATGGGGCCACCGGGGCCCGGCATCTTCATCCGGAGGTAGGCGTAGTGGACCGCCGCCATGAACTTCACCAACGCGGGTCTCCCCAGGACCGCGTTGTAGGGCAGACTGAGGTCCGCCACATCGAAGCTCACCCGCTCCGTGCGGAAGTTGGCGGGTCCACCGAAGGTGACCGGTAGGTCGATGTGACCTAATGGCCACGTGTGCCCCGGCGTCACACCGATGATCGGTTGAGACGGCTGGAGCACCATCCCCGGGGCCTTGATAGCATCAAAGGCCGCGGGGGAAAGGATGTTGAGAGCCGCTCCTCCATCTATGAGGACACGTCCCAACTTCACGTTGCAGATGGTGGGGGAGACCACCATCGCAACCTGCCCTCCCCGGGCAATGCACGGTGGGTGGTCGGTCTGGTCAAAAGTGAGAGCAACCTCCGACCACCACGCCCGACGCATCGCCTCATGGGTAGGGGCCATGGCCAGAAGCTCTCGCTTCATAGCCTTGAAGCTCCGGCGAGAGACGTGAGCACACGCCCCTCCATCGACGGTGGCAATGGTGGCCCCAGGTTCTTGGAAACCTAGGTCATCATCACCATCATCAATGTCAACAGCGGGGGCCTTCTGCTTGGCCTCACTTCGCCGTTTGCCGGATGGGACCGCCGGGGACTTGTCCTCGCGGCGTTCCTGCCTCCTGTCCTCCTCCCACTTCCTCGTTCGCTCAGCCAAATTTTTGACTGCGCGACAGTCCGCGAGATCGTGGAGGGAGGTGTTGTGGACGGAGCACCACCTGCCGGCGGGGCGCTCCCTGCTGGGTGTACCAGCCCCGTTCTTTTTGTCGCTCGCAGGCCTCCCCTTTCGAGTGGCCCGCGGAGCGCCCTCGACGGCGAGGACATGACCCTCGTCGCCGGAACGGTCCGGCCTCTTCTTCCTCCTCCTGTCACGCCGCCCTGTCTGAGCGGCGGATCCGGGGGCGGCCGAAGCTGCCACTCCGGAACCGGAGGAGTTCCAGGTCCACGCTTCCTCCTTACGAGCCACTCGGTCCGCGAGCTGAAAAAGCTCCGCGGTAGTCTGGGGCTCTTTGGAAGCGATCTTTTCGAGCATGCGGTTGTGCCGCACGCCCCCCCTGAACGCGTAGATCACCGCGTGTGCAGGGATGCATGGTATAGTGTTGCGGACTTGGCAAAACCGCTGAATGTACGAGCGAAGCGACTCATCATCGCCTCGCTGTACTGCATGCAAGTCCGCTTCTTCGCCTGGGCGCGGATATGTGCCTTGGAAGTTCATGGTGAACTGTTGGCACAAATCTTCCCAGGAGTGGACCGACGCGGGTGGCAGATTCATTAGCCAACCCCGCGCCTGTCCTTTTAGGGCCATGGGAAAGAAGTTCGCCATGACTCTGTCGTCACCCCCAGCGGCCTCAATCCCGGTCGTATAGACCTGGAGAAACTCGGTGGGGTTGACACTCCCATCATACTTCTCGGTGATGGTGGGCCGGAACCTTGGGGGCCAACGGACATTCCGAAGACTCGCCACAAAGGCTCTACAGCCAACACCACCGGCCGGGGGCACGGAGGGCTGATCTTCACGTCCATGTCGAGGTGACACTCTGGACGAGGAGGCTCCCTCCGTTGCACGGGGAGTACGCCGGCTATTACGCCGGCGCCCGATGTTGAGGCGGGCATCCGGCTCCCCATGCTGATCCTCCCGAGTCGACGGTGTAGACGAGGGAGTGGCAGCCGAATGACGTGCAGCCGCCGCCGCTCGCCGCGCCCTCCGCCTTGATGACACGGAGCCGGTGGTAGCGGCGCCGGAGGTCTTGGTGGTGGTGGCGGACCGTCCACCAGCACCCAGGCGCTGCTGTGCCGTCATGACCAAGTTGGCCACGTCTTCCAGCCATCGTTGGGCTGGAGACTCCGGGTCATGGACGACAGGCGGGTGTCGTAGGAGCGCGCCAGCAGCCTGAAGCGCACCCTGAGGTGTGCTGCCGTCGCCGTAGACGAGGAGGCGACGCTCCCCATCTCGCCGTTCTCCTGCATCACCTGCGGCTGGTGACGCCGCGGATTTGTCGACCCTCTCAAGCGCCTCCCCCTGCTTAGGGCTTTGGCGCGGAGGAGGTGGAGGAGTACGAGCTCGACGGCGCGGATTCGGCTCCCCGTCGTCGCCGCTCACACTCGGCGAGAGGTCGTGTGTTTTTCCTTGCTCGGCCATTAGGCTGAACAAGAAAAACTTGGGGCACACGGAAGAGTCTGAGAGCTCAAAAAGCACACGCTGAGCCCCCTACCTGGCGCGCCAGATGACGGAGCTGGTGGCTCCTCACCGGGAGACCGCGCAGGCCCCCCTTTGCCAGTTCGGCCGGGGGCTTAGGGTGAAATCTCAAGCTCTCGCTCTCTCTCTGTATGTGGAAAGATCGTCTGCCAGCCAGAAACACGAGACACCGGCGATCTATACAGGTTCGGGCCGCTGAGAAGCGTAATACCCTACTCCTGTGTTTTGGTGGATCTGTGTATGAATGGGCTACAAGTGTGAGCTGACTTCTCCCCCGTTCTAAGCTCACAATCTGGAAAAGAATCAAAAAGCCCCTTCTCTATGGGCAAGGTCCTCCTTTTATACTTCAAGGGGATACCACATGCACCCTTCTCTTTCCAAACTGGACTGTTCTTTTTCTCTTGAACGGGCGGAGATCAGCACGGTTGCTGTCCGAATGACGCTCCGATGGGACAGCCCACGCCTACCTCCACTTCCGCCGGGGGTGAGCGCGTCGTGGGAGCATGGCTGTGCGCTGACGATATGATCAGTGTCAGACCGGTCACAAATCGGTCATTCTTGTCCACCGCGTGTAATCTTGGCAACGTGCATGTTTGCCCTTCTTCACTCAACATCTCGCCTGTAATGGTTAGGATGAAGCCTGGCATATATCGTCCGGGGCTAACGTGTCATCTCTAATAGATAACGCGCTTAACTCCGGCTTGAGACGAGTGCCTAGAGGCTTTCGTCTTGATGGGACGGGGCAAGGCGTGCGTCAGACCGCCAGTCGCCACCTAACCCGTGATCTGACCGGTCTGTGACTGGTCACAGACCGGATAAAGGAACGCGCCATACTGCGCTGCATGCAGCGTGACACGCTTGACCAGACTGCAATAAATGCTGTTAGGTGAGCACAGCTGTGCTCACTTATCCCATATATGTCGCGCAGACTTCCTTAAGGGGTCGGGGTGCCTCGGCCCTCGGGGCCGGGGCAAGCGCAACCCGACCCCCCCTCGGGGGAAATCAGGAGGAGGGCGGACACCTCACCCTCGGGCCCGACGTCCCCGAAGGTGCCAGGCCACGTGGGCGGTTGCGTCTGCCTCAAGCCTCTGGTCATGATACTCCCGGTCCCATATCACCGACAAATGGATATAGTTTTAGCTAGAATGCCAAACGCGTGTAGGCGTAGTTAAAAATATTTTTGATTTATCATGTGAAATGCTTTCAAATAAAAGAAGGTTACTGCATGTTTTCTTAGTTTTCATAAAAATATAAGTAGAAATCTAATGGCCAAATTATATATGTAGGGGACTGCTTGTGTCGACAACAACAAATAAAAAAGGTTAATTAAGGCCAGTTGTGCTGACCTATCTATATGTGGTAACATGCATATGGATAATAAATTAATCATCAACTTAGGGGGTGTTTATCCAGTAAAAAGAAAACTTAGGGGGTGTTCAGATCCAGGGGTGTAAAATTTTTGCGTGTCACATCGGGTATTATATAGGGTATCGCGTGGGGTATTCGGGCACTAATAAAAAATATTTATAGAATCCGTCAGTAAACAGCGAGACGAATTTATTAAGCCTAATTAATCGCCATTAGCAAATGTTTACTGTAGCACCACATTGTTAAATTATGGAGCAATTAGGCTTAAAAGATTCGTTTTGCAAATTAATCACAATATGTGCAATTAGTTATTTTTTAGTCTATATTTAATACTTTATACATCTATTCAAATATTTAATATGATAGTGTATAAAATTTTTGTGTGGAAACTAAACGAGGCCTTAATTGGATTCTTCGCTAGGTAGCTCTGGCGAGACCTGACAACCAAACATATATTTAAGCTCTCATTATTATTTTATATTTCTTAGGGGGGCTATTATTTTATGTAAATATACTCGATGTACATATATAGATTATAGGTCAAGATTATATGGAAAAAGGAAAAGGAAAAGGTTTACGGTAAGGAAGAGCACAAAAATATACGAGCCATCGGATTGAACAGGTGATGGATGAAGATTAACTACGGGTATATAAAATGAGAAAACTATTATCACATGGTTAATTAAGTTATAATTATTTTTAACTTGAAAAAATATATATCAGATATTTTACAACAGTTTTTATATAGGAAGTTTTCACACGAAATACACCATATTTATCAGTTTGAAAAAAAACATTCTAACATAAATGGGGTAAAATCCATATCTTAGTCAGAAATGAACATTACCTAGAGTAGTGGCAATTAATCATTACTCGCTCCATATATGTATTAGGCAATTTGATCACAGTACCATATCCAAAATCTCCATTGGTACATATTAGGCTATTTGATCACGGTACCATATACAAAATCTTTGGATGTTTTTGACTTTTCATGGGTGTGACTTTAGCTATTATTTTTCATATAGATTCATATTGATGTTTAATATAATAATTAAGCTTGTAATATTATGAAACCGCTTGTTCAGTGACAAATCTAATTTTGTGTTTTTCATAAAATAAATCTAGCTGATTCTATGTATATTAATAAAGCATGAACTTTAGAAAAAAAAAGGGAAAACTGCCAGGCGCCTTTCCTAACAGTGTGATTTTTATAACTGAAGGGAATAAAACAGTTTGACAGAGATACGTACATAAAAGGCAAAAATAAAGATCAAAGAACTACAAAAGCTGTAACCAATCAACAACTATTTGTCGTAGGGGGTTATTCATCCTATAGATATGTAGGAGAATCTTATGTCTGAAGGCAGTCCACCAAGCATCAAATATCAATATTCTGAAAAATCTTTCCAATACGCAGTTTCCAAATGTGCCAACAAGCCACGAGGAAAATCTCCTAGAAACCCTTCCGCCTAAAACGAAGCTAAGCCAATACATGAACTTTACAAGATTGGTGACAAATTTTAAAAAGATTGGAAACATGGGCAAGAGTGGTCAGAAGTGGGAAAGATCGGACTATTGTACCAGATGAGTATGTGGGTGACCACCCAAACACGATGACTGCATATAGGCCTATCTATTATGAAGGCGTGGATAGGACAGCTATGGAGGAAGACCAATTAAATTAGGATAGCATGCATGGCACCAATAGATTGAGGGGTGGAGAGGAATAGACTCATCAAATAGTGAGAAGAAAGCCAATTGTTCAAGTGGGTAACCACTTTTCATATGTACTATAACCCCCTCAAATCATAATTTTGCAACATGGCACCAAGAAAGAACAATAACCAAACCAAAACTCCTCAAAATGATGTCAAATCATTCTCATATACACTAAAAGTGATCTTAGAAGAGTTTCATGTGTTCTCTCTTACGTACATATTTAATAGAGTAAATCTGTAAAATAGATAAAAGGGCAATCATATTGCACAAGTATATACTTAGCAGCAAATTTATGATGAAACTATATTTTTAAGGTGAAATATCACACAAATACAGATTTACTGACAAAGTTACCATAAATCTATAGAGTTTAGACCTCTAGTGTTCAGCTCAAAATATAATTAAGCGTTGTAGTTTTGTGATAAAACTTACACTAAATGTGTGCTCTTGTTATAGTATATCTTAAATTTATAGTTTCAAGGTAAGTTCAATGTTAAATTAGCTTTGTGATATACCACATCAAATCTATAAATTAGTTTATGATAGCTCAATCAAATCTATAAATTAGGCTTCGCCTGCTTCTTCTAGGACTTGAACTTAATGGGGTAAACCCTAGTCAGTGTGCTTGAGGATTGGGTAGTCAAGCTTCCGCTGTTCTCTCATATATTTATTTGGCTGGTCGGCCTATGTATCTCTAGAGTAGTTACAAATTTTAATCGCTTTCATCTTATTTGTGTTTGTTATGTATAACCATACTTAAGATGAAAGTGTGAATCTAGTGCATATCCTGGGAACTAGATTCACATGAGTACGAGTTAAGAATATTTGAGATGTTGTAGATCTCTAGCCATTTTGTCAAGTCTCCTGAATGTGTAACACATTTAGTCGCCGCCTTCGAGTTGTTTGACGGGCACATCTCAGGCTGAGGCCTCACAATGTCTCAAATATTCTTCTCTATAGAAATGATGTCTCGTATGAGTGGTAGAATTTAATTAACAAGGGCATTTGACAAAAAAAAGATAAGCGACAAGTGACTAAGTGCTATAACGGCTTACATTTACAACAGAGCAGATAAGAAAAGAAGACCGTACAGAGGTGAGATGGAAAAACTATATATTTCACGGACTTGTCCTGAGATTTTGGTGGCCCATGACAATGGTGGAGTAAGCTAGCTAATATTAGCCTAACAACTGTTAGGCGCCGAGAACTATCCGATGACTTGTAGTTGGGGGCTAGCTATATTTACTTCCACCGGACGAATTTGCTTTGTGGCTTGTAGCTATGGCTTGTGATTCCATGCCCTCCCCTTCTAGGGAACATTGTATTTATATGGGTAGGCAACTTCCTCTCCAAGTTAAAGTCGGAGAGCCCTTGTGGAATGTGGGTAGATAAGACCTTGCCTTTTTCAGGTCGGACTCCGACAACATCTATTCATGTGGAGGGAGTTTTCATTCTTATCTAGTTATGTACCATATTTAAATATAATTTTCTGTATTTTATGGTAGCTACGAATCTAAGTATAGGATGTATACCTGATCCGTAACATTGACATTTTTCATATAAGCTTGTAATTTTATGAAACCAGATTTTTGAGTGAAAAATCTAATTATGTGTTTTCATGAACTAAATCAAGAGGTAGCTCCAAATATATTGATGATCGAACATTAGAAAGATTGGCAACATAGTTTTTAGAAAGATCAACAATATTGACAAAAGAGATAAGAGGTAAATAAGAAAGATTAGACGATTGTACTAGGATCAAGTAAGTGATCTCGTGAACAAGGTGGCCTACATACAAGCTTACCTTTTAGGAAGGCATGTATAGGACGACCAAAGGGTGAGACCAATCAGAGAGCACACACAGGGCAAAAGGGTTAAGTTGTAGGCATGAACAAAGTCAACAAAAAAAATGAGGACAATATTGGAGCCAATTGTGCACCTAGAAATGTAACTAAGCACAACGCAAGGCAGATGCCATAGCTAGCTGAGATGTAGCTAGTGAGGAGAGAGAGAGAGAGAGAGAGAGCAGGCCATGCGGGCTGGACATTAACATTTGAACGGATCAGGTATTAGTCATTGATGTAACAGTTAAAAACCAGGCCAATTAGAGAGAAGAACTCATCTCTAATGTGTCATATTTATAAGCCATTATAGATGAAGACCCTCATCTATAAACGATTCATAATAAATGACACATTACGTGTGTCATTCACCGTATCTCGTAATAACAAATCATTCCAGATGTTATGCTATGGAAACACAGGACGTCGACTGACAGTGCAGGGTTCATACATCTCTAAGGGCATGTACAAAGGTAGAGTCGGATATGAGCTCTACGTTATTTAGATACTAGTATCCTACAACAGTTAGAGACAATATGGTCTCTAATCATTAATGTATCAAAATACTTTTTCTTACTTTTATTTCCTTTCTTTCACCACCATGCAACAAAATTTGCTCTAATAAATGCTAAGAGTCGACTCTGAGCTGTTGTCATGCATAACAACCATACTCCTTTCTCTTTCTTCCATGTCATCAAATTTACTTCCATGGCAATAGAGAGAGACCACTAATAAACACCGTTGTACATGCCCTAACAGGTCATTCCTCCAAACACCATCTAATTGGTCAATTTAACCACCCATTAAAGATAAGGTTACCATGTATACAAAAGGGATATATATGACCTTCCCTTAAAAAATGGATATGCTCAATATGATCAGGTGTACACAAAGAATTTTTCTCATTTTAAGTTTACCATAGCACAATTCCAGCTGGATAGTACTATATATTAAGTTGGCCTACTCCAAGGCAACCAAATTTTTATCAACATACTTTCTATGCTACGAAGATGAATATGATGATTTACATAATTATAAAACATTGGTATTTTTATTTAATCATATAGAGATACACATAGCAGCACCGGAAAGAGATACATATAAAATCTATGCATGCATTATTATGCTATGCAGATGTGATTGAACAACATATATGCTGATCTCTCTTTACGAAGCTAGGTGATCAAGACGATATATATATATATATATAAGCGACACCATTAGGATAAGATTACACAAACATGAGTAATACTATATATTTATTAGTACACATATGTTTGCTGATTCTCCATGCGTGTGTCAGGCGATGCGTTGTAAATCAGCTGTGTATGTCAAGCATGCTGTTCAGTTGTTGATGAGAGGGAGAGGAAGGAACAGGTCAATCTCCCTGTTGTTCACGCCCTGAAGGGGTCTCGCGTTGTTCTCGTTACCCTGCATGTATGCACATATGCAGATCATAAGTAATAACAAATGAAATAATTGTTCACTGTCATCTATTAATAGATATTAAACATGAATGGCTTTTTCACTTACCGTGAGCACAGCTGCCTTGAGAAGTGTGATTTGGGACAGTGACACGGTGCGCACCTGAAGAAGAAAAAAGACAGAAAGCGTAGGAACATAAGTACATAACTAAAAGAACTTCCCTCACCAACTAAAACTGAACGTGGTCGCCTTAGCACATTCCCGGTGCTTCATGTTATAGATTGTTTACAACTTTAATAATGTGATATGTGGGATAAAAGGTGGCAAGAGATTGAAACTGGGTTAATTTTATCCAAGGCCTTGGAAAAGGAAACAAAGAAACTTGTGTAGAGTTGGGCTTGAAAGTTGTACTCTCTGGGAGAGAGCTAGATAGGTAGAAGCTACTATTGAGTAGGTTGTTCCTTGGATGCCAATTTATTACTTATTTGTCCTATTAGACCTTACCATAAACACTATTTATTGAGAATTCTCTTAGATATTTATTATTTCTACTATATTTAAGGATTTTAATATATCGTCACTAAGAAACTAAATGTGGTACATACGGTATCCTGTTTAAAGATTAATTCTTGACAAGAAATAACACTTGATTTGAGATCGCGACAAATAGTTTTAAAATGTTAAATTATCCTACTTATTGCATGTATACATACCTTCCTGACAACGGTCCAGATGACTCCCTCAGTGCAAGGTGGTGTGGTAAAGGAGCCCATGTAGCGGTAGTACACGGTATCCTGTCCCTTGGCTACATTTGGATCCGCCCCACCAATGATCACTCTCTCTTTGCCTTCTTGCTTTGATATCTCAATTATATAAGGCTCTAGCTGCATGCAACAAGAAGTTCAGCATACCAAGAATATATGTCTATCTTGGTTCATCAGTTGCTCCAAACTATCACATTAAAATAGACATGACAAACCATTGATGATATTATCAGTGCTTCCTTTGTTCTACAATAGAAGGCATATTAGTTTTCTATATGGTCTCTAATAAGTTAAAACAAATACAAATAGTTTATTTTATGATATACTCCCTCCATCCCAAAATATAAGGCAGAACCACTTTTTTTCCAATGTCTCATAATATAAGGCATGCATGTATGAATACATTTCCTATCACCTCTTAATTCTTTAGATTTGATTTATTTTAATTCATGTACCATTAAGTCTTCCAATCACATTGCTTGCATGTATGGATGCAATTCAATCAAGGAGGTGATTAAATTCTTTCTTGGTCTTTGTGTTAGTAGCGGTTGAGCCTTATATTTTGGGATGGAGGGAGTATCGTCGATAACCATGAAATTAACATCATATATATAGTATTTCAAATATGAACCTAATGACAACAAATACGTGAGTTACTATTAAAAGTTACAAATGTTGATTTTTGTTAGAAGCATTAGCCATGCGTGCAAACTATGTGAATTATGAATCCAACAGACCTTTTGCAGAAACTCGTCCCGGGTGCCGATGGTGTAGAGGATGCCAATGACGGCGGCCTGGTTCTGGGCGTTGAGGTGCACCATGTGCAGCTCCATGTCGTACCTCCGGCCATCGATGGTGTGCTCCGACGGCGTGTGCCAGTGCATCTGCCGGAGCTGGTACGCCGTGCCATTTATCTTTAGGCTACCGGCGTCGCCGTCAAACCTGACCATGATGTCGTGGCCACGGTTGACGACGGAGGCGTTGGCGTTCTGGTAGGTGTAGTTGAGGTTGCCGAGGCCGGGAGCCAAGGTGAGGTCGAGGAGGCCGAGGTTGATCGGCGACTGCATCTTGCCGCTGCTGCAGGTGGCCCATTCCGGCTTCAGGCTGCCCCAGTTCTGCGGCCCCCTGGGTGAGCCAGGGATGTAGCTGTAGCCGTCGTCCTCGGCTCCGGCCACCGGGGCAGTGGCCGAGAGCAGGAGTGCGATGGCGGCAGCGGCGCCGGCGAGGAGGAGGAGGCGGCGAGCTGAAGTACTCATGTTGCTACTGTTTGGCTGGCTGGATGGATGGATGATAGGGCTAGGTATATAGGGGTATTTATACAGGGGCCAGCAAGTTAGCTAGCTAGCTACGTGTTCGTTCATGCATGTCAAGTTGGAACTATTATTATTGTACGTGCTATATATACGTACGTACAGCATGGATGGAGCACAAGCTGCACAGCGTACTTACTGGTTGCTTCTCTGATCACTCTTATTAATTAAGCAGATACACGTACACACGGCGTTAAGCTAGACAGACAGAGCTA
Organism: Oryza sativa Japonica Group; assembly: GCF_034140825.1. Lineage (NCBI taxonomy): Eukaryota > Viridiplantae > Streptophyta > Magnoliopsida > Poales > Poaceae > Oryza > Oryza sativa. Next base: position 20,419,755 of record NC_089042.1, on the reverse strand, counting down.
GGTGTACTAATTTGGTTTCTTAATTATCTTCAGATACTAGGTGATACCCCGCATTTTACTGCGGAAATTACTAAGCAATTTAAAAAAATAGAAAATATCTACTTTCTTGTATGTACATATATACATATATACATATACATACATATATATATATATATACATATATATATATATATATATATATATATATATATATATATATATATCTATATATAATTGATTGAATGATGGTTGGAATAGTAAATATGATCTGATATCTTGATTGTATTATGGTTCAATTGACTACCTGATTAAATAGATAGCATTTAGATGGGGTGGTGGTTAATGGTGTTGTTTAATTGGTGAGGAAGTGGAGGGGACTTTTATCTAACGGCTAATACTGGAAGGTCTTGTCGATCCAACAGTTGAAACTATTTTGATGACGTGGCTAAACGTTGTGCTTGTTTGTGTTCTCACTTATATAGAAAGCATAGATGTGCCCAGTGCTAGACAGAGGTGCGTGTCCCTGGATGCGATTCCGGTCGCCAACCAAAAGTCGCTACCATTATTAGCAGAGCTTGATAAAAGGTAGAGTTGGATTTTTCACAACTGGTTTTTTTCTATAAATATAAAGGTAGAGTTGGATTTTTCACAATTGGTTTTTTTCTATAAATATAATTATGGTTTTCTATTTGAAACTGAATAGTGTTGGACTCCTAATTTTTTTTCCATGCATACAATTTAATTTGTACACGATATATATTTCTATGCATACTACAGCTGTAATTTGTGGGTACAATATGTTTAAAAGGCAAAATTGGTTATATAGCATCGAAAGTTCACATTTTTGGTTTTATAGCACCGAAAGATACCGGTTCACTTTAATAGCACCTAAAGTTCACCATGTTCCCATTTTTAGCACTTCCGTCAATTCTCGATCATAATTCTATTTTTAAATAGGCAAAATTGGTTATATAGCATCGAAAGTTCACGTTTTTTTTATACACAATCATCCATTTCTCCTAGAATAATGTATACAATTAAATTTTGATTATTGGTATATAATTAACTTAATTTAGTTTTCTCGAGTTGAAAGTCGTGGTTATTGATCAATTGATGGCAAGTTGGCAACAGTTCATTTCTCCTCATGAAACACCGTACCATGCATTAGCCTTTTCAAGTTGGAGCTGTGATTATTGATCAATCGATAGCAAAGTCAGCTACTCGATCATTTCCGTTAGCAAGGAAACATCCCTGATTTAGTGGTTATTAAGTCATGCATGCCTATGTAACTTAATTTAGCATTCGTACGTGGTTTTCCATATACTCCCTCCATACTCATAAAGTAAATCGTTTAGCACAGTGTTTAAGTCAAACCTTGAAAATATAAATCATTAATAACTTTCAAGTTGTTGAGTTTGAAAATATAAAAATTATATGAATAGATTTGTCTTGAAAAATACTTTCATAAAAGTATACATATATCACTTTTCAATAAATATTTTTATAAAAAAAAGTCAAAGTTGTGTTTTGGAGACCGTGTCGCTATCCTAAACGACTTTCTTTACGGTTACAGAGGGAGAGGATATGAATGAGCTCCGTCTCCGGCCACTGGTCAAAGCCGCGACTATTATTGATTGATTGATGGTAATTAAGTCGGTTATTCATTTTTTTCCCTTAGAAAGCATCTGCTACTTATTTTTTCCTTCGGAAAAATTCCTCAACCATTTTGGTGGTACAGTGTGGCTACATAAATTGATATCACTGCTGGAGAAGTGGTTTTTAGTGCCGGTTTAATTTGCAACCCCTTTAGTCTCAGGTTGCAAACCGGGACCCTGAATCCGGGACTAAAGAGATATCTTTACTCTTGAACTCCCGGTTAGTGTTCCCAGTTAGTAACACTACCCGAGACTAACTAAAGATAGTAACGCCATATGGTTGTTGCTATCATCTTTAGTCCTAATTGGTGTTACTAACCGGGACTATAGTTTTTTTCCATTTTTTTGCTTGCGTATTGTTTTTTTTTTCATTGTTTTTTCCAACGCCAAAGATCAAATGCAACAACATCAAAATTATTTTTCCAACGGCACGGATTGAATGCAACAACATCAAAATTAACATCACGGATCAAATGCAATAACAAAATCTACAACAAACATCTAAAAAATCTACAACAAAATCATCCACAATTTTTTTCTTTATTCTCCTCTCCTTGCTCTTGCTTTTCATCCTCCTCGCCGGCGGCGGATGGGGAAGAGGAGGAGGAGGGCCCCGGCGGCTTGCCGCCAACTCCCGCCGCTCGCTGCCACCTGCCGCCACCCACGCCACCGACGGAGAGGGTAAGGGGAGGAGGGGATGCGTGCGAAGCAGACCTGGAGGAGGAGTGGAGGAGGAGCGACGAAGGAGATAAGGAGGAGAAGGTGTGCAGAGGAGATAAGGAGGAGGAGGCGTGCGAAGGAGATAAGATGAGGCGGGGAGATCGAGGCGGAAAAGCGTCTGGCTTGGCGCGATTTTTTTATGTAAAGTGTTGATTTTTAGTCTACCAACCGGGACTAAAGATAATGAGGGCCTGACACACGACATCTTATAGCCTGACGCCTTTTTTAACCGGGTCTAAAAATGATATTTAGTCCCGATTGGAGTCTCGTTGGGCTTTTTAACCGATACTAAAAATGATATTTAGTCCCGGTTCCTATACGAACTAGGACTATAATGTGGTTTTTACATGATCCACGAAAGATCAGTTCTCTTCAGTAGTGTATAATTTTCAAACCATGGTTCAAATCTTAATTCTATATATGTTGTGTCATGGTTATCCTTCGGTATGAATTTTGTAAGGATCGCTTAGAATTTAAAGGGGCTACTGCTTGCACGATTTTTTTTAGAGCCGGCAATAAATGACAAAAGAGTCTAGACCAAAAAAAAAAAGAAATCAAATTTTAAAAGTGAACTGTACAGTCGGCTTACGTTATGAACCGCATGATTAGTATTTTCAATATCACTGTTGGCTCTTGTTATGCATAATTAAACTGGCATGAATACATCATTGCGTGAATATACTAAGAGCAGGTACAATAGCAGACTATTCGCTAGCTACAACCATATTTTAATGAGATAAAAGATGAGAGAGAAGAGTAGCGGGCTATAGATCTGTAGCCGTAGCCAGCTACAGTACGGACTCCAAGACGTAATGTGTGTATGACAGGTGGGACCATATACTAATAGTATAGTAAGCATCTAATGTATGAATTGGCTATTACATTGGCTATAGATAAATTAGAGCTAGTAGTGGGTTATACTATTAAACTTGCTCTAGCATGATCGTTGACTATTCACACTGAAGTTTTGCAAGTTTTGCTATAGGATATACGGGCCGTATATATGTAAGCCTCAGTTCTGAAATGTTGTCGCTAGTTGCCGAGACACTCCCGCACCTTAGCCTCCGCATCTCCAACGACCCTGGCCTTCTCTCGCTGCTCCGTCGCGCTAGCAACATTTCCTCCTTCTTTACCATGGATGGACGCCATGCCCCCCCCCCCCCCCCTCTCCCAAATCGGCACCATCGGTTCCTGCCACCACCGTTCCATATCTATCAACAAGTTCCATGAAAACGGAAGCCCCTGTTGAAACATGCTTCGATGCGCACATCTGATCATGTTTGCCACCGAAGCTCCACTACTAGAATCGTGACTTTTACATGCGGTCAAATGTGATTTTCGCGTGCGGGTGGACAGCCCGCACGCAACCAAGGGTCTGCGAAAATCGCGGTTTTTGCGTGCGGGTGGCACACCAGCACGCGAAAAATCCGATTTTCGCATGCGGGTGCTTATGTCGCCCGCACGAAAAAACAAAAATCCGAAAAAAAATAAAATTTCAAAAAACGAATGCGGCGTCGCCGGATTTTCGCCGGCGGGTGCTTATGTCGCCCGCACAGAAAAACAAAATTCCGAAAAAAATAAAATTTCAAAAAACGAATCCAGCTGCTGCACCGCCGCTCCTAGCCGCCGCCTCCTTGTCGTCGTCGTCCTCATCCTCTTCCTCGTCGTAGTCGTCGAGAGGGCGCCGCTCCCACCCTCGTCGTCGTCGGCGGTGGCCTCCACGCCGCCAGCCGCCGGATCCGCCCTCTCGCCGGCCTCCGCGCCACCCGCCGCCGACGCCCCTCCCCTCCACCGGATCTGGGGACGGAAGGAAGGGGAGGGGAGGGGAGCCGAATCCCGTGGGGGGAGGGCGGGCCGCCGCCGGATCTGCACTCCCGACGGCCTCCTCGCTCCCCTCCGGCCGCACCGCCACCGATGCCCCTCCCCTCTGCCGGATTCGGGGAGGGAAGAAGGAAGGGGAGGGGAGGGGAACGAGATCCCGCGGGGGAGAGGGCGGCTGGCTACCGAATCTGCGCACCGTCGCCGCGCCGCCGTCGCCGCCTACGCCCAGCCGTTGCTGCGGGGAGGAGAGGAGAGGATAGGAGAGGTCGGCGGGGAAAAAGAGAAAGAGAGGATAAAGTAGAGGAGAAAAAGAGGAGAGGAGATAGCAGAGAGGAGAGGAGAGAAAAAGGTGAAAATTAGAAGTGGGCAGGAGGGAAACAGAGGGTGGGTATTTTTGCGTGCGGCTCTTTTAATATGTCCACACGTGAAAATAGGCTCATTTTCGCGTGCGGTCCATTTTTCCGTGAGGTCCTCTTAAATGGACCGCACGCGAAAATGGGTCCTATTTTCCCAGACGCGACCAGTTATGGTCATGTTAACAGTGAAATTTGGTAAGCCCAAAGTCATCATCGTCTTAGAGTCAATATCGGCTTTAGAGTCCTGGAATCAGCCGATGGGAGTTGTCAAATCGCCAGCAACCATGTTCTCGATGGAATTGGATCAATTAAAGGGAATTTATCCAGAAGAGTCCGAGTTCAAGAAGGATGCGGCATGGCAGTTTATCTATTAATTAGTAATAGTTTGTTAGTTTTCTTTTATCTTTAGGAAAGTGTGTTTAGTGTCCGATAAGGACTTTATGTTTTCCTTTTATCTTTAGGATAGTTTCTTTCTTGTCCGACAAGGACTTATCAACCCATGGGTATAAATATGTACACCCAGGGTCTATGTAATCTATCAATCTCGATCAATACAACTACTCTCGGCGCATCGCCACCCTCTTTCCTGAGGTTTTTACTTATCAACCGGCGGAATTTGGAACCTTACGCGGGGCTGCATCGACTTTCGATCTCCGGCGAAGGGGTAAGTCCTACGTTCCGCCGGCCCTAGTGAATCTGTCGGCTACGTTGGTGTTGTTCGAGGCTGCATCCACTAGTGGAGATAGGCACATCTATGACAATCTACTTTTGTCATGGAAGACGCGCAAATCGTCATAAAGTAACTTCTATGACGAACTTATGACGAAATATGATTCGTCATAGAAGTCGCGTCACATATGTTTCTCTACGACGAAACAGTAGATTTCGTCATAGAAATGCTTCTATCCATGACGAAGGTGCTCGTCACAGAAATGCTTTCCAGCTGGCCACTGACAGACGTAGTCCAAGCCACGTGGCTTTGACACGTGGAGTCCACGTTGGCTGTGACGTGGCGGATGACATGTACGCCACGCTGGATTATCATCTCCAGTACGCTAGAGCCAAGTGGCAGTCATATGTAATGCCACGTGGCAGTCATATTTAACGCCACGTGGCGGTCATATTTAGTGCCACGTGTTAACATTTCGTATGTCCACGTGGTGGTGCACGCTGACGCCACGTGGCCGAAGGTGGGGCACCGCGTGCTCTCGTTTTGAAGTGCCACGTGTACGGATCTGATTTGTGACACATGTCTTTACATGATGTTGCCACGTGTTGATTTGTTTGGATGACACGTTTCAAACACAGTAGGGATGAAGGCCCACTCATTTTTCTTGGCCAGCCCATTTGGTCACACACTTTACATATAGTTGTGGCCCAGCCCACTATGAGGTCTACAAAATTTTTAGCATTGACCCATTTCAAAAAACAATCAGAACTTCGTAGCACATAGAAATAGGCCCAACATCAAGATTGATCACATGGAGAAACAATCAGAACTTCACAGCACATTACAAATAGGTCCAACATCACATATATCACAGATACCAACTTCACATAGCACCATATTACAAATAAGTTCATCTAGCACACATATGTTCACATTAAGTCCACAAAGTTTACTACAAGATGGTAATTAAGTCCACCATAGCACTAAACATCATTTCACATAACCAAGTCCACCACATGACAATAAGTGCCCAGAACCATCAAAACAGATATAAGTACATGGAGTTCATCACAGTGCATAAGATCATAAAGGAGACTAGGACATATTTAAGTTACCCTGGGAAAGGCTCAAGATATGTCGAAAGGGAAATTGTTCTCTTCCTGCTGCTGCTTGAACTCTGCTAACTCCTTTTGAGTCTTTGCCAGTGCTTCATTTGCAAGATTTGCTTGTTGAGATTCCAGGAGGCATTTCGGTTGGAGCACCTGCCCTCACTCTCTTTGATATCCTTACTCTTGATGGCATCTTGGGGGTAGGTTTCTTCTTCGTCGCAACGTCTTTCGTCTAGTTTGTCGAGGTAATAAAAAGGGGTAGCGCACGAGACCTAAAAGTGGATGGATGTGGAGACAAAGGATTTAGACAGGTTCAGGCCCTCTCAATGAGAGGTAATACCCTACTCCTGTTTGGGGATTTGAATCCGCCGGGTGTAGTATAGATCTGACGATCAGGTTGTGTCATGCCCCCTAGAGGGCCTCCTGCCCACCTTATATAGGGTGGGGGGCAGGATTACAAGATAGAAACCTTAACCAATACGGTATCGGTTTCCTAAATCTACTTTACAATATTATCAAACCAGGACTTTAGGCCGTTCCGTAACATACAAGGAAACGTAATACCCAAGTCATGATCTGTTACATATTCCATAGATATAAGTTATCCCCTATAGCCAGTCGGATAACTATGCCATGTGGGTATGGGGTACCCATAATCTCCACAGTAGCCCCTGAGACCTTCACAGTCGAAAAGATAATCTTCTCTCGAACTAGATTACTCCAAAGCTGAGTGCTTCAATCATCTTCGCCATGGTCTCCGAAGTACTTTTACCAAATATGAAGACTGTGGAGGGCTGAAAAATAAAGTCAGGTGCATCGACTAGATGCACCTAATAGGTGTAGCCCCCGACTATGTGGTTAATTGAACAAACCAAGCATATAGTCAACGAATAAATAATCCAACCAACCGAGTGGTTTTAATAATTATAGTCAACCAAGCGACCTGATATTAATATGTAGCATATGCGGTGTGAATCCCTGAATAACATGATCCGAGTGATATACCGACCGCTTTGTAAAATATGATGAGTGTAACCTAAAGTTGGTTACATCATTGAAAATTCACATAACAAAACAGCTATAAAGAAGCTTGTATGTTGTGAATAAATAAATTTCCAAAGTATTGGGCATACGCCATGCGCACACTGCTTTAACAGACGTGCTTTAGTCCCTAAAAGACACATGGTTTCACCACACCTGGAAATATATGGCATATGTGGTGTAAAATCCGAGTGAATAAACTCATAAAGGATTTACCAACCGCCTAGAAAATGACCACAATATATAATCAGCCTAAGCCATAATATTGGTCAATAAAAATGCACACTTACGTGGCGAAAAGCAATGATATTGTATCCAATCAATTGCTTAAAAACCCAAACAGCACCTTGACTTATATATAAAAAAGTCAGCGGGACAGCTATATAAAGCTTTACTGTTTGACACCTTTTAAGATGCATTGTACCAACTCCTAAAAAGTTAAGTAACTGCGGTATAAAAGGATTTTAAGGTATTGGGCACTTGATCACGCGCACTTTGGCCTAAGCCAAAAGTGCCTAAGTCCCTAAAAGAACGTGACAGGCCACACCTGAAAATATGGGCTGCAGACATATTAGGCCTAGGCCAAAAAATATGCCTTCGACACCCTTTAAAGGATGACGCATGTAACATGCTTCCGAGTAATAAATCTTCCGGGTAATATAGACCAAGTGTAGCTCATATGAATAGCTTCTGATCTGAATGATTATCCCTTATGGGATACTCCAAAATAGGTGTAACAATTGAATCCCGACTGGCGCAAGTATTCGGTTGATAGCCCTTACGGGGAATAATAATTGGTCCAGTCTTTGAGCATAGAAAATAGACTCATGACTATGAATCCATGTGGAATGTATCCGGAACAAGTCCAAATTGGAGATATAATCCTCACGCTTGAGTTGATGAGCCCCTGAGCATATAGCTTGTCCTTCTGTCGTAGTCACAATCGTCCATTGATGGTAGCTGACGCAGTTGGCATATAGACAAGACGACCAATATAGAGATAATATTGCCCACCAGAGGTGGCAACAATACTGGTGGTAGTGAAGATAGTGATACCAATCTAAAGTAATGAAGTCGCATAGCCATGGAGGCGAAGAAACCAGTCGGCGGCAGACAGATCAACTAACAATGAAGATGAAGGAACCCAGCGATAAAATTGTGTAGCCATGGCAGCAAAATAATCAGTCGGTGACAGACGAGGTAGATCAAAGGTGATGACAAAATCCACCAATCATGAAGATGAAGAAAATAGTTGACGACGACAAACGCAACCGACATGATGAAGAAGACGCTCATCAGCATTTGCATAGTAGGTCAACCGTGAAGGTGAAATAATAAGTCGGCGAAAACATAATCATCCATTAGCAACAGCAGAGATGTCAGGGTCGATGAAGCAGAGGTGCTGGTGATGATGTCAGTGACAATAATCCATCAAATTAATGTTATAGCTGTTGTAGATGCTTCACTTGGAGGAGAGTTGATGTTGTTGTCCAACTCGTTCAAACCGAAATATTTGAAGTTGTTGAAGTAGAATGTCTGTTCCGAAGCAAAGATGAAGATAATGACTCCTGGAGTTGACTCATTGGCTTATATAAAATTTGTCAAATTTTGAGCCTTATATTTGTGTAGCCCCCGACTCTTTGGTTAGTTGGGAAACAACTGAACATAGAGTCGAGAATTATAGCTTCTTGTCGTCGAGTAGTCATTGCTTGATTGAAGATATGTGTTGAAGATGTCCAAGTAGAAATCCTGAATATTGGAGAGCCACTTGCATGATGACAAAGTTGTGTTGCCGTGATGAAGTGAACCGGTAGTGAAGACGCGCAGTTGTGAAGATAAAAGCACCAGTCGGCGGCGGCATAACACGAGTCGGCGGCGGAAGACGATGATGTCCATCAGTAGTGGTAGCTGTATAAACCAGATGTAGAGGCGAGGGCACTAGTCAGCAGCAGACGAGACGACCGGCGATGAAGATGGTAAGGCCAATCAACACTGGCAGAATCATGCAGCCATGGAAGTGAAGAAACCAGTCGGCAGCCATGGCAAACGTAGGCAGATTGTGTTGAAGATACTGATGCCTATTAGTAGTGACAGCGATGTAGCCAGCCGTGAAGAAGATAGCATCAGTTGGCGTTATAACAGGCCAGCCGTGCAGGCGGTGACACCAGTCAGCGGCGGATGCGGCGGCCGGTCGGTGAAGACGTAGACGCCCAACAACGGCGGCATAAAGGCCAGCCGTGCAGGCGGAAACACCAGTCGGCGGCGGCGAAGGCAAGCCGGTCGGTGAAGACGTAGACGCCCAACAACGGCGGCATAAAGGCCAGCCGTGCAGGCGAGGACATCGGTCGGCGGCGACAAAGGCAAGCCGGTCGGTGAAGACGTAGACGCCCAACAACGGCGGCATAAAGGCCAGCCGTGCAGGCGGAAACACCAGTCGGCGGCGGCGAAGGCAAGCCGGTCGGTGAAGACGTAGACGCCCAACTACGGCGGCATAAAGGCCAGCCGTGCAGGCGGAAACACCAGTCGGCGGCGGCGAAGGCAAGCCGGTCGGTGAAGACGTAGACGCCCAACAATGGCGGCATAAAGGCCAGCCGTGCAGGCGGAAACACCAGTCGGCAGCGGCGAAGGCAAGCCGGTCGGTGAAGACGTAGACGCCCAACAACGGCGGCATAAAGGCCAGCTGTGCAGGCGGAAACACCAGTCGGCAGCGGCGAAGGCAAGCCGGTCGGTGAAGACGTAGACGCCCAACAACGGCGGCATAAAGGCCAGCCGTGCAGGCGGAAACACCAGTCGGCGGCGGCGAAGGCAAGCCGGTCGGTGATGTTCTGACTGATCCATTCCTGGAGCGTAAGAGATAAGCTGAAAGCCATGAATCCCTTTTATGCATATCCGGATCTGGATCCTGCAGAACAAACATATAGGATGAGTAGTATCTGATATAAATATAATACTCGAGAAAAAATCAAGTATTTTAAAATATTTATAAATATGTATTTCTCCTCTTGTCAATTTTGATTTCCCCGAGCAGATGATTCATTACGTTTAAACGCTCTGTCCGACTAGTCATAGCCCCCAAGCATCGGGAGTCGGCCTAGGCACTTCCCAGACATGCATATGAGTGACATGAGTTCGCCATTAATAGAACAAAGTTTCACGAATCGGAATTTACTACTCGGGTACTTTTGCAATTATTAAGAGCAGAAAATAAATTTATCTCATCTCTATGCTTTTGATTTATTCCGAATAATACTTAGCACCTTGCGTTACTCGGTCCATCCAACGAGCCCCCGGGTGCTAGGAATCGGCCCAAAGGCAACCATCCATTGGCAAACCAAACGGAAAGCATAGGAAGATAGAACTCCATAACTCGATAGGTACTTTTGTACTCAGATTATGTCGCAAGCAATCAAGATAAATATTATAAAAAATATGATATAACATCTGTAGCCCCCGACTCACTACTCAATGGAAGACCAATTGGTGTAGTGAGGCAGAGGAAAAGGAAAAATATCATATAAAGAATAAAATAAATGATGACTTAGCTTTGTAATATTCCCCTTGGTGATGGCGGAAGTGGCCAATGTGGGAACAAAGTCGTCCATCAATAACAATGAAGACACCAGTCGGCGGCGACGAAGGCGGTCGACGGTGAAAGCGAAGATGCCCACTAATGGCGGCATAATAGGCCAACCGTGTAAGCGGAGGCACCAGTCGGCGGCGACGGAGGCAGGCCGGTGGTGAAGACGTAGACGCCCAACAACGGTGGTGTGACCAACCAACCATATAGGCGGAGGCACCAGTCGGCGGCGACGGAGGCAGGCCGGCGGTGAAGACGTAGACGCCCAACAGCAGCGGCATAATAGGCCAGCCGTGTAGGCGGAGGCACCGCTCGGCGGCGACGGAGGCAGGCCGGCGGTGAAGTCGTAGACGCCCAACAGCGGCGGCATAATAGGCCAGCCGTGTAGGCGGAGGCACCACTCGGCGGCGACGGAGGCAGGCCGGCGGTGAAGTCGTAGACGCCCAACAGCGGCGGCATAATAGGCCAGCCGTGTAGACGGAGGCACCAATCGGCGGCGACGGAGGCAGGCCGGCGGTGAAGACGTAGACGCCCAACAGCAGCGGCATAATAGGCCAGCCGTGTAGGCGGAGGCACCACTCGGCGGCGACGGAGGCAGGCCGGTGGTGAAGACGTGGACGCCCATGAACGGTGGTGTGACCAACCAACCGTATAGGCGAGGACACCAGTCGGCGGCGACGGAGGCAGGCCGGCGGTGAAGTCGTAAACGCCCAACAGCGGCGGCATAATAGGCCAGCCGTGTAGGCGGAGGCACCAATCGGCGGCGACGGAGGCAGGCCGGCGGTGAAGTCGTAGACGCCCAACAGCGGCGGCATAATAGGCCAGCCGTGTAGACGGAGGCACCAATCGGCGGCGACGGAGGCAGGCCGGCGGTGAAGACGTAGACGCCCAACAGCAGCGGCATAATAGGCCAGCCGTGTAGGCGGAGGCACCACTCGGCGGCGACGGAGGCAGGCCCGTGGTGAAGACGTGGACGCCCATGAACGGTGGTGTGACCAACCAACCGTATAGGCGAGGACACCAGTCGGCGGCGACGGAGGCAGGCCGGCGGTGAAGTCGTAAACGCCCAACAGCGGCGGCATAATAGGCCAGCCGTGTAGGCGGAGGCACCAATCGGCGGCGACGGAGGCAGGCCGGCGGTGAAGTCGTAGACGCCCAACAGCAGCGGCATAATAGGCCAGCCGTGTAGGCGGAGGCACCACTCGGCGGCGACGGAGGCAGGCCGGCGGTGAAGTCGTAGACGCCCAACAGCGGCGGCATAATAGGCCAGCCGTGTAGGCGGAGGCACCACTCGGCGGCGACGGAGGCAAGCCGGCGGTGAAGTCGTAGACGCCCAACAGCGGCGGCATAATAGGCCAGCCGTGTAGGCGGAGACACCAATCGGCGGCGACGGAGGCAGGCCGGTGGTGAAGACGTGGACGCCCATGAACGGTGGTGTGACCAACCAACCGTATAGGCGAGGACACCAGTCGGCGGCGACGGAGACAGGCCGGCGGTGAAGTCGTAAACGCCCAACAGCGGCGGCATAATAGGCCAGCCGTGTAGGCGGAGGCACCAATCGGCGGCGACGGAGGCAGGCCGGCGGTGAAGTCGTAGACGCCCAACAGCAGCGGCATAATAGGCCAGTCGTGTAGGCGGAGGCACCACTCGGCGGCGACGGAGGCAGGCCGGCGGTGAAGTCGTAGACGCCCAACAGCGGCGGCATAATAGGCCAGCCGTGTAGGCGGAGGCACCACTCGGCGGCGACGGAGGCAGGCCGGCGGTGAAGTCGTAGACGCCCAACAGCAGCGGCATAATAGGCCAGCCGTGTAGGCGGAGGCACCACTCGGCGGCGACGGAGGCAGGCCGGCGGTGAAGTCGTAGACGCCCAACAGCGGCGGCATAATAGGCCAGCCGTGTAGGCGGAGGCACCACTCGGCGGCGACGGAGGCAAGCCGGCGGTGAAGTCGTAGACGCCCAACAGCGGCGGCATAATAGGCCAGCCGTGTAGGCGGAGACACCAATCGGCGGCGACGGAGGCAGGCCGGTGGTGAAGACGTGGACGCCCATGAACGGTGGTGTGACCAACCAACCGTATAGGCGAGGACACCAGTCGGCGGCGACGGAGACAGGCCGGCGGTGAAGTCGTAAACGCCCAACAGCGGCGGCATAATAGGCCAGCCGTGTAGGCGGAGGCACCAATCGGCGGCGACGGAGGCAGGCCGGCGGTGAAGTCGTAGACGCCCAACAGCAGCGGCATAATAGGCCAGTCGTGTAGGCGGAGGCACCACTCGGCGGCGACGGAGGCAGGCCGGCGGTGAAGTCGTAGACGCCCAACAGCGGCGGCATAATAGGCCAGCCGTGTAGGCGGAGGCACCACTCGGCGGCGACGGAGGCAGGCCGGCGGTGAAGTCGTAGACGCCCAACAGCGGCGGCATAATATGCCAGCCGTGTAGGCGGAGGCACCACTCGGCGGCGACGGAGGCAGGCCGGCGGTGAAGTCGTAGACGCCCAACAGCGGCGGCATAATAGGCCAGCCGTGTAGGCGGAGGCACCAATCGGCGGCGACGGAGGCAGGCCGGCGGTGAAGTCGTAGACGCCCAACAGCGGCGGCATAATAGGCCAGCCGTGTAGGCGGAGGCACCAATCGGCGGCGACGGAGGCAGGCCGGCGGTGAAGACGATATCGCCATCAGCAACGGCAGCGGCGCACACCAACCGTGGAGGCGATGAAACCAATCGGCAGCAACGAAGGCGGCCGGCGGTACATGTATAAAATAATAGATTAAATAATAATTAGTGACATGTGAATTAATTCTAATTTATATAAGAAAATTTAGAACGATAAACCTGATTTGTGTTTGTCACCCAAACTCTTAATGATGCATGTACGTCATCGGCTTTACATGTATCAACCTGGTCAGCCTTGACGTTCATCGTTGACTGCATCTGACTTGAGTTAAAGTGGCAAAATAGGTACTGTGCAGGGCCAGATATGAGTCCGGAGTATGCATGGCTGAGTTCGATCAGTCGGCTCGGATTCCACATCGACTCCGATTCATGCTAATAGTTGAATCTCGCCGAAACTTTGATATTGACGAGAAAACATTGGCGCTTGGAATTTGATCTGTCACTGGACGGTTAATTTGAGGAGAATAACTGCTTCAACAAACGACACTGTATATATTATGTCAATCGGGGAAGAAAGTGCTGCTAGCAGCTCCTAATTAGTTGGCCAATCTGTCATGCGCGTGCATCATATGGAAACATGCACTTGCGTGGCTGTCTGTTGATGCTCATGATGATCAGGAAAATAACTTGGCGACTGACGTCCGGTCATGCCGATCAGAGAAACAACTCGGCGACGACAGTGATTGGATCCATCGCTTAAATTAATCTTGCCGGCTAGATTGGATCCAAGTTGTTGAAGAAAAGCTTAGCGAATTCGTCGGCGGCGAGGAAGTTGCAGCTCCCGAAGTGAAGACGAAGCCGGCGACTCGTAAAGTTGATTCCATCGCGCTTCTTGATAGATAACTCGACGCAACCCCTACCTGGCGCGCCAACTGTCGAAACATGATTTCGGCAATAATAAAAAGGGGTAGCGCACGAGACCTAAAAGTGGATGGATGTGGAGACAAAGGATTTAGACAGGTTCAGGCCCTCTCAATGAGAGGTAATACCCTACTCCTGTTTGGGGATTTGAATCCGCCGGGTGTAGTATAGATCTGACGATCAGGTTGTGTCATGCCCCCTAGAGGGCCTCCTGCCCACCTTATATAGGGTGGGGGGCAGGATTACAAGATAGAAACCTTAACCAATACGGTATCGGTTTCCTAAATCTACTTTACAATATTATCAAACCAGGACTTTAGGCCGTTCCGTAACATACAAGGAAACGTAATACCCAAGTCATGATCTGTTACATATTCCATAGATATAAGTTATCCCCTATAGCCAGTCGGATAACTATGCCATGTGGGTATGGGGTACCCATAATCTCCACACGAGGGTACTACAATAATAAATACAGAAGCTGTAAGCATGTGAATAAATTAGCAACAGTCATTAAAAAAATAAACAAATGCTGCACAGTTTGAAGATAGTACACACTGGAATCAACAGTTTGAGCAGACCACGATTATACGTCAAGAGTGTATCTACTACTGTCTTGATTGTCGTCAGAAAATTTCAGCCAAGGAAATCCAAATTTTGCACCATTATGCAAGTGTTGACAACAAATGATAACTATCACAAGTAACCAATTTATATTACAGTACTACTTAGCACTCACTAAATATTAGCACCCATATATATATAACCTCATGGGAGATAGTTGCACAAAGATTTCTTACCCTGTGTACACAGAAATCTCATGAGAGATTGTTGCATAGTCATGAACAGCAGGAAGAACCAAGACAGTTTTCTTCTTCTGCACCTGTCGTAGATAGGCAGTCATCCACAAGACAGCTTGTATGGAAACAACAGGGTGTAAACTAAATGTACCAAAATTTGTTACATGTCAGACTTGTGGGACATATTCATATCACAGGAATTTTATTCTCAATTTTGATTATGTAAGAAAAAAACAGTAAAGCAAGAGTTCCATAAAAAGGCAAGAAAAAGGAAGAAATATGTACTGACCATTAATTGAGCACTGAAAGGGATATTGCATTGCAGATGTCCATCATCTAGCTCCCAGAACCCCTTCGGGTGAAAGAAAAGAATTAAAACAAGAGCAGAGAACATTATTGTGTTCTTAAAGGATAATAGATTTCCAACCCTTAATCTGAAGGAATCTCTTCCAGTTATGATGATTATGGAACTTGAGGCACAAATTTATTTGAGAATCAACATAGCATGATTAATTTAAAGGTGCGCCTAAAAAACACAGAAACAATGCCATATGCAGTAGCAAACTAGCAACAGCATCAACCGTTCTCGTTAATAGTGACCTCAATCATATTGCACACAGAAAATTCTTAATAGAGATTTGGACAGCAAATCAATCCTCATGATGTATAACATCTAATGGCTTTCATTTAGACAGTACACACGAACATCTGATCTTGAGACGGCAAAATAATTTTGCGTACCTCGTGCTACTGGACGTCGACGTCTTCCCATCGGCTAGGCACGGCGACGGTGCAGGGTCCTTGTCGATGGGGTACCCGGCTCCGGTGTGGCGGGAGGCGTCGACGATGTTGTAAGGGGAAAGGCTTCAGTGCGGCGGTAGTCGTCGACGGGGTACCGGCTCCGGTGCGGCAGCCGTCGTCGACGGGGTCGCGGGGGAAGGATCTGGTGCAGTGGTCGTCATTGACGGGGTTGCAGCAGAAGGCTTCGTTGCGGCGGCCGTCGTCGACGAGGTAGTGGGGGAAGGACTGGTGCAGCAGTCGTCGTCGACGAGGTTGTGGGGGAAGGCTCCGGTGCAGCGGTCGGCGGCGGCGGCTCTAGTACAGCGGCGCCCCGATGGGCTGGCGACTGGATTTGGGGATTAGGGTTTGGTGGGTGAGAGAGTTTGTAAATATATAGTGGTTGCACAAATGCCCCTGGGTGTTCTTTTGCTCTTCGTTAGATGGAGGATAAAAGTGACATTTCCCATTCTGATTTGGCAAATGGGCGGCAATGGAATATTTTGGGGCTGTCATTGGCGGCAGGTTTAGGCGCCGAACGAAAAATCCTCCGTATATGACTATGAGTAATTATCATTTTCCATAAATCGAAAACAATCAAATTATACTTCCTTGGAGCAACGATAGCCATTCGATCAAGAATCAATGGCCAGAAATTTATGGGCCGAATACTGTAACGGGCCGATTTCAGGGTTTAGGCCTACTAATATATGTGGTATTTTTTAATATCAATTTATGAAAATTTTAAATTTAATTTTAGACCGATTTTTGTGTTTCAAATGCAAAAATTATAAACAACAAAATTGTAGAACTGATCGAGATCTACAACAATTGTATTGGACTTTTTTACAAATAAGTTCATTTGATCAATTCAAATTTTGAATTTTCAAAATTTGACAACTTAAAACAAAATTGGGGTTAATAAATGATTTCAAATGGAAAAGTCACCAAAACCAAAGTTGTAGAACTCATCGAGATGAAAAAAAAATTATTTTAGTCATTTCTCCATCTGACTTTATTTGAACAAATTGAAATTTGAATTTCAAAGTTTGAGAACTTCAAATAGAAATTTTTATTAGTGAACGACTTCAACTGAAAAAGTCATCAACAACAAAGATGTATAATCCATCTAGATCTACAATTTTTATTTTGGTCATTTATTCATCCGACAAAGTGATAGTAACATTGTTCACAAATTTTACATATCTCTAGTATGGTTTCATAAATTATAAGAGAGATGTGTAAATTTTGTACACAACGTTACTATCACTTTATCAAATGAACAAATGACCAAAATAAAATTTGTAGATCTTGATCAGTTCTACAACTTTTGTGTTCATTACTTTTTCAGTTGAAATCATTTACTGCTTCAAAAATGTCATTTGTAGTTAGCACTTTTTGAAATTTAAATCTTCAATTTATAAAACAAAGTCACATAAAAGTATGACAAAAAAAAAGGTTTTAATAACACAAAAAATGGATAGATCATGAATTTAGAAAATTTTAGAAAAAAGAATAATCAAATTTGAAGTTAGTATGAGGGAGAAAGACTGCCTATAAGTTTTAGTCAGAGATTAAAAAGAAAAACCACGCTTTATGACGAACCCCACGAGTAGATGGCTAGATATAGGTCCATTACCTTCTAACATTTTGATATATAAGACCAAGCGCATGCCCTATGATGAAACACTTGTGTGGCTTAGTGGTGGGAACATAGGCTGTTGTTCTTGTGGTTGTGGGTTCGAATCCCCCGAAGAGCATCAATTTTGTTTCTTTCTTTTACCGCGCGTGCGCGTGTTCTATTTTTTTTTTAGAACTGTGCTCAATAGGGATCATCAAATTGCTGTACCATGAATGTGTCCCTATTTTTTTTATTATTTATTAATATAAGCTGTACCTTTAAGTGAAAATAATAATTGTGGCCACTTAGAAATGGTCTCAAAATCCCACTTTTTTTTTCTAACCAGCAAATTCAATGTTTTATTTAAAATTTGAGCTAGGCTGGCAATAAAATCGGCACAGTTTACCATTCACAGAAATATAATTCTGATTGAAAATTGAATTTTAAAAATTTTATATTCACTTTAAACTGGGTAAACCGGCCGGTGTTTGTAGAAAAACATTGAACCAACCGGTTTTAATCGAACAAACGGCGTGGTTTGGACCAACTTACCCCTCATTCTTATCGGTACAACACACATATAACAAGGGCACAATCGTAAATCAACACACATATAACGAGGGATTCAGATCCAAACCAAACCAAATCGTAAACACACACCCATGTCCACCGCGGGAGAGGTCCTTCTCGGCCGCCGCCGCTGGGACCTGACGGCGGAGGCGACGCTGGCGGCGTCACCCCTCCACAGCACGGCGCGGGCCTCGGCAACATGTTGGGTGAGGTCGAGGAGGGCCTCGTGGAAGCCCTACTGGGTGTCAGCGAGGAGGAGAAAGGCGTCGAGGAGGTGGTCGCCGGCGGCAGTGGCAAGACAGAGCGTGTCCTCTGGGCGTTCGGGGCACCTCGTGTTCAGGGCGCCGACACTCAGTGCGTCGTTGTAGCAGCGCTGACGCTTGGCGATGGCGCCGGTGTTGAGGATTTTGTGGCGCGCGACCGGCGAAGACGCCGCTGGTGGCTGCGGCGGCGAACACGGGGCCATTCCGGAGCAGTAGCAGCTGGACCAGGCGCCGCCCACCGCCATCTCCTTCACCGATGCTCCCAGCGTCGCCGGCGAAGAGGACCTGGTGCTGGCCATGGAGGCGGCCTGATTTCGTTATCGGTGTTCAACAGCTTCTACTTCACCTCCATTAATCCTCCATGATCGAGTAGCAAGCTTCTGGTGCAGTGGTGCTTATGCAGCTTGCTTGCTGGACGTGGGCGACAACAGCAGGAGAAGAAATGCTACTTCTTTGTACAGCTTCGTGAATTCAGATTGAGATTGTGAATAAACTTACGACTGATTATTGCGTTATTTTTTTTCATGTGAATTGAGTATGGCAATTCAGAAAAGTGTAATGCTTTAACTGATGCTTGAAGTGTATAAGTTAAACATTTGGGAGTTCCAATAAAAGTTAATAACAAAATAAGCATCCACACAAGGATCTTTCTAGCATAGTGGTTAAGCTTCTGTTAAGTAATTGCTCGTGGTGTGGGTTCGATTCCAGGTGCAGCATTTATTTTTTTGGACAAATTTGATAGCCACCAGTGACATGGATAGCCACGTATGCGTGGTGGGGCCAGTGGGGGCTAGTGCCACATATGCGTGGTGGGGCAGTGGGACTATGGCGCGTGTAGTGGCCACTGGTGGGACCGGGGCTAGTGCCACATATGCGCGATGGGACCAACATATGCATATATGCGGTGGGACCAGTGGAGACAGTGTCACGTATGCGCAGTGGGACCAACAAGTATTAACAAATGAACGGTGTGCATCATTTGTGACGAAATTTTCCATTGTTCCTTGACGCTATTTTTAATTTCGTCAGAGTTTTGGAACCTACCCCTGCCACGACTCACCCATGACGAAATAGGAAATTTCGTCATAGATATGCCCTATTTAATGACGAAATTATACAACATCATGAGAAAAACGTCATAGATGGGCGATTTCCTACTAGTGATCGCTTTGATCTCTTGGATCGCTCTGGTTTGGTTGATATATTTGCCTACCTGATATCTCAATTCTATCTCTAATTGCATTGTGTTTAGAGACGCATCGGTTTAGTTGGGACTGTCTCGGTTAGGTCTAATCTCCTGTCTTAGCCGATATATCTCTACAATCATAATGTTGTTCTAAATAGATTTGTTATATCCATCACATTAGACAGATCTATTGGCTCATCGAGTATTAGATTATCATATACAATCTTGTGCTGCATCGGTTAGGTTCGACCTATTAGATTGTTATTGATAATATAAGTCTTGTTAAACCAATAGGTTCATGCTAATGTTTTATCGGGTGCTAGCCGATAAGTTATCTGGACGTTGCATCGGCTTGTAAGGATTGCATATACATATAAATTGGATTTAGCTGATCGCAACAAAGGTTTCACTGTTTAATCTAATCTTGTGGATTTTATGACATCGGACCTCCAACCGATGTATGCTTTAACCTTCGGATCGATGCTTATTTATCATATCATTATTTGCCGATTGGTTTATACTGGATTATACTGTTATTTTATTACATCATCATCAGTCGATTGCCTTTATATCATTATCTACATTGGACATATAGCCGATTGCTTAAACCCTATCGCTATCGGCTGGTATCGGCATCGGCTATTATCGGCTATCGGCTGGAACTACTCCATCGGCTTGTCAGCCGATCGTCTGTTTGATCTACTATTTACAAATCTTGTCAGTTGCAGGATCAAACTAACTGGCACGCCTGCAACTCATCAAGTTTTGGACCTGCACTGGAGCTAAGCAGATCTCCCAGGCTAGTGTGTGTTTTTCACATCAACAGGTCCATCTGCAATCTAAACGAGTCCCTGTGCAGGAAAATCGTAGTGCTCACCACCAACATTTCTCTCTCCTCCGGGACTGTGCCTTTGCTGGCCTTTGTTCCTGGTGCTACAGTCCTCCTTCTTGTTGACTGCCGCCACCTAGAGAAGAGACACTGTACCATCCCCAAACGCCCACTCCATGCAGTTCTCCCGCCCCCATCCGGATTGAGCATGAAGGGTGAAGGAAGAGGGAAGAGAGGACGCACCGGTGGCTACCTTCGTCGTTCGACCGCCGTCGGCCAACGGAGGGGAGGGGAGCGGAGGAGAGGAGACTTACTGGATCTGGCCGCCCGCACCACCGTCCCCGCCGCTCGCCCGACACTGTTGCCCGCTCGCCGCCGCCTGCCTCCTCCACCCCTCGCCCGCCCGCCGCCGCCCCTCGCCCACCCGCCTCCGGTCGTCCGCCGCCGCTCCTCGCCCGTGGAGAGGTGGCGGATCTGGCAGCGAGGAAGGTGCTAAAGGTGGAGATCACCACCATCCCCGGATCTGAAGGTGGAGATCCCCACCATCCCCGCCGCTCAGAGCTCCTCCGACGACCGCGTTGCCCCTCCGACCGCGCCGCTCCTCCGCCCGGCGACCGCTGCACCGCTCCTCGCCCGCGACACCGCCGCCTGTGCCGCGGCTCCTCCGTCTGCGATGCCGCTCCTCCGCGGCTCCTCCGTGCCGCTCTTCCGCATGCGACCGCCGCACCGCTCCCCGTCCGCGACGCCGCCGCCTCTGCCACGGCTCCTCCGCCCGCGCCGCTCCCGGCCCGCGATGCTGCCGCCTCTGCTGCGGCTCCTCCGCCTGGCGACCCCGCCGCTCCCCGCTCGACGACCGCCCGTCACCCCTCCTCGTCCTCTCCGTTGGAAGAACAGAAGAGAGTATGAGGGGAAGAGAGGATGAGGGGTAGAATAGAAGAGAGGATGGGGAAGATAAATGTAAATGTAAAAATGTCCCTCTCTCTCCCCCATCGAGACATCCATCTCCTCTCCTCTCAACTCCTACCGGCCGGCGACGACAGAACCAGCGAGGGAAACACCGACGAAGCACCATCGACGCTCCTCCTCCTCCTCCTCCTCCTCCTCCTTTCTCCCACTTCCCCCTCCTCTTTCTCCCTCCCTCCTACTCCCATCCGGCCTCCTTGGGCTTGGGCTGGATGGTAGGCGAGGGCAGCTCAGGCGATGGCGACGGCGGCAGAGGTGACAGACTCAGGAGGCAAATCTGACAATGCTGGCCTCGAGAAGGACGGATCCGCCACTCTGGGCCCTGGAAAGGCGACGATGACTAGGGTGTCGGCGCTGGCGAACTTGAGGGCAGCAGATCCGGCAGCGCTGCCCTCGGCCCTGGGAGAGGTGATGGCGATGGCGGGCGGCGGTGAGCTCGAGAAAGATGGGAATAGGAGTTAGGGTTTTGGGTTTCTTTTTTGGAATTTTTTTGCCTAATTTTGATTTTGCAGATGGGCGGCTTAATGTTCCTTATGCGAAAATCCTGTTTCGCACGTGAAAAAATTGTTTCTCTATTAGTGCCAAACTATAATTAAACCAGACATGTGATGGGAGAATTGACAAGTGGCCCACAGAACTTTCATGTTATTTAATCAGAAATGAATATCTTAATGAGCACGGTGTCCATGAGCGAATTTCTATATTTACATAATGTTTCCCACAATAAGTCACTTCGTATGGTGTCTTATAGGCTTAGAGATGGCAATGGCCCCCCGTTCATCGTTTTCTTGCGGTGAATTCACATATTAGGTGACGGGGATGATTAATATATATCCATCATTGTGAATGAAATGGTTAATATGTATTCACCACTAGTAATATGCCCGTGCTAAACGCTACGGTGCAATTCTACTTGTCTTCAATAATTTTTAAAATTTCATGTTAGCAAAAAAAAATTGATATGATTTGTACATTTGAGCTTTAATAACCTCCGGCAAGGCCAGGTCTGTTTTGTGCTTTGTCCGTGAACATTATAGCTATTCACTTGACATTTTCCCCGTATCGTTTTACTGCTGATTAATCACGTTATAATAAACCATCTTTTCTTGATTCACATAGAGCCATAACTGAGCATTGCAATGCTATAATCATTTATGTAGGTGAAAATGCTAAGTACATTAAAGCGATATGATGGATAAGTCATGACAATGCGTGTAGAGTCAAATATAGATCTGAAAGACACAATCGTATGCAACTGTAAAAAAAATTGGTTTAAACGCAATTATGAATATCTCAAGATATATGGCCCTGCAATGTTATGCGGTTCGTGTCAATGCCCAGAGCATATATAGGGAACAATAATCACCAATCGATCAACAATGCATAGTGTTATGGATTGAACAACCCATGTCACGTACAGTTGCATGAGCTATCTTCTATATATTTCCGGCGCTACATATAACTTCGATGTTCATTTGTGTTATTCACATGGGATGACTATTTTCCAGGCTTACATCTCAGTCAGTTCTCAAAGTTGTGTAGAATGAATGATGTCTCACCCAATTTCTCCATTATCAACTTGTTTTCTTCAAAAGTAGCAAAGCTTTCTATCTACTTCAAGAAGCACTCCCCCAGTTAATTACACTTATTCTGCACGTGTAAAATAATTAGCAATCCGTAAGAAGCATGCACACAAGCATTATAGATAGAAGAATAAAAAACTATTAAAAAGGATTCGGTGGCTGCAAAAAAAAAAAAAACATACTGATTTAATCATTTAAGCTCACAGCCAAAGTTCAGACAAGATAAAAAAAATGGAGCTATCTCAGAATCATTCTAAAGCTTGCTGTCTCCTATTCACATGCTTTAAAATAGATTTGAGTTTAATACTTGTGTGTAGTCTTTTATGAGAGTCGATGGTTTTCCATATCCAACTTGTTATGAGAAATGTGAGAAAATAAAGTTCTGTTGAGCTGTATTTTATAGTCAACAGTACTGCAGAACCAAATGTTCGAAGCAAATGCACAGAAACTTTGGTGTTTTTCCCTTACAAAGCAAGTTACTGAAAATTTATAAACACATTTTCAAATATGTGACGATACGCTTTGACTTTTTAGATGGCTTGCTAGCAGACAAGCGAAAATACAAGCTTCGTCCGAGCTATTTGATGAACGCACAAGCACCTCTTCTTTATGAAACTCAACAGATCCAACTGATCCTGTGTGCCCTAATTAGGATATTTCTCTCAATTAATTTAAGGCTGTTACCAGAATTTTTATTTCAAATGCTTCCTTGAACTACAACAGTTCGGATATTTCTCTCAAATGCAGCTGATGTAGATAGCCCTAATTGAAGAAACAGTATATTTCTTTCGAAGTTGCAACTCAATTTTTTCTTGCTTTTTTACGTACCTTCGTACATCTAATTTTAGGTTTCTACTATACCATAGATACTTGTAATCCAAACATCCTTTTTAAGACGTACATGCAATTGGTCTACTGATAATATTCAATTTATAAATCTTAAATGTGATGACATCGACCATGCATATGACGCCGACACCTGGTTCATCGATAGCTCTGTACACTACAAAACATTCTAAAATGTGATTGGTATTCTTGTATGTTCAAGAAGTCATTTCTGGTCCACATAGACGAGTTGAGGGCTTTGAGGCAGATAAATGGTTTTTGGGAAAATTAGACTCATGTTACCAAATTAACAGCCTGGTCAAATGACCTACAGGCATACCATTTTATGCTATGAATTTTTCAGTCACAAAAGCAACTGCCCGGATATATACTCTATTTTATCCAAGGAATATTATCTTAGATATAGGATCCACAATTGCTGAATTGCCCAATGTATTCATTGCAACTACTCGAGGATGGCTAGAAGGGATGACAGCAATGCAAACTTCTGATGAGCTGAAACTATTTCCTGAATTTGTTGAACAAGAAAATAACCCATGTAGATAGTCAGAACTCTTCAGCATCAACAATCAAAATCAATAATTGCTAGTTCCCAAAATCCTGTCCGTTCTGAATATATCAAGCAGTACTCATCGAAAATCAAAATATGTGCAGTCAAATTTAGAATTACAAGGGAACATAGGGTTTCAATTTTGCTTTTGATGAAAAAAAATGTAAGCAATAAAATTAGTGGACTACTTGGAGATTTCTGAAATTACCATTGTCGTATTCAAAGGCAATTGGAGACCACTGAAGTGACCAGCCACTGCCAGGTTGTGGTCTCTGCTTCTTCTAATAAGTAACCGGGTTTCTTCAGAACCGACGGATCAAATTCTGCACTCATTCCAAAATACTGGCATGGTTATATTCTGCATAAAAATTCAGAACAAACTGAAAGGTTGATTTCAAATACTACAGAGTGAGGATGGTTAGTATAAAAATTTCAGAACATGAACCAGTTGCTAATCCACGGCTGAAATCCAACCAGCAGAGTGAGGGTTCACCCTGGAGCAAAGCAGCTGTGCATCATTAGTTACCATGGTTAGGCCCTGCAAGTCAAATACGAAAATGAATCAATCAATTAAGCTGAAAGTAGCGTAAAAGATTCTACCTTGTATCTGAACTCTGAAGGAAGCAGTATGATTAAAGAGGATCACACCATCCATTATGCACTTCATGAACAGCATAGATATCCTTATTCATTCAAACCCCCTGATCTGATCAATGAATCGATGGAGTCAACATGGATAGCAGTTTTCATTTCATTTTTTAAATAATGAGTCCCCCTTCAGCCTGAAACAATGAACAGTCACAAATGTATCAACTTTGATTTAAGAAAAAAATCATAGAAGTAATTTAGTTTGTTATGATAGACCATCCTCTATAAAATTGCAACTATCAGTCTCACAAATAGAGAACTGATTAATGATTAGGTCATGCCATAGACTATTCAATTCTAGTTCTGGGAAGTTCAGTTTTCTAAACATAGCTCAATCAGCTATATAATCACACAATACTCCAAGCAAAAGAGCACATGCAAAAATAGTCCTTTATTGTCCCTTGTTGAATGAAAAAGCTTTATTGTCTTTCCCATTTTTTGAATGGAGTGGCCTGACTATTTCTTATGACACCATAATGACCAGAACCCGAAGAAAACATTGCCAGGTTAAAACTGAACCATGTATTCCGTAGGCTAGTAGCAACCCATACAGCAGCTGAATTTTTCAGAAATGAGAGTGTTTCATTTCACCATAGTTTCAGAATTATATTTTCAGAAATGTTTAGAGAAAATAATAATCTGTCCCCTGTCTCCATGAGCAATCAAATTTCGAAGCTGGCACCATAAGTTAGCATCGCTCCAGATTCTATTTGAACTGACATACAGGTAAAAGAAACACCTAAGATGAATAGGGAAAAAACAAGGAAAAGTTTGTTAGGATATACCTCCTCTGGTATGGGCCGCACGCTCTCATCAGTGTAGACTACTTGAGGAGGTATCAGAGCTCTCCTCTTACCTGCACTCAAAGTTGTGATGAGATGGAAAACGTTAATGTACAACCGTGGTATTTTCAGAGCTGAAAAACATTGAGCCAATTGATTAGCATGCAGAGTTTCAGTATGTTGTAGTTCAGCTATAAAAAGTACCTCCAGCCTTCATTTCGATGATAATAACGTCTTTGAGACCTTGAATCATCTTTAAACAACTTAAACGAGAATAGTGTACCAAATATACAGGAACAACTGAAAACATATATAGGGTGAATAATGTGAGGATATCTAAAAAATGTGGAATTTTCAGGAGTGGAGCTTATGACCTCTTCTGCATTAAGTGGATGTTTTCACAGCTTGCTTCTCAACGCTAAACTGATCTACCAAGCTGAACTGCAGAGAACAGGCAAACCATCGTAAGATGAAAGAACCGAATTGACTGATAGTACTTAAACTGATACTACATGCCATCCAGTTTCATCAGTTGAATCTGTACAAAATAGTACTGGATGGTATCCTTTCTCAGAAAATAGCCATTTGCGTGGCAGCACACAAAGTTGAATTGCACTACATCTCCTTCATGTTCTTCTGGACTATCACCATCCACAATATCATGATCATATTTTTTTCACCTATGCACAAAATAGCTATTTCTGCAGCGGCACATAGTTGAATTACCTCTGCTTCTGTGGACTCCCACCAATACAACAAAAGGGAAAAAGAAATAAAGGACTAAACTAAAGTGGAAATGGTCTGTAACTCTATCGTCATCACAATGTGTCACGGGAGTGATTACAAACCAAACAAACTTGATTTTGCCAACAATGTTAACCATCTAGTAAAATAATGTGGCTTCAACTGACAATTTCTTAGAAAATAATCCATGTATCGTTATTGAAACAACCCAGTATTTACACTTTAGATAGATGGAAACGATTGTATAACATCAAATTTACTGCATTTAGTATTTTGTATTGTATTTATTCAATGGACTGCAACAGAGCAAACCTGAATTGGCGAGGTAGACCCTGGTGTTGGCTAAGAAACCAGCGTCGCTACTGCGGCCTGGGTCATCGAGGGTGACGGAATGAGGACAAACCCTTTGACGGACTGTGGAGGAGGTCGCCGGAGCAATCGCGGTCGAAGAGAATCATCCAGATCTTGAAGAGAAGATAGTGCTAACGCAAGAAAATTCCAGACAAAAATGGGTGAGAGACAGAGAGATGAACGAGAGAGGATGTGTATGCTCACCGGAATGCAGCAGGACGACGGCGCCCCTCCCCTCCCCCTGCTCTGCTCGCGCGATGGGGATCGGAGCGGAGGCGGCAATTCAGGCGACGGTGCCGGTCGGCAGCGGCCGCGGAGGAGATCCCTCCCCTGCTCTGCTCGCGAGATGGGGATCGGAGTGGTGGCGGCACGAAGGCGTGATGAGGAAACCGGTGAGCGGGGAGGGGAGTGCGGGTGCGGCGCGCGGCGACGAACTGTCGGCGTGCGGCGGGGAGTCGTGGAGAGAGGAGGGGAGGTTAGGGTTAGGGTTTGGAGAGCGAGGGAGTGGGCGGGGGCGAGGGTGCGGGTGGGAGGTGGCGCGGGTGCGTGGGGTGGATTCGGCGGTGACTCTTGGAGGAGCCATGGGCGATGGTCAATGGCGAGCGGCGGGAAGACCAACGGGAGATCGAGGCGTGGGGAATCGACGATGCAGGATGACGATTTGCGCTACGAGGGGCCGGCGACGAGCGGAGACAGGACAATCGGCAACAATACCTGAGGATGAGGGTGAGAAGGGAGGGGATCGACGACGGGGAGGCTCGTGCGACGGCGAGTGGGCGGGTGACGGGATGGATGTGGGCGTGAGGAGGGTGTGTGAATGAAAAGGGGGAGGAGATTGGGGCGGTTTCCGGCGTCAGCGGCGGAGACGGCGGAGGGAGGCGTGGGAGGGAGGTGCGGTTTCTGGGAGGGCCGTGGGAGGAGCACGATCTGGGACTGGGAGGAGGAGGTGCATGGGGAGGGGGTGTGGGAGGGGCGCGATTGGGAGGGAGGCGTCGACGCCGTCCGATACGACTCATCAGATTAATTTGGATCGTTGGATGTGTGACATGATGAATGATGAATGAGTAAAACCATTTGTTTAACTATATGGTAGATTGGGGATGACGGCCATCCCCGTCCCCGCCTCCTGGTGATCCGGCTTTACAGTATAGAGGGCTGATTCTAGACTTTTTAAGATGTTTTGGCCCATAGTATTGAAGCCCTATTAACAGGGGTATATATAGCAAAACCCTAGTCAAACCTCAGCTGCGCAGCCACGCGCCCACGCCACTGGTTCCTCTCCTCTTCCTCCGGCTCTCCGCTGCAGGCACGCCGCACGCCGCCACCGCCAGCCGTTCGCCTGTTCCAGACGCGCCGCGCGCGCGCCGCCGCCTCCTCTCGCGTGCGCGGTGCGCCGCCGCCTCCTCCTGCTGCCGTCGACGCGGGCGCGGCGCCAGCAGCCGCCGTCGCGCGGCCGGGAGCTGTCGCGGCCGCGCCGCCGGGAGCCGCCGTCGCCGGGAGGACGCCATCCGCCGGGAGCCTCTGTCGCCGCGCCGCCGGGAGCACGCCATCCGCCATCGGCCGACCATGGCTTCGGCCTCCCCCCGCGTAAGCTACGATGCAAGGTGAGAAAATGCTTCAATCCCTTATCCCTTCTCTGTACTCGATAGACGCCTACCTCTAGTTCTTCTCCGTCGAGTTATTAGTCTTCCATAGCTACGTCGTTGACTCACTAACCCACGTCCGGCGGTCCACGCGAAGGGACGCCGCCATGGATTTGGACTTGCCACCACGTGATACAACGTTGGGCCTACTGCCGGATCCTCCGTCGTGCTGGGTGCTGCCCCTGCGGTCGTTGCATTGCGTGCAGCCCCAGCGGTCGTCGGGTCGGGTGCTGACAAATCTCGCAAGTCCAATGCAAATGCCCTTCGCAGGTCTCCTCCTTCGAAAAGGACCACAGCCAAGCCGAAAAGTCGTCTTGCAGTTGAAGGAGCTCCTGCTCCGAAAAGCCATCTTGCAGGTTCTGGAGCTCCTTCTGCTTTGACTACTCCAAACGCGTCATCTTCTGCGGGCGGGTGTGAAGATGATTCATGACTAGAACTATGGCCAGTTGAACTTTCTGAATTGTGTATAGACATGTTCTCCGCTTAAGCAGGCGAGGTTGGTGCAGTACAATCAGCAGCAGCAAGCTACCATTTTCTTTTGGACTCCAGTCAGTATTCTAAAATCAAAATAAATCAGATTTTTGTTCAGTACATGCTACATAGTAATCTAATGATGTTCCACAACAGTAGTTGAGACCGTGATAAATATCCAACTATTGTGCATATAATAGTTTGCTGAAAAGAGATCATAATTTTAGACTGTTGTTAGGTACCCATGGTTAAATTAGCACAACTGATCTTGGAAAACATACAGGTCATTCATAGTTGTGGCCATGGCAACTCGATACATGAAATCAATATTCTTATGCATGCATGGTAATGAAAGGTAGCTGCTTGTAAATGCAATTTAGAACAAATCTTCTAAGCATGGCATTCAGCACACAATCCACAATACATGGAGGAAAGAGTACTTGCCGGATCTTGAAGGGAGAGAGTATTGCCGGATCTTGTGGGGGGTTAAGGGCAGGGACACGCGGCAGCGGATCTTGCATGGAGGAGAGGAGCAGCTTCTTGGCGCCGACGGTGCGGAGATGGCGATCTGGCGGAGCGTTGCCAGGAGATGACGCCGGAGCGGAGGACGAGGGGGAGCCGGTGGAGCTGCAGCCGCTTGCAGCGAGTTCAAAGTGGAGAGCAGCAGCAGCTTCTTGGCGCCGATGAAGAGGAGATGGCAATCTGGCGGAGCAGTGCCGGGAGATGACGCCGGAGCGGAGGACGAGGGGGAGCTGGTGGGGCCGCAGCTGCTTGCAGCGAGGGCGGAGTGGCAAGGAGCAGCAGCAGCGACGCCCGTCGGCGGCGATGGCGGCGGCGGCAGCGGCGGCGGAGGAGGAGCGGAGGATGCGAGGAGTCTACCCTAGCGTGTGGATTCAGTCCATGGATTCAGTTTGTGGATCAGTTATTTTACTCAGCCCGCATCCACCCCAAACCAAACCACATTTTTTGTAAGCCCAGTCCAGTCCGATCCAAAATGGAATCCCAGGCCATTTCAATCCAACCGAAAAGGATCCAAATGAGGATCCAGCCCACTTAATCCAAACAAAGTCAATCCACTGGCAGGCCTAAGCATCAGGCGGTGCGGGCGAGCTTGCCGGCCTCCTCGTGCCCCTCGCTGGCCCTGCCTGCTCCCTTTTCGTGCTAGAGACGGCAACGGTGAATTCACCGTCGGGGGTCACCTCCGCGTCCCCGTCACCGCGGTGATAAAATTTCACCGTCCCCGCCCCCGTCAACCACGACGGGGCTACATTTTCACCAGCCCCGATCACCACGCGGTGAATTTTTCCCCGTGGTGAACCCGTCTCCGGTTAAACAACATATTCATCTCTAAAGTCCAAACTTCAAACCATATAATGCAAACATGGGACTCTAACACAGTCTCCGAGATGCTACTTTGATCAACAATATCTATATAAAAGTAAAATGTTTTAAATAAAAAAAGTTACATATTTTAATAGTTTGTTTAATGATAAATCTAGTAACATCAATTTTACATGATTAATTTTTTTGTTATTTTGCTATTAATAGTCAAAGTTATTTTTTTTGACTTATCACTATACTAAAAATGCTTATATTTTGGGACGGAGGGAGTATCAAATTTGTGGATTTGGTAGCTCTGATTCCTCTCTGAATAACAGATTAACAGTTATGCCTCAAATATGAGATAAGGAAGGTTGGAAAATTATAGTTGTGGATTTTTGGATTGAATTCAGTAGCTTCTTTTGTTTCACTTATACACTTATTGGTAAGTTTTTGTATTGTGTGTAATTTATTTTAACTTTGCTGCAACCAACCATTGTAGCTATGAGCCTGGACCGGCATTTGAGGAGAACAGCGAAGAGGCTATGCTTGATATATCACAAACAGAGTCAACAGAACTTTGGCTAATACAGTGGCCTCTAAATCAGGTTATACGGATATTATTTTCATTATGTGCCATGTGGCATGCTGCACAAGGGATCTTGAATATAATGTTTTTCTGTGTTGCATGCAGTTAGATGCGTCTGATTTTCATGGTCAAGAGGTTACTCTTAAGTTGCACCGTGATGGAAAATTGAGCAGTTTGGATAGTTCCTCAGGTAAGATAATATTAAATGAATTATGTTGCACCTGATCGATTATGTCTTTCGAAGGTTTTTCTGCTTTCTGTACAGTTGGATTGAACGCAACCTGTATTAGCTCATGCAATCACACTTTTACCTTATTGATTAGTTTTTCCCAAAGAGGGCACCTAGACTTCTCATTACTAATCCCAAACAATGTTAATCCTATCAACGGAACTGCTTGCATTTCTATGGTCAAGCTTGCGTCTCATTTTTGTATGAAGATGACGTCAATGCTGGTTCGTTGATGACTAGTAGTGTTTTGTAGAGCTCAAGTTGCTTGCTAATCTTTAGGCAACAAATGAACAAATTAATACTTATTAAATATTTTTTTCAATAAAAATGGAATTAAGGTGCTATAATTTAGTTTACATATAGAAGTTTTTATGTTCAGAAGTTTGATTGGTGAAGTGAAATCTGCTCGCAGCTTCCTCGTTATCTGTGATTTGAAGCTAGATTGATAACATTCATCAGTAAGAGTACTAGCAGTAGGCTACTAGGTTTTCTAACTTCTTTTTATTGGTTAAGATTGTCAGTTTGTCGCTTTTAAATTATTGTGGCAATAACAATTTAAAGTTCTCCCAAAAGTTTGAGTTGTACTTGTTCTTAATTTGGCAGGGAAATCTTATGATCTTGTTAGCTTTGCTGCTCAGCAACCAGATGCAACTGTTTTCCTTCCATCCGGACCAGAAGCAAAAGCTGGTATGCTGAAATACCAACTTTGCAGTTTATTTCTGCAGTATTTTACTATTTTGCATGGATGCTGTTTTTACTTGTTATCGGTCTTGTTAAATTGAGCTGTTTGTTGACATATTTGATTTTTGTGATTTTGGTCATCTATCATTTCTTCCTTTCCTGAGAGGCAGCTAATATTGTTCTTTGAGTAAAGTATATGGGCGGTCCCTAAATTTATGTCTGGGTGTCATCTAGGTCCATAAACTTCAAAAATACACTTTATAGGTCCCTAAACTTGTCATGGGTGTCACATAGGTTCAAACGGGTTCTAACCCGCTCCATGCGCTGACGTGACATTGCCACAGTGGTGCCTACGTCTCAGTGGAATCCACATGTGAAGCATATATAAAAAATAAAATTAAAAGCCATATTTTCTCCTCTTAAGGTAGACAAAAAAAGATAAAAATTCTAATGTAGAGGAGAAAATATGTTTTTTAATCTTATTTTTTTCCTATGTGAATGACACGTGGGTCCGACTAACACGTAGATGCTATCGTGGCATGCCACATCAACGCATGGAGCGGTTTGGAGCTCGTTTGGACCTATATGACACCCAAGATAAGTTCGAGGACCCGAAAATGCATTTTGAGAGTAGGGATCTAGATGGCACACCCGCACAAATTTAGGGACCGCTCATGCACTTCACTCTTGTTCTTTTAACTTACTGTATGCATAATTTTTAATCATAACAAAAAAATTCCAGTTGGGAAGATTGCACGTCGAGTTAGCTTAGTTCGTTATCCTGACCCTGAAGAACCGGAGAAGCCAGGTTTGGGGAGTCTCACTCCTAGCAGTAAGAAGTCTGCAGGTGAGTTAATTTTCTCGGGCATCATTTTGTAAGGATGCCACTCTTCTGCTGTCTATGGTAAATGTATTATATAGACTTGACAAGCATGATATGCCATTCCAGTTGGACTAGTCAATAACTTAGACATGTATAGGCCTTCTGTTTTAACTAGAAATCCAGTATCACCAGATTAAACTTTGTAAGTGCATATTGCTGTTCAATCTTTTCGCATTGACAGTAATGAGGTGATGAACATACTATTTGTCTTAAGATTTTTTGGGCATCGTTGAAAGTTGAGATTAGCCAAATTCCTGATTTATATTATGAAGACTCATGTCAGTGATGCAATGCATGCCCTTGTATTATAAGATCGAAGAACTGTTCTGAGAGAGAGATACTAAGCCCATCTCTGTAGTTTCTATTTCTTTTGATTAAGGTATGCACTTTCAATTAATAAGGTTTCCAGCCAACAGCTGAAGTGTTTTATCTTTTTCTATCATAAATAGAACACTTTGGTAAACAGTAGTTGCCGTCACTGATCTGAATTTGTCCGGTCTTCCAGGTTCTTCAAAGAAGACGAGGTCTCGGTTCTCTAGCGGGTCGAAGAACCGCAGCAGCCAAGGCTCAGCGCTATCGCTGGGCCAACAGAGTGCCGAGCCCGCGCACAAACACAATCAGAAGAGAAAGGATGAGAGCAGTTTGGGGCACTCGAATGTATCGGGCAAGTCGGCTGAAGGATCCCAGGTTCGTGGTGGCGACAGTGGCACGACCTTGGAGGTTCCTCAGACGCCAGGGGAGAAATCCAAGAAGAAGAACAAGAAGGTTAGAATCGCAGAGTAAAGCAGTATCATCGTAGCTCGGGGGGTCAGGAGAAGAGAGGTTAATTTTCCCTGAACTGTCGGCACTCCCCCGGAGCTTTGCAGGAAAGGCGTCTTGAATTTCCTGAGCATTTAGGTTGACTCAATTGCATTTCTGTGATGAGGCTCGAGGGCTGCAGCCCCATGCATGATATGCTGGAGTTATATCGTTATGGTTTATGTATCTTGAAGAAGACATGTTTGGTCGGGCCTGAAGCTTGGTCGACAGGGCTTTACAAAGCACCTTCTACTTGTTGCAAGCCATGGAATGTAACATCTTTTGCATGAATCACACAAATGAGACCTGAGCTGTTTTGCCGGTCAAGCCTTCACCTTCACTGTTCGTCGTTGCGGCGCTCGTCCATCCATCTGAGCGGCTTTGGTCTGATTTGTCTTTTGCGTCGGTTTAATTGGTTTGCTACCAATCTTGCTCTCCAAAAGGAGCTTATTATCCTATATGTATTTTTGATTTGATGCTCCTGTTTTTTCTTCTCTCTGAACTGAGCATCCGAGTCAAATATAGGCAAATTTGATGTTCTATGAATTTGGATTTGGATTTTTTTTCCACAACAACGCACATGTAAAAGAGTCCCCGGGTTCTTGATCCTGAATACCCGGGTGCCTAACCTTGGTGTGCGAGGGCTAACCTTCGCCGGCGATTCACCGCTCGCTTCTCGCGTGATTCGCCGCACATTTTCGAATTTTCGACTTCAGCTCCGTTTTTTTTTTTTTTTGGCTTGGTTGATTTCGTCTCGAGATGCTCTTGGCGTAATCGATTCAGCGGCAGTTTTCTCCCTTGGACATCTTGGGACAACTCAAAAATCTGGGGAAAATTTGTATTAACTCTTTGCTGACCTTAGAAACCAAATATTAATTTTAGTCTAATTTATCAACTCATTAGATGGACCAAACAACTCTCTAAATATTCTAAACTCAGAAATTTGACAGATTCTCTGGAGCACATTTTGACACCTTGCCAAAATTCGACCTTGGACATCTAGAATGTAAGACGGGATAATTTCGTTTTTGCCCCCACTTTGATCTCTAATATTAGTTTTGCCTATACTTTTTAGGGTTTTTGTTTTTGCCCTTACTTTTTTAAACCGAAAGAGGCGTTTACCCTTGGATTGGATGGAAGTTAGTGGGACCGGGTTTATGGTAGGAAATAATGATTTTTGGAATTAGTGATTTACCTTTTTACCCCTGTGAAAGAGTTAACCCTTCCAGGCTATCGCTCCTCTCCTCTCGCTGCATAGTTAAACCTTCCAGATTATGTTGTCATGCTTTGTGATACTTGTGAGGTACAATATGACTTCATATGATTGTGTAAAATTTTGTTGAAATTTTGTTAAAATGCTGCCGAAATTTTGTTAAAATTCCATTAAATTCAAATTTTGTCCAATTTGTAATGTCAAAATCTGTCATTTAATTTTAAACATATTCACAAAAATAAAATTCCAAAGCCATTGCATAATGGGGGGCAAAAACACAATTAATGAATAGTTACGGGAGATGGTATAAATGTTCTATTTAACACAGTTAGCTCCTCCATTCAGAACAGGGGCAAAAGTATCTTTCGGTTTAAAAAAAAAGTAGGGGCAAAAACGAAAACCCTAAAAAGTAGGGGCAAAATCAATATTAGAGATCAAAGTGGGGGTAAAAAACAAAATTGTTCCATGTAAGACCTGATCCAAACTGTAGTATAAATATTGCTTTACAACTTTGCCATTGGTCACTGACCCAAATTCTGCCTGGAAGTAATTTTAAACCGAGCCCAAAGTTGGAATTACACTTCAGTTCCAGACAGCCAAAACCCTAGATCTCCTCTCCTTCTCTCACACAAGTTGCTGCCATGTGGGCCAGGGCAGCATGGTGGGACCCTGTTGTCAGCCTCACATCGCTCTCCACACGGGCCCACGGCTCATAACTCGCGCGCCACGCGCGGGAGCACGCGTCGAGCACGGGAGAGGGCGAGCTGCTCCTCCATTCCTCCGCCGGCGACGCCATATAAGCCGACCAGCCGACCAACCTTCTCTCCCTCTTGCCCTTGTCTCGTTTCGCGGAAGAACCGAGGCATCTCGTCTCGGGTTCGCTGGGAACGGAGGTGCCATCTTCGGCGCCGGCGAGAGAAGTCCTCGACGCCATCGACGGTGAGCTTCATTTCCGTTAAATATGCGTTCTGTAACCCCCTCTCAATGCCGTCTCTAACGCCACCAAGAACGCCTCTTTTGGTGCAGCCAATCTCCGGGAACGCGACCGCGTCATTACTCGGAACGCCGCCGCGCTCTGGGCACCGTCGCATCGCTGTTGCTCGTCGCCCGGCTTCCACAGTCCACCATTGGTCAGGCCATCTCGCCAACATCTTCACCAGCACCCATTGACCAAGAACCCCGAAGGAATCGGCACGAGGTGGACCACGGTGGGAGATCCCCTTCTTCTTCCCCAACTCCGACCGCCGACGCCATTTCTCTCTTCCTCTTTCTCTGGTGAGCTTCGGCACAATATTTTTCGCCTAGAGCTGTCTTGTGTCGTCTCAAATCGATGTGTGCCTTCGCTTTGAACAGATCAAGGCCGGAGGAGCACTGCCGACGACGACCGTAGCAGCCGCGCCGTCGCCGAACCAGCACACCGTCGCCAAGACTTCGCCGAGCCGCGTTCGCTGCTTGGTGAGCTTCCTAATAGTCCCTAGGACCTCCAGCTAACACATGCACGTTTAGATCAAGCCTCAAAACCCACATGCATGTGCAAGCTGAGCTTAACCACCGCTTCTAACATCCTAACAACCGCTATAGAGCACCAAAGCTTGCAATACAGCCACCAATGGGTTCGCACGGTTGTTCTATACACTTTTCGTTTTGGGAGCTTGGGCTGAATCGTCACCGTTCGCCGCCGGTGATGCCGTGAAACTCGCGGCTGTGCTGCTGCTCTGCTCTGTCCAGAGCAAGGGCATGGCTTGTGAAATTTAAAGATTCCCAGGGATGTATTAGAAACTCAAGCAGTCACTTACAAGTGGGACCAGTACTAATATGTAAATAAACTAAAACTCAAGCGTCTTTTTGCATAAAAACCTAAAACACGTGCTAGGGGCTGCGGGATCTATTTTCCGAGAACCCAGGGGCTTTTGCGTAAAATGATAGTCACTGACTGGTGGACCCGAGAGAGAGAAATGACTCAAGAAAACAGAGAAAATGTAAAACTAGTTTATAAACAACCGAAAAATGGTAGAACTTTAAGAATTTGTCAAAACTTCATCCTAACTCTAAAATTTGCAAACTAAATTTTGTTGGAATCATATTTTCATGCTCTGCATCATAAAAATGTTCAACTTAACAGAATCATAAAGATTTATGTCTCAAAAATCCGAAATGCACTTAGGACCATAATTATCATGTAAACACTTTAAAAATTTGTAATCTTTAAATGAAAACTGCTAAAATGAAAACTCTTTCACTAAAAATCAACTTAACACAGAACACACTTAACCTAAGAAAAGGCATTCATTTTAGGTTAAGAAAAGGCATTCATTTTAGAGCATGTTGGATTTTTATGTATGTTTATAATTTTGACTTTGCATATGTGTGATTAGACGATTCACAGCCGAGTCACGAGGAGACCTACTTTGTAGCTGAGCAAGGAGAGGAAGAGCAAGGCAAGCCACCTCCCCTCTTTATCACATTGAACCTATGATTTGGAGGTTTTTGAAAAGATTGCAAAACTTGCATGTTAAGTGTACATTAACCCATTAAAATTTTGTAAAATTTGTTAGCTCAACTCCTTAACTTGCATTATCACCTAAACTACACAAAAGACCTTAACAAATATTCCAAGCCTTAGGGACAATTCATTTCGTCACATTAAGAATGATAGTCTATGAAAATGCTTAGCCATGCTTAGTGATGAGTTTACTTACCATTTGGGCTCAATTACACATATAGAATGATTTATTTTGTGATCTGGATTAAAATGATAAAATGTGATATTTGTTAAATAAAATATTGAAAAATGTGGATTTTAGGTTTGAGCCTCATATGGTACACATATGGTGTTTAGTTGTTTGCTGATAGGGGGAGAGTGTGCCCAGACCGACCTAAGGACTTCACTCAACGTCAATTCATTTCGTATACATCGTTAATTTATAGCTTTCACTCCCAAACTCATGAGTGGCCTAGTTTATCCCCAAACATCCACAACCTACAGGAACGCAAGGTAATCGACTATATATTTTTGGAGGAAATGAAGGCCATTGGCTCCTAAGACGAACCAACAACAAGGAATGGTCGAGGTTGATTATACTGGACCATGCTTCATGATCCTTTCACCATCTCCACCACCAAACGAAGCCCCATCAGCTTCTCCAGCGATCCAAGTGCCCAATGTGCTAACAAGAAGAGCAATTGCTACCACCGCCTCACACGCACCAATAAATAGTGGAGCGAGGCGATGCTACGAGGGCGGCTGCGGATCTCAAGCGAAGGAGGAGGAGGCTACTTCCACGTAGCGGTGGTGTGAGTCGTAACCCTAAAACCCCTGACTCGCGAGGTAGAAGAGGAGTGCACCGCCTCGCCGCGCAGGTCTCGCGCCTCTGATATTTTTCATTTTATTCCTTTTTCTTTTGGGTTGCCTATGTTGCTTCATGGGCCGCAGCTTCTAGTGAGGCTGTACGGAGCCTCAAGTGACAAGTCTCATAAGACAAAAACACTGGTCTCACTATTTGTTCAGCTTACAATCTGGCAAAATCAGCAACCTTCTTTGCTGCCAGAGTGCTAGTGGGAGAGGCCCTCCTCGGAGAATGGATGAGAGTAGGAAGACGTGGAAAGCCCAATGGAAAATCAATGCCCCTGGGAAGATGAAGATTAATCTATGGAGGGACATGCACGACTGCCTGCAGACAGGTTTTCAACTCCACAAGCAATAGATTCTGGCAACAGATAGATGTATCTTCTGCAACAGAGGCAGCCTGATCGAACAGCTGTAGCAGATATATGTGTCTCTTGTTGTGCCCATTCACAGCTGCTGTGTGGGACGAAGTGAGATCGACTTTCCTGATTAGTTTATGAAGGGGTGAATTAACAAGTCTAAAACAATGGATTTCAGATTTCATGAAGGGGAGTTCGTGCCTCCAAAATGCAGTATTAGCAGTCACCTTTTGGCACATTTGGGAGGCGAGGAACGATTCAAAGAACGACAAGTCCTCCTTCTATCTGTGTCTAGTGGGATAGAAGATAGTGGCATATGTCAACATGATTGTGCAGCATGCTACAAGGTGACGACTACCCAGGCAATTTTCCTCATAAATGTCTTTTGAGATGTAATTTTCGGAGTGTATCCGGGATGTCCTCTGTAGTCTGTACAGATGCTGAGATGCTACTTACTTGATCAATGAAGTGCCATGATTATATTATCTTAAAATAATCACGGTACTGCTACACGCGTCAGAAAATGTGAAAAAAAAACGAACAGACTTCCTCATCCAGGTCGGCGAGGCGACATTTTTTCGAGAAGAGGTGTCGCCGGAGAGACGGAGAAGGAGCAGAGGTGGAGAGGCGAGGCGACTCGAAGCTGAGTCGCCCGACGGCCACGCCGTGCCGCGCCGCTGAGCCGAGAGCAGCAGCGAGCCCGCGACAACGACCTGGCGAAGGTGAGTAGCGGCAGAACTCCGGAATCCGGGTCAGGGAGGCGTGAGGCGAAGGTCGCGAGGTGGCGTGGCGCCGGCATGCAGCGGCGACGGCGACGGCCAACGGCGCGGCTTGTGTGTGGTGGCCGCTGGGGGTTGGGAGACAGGGAGTGGGGAAGGTAGCAGGGGGGCCTTAGGTTTTCTTAAGTGGGTCAAGCCCATCGCAACTTGCAAATGGGCTAGGCAGCTTACGTAGGGGTGGTAATGGGTTATGGCCCATAGAACCTTTTTCACGAGGAACAAGTTCACAAGAGGTCCCTCAACTTAACAGCGAGATTTTTTGAGGTCCCTTCACCACAAAACCAGAAATGTGTACCCCTAAACTCACATGAACCGTGCACTCAAGGTCCTAGGGCAGTATATATGAGTGGTTTCGCTGACGTGGCTGTTTACACCCAAATTTGGCACCTAGAGATAAAATAGGAAAGATTGCCAAAGTTTGGAAGTCTGCCGGTTTCCTCCAAGTAGGGCCGGTCTGACCGCCGTGTGTTGGGCGGTCTGACCGTTCAGACCGGCGGCAATGGGCCGGTCTGACCGGCAGGTCGGAGTCCGACTGTGTTTTGTCGGGTCTCGAGGTTTTCTTGCTCGGGAAGGCATGTTTCGGGTTTCCTTTGGTTTCTACCCTGGGTTGGACGTGGAAGAGGGCCTGTAGAGGGCAAGACCAACCCCTATATAAGGGATATGGCCGGTTCAATTGTAACTAACCAATCTACAACCAATCAATCGAATCGTTTTTCGTTTTTCATATTGCTTCTAGTTTTCTCTTAGTTTGTCCATCTTTGTCGATTTGCGCCGTAAATCGTCCGTCGCCGCTGCGAGAGTGCGACACCTCTTTGTAGGTTTGTCCTGAAAACCTTCCGTTTTGCCCACGAGACGGGTAGTTATCTAGAAATCGGCTTTGCTAGCAGGTTTAGTTATCAAAACCCATCTTGGTCTAGTTTTTGCTAGATTGAGGTGGTTGGCGACTCTAGGATCACCGCAAGGCGTAAGGTGCTGCGATCGTTGTTGTCAACTTGTCACAAAAAGTTGCCAACAGTGGCATCCTAGTCAGCAAAAAAATTAAAAAAATACATGAGACCCACATGTTAGATGCACATTTTTTTCTTTCTCTTTCTCCTTCTCTTCTCTCTTCTCTTCTTCAGTGAGGGAGGCCGACGGTGGGCGGAGCGGTGATGGCGGTGTTGTTCCGCTACGCGTCGTCCGCGGCTGCAGCGTCCGGCCCCGCGGGACCCAGCTTGGCGACCTCCATCTACGAGACCCACCTCGGCCTTGCCGCATTGTCCTGGACGCGCACCTCCCTCGGCCTCTCGCTCTGCGCTGTACATGCTCCGCCTCTCGTCCTCGACCACCCTGGCGTCCCCCTCAGTGATGGGGTGGGGATATACTTCAACAAGGAGACACTGGCCTTCCGCATCCATCTCCGGCTCCTCTAGCGACCGCCGCATCGACCTGGCGTGGGACCTCACCCGCACGCGCTTCTCGGGCTCGGGTTCGCCCGAGCCTTTCTTTGGGTTCTTCATCGCCGTCGTCGTCGACGGCGAGATG
Source organism: Oryza sativa Japonica Group (assembly GCF_034140825.1). Lineage (NCBI taxonomy): Eukaryota > Viridiplantae > Streptophyta > Magnoliopsida > Poales > Poaceae > Oryza > Oryza sativa. The sequence goes on along the minus strand of NC_089042.1, from coordinate 20,378,946 downwards.
GTCCTCGCCGTAGAGGGATTTGTCAAGACGCTGCCTACCGCAAGATACGGGCGAGGCGCGTGGTGCCGCCGATGAGCCTCAGGCTTGGGCTCAGCCTCGGTGTCGCCGGTGGTGCAGCCGACGAGCCGCCGCCGCGCCGTGGTGCCGCCCCGCCGCTGCAGCAGCTGTGCGGCTGGAATAGCGGCGTCGGCCTCTTCTCCTCCTCTTCCTCCTCCGATGAGTATGGATGGACGGACTATGTCGACGTCGTGCGTGCATGCATGCTGCAATCTTAGCGTCTCAGTTTCGTGCATGGATCTTACAAAGGTCGGGGGAGGACAGCGATGATGGCGTGCCACGACATCGAGATGCCGTTCCTGCCGCGGATCGACGTGAACCGGCCGGCGCCGGTGAGGGGGGCCAGCTGCAGCAAGGAGGACGAGGAGCCCGGCGCGACCTCCCCCAACAGCAAGCTCTCCAGCCGCAGCGACGACGAGGACTTCGGCGGCAGCGGTGGATCTCGTGTCCCGCGGCTGGGGCAGGGACAGGAGTAGCAGCAGCAGCAGCATGGAAAAGAGAAGAGAGAAGATAGAAGAGGAGAAAAAAAGAGAAGAAAATAAGATATGCAGCTGACATGTGGGCCCCACGTTCTTTTTTTAATTTTTTTGCTGACTAGGATGCCACGTCAGCGAAACCAACCATATATACTGCTATAGGACGTTGAGTGCACGGTTTGTGCGAGTTTAGGGATACATATTTCTGGTTTTGTGGTTAAGGGACCTCAAAAAATCTCGCTGTTAAGTTGAGGGACCTCTGGTGAACTTGTTCCTCGTGAAAAAGGTTCTATGGGCCCTGACCCATTACCACCCCTACGTACGTTGTCTAGCCCATTTGCAAGTTGCGATGGGCTTGGCCCAGTTAAGAAAACCTAAGGCCTTGCCTGCTACCTTCCCTACTCCCTGTCTCCCAACCCCCAGCCGCCACCACACACAAGCCGCGCCGTTGGCTATCACCGTCGCCACTGCACGCCGGCGCCACGCCACCTCGCGTCCCTGGCCGCACGCCTCCCTGACCCGGATTCTGGAGTCCCGCCGCTACTCGCCTTCGCCAGCTCGTCTTCGTGGGCTAGCTGCTGCTATCGGCTCAGCGGTGCGGCGCGGCGTGGGCGCCGGGTGACTCAGCTTCGAGTCGCCTCGCCTCTTCACCTCTGCTCCTTCTCCGTCTCTCCGGTGACATCGCTCCTCAAAAAAACGCCGCCTCGCCGACCTGGATGAGGTCTGTTCGTTTTTTTCTCATTTTCTGACGCGTGTAGCAGTATCGTGATTATTTTGAGATAATATAATCATGGCACTTCATTGATCAAGTAAGTAGCATCTGTACACACTACAGAGGACATCTCGGATACACTCCGAAAATTACATCTCGAAAGACATTTATGAGGAAAATTGCCTAGGCAGTCATCATCTTGTAGCAGTGCTGCACAATCATGTTGACATATGCCACTATCTTCTATCCCACTAGATGCAGATAGAAAGAGGACTTGTCGTTCTTTGAATCGTTCCTCGCCTCCCAAATGTGTCAAAGGGTGGCTGCTAACACTGTATTTTGGAGGCACGAACTTCCCTTCATGAAATCTGAAATCCAATGTCTTAGACTTGTTAATTCACCCCTTCATAAACTAATCGGGAAAGTCGATCTCACTTCGTCCCACACAGCAGCTGTGAAGGGGCACAACAGGAGACATATATCTGCTACCGCTGTTCGATCAGGCTGCCTCTGTTGTAGAAGACACATCTATCTGTTGCCAGAATCTGTCGCTTGTGGAGTTGAAAACCTGTCTGCAGGCAGTCGTGCAAGTCCCTCCATAGATTGATCTTCATTTTCCCAGGGGCATTGATTTTCCATTGGACTTTCCACGTCTTCCTACTCTCATCCATTCCCCGAGGGGGTCTCTCCCACTAGCACTCTGGCAGCAAAGAAGGCTGCTGATTTTGCCAGATTGTGAGCTGAACAAACAGTGAAGACACCCAGTTTCTCATGAGACCAGTGTTTTGGTCTTATGAGACTTGTTACTTGTGGCTCCGTACAGCCTCACTAGAAGCTGCGGCCCATGAAGCAATAGAGGCAGCCCAAAAGAAAAAGGAATAAAATGAAAAAAAATCAGAGGCGCGAGGCCTGTGCGGCGAGGCGGTGCACTCCTCTTCTGCCTTGCGAGCCAGGGGTTTTAGGGTTACAACTCACACCACCGCTGCGTCGAAGTAGCCTCCTCCTTCGCCTGAGATCCGCAGCCACCCTCGTAGCATCGCCTCGCTCCACTATTTATTGGTGTGTGTGAGGCAGTGGTAACAATTGCTCTTCTTATTAGCACATTGGGCACTTGGATCGCTAGAGAAGCAGATGGGGCTTCGTTTGGTGGTGGAGATGGTGAAGGGATTATAAAGCATGGTCCAGTATAATCAACCTCTACCATTCCTTGTTGGTTCGTCTTAGGAGCCAAAGGCCTTCATTTCCTCCCAAAATAGATAGTCGATTACCTTGCGTTCTAGGTTGTGGATGTTTGGGGATAAACTAGACCATTCATGAGTTTAGGAGTGAAAGCTATAAAAATTGTTCATTTAGAGGAATCAAAATAGTTGCCTTAGGACTAAATGACTGCCAGAGTGATAGTCAAAGCCACATCTGAATAACAATTTTAAAAGCAGGAATGCTTTTGTTTGAGCATTGCATTTATCTACAGTTAAGCTATACAATGTTTTTTCAGAACGAAACTTATTTGGTGGATTTGCAACTTTATTGATATACTCCGTCCTAAAATATAAGCATTTTTAGGACTCTGACATGGTCTCCGAGATGCTACTTTGATCAACAATATCCATATAAAAGTAAAATATTTTAAATAAAAAAAGTTACATATTTTGATAGTTTGTTTAATGATAATTCTAGTAACATCAATTTTACATGATTAATTTTTTGTTATTTTGTTATTAATAGTCAAAGTTAAAAATTTTTGATTTATCACTATGCTAAAAATGCTTATATTCTGGGACGGAGGGAGTATCAAATTTGTGGATTTGGTAGCTCTAATTCCTCTCTAAATAACAGATTAACAACAGATTAACAGTTATGCCTCAAATATGAGATAAGGGAGGTTGGAAAATTATAGTTGTGGATTTTTGGATTGAATTCAGTAGCTTCTTTTGTTTCACTTATACACTTATTGGTAAGTTTTTGTATTGTGTGTAATTTATTTTAACTTTGCTGCAACCAACCATTGTAGCTATGAGCCTGGATCAGTTATTTTACTCAGCCCGCATCCACCCCAAACCAAACCACATTTTTTGTAAGCCCAGTCCAGTCCGATCCAAAATGGAATCCTAGGCCAATTCAATCCAACAAAAAAGGATCCAAATGAGGATCCAGCCCACTTAATCCAAACAAAGTCCACTGGCAGGCCTAAGCATCAGGCGGTGCGGGCGAGCTTGCCGGCCTCCCCGTGCCCCTCGTTGGCCCTGCCTGCTTCCTCTCCGTGCTATAGATGGCAACGGTGAATTCACCGTCGGGGGTCACCTCCGCGTCCCCGTCACCGCGGTGATAAAATTTCACCATTCCCATCGCCGTCAACCACGACGGGGCTACATTTTCACCAGCCCCGATCACCACGCGGTGAATTTTTTTCCGTGGTGAACCCGTCTCTGGTTAAACAACATATCCATCTCTAAAGTCCAAACTCCAAACCATATAATGCAAAGAAACACAAATCAACACTTGAGCAGCACTTGATGATGAAGATGAGGCTGAGGAGGAGGATGAGGCTGAAGATGAGGCTGAGGAGGATGATGATGTGATGTACTGCTGAAGTGCTGATTTGTGTTTCTTTGCATTACATAGTTTGGAGTTTGGACTTTAGAGATGAATATGTTGTTTAACCGGGGACGGGTTCACCACAGGGAAAAATTCACCGCGTGGTGATCGGGGCTGATGAAAATGTAGCCCCGTCGTGGTTGACAGGGGCGGGGACAGTGAAGTTTTATCACCGCGGTGACGGGGATGTGGCGGTAACCCCCCCCCCCCCCCCCGATGGTGAATTCACCGTTGCTATCTCTATACATGCTACAGCTAAACTGCGAAGTCACGTCACGATGTCTTGCTGTATTATTTGCCTTCGAGTATTTATCTTAATTTGGATGGAGACAAAATATTATAATTTTTATATTTACCAAGTTTTTCGTAAAGTTGTTTAGATGCCTCATTATTGTCACTAGTTTCAGACAAAAAGGAACGCGGAAGGAAAATAAATTCTTTCATGCTAACATTGCTCTATACATAAGAATATAAGATAGCAAGATGGCGTGTGAAGATGGAGTTTCAGGTTTGAGTCTCATATACTAGATATCTTAAAGGTGCTAGAGTCGCCGCAAGCCCAGCCGATCCACGTCATCAAATTTTGCACAAAACCCCTCGTTATTTTCGTATTTCTAATTGAGTCCACGTGATCAGAGCCGTTCTTTCCCACGCATGGACAAAATCTGGCCATCCATTTCCTATCTAGATGGTTCCGCCCTTACTAGGTCGTGGAATCGACGAGCGCTCCTCTCCCCACGTCGCCTCCCTGTCCCCGATCCCCTTTCTCTCCCTTCTCCGATTGGCGATTCGGTGGCCGGGAGTCGGCCGTCGCTCCAATCGGGCTGCGGCGCGCCGATGCTCCTCCAAGACCTTCCGTCGCCGTCGTTTTGGTCCCTCCTAATGTCGCATCCCGCTCGCCGTCCCCAATCCCCTTCCTCTCTCCCTTATCCGACCAGCGGCGACGCCCATGTCCGCTTCGACTGGAGCGGCGGCGCCGATGCTCCCCTCCGCAAGAGCTACTATGGTCTTGTGCTCGTGGCCCGCAATGGTCCCCGTATCATTATCTTACGGTCGGATGGCTTATGGACAATCTCCTTCCCTATCAACCCTAGCTATCGCCGCCCATCTCACTGTACAGCGATGACCAGCTCCCCGCGTGCCTCGTCGGCTGCTCCGCTCATCTTCGCTGGATGTGGGAGCTTGATCTAGGAAGCATCGTGTGTGGTGTTGGTGCCGGGTGTTGGGAGGTGCTCCACACCTGTGGTCATGCTAGCAGCAGCAGTATTAGCTCCTATTCGGCTAAATTGTTGTTCTTGATTTGTTGGCGAAAGCCCATGGCTGGTTCTTGGAATCGTTGAGCTGAGCTGGAGTTTTTATTCGATGGAGTGGAGTTTGCCTTTGCTGCTCTTCGACTCTTATATAGAGAAGACCAGTTTACTTGATGGTAAGTTTTTTTTTTGTTTGGAGTTCTCATCCATGGTAGAAAGATTGGATTTCTTTTCTGATTCAAATCTTTGTTGGAAAAAAGGGTGCAAGCAAGCTGGTGCTCACGTTGCTTAAATCTAATCCAACCAATTTCTCTCCCAGCAGGAAACAAAGGCCAGGAATGATCAAGGGCCTGTTGCTGATCACGTTGCGCATCGTACCACATGGAGAACCATCCGAAAAACCTCAGAACACAAAGCATCTATGATTTTCTCCATCGAGTTTGCTGCCCCAATCACATTTTGGCCCTTTAGTTCAAAGTTGTTCATTTGCTCGTGAGTATGCTTGAGAATCCCGTCTTTTTTTTGTTTGATGTGTTTGCTAGAATCTGAGCTGTGTGGCTGCCCTCTCATATCAACCCATAGAAGCGATTCTGATTTATTGGCCTGATCGGTTTGGGGATGATATGCATAGCATCATTCACCCCTGCATAACATAAGCTCCGTTAATATTTTACTATCCTCTATTATGTTCAAGATGGTTCTCTTCAATACCACATCTGCATCCGTAGCATTTCCATCCTATTGCTTCACTTCTCCATGCAGGGAAAGGAGACCACATATCCATTCAGTATGAGATACCAAGGAAGCCCACTAAGATGATAGTTGGCAACAACCTAGCCAAAAGAACCTAAGGTGGCTTTTAAATTTTGCCAACATATTGTGTCTGCTTTTGATTTGGGCGTAGTAGTTTTAGTTGGTGACCGTAGTGTCGTGTTTTCTTAGAATAAGCTCTCACATTAGTTGGTGGCTTGGTGCTATCATGAGAATGGTCAATGTTCCTCACTCCTGATTAGATTTAGGTGTTGTTTCTGTTGGTGATGACAAGTGCAACAATTACTCAAGGCCTGTCATTCTCTCCTGCAGGTGATATGTTATTCAGATTTTTATTTCCTGTGATTTTACGATGCCACTACCTCAATTCTGTTTTCAGAAGCAATATGTTTGATTGCCTATAATTGATTGTATAATAAATGGTTTAGTGCATCTCCCAGGTAGCATTTTCTTATAATATTAAATACTTAGATACTATTCACCTATACCAGATCCTTTTTCTTGTGTTATGACCTTTTACTAGCTAGCAGCACTTATTTTTTGGCATTCATATGGATCTTTTCTATTGGTTGTCTCTTTTGAAATTATGCATCATTCACACATTAAGATTAAGTGAAAAAGAAGACACACCCATCTTACCTTTATTTGATGGATATGCTACATTAAAAGCCAAGTGTATGTTCTTAGCCTCCTAGGTGTATAGCACCACACCATTTAGGCCCCGTTTAGTTCCCCAAAAGTTTTTCCCAAAAACATCACATCGAATCTTTGGACACATGCATGGAGTATTAAATATAGATTAAAAGAAAAACTACTTGCACAGTTAGGTGGGAAATCGCGAGACGAATCTTTTGAGGCTAATTAGTCCATGATTAACCATAAGTGCTACAGTAACCCACATGTGCTAATGACGGATCAATTAGGCTCAAAGGATTCGTCTCGCGGTTTCTAGGCGAGTTATGAAATTAGCTTTTTCATTCGTGTCCAAAACCCCCTTCCAACATCCGGTCAAACATTCGATGTGACACCCAAAAATTTTTATTTCGCGAACTAAACAGGCCCTTATATATGAGCTCATTATATATATTTTTATGCCATTGTGTTGCACAATACGGTTTTGGTACTAATGTGAGGTTACTAGGCTCACGATGGTTAGATATAGATTTGGTTTGTAGTTTGGGTTTGACTCTTATTTTGTTTTTCCACAAGCCCAAAAAATATGATATAAGATAGTATTGTTCAATGTGTGAAGAATAGTGGCCACAAAGAAACGCATGCAAATCGACATGCTTTTCAAAACTGAATTTTACTCCTAGGAGTTACATTCAACTTCTCATCCGTACCCTGCTCCAGGGTTTGATGTGTGCTCAATGACTACCACATAGTATACTCGGTGATTCATGTGTATCATTGCTAAACAGTACCAGTATGGTGGTGTAATTTCAATGGTTTGATGTAAATCTTGGTTGCCCGCTAAATAGCTAACATGATTTCTTTATAAAACATTGACAAATCACAAGGGCCTTATTCTTATGTTATTCTAGAGCACTAGCTCCCTTTCTTTTCTAGGGTTTAGTATGTCACAGGTGCTTTGCAAGACGATGGTGATGCATACGAATAATCAGTTTCCTGTTGTTCTTACAAATTTCCATATATTTTTTGTTTTATATTCACTCTGGGCCAGTTTGGTTTGAGGCCTAAATTAGGCTTGCCAATTTTTTGGCAACCTCAACAATAATTATGTATGTTTGGATTGAAGCCAAATTTTGACATGCCTATGTAACATAGGCCATTTCGCTAGCCAAATTAGTTTAATTTAGCTTCAATCCAAACACTTGTTGGCCTTACCAAAAATTGGCATGCCAAAACTTACCAAAATTTGGCATTTTGGTAAGACCAACATTGGTCACAAACCAAACTGGCCCTCTATTTAGTTTTATGCTCTCACTCTTTGATCAATGCTGCTTTGTATTGAAATTATTATCTGAGTTATATTTTCCAACGTAGGTACAAAGCTTTCATGTTTGCAGGACCAAAGCAACCATTTATGCTGTTGTGCTTCTGTTGTCGATTGAACTAGGATGAGAAGCTTGCACATGGACTTATAAAAGATGAAGTCCTGTATGAACGGGCTCTTACTACAAAGAGGCAGACATGTTCTCTTTTCTTTTTCTTTGTTCTGCATATTAGTACTCTGAAATAATGTACCGTGTATACATTGTTTCCTTAATCTTTCCTGTAATATTTATTGTTCTCTCTATTTCCTTTTTGTTGCCGCGCAGCGTAGCGCGTGAACCCTTTCTAGTATACGTAACATATCCTGTACACACGAGCTTTCCGTACACACCTCATACACACCAACTAGCAAATGTTATGAAAAATTCTACGAAAACTTGGACATTTAATCCTATTAGTATTACACATATCTACAAAGTCTCGTATTCAAAAATTCATTAAGTTTTAGCCATAACTAAAAGGTGAAAATTTTGACAGTTTTAAGAGTAAAAATCTATCAGAATTTTATCTTTTTTTAGCTAAAATATAATAAATTTGAAGATAAGATTTCACATGTATGTGTAATACTATTGGAAGTATGTGTTTAATTTTTTCTAGAATTTTCTACGACATTTGCTTGTTGGTGTGCACGGGAAATTTACGTGCATAGGATATGTTCCCCATATATACAGTATATGCACATGTATTTTGCTAATAAAAAAACACTTTACTTGTGTCTAGCTTTGTGAGGTGCGACCGTGTATATATATATATTTGGTTCGACCACCTAATTAAATTGCAAATATCTTTTAAGATTTATCTTTTATTGTTTCAAAATTGAAATGCGCAACACTATCTTGGATAAGATAAGATCAGATCGAGATAGTATGTCCTGTATGACCATCACATAAGACGGCACCATTGCCGGAACTCATAGTACTATTTAGGACAAAATCTATTTATTTAAGATAGTGGGTTACATACGTATTTACGATTTGTCGACAATGTACCTAGCTAGTTTTGTTTTTCTTTAAAATAAATAAAAGACAATGTACCTCACGCCACCACTTTAGGTACCAAAGAAATTATTGGCCTTCCTATATAGAGCAGCTTAGAGTAAGCCTGTACAAGACATATTAACTTTTGTTGACCACTGTATATGGCCATTAATGAATTGTTGCATGAAAGTGAGCTAGCTCTTCCACGAGAGTACTTCAGCAAAATGTATGTACCTTACGTACGTAGTACTCGATCGATAAGAATCTTGTTGATATAAAGAAAAATGGTCTGCGGATTTCATGCATTTGCACACAGGAAGATATATACTCCCTACATCCCAATATAGGTTGCACCCCCGTTCCAATATAGTCAGAGAATATGTTTCATCCGTATTAGGTTGCATTTATACTGGGATGGAAGAAGTATCAGAAACTGATTCCATGCATACGCTATTTGCTGGGTTGGCCAAAAACCACATTAGCCTAGCCCGGTTTTAATATAATCTTTAGTCTCGGTTGGTGTTACCAACTGGGATGTTATTTTAACCGGGACTAAAGTTGTCTATCTTTAATCCCAGATTTGGGGTCCCAGTTTATATCCCAGGACTAAAGGGGTTGCAAACCGGGACTATTGTGGGTTTCTCCACCAGTGATTCATGCTGAACTGTGGCACGTTTGAATGCCCATCCTTGAGGGGATATAATTTTAGCTAGAATGCCAAATACGTCTAGTAGTTAAAAAAATTTTGATTTATCATGTGAAATGCTTTTAAATAAAAGAAGGTTACTGCATGTTTTCTTAGTTTTCATAAAAATACAAGTAGAAATCTAATGGCCAAATTATATAATGTAGGGGACTGCTTGTGTTAACAACAACAAATAAAAAAAAAGGTTACGCTACTGGAGAAACCATCTTTCGTGGGTTAACTAAAATCCACAATAGTCCCGGTTCAACTAAAAACCAGGACTAAAAACCATTTTAATTTTAGTCTCGGTTTAAAAGTGCTCAGGGACTATATGATCTTTTCTCCTGGTTCTATTTGTGTCAGACGATGTCAGGGCACTGAGGATCTTTAGTCCCGGTTGGTGTTATCAACCGGGACTAAAAATAGATCTTTAGTCCCGGTTAATATCTCCAACCGGGACTAGATATCTCTTAACGCATATATAATCCTTATCCCTTATCTCCTCGTCGAAAACAATCGAGCTAGTGCTTCTCCTCGCGTCTCTTCTCTCGCTATCTCTCTCTGTCCTCTTTCTCTTGATCTCTCGCAGCGGGGTCGGCGGCGACCGGGCCAGGAAGGCGGCGGGAGAAGCGGCGGCCGGGCGATGGAGGCGGTGGCCGGGCTGGGGAGGCGGCAGGAGAAGCGGCGGCGACCGCCGGGCTGGGGAGGCGGCGGGAGAAGCGGCAGTGGCCGCTGGGCTAGGGAGGCGGCGGGAGAAGCGGCCGCGGCCGGGCCAGGAAGGCGGCAGGAGAAGCGCGGCGGCGGACCGGGGAGGTAGCGGGAGAAGCGGCGTCGGCGGCCAGGCTGGAGAGGCGGCGGGTGAAGCAGCGGCAGCTGCCGAAGGAAGATTTGTTTTTTTGGATTTGAGATGAATTTGTGATGTATTTGATTTATGTGTGATGTGAATATGTGATGTATTTGTGATGTACTTTTAGAATTTGTGATGTAATTTTTTTGAGAATTTGTAATGTATTAGGAGATGATCGATTTGGGGATTTGGAAATGATCGATTTGGGAATCTTTTGTTCTGTGATGATCGATTTAGGGATGATTTTGATCGATTTGGGGATGTAGTGAAATCAATATTCAAAGTTAAAAACAATGAAATAAAACCAAAAAAGAAACTGGTCTGGCCTGGCTACAGGACTTAAAAATGGATTTTTAATCCCAGTTATTTTATCTTTAGTCCCAGATTCGTGGTCCCGGTTGGATAACAGAGACTATAGGGGGTTACCAACCGTGGGTAAAGCCCCTTTCTCCAGCCGTGTTAATTAAGGCCAGTTGAGCTGACCTATCTATATGTGGTAACATGCATATGGATAATAAATTAATAATCAACTTGGATTGCGAAAGGGTCTGTAGCCTGGTGGTTACAAGAGCCTCAGTAGCACCTGAGATCCTTGGTTCGACTCCCTATGGGAGCGAATTTTCCAGGATTTAACGGCGTTGTGCTTTCAGTGGTAGGCGACGTACCCGTCGACAGCGAGGCACCTGTGGTGACTTCGTCAGACGTACCCGTCGATAGCGAGGCACCTGTGGTGACTTCGTCAATCTCTCCATCTCTCCAGGATTTGCCGGCCCAGTCTTCGAAGATGCTCATAGGGGTAGGGTTTGCGTGCGTGTGTTCATAGGGATGAGTGCGCGTGCGTTGTGAGTGTCATCTCTCCAGGATTTGCCGGTCCAGTCTTCGAAGATGCTCATAAGGGTGAGTGCGCGTGCGTTGTGAGTGTCTGCGTTATACTGCGTAATTCTAAAAAAAATAATCAACTTGGATTCTTCGCTAGGTAGCTCTGGCGAGACCAGACAACCAAACATATATCAAATCATGTACTTTAAGCTCTCATTATTATTTTCTATTTCTTAGGGGGTTAATTATTTTGTATTTAAATATACTGGATGTACATATATAGATTATAGGTCAAGATTATATGACAAAAGGAAAAGGTTACGGTAAGGGCGAGCACAAAAATATACGAGCCATAGGATTGAACAGGTGATGATGAACATTAACTTCGGGTATATAAAACGAGAAAACTATTATCACATGGTTAATTAAGTTTTAATTATTTAACTTGAAAAAAATCCGTCTGATATTTTAAAGCGTTTCTATATAGAAAGTTTTAACATGAAATACATCATTTATCAATTTAAAAAATCATTCTAACAGATACTGGGGTAAAATCCATATCTTAGTCATAAACGAACAGTGTCTAGAGTAGTTGCAACTAATCATTACTCGCTCCATATGTGTATTAGGCAATTTGATCACAGTACCATATCCCAAATCTCCATTAATTGGTACATATTAAGCTATTTGATCACGGTACCATATACAAAATCTTAGGATATTTTTGACTTTTCATGGGTGTGACTTTAACTATTATTTTTCATAATAATAATTAAGCTTGTAACATTATGAAACCACTTGTTCAGTGACAAACCTAATTATGTGTTTTTCATAAAATAAATCTAGTTGATTCTAAGTATATTAAAGCATGAACTTTAGATTTTTTTTTTTTTTGGAAAATTGCAAGGCCTTGCCTAACAGTGTGATTTTTATAACTAAAGTAACCAAACAGTTTGACAGAGATACGTACATAAAAGGCAAAAATAAAGATCAAAGAACTATAAAAGTTGTAACCAATCAACAACAATTTGTCGTAGGGGGGTTATTCATCCTACAGATATGTAGGAGAATCTTATGTCTGAAGGAAGGCATCAAAGATCAAAATTCTGAAAATTCTTTCCAATACACTGTTTCCAAATGTGCCATCAAGCCATGAAGAAAATCTCCAAGAAACCCTTCCACCTAAAATGAAGTTGAGCCAATACATGAACTTTAGAAGATTGGCAACAAAAATTTTGGAAAGATTGGCAACACGGGCAAGAGTGGTCAGAAGTGGGAAAGATCGGACGATTGCACCAGATAAGCATGTGGGTAACCACACAAACACGGTGACCAGCATATAAGCCTATCTATTATGAAGGTGTGGATAGGATGGCTAAGCAGCAAGACCAATTAGGATAGCCTGCACGGGACGAACAGATTGAGGGGTGGGGAGGGATAGACTCATCAAATAGCGAAAAGAAAGCCAATTGTTCAAGTGGGTAACCGCTTTTCATATGTACTATAACCCGTGCAAATCATAATTTTGCAACATGGCACCATGAAAGAACAATAACCAAACCAAAACTCCTCAAAATGATGTCAAATCATTCTCATATACACTAAAAGTGATATTAGAAGGGTTTCATATGTTCTCTTACGTACATATTTAATAGAGTAAATCTGTAAAATTGATAAAAGGCATCATATTGCACAAGTATATATTTAGCATAAAATTTATGATGAAACTATATTTTTTAAGGTGAAGTATTACACAAATACAGATTTACTGACAAAGTTACCATAAATCTATAGAGTTTAGACCTCTAGTGTTCAGCTCGAGTTATAATTAATTGTTGTAGTTTTGTAATAAAACTTACACTAAATGTGTGCTCTTGTTATGCTATATCTTAAATTTATAGTTTCAAAGTAAGCTCAATGTTAAATTAGTTTTGTGATATACCACAGCAAATCTATAAAATAGTTTTATGATAGCTCAATCAAATTATATGTAGTTTTCGGAATTTACTATTGTTAATTTTAGAAATGATGTCTCGTGTGAGTGGTAGAATTTAATTAACAAAGGCATTTGACAAAAAAAAAAGATAAGCGACAAGTGACTAAGTGCTATAACGGCTTACATTTACAACAAAGAAGATAAGAAAAGAAGATTGTACAAAGGTGAGCTGGAAAAACTATATACTTCAAGGACATGTCCTGAGATTTTGGTAGCCCATGACAAAACTAACAATATGGGCCCTTAATTTTATATCTAATAATAATCAATATATACGTATATTTCTAAATGTTGATAAACATTTAATGTGCATCGAAAAGCAATACTTATATGAACAACTTCACAAACATTACCATAAAATAATTTCTTGGACATTTCTAGATGCGATGATGATAGCATCAATATCAATCTCATATAGCAATTTATTTTCAAAAAACATCTAATATTTTTTCTCAATGCATAAAGTTGCCAAACCGTTCAACAATTTAATTTATCGACACATAACATCAAGAATGGGCTAAAAATTGGAAAACAAAGTACTCTACATTTCAGAATATAAGATGTAACTATTTTTTATCAATATTTCATAATACAAAGCGTGCATGCATGTAATTAACTATTACCTCTCCTCCCTTAAATTTGTCTTTTTAATCCTCCACTCTCAAGATTTATAATCTTTCCACTCTCAAGATTTATAATCTTATTGGAGTGATCCAAACAAGGAGGCGGTAATAATTTTAGTTGTCTTATATTTTAGGATTGAGGGAGTAATGTATTTGTGGTCAAACTCATAGACTACAAAACTTAGAAAAAACTGTATATATGATGATTATATTGCAAGCATATGATGATTAGTTGGAAGCCATGCAGAGAAGAGACAAGAAACGGGAATAGCAGCAAACTCTTATTGATTTTTTTTTTGAAGGAAAGACTCCTATTGATTTTGGGATAGTAACAAGGTAAGCATTTATAGGTTGTTAAGGTTGAGGAGAAAATACTTCAATACCCCTCCCTAAATAAGGATGAATTGGGATGAGAGAGTCATTAGGGATAAGATGGAAAAAATTGATTAAGAGGTGATCGATGAAACAAGTAGTATTGTAGAAATATTTATATTCTTGGATAAAATTCAAATGCTTATATTGTTGAAAGGAGAGCTTGTTGGATGGAGAGCGGCAGTTATTTTGTTGCGAGTGGATGATAGATTATATGATTCTATGATAATATTCAAGAGTACAAATAATAATATTCAAGAGTACAAATGAGATATATAATTCTATGATTATATTCAAGACTTCAAATGAATAAATTAACTATTACAAAGTTAAAAGGTTGTTTAAAAATGTATTCTAAGAAACTTATGTATAAAAAAAACTTTTGTAAAAATCACAAGCTTGAAACATACCCTTAACTAGGGCGATCAAAAAAGCTCGAGGCTCGCGAGCAGCTCAAGCTTGGCTCGTTCTAGGCTCGATTCGAGCTCGGCTCGAGCTCCAAACGAGCCGAACCCATGCCTGAGTAAAAGCTCGCGAGCTTTACCGAGCCGAGCTCGAGCTTTACCGAGCTTGACTGTGTATTTGCATGTTCATCTTATTAATATAATAAACTAATAGATAAATATATATATTAGTATCTATTGACACAATAAATTAGCATGTGTTAGCCCAATATAATTATTTTAATCATTTTCTACTCTTTTATTAGTGTGATTAACTAGAAAATAATTATACTTATCAAAAGATTATCATTAAAATATATATTATACTACTTATGGCCGAGCTCGGTAGCCGAGCTTGCCTAAAAGCTCGAAGGTGCAATAGACTCAGCTCGAGCTTGTGTCGAGCTCGAGCTTGGGCAGACGAGCTCGGCTCGTTGACAGCCCTACACTTAACGATCCATAATGTGTAAAGGGGAAAAAGCGCGGCCATACCCTTAACCTTTTTTTAATCAAAAAAGTTGGTAGATTAATTGCCCAAAACCAAATTACTATAGTCAAACGGAGCTGCATTCAAGTTACGGCAATAGCATGATGGTTGGTATGCAGGTATGCTTGCTATTGTTAGAATAGCATTAAAATATCTAGTATTGCAGATGGAGTAGCAGGAAACAAGGTGCGCCAATGCAATAGAAATAGAATTATCCAGTTTACAAGCTGAAACTCAACACATAACCAGAAGTCTAGGACCAGAAGTGGGTTAGAACTGCAGAATTTATAGGCAGAGATGCAAATGATGCAGCAGTCAAACACATCAACCAAAATGGAGGTATACCGCCTTATAAATAATAACAATTTAATAAGACAATCATATTGATATTGTCCTGATATTCCCAGTCTGGCATGTAAAAATTATTTCTATGCTAGCCATTTCCCTACTACTCATTTCGTCAAGGCTACTTGGAAGAAAATAACGCCTTGAGTCTTGCAGACTGGACAAGGCAATAGACATGATGAAGAAATGATTCCGTATGGTTGGGAAGCTACAAGCCCTTGTCTCGCGCAAGCCGCTGAAGATGGTAATTGATGGTCTTCGTTGCATTCTTTGGCCTCCCTTTCTGTGATGAAGTCACGAACAAGCATCAGAATTCGGAAGAAGACTAGCTTAATGGTTTGAGTAAAGAATTCCAAGAGATGAAAAAAGAAAATCAAATAGCAATCTGGATCATGACCTGAGCCTGAGTACAAGCAACCAAGAGATCCTTCTGCCTGACACACTTGTCATCATTCTGCTTGTTCAAAGCTAAGCAGTTGAGGAAGGACACCATCTCAATCATGCAGGGTTTAGCGCCACCACCAAACTTCTTTGGGTTTATGTACAGCGCACCAGCCTTCCGACCCATTCTAGCACTTCACATCATATGTGATTGATAACAATAGTAAGAAGGAACCTCAAGAGCAATAATAAATGAGCAGACAAACAATTTACCAAGGAAAATAATAGAAAATGGAAGATATATTTGCCGTTGGTGTCGAGTAGCATTTTACTAAATATAATAGCAATTGTATATTTCGCCTACTACATCTGTGAATTGCAAAGAAAAATCTTGAAAAGAAACAGCATACTGCATACCATAAATGTTATCAGGGGGAAGTGCTGGTTTCAACCGTACAATCATAGCATCAGGGCAATATGATTGGTACTACAGGAACAAAATCTTAGTTCCCCTTTAAAACCATCTGCAAGAACCCAATAAAATTATTCGATCTCACACCATTTGATCTAAGTCTATCTCCATACGAACCCAATAGGTCGATTGGGTTATCCAATTAGCATGCCATATACAATCTAAGTTAAACATCTTCACAGGACAATTCTAAAATACACCTACAAAAAGGATAGTGTCTACCATAAAAAGGAAATTCACTTGTATTTTCAGAGTTCATCCTAACAACTCCAGCTTCTTTTTCAATTACTTTGGTTTCCACAAATTGGATTTCCACTGACACTGTTTTCAAACATTACTAGAAAATTCCATCGTTAATTACAAGTGGTCTGAAACATTCATAAACTACAAGTAGCAACAGAACATAAGTTTATTTTTTGGGAATACCATGTGATTTATCTAATGGTGTTAATCTAAACAGACCATTTAAATATACATTCACATTTTTCTGGTCAATCAATGTATAAATAGCAGAAAAAAGTCAATGGCAGCAAAGTGTGGTGCTAATCCCAATTAATTTTCCAGAGTTTATCACCTGGGGGCTCCTTTTTTCACTTCAAAGCAAAACAATAGCATGTAAGCATCGCATTGTATGACTTCTTGGAAATCGAAACTAATTAAGTTCTTACAAGCAACTGATCGAACAGGTTACAGGAAACAGAAAACTGCCTCAGTACAAGATAGGACAACAATTCCTTAATGACAAGAAATAATTGATCAAAAAGCAGGCTAAGATCATTTTGGCGGTTTAAGATGCATCAAGCAGCAACCCGTGGTCCAAGGCTAAGATCAAGAGATCAACACGAACAGCAGGCTAAGATCATTTGGCAGTTCAGATGCATCGAGGAGCAACCCATGGTCTGTGGATAAGATCAACACAACCAACGCAAAGGGCAGGCTAAGACCATTTGGTGGTTCAGGTGCATCGAGCAAAGATCCATGATCCAAGGCTAAGATCAATGTAACCAACACGTACGGCAGCCTAAGATCATTTGATTTTCATTTTTGGTAGTTCCTCGGTAGCAAGGGGGAGATTTACACATCAGGTGTGCTATAATACTACATGGTCCATAAAAAGGGCATGCCCTACTTGATCATCCCTAAGAAGCCTCATGTGCAATCTTGTAATGTTCTAATAACAATGCTCCTTTTGAAGTATATGTTGGTTTGTTAATCCTCAATATTGCTGTGGTTATGACTTCCTGCCCTCACTTCCACAAACAATTCAGAAACTATCAAAGGTTTGTCATCATACCACTCAACACATTTTGCATTGCGTAATACTAATATCGCAAATCAACTGAAACTGAGTATATCTAAATTGGCTTTTGTACCAGTAATCACACAGGAGCATTTGTACCAGTAGCACACAATAAACATACACGATTCATTCATACAGGTAAACTCTCTAATGGAGCAACAGAAAAAAAAAAAGACAAACACTGTAATTGCTTTAAGCAACAATATTCATAACCAGTCATGCATAACCAGTCATGTAATCAAAAAGGCATATGAGTCACAGAAAAAAAAAAGAGAAAAATGGGAATACCTTTGCTGCAGGGGAGGAGGCCGGGATCTGGCGAGAGGAGCAGGGCGGCTGCCGGCGGCGGGATACTAGGCGTCAGGGGGAGGAGGACTCCTCGTCCCAGAATGCGGCGAGGGCGGAGGAGGCCGGCGGCGTGGATCAGGACGGCAACTGGCGGAGGAGGCCGGAGGATGAGACGGGGAGGAGACCCGCGACGGCGCGGGAAAAACCCTAGAATCGTCGGCGCCTTCTGAGATCTGATGCAATCTGCGTGACGGCTTGTGCCGATGTTTGCATCTACTCCCTCCGTCGAGGAAAAGCCAACCAAGAACTCTCCTGCTACAATGAATCTGAAGAAGGTCTCAGGATCACATCCCTCCTATCTTAGATTATTTTTTTTATTTTTACGAAGGATTACTTTCCTTTCGCATGACTTATTTTATAAATAAATTTTTTAAATAGAGTACATCTTTTCTAAACCTATTTTACAAATGCAATGAACTACGAGAGGAACTTATATTCGTTTGTTTCTAAAATTGATATTTTAATAATAGGTTATTAAATCCATAGACTTGCCTTAACAATTACTACCTATGTTTCGTATTACAATTTTTTTTGAATATTTTTTATAGTCAAACTTTTAAATTTAGACCAAGTTCATAGAAAATATATAAATATTTTCAATATACTATAAACATATTAACAAAATATATTTAATGTTAATGAAATTTATTTGGTATTGTAGTATAAACTTATCGAACGTGAACTTACTTGATTTAAAAAAGTCAAAATAATTTATAATATAAATCAGGGGTATAAAACATCACATTATTGATGTTTGGAGATTATTGATAAAATAATTATGTGCTCCAACTATTGACATCAATAGCCCGATTTATAGGTTCATAAGGTACTAAACGCTTTCAAGTTTTACTACTCCATTTGTCCCAAAATATAAAAAATCTAAAACTGGATGAGACATTTCCTCATATTACAAATCTGGACAGACTGTCTATCCATAGCAAAATTTTGGGATGGAGAGAGTACTCCCTCCGTCCCATAATATAGAGAGTTTTAGAGTTAAACACGGTTATTATGAAAATAGGTAAAATTAAATAGGAATGTGTTGTTATTGGTTGAGAAGTGGAGGTAAGCGGGAAAATTGAATGGTGGAGGGTTGTGATTAATTAGGAAAGGAATGTTAGTGGAGAAGTTATATTTTGAGACAAATCCTAAGTGATGTAAGTTGTTATATTTTAGGACGGAGGGAGTAGATCTTTAGATGGTTCTATGTGTTCTCAAACTTACATTTAAAACTTAATATGGCTTTTTCATATCAAAATTTAATGTAATACTAGAAAAAATGAATGATTTTATTGTTATACGGTTTAGTGAAGGTGAAATTCACCATGGGAATTTGCTTGGATATATATTCTTTCAAAAATTATGCGTTGTAGTTAGGGGTCTGATCGTCTCAAGTTAACATCCAAGTTTTTTAAAAGAGAAATCGTATACGACTCCCTTTTATTTCCAAAAGCGAACGAACTTAAAAACTTATTCAAATACAAATATGTATTTCCAAAAACGAAAAAACTTAAAAATCGACTCATACACGGATGGTGTACCAAAGTACTAACAAAAACACCTTCAAATTTTATAATACTATAAAAAAGATGCCCATGCGTTGCAACGGGTAAAGACTATTTTAATCTTATTGTTCTTATGTGGTTTAGTTAAGGTGAAATTCATTTTAGGAATTCGCTTGGATTTTTTTCTTTTACATAATCATGAGTTGTAATTAGGAGTCTGATCGTCTCAATGTGCATGCGAGTTTTTTTTAAGAAGATTTCTTATACGACTCATTCTGTACTTTTTAAAACGAACAAACTTAAAAACCGACTCAAACATGGATATATTACTAAAAACGAATGAACTTAAGAACTGACTCAAACACCGCCGATGTACCAAAATACCGGCAAAAATATCTTCAATTTTTATAATTATAGAGACAGAGACTAGAGATAGAGAAGAGAAGAGATACTATGTTTTTAGTCCTTAATTTTACTATCCTAGAAATAAGTTTATTTATTTATTGAGAATTCATTCGCAATAATCAGAGTTTTGCCTTTGCTTCCTCAACGCGCCTCGCGTCGTCACCGACCCAAACCCCGGCGGCGGCCGACTGAGACTGACCAGTCCACACCAGAGCTTCTCCTCCTCACCCACCCCCTGTCCCCCTTCCGGCCCCCCTCGGATCCTCCGCCGCCGCCGATGGCCGGCCGCCACGCGCCGCACCTCCGGCTGGCCGTGCCGCCGCGTCTCTCCCCGCACCCTTCCTTCCGCTTCCCCACCACCCCGCTCCCCACCCCGTCCAAGACCCGCCTCCACCACCCCTCCTCCTCCCCCTACGCCGCCGCGCTGCTCCGCCTCCTCGCCCTCCACTCCCTCTTCCTCCTCGCCCCCGCCGCCCGCGCGCCCGCCTCCTCCTTCCCCTCCCTGCCCCCTCTCCTCGCCCTCCTCTCCGCCGCCGTCTCCCTCCTCCTCCCCCCCTTCTCCGCCGCCGCGGCGGCGCACCACCCCTTCCCGGCCGTCACGCACCTCCTCCGCCCCGCGGCGCTCCTCGCCGTCACCCTCCTCCTCCGCTTCGCCTCCCTCCGCCTCCTCGCCTCCCCCGGCACACTCGTCCTCGCGGAATCCGCGGGGGCCCTCCTCGCCCGCGCGCTCCGCCGCCCTTCCCGCCGCCGCGTCGTCTCCGTCGCCGTCGCCTCCTTCGCGCTATTCTTCTTCGCCTCCCCTTCGTCTTCTTCTTCTTCCACCTCCCACCTCCTCGTTCTCCTCCCCTTCGCCTCCGGCCTCGTCTCGTCCGCCGATCAAACACCCTCCGTGCGCCATGTCACCCGCGGCCGCCATGCCCGTGCCGCGGTATTTGCCCTCGCCGCGGCGTTCCTCTCGGTGCCTGCGGTTCTTGGCCTCTTCTTCGTTGGTGGCAGTGACGCCGGCGATGGTGATGGTGACGGTGGAGCTGTGCTGCCGATCAGCCAGCTCTGGTGGCTGCTCCTCAATGCCGCCGTCTTCGGCATGGTCTTGGGACGCCGGCCAGATTACGACGGCAGTAGCAGCAGGCCAAGCGTGGATTTCGCAATGACTTTCTTGTGCACTCTTGTGCTGGAGCTGTTGTACTACCCGAAGCTGTCCTTACCGGGCTTCTTGATTTGCGGATTGTTGTTGTGGATCGCCAGTCGGGAGCTGGCTGCATCAGGGTATGTGGAGCTGGGGAGCGCGGATGTGTCGGAATCTGTGTACGAGGCAATCATGGGGCCAGTCCGGCATATCCTGAACGAACGGAAGTCGAGGAAGATTGCGGCATTTCTGCTGATCAACACGGCATACATGTTTGTGGAGTTTACCAGCGGGTTCATGAGTGATAGCCTTGGGTTGATCTCCGACGCTTGCCATATGCTGTTTGATTGTGCCGCATTGGCAATTGGACTTTATGCGTCCTACATCGCAAGGTTGCCTGCAAATGGATTGTACAACTATGGAAGGGGCAGGTTCGAGGTGCTGTCTGGGTATGTCAATGCAGTGTTCTTGGTTCTTGTTGGAGCGCTGATTGTGTTGGAGTCCTTTGAGAGGATTCTTGAACCTCGTGAGATATCAACCAGTAGTCTGTTAACAGTTTCAATAGGTGGGCTTGTTGTTAATGTCATTGGACTGGTTTTCTTTCATGAGGAGCACCACCATGCACACGGCGGTAGCTGTTCTCACTCCCATTCTCACTCGCACTCCCATTCACATTCCCACTCGCACTCCCATTCTCATGTTCATGGGCATGAGGATCATCACAATCATGATCATGCCCTTCAGGGTGTAAATCACAATGGGGCATGTTGTGAGCATCATGGAGATGCAAATAAGAGCCATCACCATGATCACCACCATGATAGTAGCAATGAGGAGAGCCATCACAACAGCCTAACGGAGAACTCCTGCAAGGAGAATCATAGTCACTGCCATGGCCACGATCATCATCATCATCATCATCATGACCATTCAGAACATCACCAACAAAGTGGAGATCATGCTCATCAAGATATTAGCAATATCAGCAGTGATCCAGCAATCCTTGAGATTCCCCTGAACAGTATACATACTCATTGTTCAGAAGCTCACTCTTGCAATGGAGGATTACAGTCATCAGAAAACCATAATAAGTCGAGAAATAGACATCACATTGACCATAACATGGAAGGAATCTTCTTGCATGTGCTAGCTGACACAATGGGAAGCGTTGGTGTTGTGATATCAACCTTACTAATCAAGTACAAGGGATGGCTTATAGCAGATCCCATATGCTCAGTATTTATTTCAATAATGATTGTTTCTTCTGTCCTTCCCCTGTTGAGGAATTCTGCTGAAATTTTGTTGCAAAGAGTTCCAAGGAGCCTCGAGAAGGACATAAAGGAAGCTTTGGATGATGTTATGAAGATTAAGGGTGTCATTGGAGTCCATAATTTTCATGTCTGGAACTTAACAAATACAGATATTGTAGGCACTTTTCACCTTCATATCACAACAGAAGCTGACAAGTCTTCTATAAGAGAAAAAGCTTCAGATATATTTCATGAGGCTGGGATTCAAGATCTGACTATCCAGATCGAATGTGTCAAGAGATAGCATCCACTTGTTGATAAATGTGATAGAGTTTGGCATAGAGAACATGTTTATGGTTTTAGGATTTGGCATAGGTAAAACATATTTATGGCTCCTGTTGTCAACGCAGGAGCCATTTTTTTTAATGTATCACGAAAAGGAAGTCAAATTTCAAACACAAATCTGCAGGTATTGATTTTGGAGTTACATGTTCTGTGTGCTGTGTACTTATAGTTGAGCAATTTTGAGTTCAAATGAATAGATGATTTTCGGTGCACTGACAAAATCAGAATCCGGATAATGTAATTTGCATCGAATTTTGTTTGTAAGTCCTAAATCTGACACTGGTCCATTTATATACCTGATGGTTAATACTATTCTGTTAGAAACTGAGGGTAACCCTTGCTGCAACTATTGATAACTCTTGGATTTCATGACATTATTCATACTTGTCAGGCAGAGAGAATTTCATAACTCTTGGAGCTGCATGTTTATTGCTATTTGTGAGGGGTGTGGCCATCTGATAATGAACAAATCGCATAATCTCCTGTACCGGCAAGTGTCAATTGTTTTGAGAATAAGAGTTTATTTTTTACTGTTTGCTTGCAACCCAAACATTTGTTTTCAATCGACACCAGGAATTCCATAAAGCTCAGTTCTGCAATGTTTGAAAATGTAGACATTACATATTCACTTCAGTTAATAATATGTACTTACAAGTGAACCGCATATTACTTGTTCTCAATAACTAACATGTTATTCACTGTCTTGGTCTGAAAAAAGAAAGAAATTTTCTTTGTATCTACACTGTACAGTGATTTGACCTAATAGAAAAGGTATATATGTTCCTTTATCTGTATGTATTTCTTTCTCAATGAAATATAGACTAATTCCAAAAGAAGCTGATTATTCCCCTTGGCGATAATCTAAGCCAGCTCCATACTTCCATGCTTCGAGATATCGTTTCCATTGATATTTGTTCCTCAATGGCAAGGATTCAACCCAAGGCCTTCAAAAGTTATGAAAACAGCATCAACATATGGATATGTTGTGTATATGATAACGATGTTAGAGATAGATGACAACAATTATACCTGAGGATTGGGTCTATAAAGGTGGAAAGGAATGTATAGTAACCAAGCATCACAAAATGGCCTGACCAGTTAAGAATGACTCCAGGTCCAGCCTAAAGCAAGAAGAGATGGAGATAAAATCCATTGACCAGCATAGCTTATCTGAAGTTTCTGAAAATCAAAGTTAGAAAAATAACTTGAATGTTTTTTAAGAGTCTACCTGCTTAAAAATGGAAGGCAAAATCTGTGGTCGAGTGATCATTACTAGACCCAGAGTTTTAACCAGAGGTCCAAATTGTATTACATCCTACAAATACACAATTCAAGTAAATATCGGAAGCTGAGATTTTCACTTTGCAGGGAATCACAGTGGTTTAGAACAATAGTCTAGTATCAACCTGGAGAAATGGCCGAAGTACTGAATCCCCAAGTTTCTGGCCATTGTATGAAATAACTAATCAGATAAAAAAAAATCTGAAATGATGGTATATCTCATAAATAACTGAGGTTACCTGCATCGACTCAAAATTAGCAAAGAGAAGCTCATTGATAAAAGTTGGGGAAACATCGATCTGCGGCCTTGCTGACATTGCTCTTTGGAACAACCATGATGCACTTAAATTTGGCTGCAAAATGAAAACAAAATAAGTTTCTGCTTCAAATTACACATGAAGGGCTATAATAAATTATAAGTACCCTAACCATATAAGGGTTCAGCAGCTGCAAACTACGTGCATCCAGAAGATCTCCTGAAACTGCTTCATATATACCTTTAGCGCCGAAGGGCATAGAGAGAGATAATAAGTATCTCAAAGGAAAGAAAAAGTTACAGTGTGCAGAAATTTCATTGCTGATTCAACATAGCATAACATCATAGCTATGATGTGACCCCTTAAAATCGTTTTTTGAGGAATAGGGTGTCTATCCATGACAATTACTAACTCTGTCCTATAATATAAGAATTTTTAGAGTTTGACACAGTTATTAAGAAAGTAGGTGAAGTTAAATGGTGGTAGGTTGTGATTGATTGAGAAATACAGATAGGTGGAGAAATTGAATGGTGGAGGCTTGTGATTGGTTAAGAAGAGAATGTTGGTGAAGAAGTTATTATATTTTAGACAAAAATTCTAAAGGCTAAAAGTTATTATATTTTGAGACGGGGGGATCAGTAGCATGACTTATTTTTCTTGCTTCTGTGGACTCAGTTTTGTTCATATTAGAGCATGCATGTTACCATTTTATGATCATGCACTCTTGTTGTTAAGGAAAAAAAATATCGATCGTACAGTCGTACCATTTGACAAACGACCAAGATGCCTTGTCAAGCTTCCAAAACCTCCAAAAGAAACAGGTGACTGGATTCCACTAGCATCACCAACCTGAAGTGCAAAGCAGTGAAGGGCGTTACTAGTTAAGGGGGAGAAATGGGTACAGCCAACAGGCTTCCGAAGCAGAGAAATGGCATGCCTGCAAGACACGGTCAAATGCAGCTGGCAAGGGGCTGAAATGAATCATATGAGCCAAAGTTAGCATACAAACTTATAAACAAAAAAACTGCTAAGAGACCATAACCAAGACATGAATACACAGCGTGCAGAGTGTACTAACACTAGATATGCGTAAAGCAGACAAAACATCAACTGCTAAATATGACGGTTTACCACCTTTTCTTATGTCCATGTGTGAAGATTAGACTCAAAATGAACTCTCTTAACTCTTTTAAGTTTCAAGTGAGCATCTGTAAGGAGCATCTACAGTAGAGCAATTTGCATGACTAAGAGAGAACACAAAGGGTCATTATTTTCAGCATATAAATAACCCTGGTAAAATAGTGAAGGAACAAATATTATAGTGAAGGAAAAAATTGTGTCGGTAATGGTGGTGCTTTGACGCACCACGCAACATTATACATTCCTGTTCTTTCTCTTAATATACATCGGCCGGCTATTCGCCGGCCCGGCGAAAAAAAAAATATTATGTGCCAACAATCTGCCATCAAATGGTAGTTGCAGCAGATCATTCATTTATAGTTGGGTTCATTTGTATTTTATTATCATCTAATAACCATGAGGGGAATGATAAATATAAATTTCTGTTACCTATTCCGATAGGTTGGGAAAATTCCAAATATGACTCTCATTATATCCAGGTTTTCAAGAACCACATCCTACAATGAGCACAAAAATAAGAATTAAGAACAAAGCATAGTTATCCAAGTATCTCTACATATCAAAAGTTCAGAATATGCCAATATATATTTTTCAGCTCTTAATTCAATGGTGCATAGATTATCAACGTTATTTTACAGTACACAACCAAGTAGTTCACTAACTTGAAACAAAAGAACTTCCATAAACACATGAGTTGAGTTCTCTTTTCTGTACAATTTATCGACCATGGTGTAAATGTACAGTTGTACACGATAACACATTGTATTTTTTACAACTGTCACATAGGATCGCATTTGTTTACCTCGTAAGCAGGCATAAGATCCCAGAACGTCTCCAAAAGTTCTTCTAGCTTTGGGCCCCCAGAATGTGGATCAACATAGGTGAACATGTATGTAGTGCGATCCGTGGGACCAGAACCAGCAGGAAAACCCTAACATAATTAGTGAGAATAGACTATTAAACAAATCAAAACATGAAAAATGAAATTATTCATGCAATAGATAGAAAGCTGATTTTGCAAATGAGGATAACAGTTAAAAGAAATTTTAAAAAAAGAGGTTAGCAGTGCCAGAAGCATTTTGTTCTAATGAAATTATGTTGAGATAAGTGCTTTTAAAATTTTGAATTTTTTTTTCAGTTCATCTCGAAGCATTAACTTTGTGTCAAAATGCTGGGAGAAAATCAATTACCTCCCAGAACAGTTGTACTCCTGAATTTCCTGCTCTCTTTATGGATGAGCTACTGAAAATAATGTCACTTGTTGTATTTCTGTCAAATCCACGAGCACAAGTACCAACAACAAGGCATACTCCATCTGGTTTTCTGCCTGACCGGATCTTGGATAAGGACAGAAGAGTTGTATTTTAAAATGTGAAATCTGGAAGGGTCAGCAACTGTACGTGACTATGTGCACTAAGGATGCCAAGTGACAGATAAGCATGGTGTTCAACGATCTAATAAGTAATATGCATTATAATATTAAAGTTACAATTCAGTACCCCATTATCCTTAAAGCATGGAATAGTTTGGGCAAAATAAGATGGATGTTTTCAGTTCATAGTAGTTTGGACATAGAGCTCTTACTGATTACAACTACGCACATGCTCTTACATATTACAATTGCACACATGAAACACAAGGGCCGTACATGGAAATGAAGCTTTTTGGTACGAACTTGCTAGAACATAGATTGGAGAGACAGAAATAATTGAGGAGCCTTGTTTGTCAGACAGCAGTAACTTATGTAAGAAATTTTCATCTTGATGCAGTCATTTTGATTAAAAATCAGGAATACCTGTCGCACAATTGGGGAAAAATTACCCATAGCATCAATAACAAGTCGACAAGGCAGAGAACCACCATCACTCAAGTTTAATACCTGAGGAACACAAGTAAAAATTGATACTTATTTGCTTGGCAAAGTGCACTAGGAAGTAATGAATTAGCACATTAATACTTATAATGGTACAAAGTAAAGGAACTTTAGTAACAACCTAGATGAGTTCTTTTATAAAACAGAATTATTCTTATTTTATTGGTCAAATAAAGATCATCCTTTCAAAATCAGATGCAGATAATGCAGCCAATTGATCATAGGCAACTTCATGCGAAATAGAATAAAGCTTTGTAGTTTCAGTTGTGTACTTGTAAAAATTAGCAACATACTTCAAAACATTTTTTATCGTAGCAAGAAGACAGAATAATTTGCTTACAGCAAAGTCATCATGAACAGAAATGCTTGACAAACTTTTCCCCTCAAATATGGCTCCTCCTGAAGAAACGAAGCGTTCTTTCATGATCTCAACAAGTTTAGCAGGCCTAGACAGGTAGAAATGTATAATAGAATCACAGAACAGTTATAGTTATAGAAACGATGCTCTTCAGATCGCATACATTTCTATAGATCTTATGAAAAGATGAGTGAACACTACAACAATTCATCAAGTAGGTGATGATGGATATAAGACTGACTACAAATAGACTAATCCCTACCAATGTCCAACACTAAGGAACATGTTGCACTACACAAAGTAAATGTCGATTTTCATCCTATACATGCCCTGTTACCCTGCACATGATTAATTTGGTTATCAAGCGTAATGTATGTTTTTTAAATCTTGCAACCATCACAATGTCAAGTGCCAACTAGCCAAAGCTGGTCTACATATGGCATCAAGTGATAACTTACGAAATTCCAAGATTAAGGATGTTCTCCACCCAAATTTCACCTTTACTCTCAAATGCACATCTAGTCTGCAAAGTACGAAAAACATGCAATTAGTTAGCCAACAGGAGCTATTTTAAAATGAAGAATAAAACAGAATACCTCCTGGCTAGTTTTATCTGAAAGACCTTACAGGATTGAAATCACTTGATATTATCTGTTCAATCTCCTCTTCAGAAAGGATGCCAACTTCTACAAGTTCCATAAGCTCTTTTCTTGAAATGTTCCACTCTTGTTCTCTCTGTTTAGCAGATATATGTACACATTTCATATTATTCAGTAGAGTGCTATTGGGATAACTCAGGAATAGCCATATGTGGCTGAATTACCCCTTTGATTATGTTTCTTTCAATAATTCCAACCCGAAGGCCTTTATAACTGAGGGCAGTAGCTACAAATATACCTAATGTGCCACCACACACTAATACATCAAAGATCTCTGAGCCATCACCAAGATCATAATCAACCAATGGCCCTTGGACTCGAGTAACAACTTCAGGGACTTTGGAATCTGCATATGCATACATTTCCATCACAATGCTATAATACTACGAGAATGTAATAAAAAACAATAAGTCCTCAGTCCTCAAGTAGCCAAGTTGCTATTTCCCAATACATCCACCAAACACAGTTGGCAAGTCTTATTAAACTGGAAATGTGTACTATCAAAAGCTAATCTTCAAAGGCCAGCATTGTCAACTATGTCAATCTAGGAGCTCACCAAATAAAGCACATTTCAATCTCTTGCTTGCACAGAAAATAATTTTATCTAGGCATAGCACAGAGGGATGAGTAAAACCTGCAATAGTTTGCTTAGTGAAGCAAAGTACTTCCATGTGCTAAGAAAGCTGACCGCGTGTGAGCTAAAATTGGACTGTCACTAATGCATGGTTGATGTTTGGCGAAAATGAAAGAATGAAATGGATACTCCTACCTCTAAACTAAATTATAGGATACTCTAATTGTGGATTTCCTACTTCCAAAAGCACTTTTCTTGTTTCAAATAAGGAACCAGCTACCGGAATTCAATGATTCGAAATTACTGAATTAAGTATCCAACAAAACAAAACATATTTGGTCAGGACGACTCACTTCTCCAATCGCAGACTACCCTATTCTATATAATTGTTGAGTGAGGATTGAGGGACCATACCTGATTGCGCTTCACATATGCTAGACCATATTTGATCCAGTCTTTTCAATGCGTTGTATGAGTACGCACCCCCAGCACCGCCAACTTCTTCACCGCTGGAGATCTTATCCATTATCATCTAAACAAATGATTTAGCAACATTAGGTTGACAGTAACAAAGGTAAATCAAAGGTAGACAGTAAAGGCTTGAGTAAGAATCCTTATTGTTATACATGCTATACAAAGGGGCACACACTGCAGGAATGCTCTTCGAAGTTTTACTGTGAGGTTTGTGAAAGTGAGGACCATGTTGGTTCTCGTTGTCCGATCTTTAGATCAAATAATAAACCTTCAACTGAACTTTGTGGTTATGCAGTGGATGGTTTGGGTATTTTTCATATTCCTCTTTCTGCTAGCCAGAAGATAAAGTATGAGCCTAAGGTGGCTTTGATCAAAGTGACTGGTGGACAGATGTCAGTGAATTCTATTATCTCTTAGTTGGAAAGGTTAATTCCAGGTAAATGGAAGTGGGAGGTTCAAGATAACGGTGACAATACTTTTCGCACTATTTTTCCTTCTGCTGCTGAACTAAACGCATGGTGGAATGAGGTATAGTGTACACTAAGGTTGGTGAAATTAAAATGCAGATAGTGGAAAGAGGGGTTGGTAATGAGGTTAAATATGTGATTCCAAAGGTTTGGGTTCAGTGTAAAGGGTTACCTTCTGAGTTGAGGGAATACTTAATCATTTGGGTTGTTGGTTCTATCTGGTATTACTAAAATGGTTGATATGCATTTTACTAGAAGATATGACATAGCTCGGTTACAAGTCTTAGTGCTAGATCCATCTTTAATTCCTGATGTGGTTGATGTGGGCATTGGTGATTATTTGTACGAACTATCTTTTAAAGTGAAGCCTAAAAATGGGCATGATGAGCCTGAACCCATGGATATGAAAAATGATGGTGATAGGGATGAGGAAAAGAATGATGAAGGAAGTAAGATGCATGGTTTGAGTAAGGAATCAGATTTTATTAATTCTGACAAAGGTAATAAGGTGAATGTTGCTGGCCAGTGTAGTCAGAAGAGTGCTACTTCTTTGCCTACTACTCAGACTTTGTTGTTGCCAGAGTCTAATGGTTTGAATGTGTCGGATGAAGAATATGATGGTTTAGTCAAGGATACTTCTATGGTGGAGCCAGTTCAGTCTCAAGACACTCCAATGGAGAAGTTATCTGTTGTTCCAGAGACGTCGTCAAATTAGTGGGGTTCCACATTTGGTGGATGATGGTTTATCTATTTTTCAATATGCAAATGATACTATTATTTTCTTGGAGCATGATTTACAGAAGGCTAAGAATTTGAAATTGATACTATTTGTTTTTGAAAAGTTATCTGGCCCGAAATTAAATTTTCACAAAGTGAATTATTTTGTTTTGGTCAGGCTCAGGACTGTCAAGAACAATATTCTAATATTTTTGGCTGTAAGCTTGGTACTTCTCCTGTTAGGTATCTTGGCATTCCAATGCATTTTAGAACACTTAGTAACAAAGATTGGAAAATAATTGAGCGAAGAATTGAAAAGAAACTTAGTAATTGGAAAGGCAAGCATATGTAGTAAGAGGGAGATTGGTATTGATTAATTCTATGCTTTCAAGTTTAGTTATGTTTATGATATCTTTTTTTGAAATTCCAAAAGGGGTTCTTCAAAAAATTGATTATTATAGATCACATTTCTTTTGGCAAGGTGATGATCATAAAAGGAAGTATAGACTTATAAGATGGGACATAATATGTCAACCCAAAGATCAAGGAGGTCTAGGCGTTCATAATTTTAAGATGGGACATAATATGTCAACCCAAAGATCAAGGAGGTCTAGGCGTTCATAATTTTAAGATGGGACATAATATGTCAACCCAAAGATCAAGGAGGTCTAGGCGTTCATAATTTGGAAGTTCAAAATAAATGTTTTTTGAGTAAATGGTTGTTTATTTAAACTTATAAATGAGCAAGGTGTTTGGCAAGACTTATTGAAAAGGAAATATTTTAATAATCAATCAATTTTTCAAGTTGATATGAAACAAGGGGATTCCCATTTTTGGTCGGGTCTCATGAAAGTTAAGAGTACTATCTTAAACATGGGTTCCTGGATAGTGAATAATGGTGAACAAATCAGATTTCGGGAGGATAGATGGATAGGTAGTTATTCCTTTAAAGACAGCCAGATAGGTACCCGTCTTTATATGCTATAGTTTGAAGGAGAAATTCTTCAATTGCAAATGTTATGAATTATGTCCCAATGAATGTTTCTTTTAGAAGAGCTTTAGTAGGTCAGAATTTGGCTTATTAGCATAATTTATATGCATCAATAGTTCATATTCATTTGAAAGAAGAAAGTGATTTTTTTTAGATGGAATTTTCATCAAAATGGTTAGTTCTCCATTCTTTCGATGTACTTAGCTTTAATAAACAATGGTAACATTGTGAAGAATATGATTATCTGGAAACTTAAGATGTCTCTTAAGATTAAGATTTTTATGTGGTACCTGTTTAAGAGGTAGTGTTGACAAAGGACAACTTAACTAGGAGAAATTGGAATGGTAGTTTGAGATGTTTCTGTATGAAAAATAAGACTATTCAACATCTTTTTATGGAGTGTCACTTTGCAAAATTTCTTTGGAGAGCTGTTGTCATCTGGTTTATACCTTCCACATAATATATCCCATATCTTTGAAAATTGGCTTGTAGGGGTTGATAAAAACCAGTAAACTTATTCTTATAGGAGCATCTGCTATATGTTGGGCTCTATGGTTGAGTAGGAATGATATTGTTTTTGACAAATCACCATCTATGTCCTATATGCAGGTTCTTTTCAAGGCAACGTATTGGTTCCAATCCTAGGTACAACTACAAAAAGTGTGATGAAAGCTACAAGCTTTTAAAGTCTGCATGTCGTAATCTTGAGACGACAATTATGCAGCTTTTTGTCAACTTCGGATAAAGATTCACAAATAGAATTCAATAATTGTATTTCGTTTATGAGTTTGTGTTTGCTTTATGTTTGGAAGAGTTCTTTTAAGTTTGCTTTGAGTTGCACTCGTTTTGAGTGATTTGGTGTAATAATTGGATGTAGCTCGTTTGAGCAAAGGCCGCTATTCCATTATCTAAAAAAATAACTTTAAAATCCCCTCACAGACATGAAAACTTTTCAGTCAAAAAAAAAAAACAAAAACTTAAAAATACATTGCATGAATGGACAAATAAAAAGCAGAACGTGCAGCTGTTGTATTTGAAGATACTGATTACATTGAAACGCCCTATAGGTGACAAAAACAGAGTGTCAGTTGCGTTAGGCTGAATAGCCTTGAATCATCCACAATATTGCATGAGAAAAAAATTTGACTCTAAACAGGCATTGGCAACTTTTTCTCTCTTTCACAATGTCACAATGGAAATGCACCATTGAAATGCTCATAAACAGCAAAGCCCCTAGCCCCGGAAAGACGGGTGATGAGGTATATAATCCTCTCTTCATCTATATCGTCTTTATAATTAACACGCTCCGATCCCCACCTCCACCCCCCGCCGCCGCCGCCGCTCCCAAACGGCGGCGCAAGCGCAACCCAACCCATAAAAAGAAAAAGTGCAAACGCGAGTGGCGAGTATCGATCGCTGGCTCACCTGGGTCCTGGAGGGCGCCGGCCCGGGCCCGGGCCCGGCCTCCCCCGCCGCCATGGCGCACACTACCCCACGCCGCCCTCGCCCGCGGCCATCACCCCGCGCCTCGATGCCGCCCCCACCGCGGTGGCGGAGAGCTCGCGGCCACTGCGCCGTGGGGGCCGCATGAGCGGCGGAAGGAGGAAGCGGAAGACGAACAACCGGGAGCGGCGGCATGAGCATGAGCTCGTGCGTTCCGAGGCTGGAAGCGCGCGCGCAAGCCGCCAACGGGAGAGAGAGAGAGGGAGAGGGCTTCGCTCCCACGCCAAACGCCTCGCGTTTTTCTCCTCCCCCCGCGTGGATGAGAGCGCGAGTTTTGGATGGATGGATGGATGGGTTGCGCGACGGCGACGTGGTCGTCCTCGTCGCCAGCCACAAAACAGACGCCGTCTCTTACTCTTATCTGTTCGGACCAACTGTACAAAGGGTGTGTTTAGTCCACCATAAAATTAAAATTTTGGTTGAAATTAGAACAATGCGACGGAAAAGTTAGAAGTTTGTGTGTGTAGAAAAATTTTGATGTGCTGGAAAAGTTAAAAGTTTACAACTAAGGCCATCTTTGTTTAGGCTTATAAGCTAACTTATAAGTCGAAAAGTCTAAGCCAAAACAAACAAACAGCTTTTTCATTTGGCTTTTTTGAAGCCATAAGCCACTCTAACACTATTAAGCCAAAAGCTAGGTTGGAGAAGCTTTTTTGACTTATATGAGACAGATGTATGACTCTACCACTAAACTTAGAACATTAAATCCACTGGCTTATAAATCATATAAGCCAATAAACTGACTTAAAAGTCTAGGCCAATAAACCTAAGTCTAAACAAAGAGGGCCTAAACTCGGCCAAAGCTTGGCTCGGTTTAAGCAAGCCGCCCAGAGAAGCAGCAGCAGAAGAAGAAGAAAGCCAAACATTAACAAGAGCAACATTTCAAGCAGGAACAGGAACAGCAGGAGGAGGCAGCCAGCAATGGCGGCCGACAGGCAACAACGATACATCCTCATCAATGGCTCTGCAAGACTACATGCAATACACACACATCTGAAGCCTGAAGGAGATAAGCTAAGCTAGTAGTACACTACTGGAGTACATGAGAAATTCTCGATCATCATCAGTCACAGAGCCTCACAAGGGCTCACATCTCACAAAGGAAATGTTGCTGACAGGAATTAAGTTAACACACACACACTGCACGCAGAGCTAACCAAGTCATCAATCACCACAGGTGTTGTTGGTGTTCAACTCTCTCCCCCCACCTCTAACCAAACGACCGGCGCAGCAAAGCCGTGGCCGTAGCGACGGCTGAGCTGCGCCGAAGCCGTTTTCCTAACAGCAACACAACATAATGTTCTTTTTTTTTTCTTTTCTTGAACAGGCTAAGAGGCGGCGAAGGCCGAATTCTGCAGACGCCTTGGTTCTCTTGCACTGTACACCTCAACCTTCGCCACGGAAAAGCACAAGGTATCCCTCAGCAGCAGATGTTACCCAGTCAAGAGTTTTCACCTCCTCTGCCTTTTTGACTCAGCCTACCATTCACAAACCAAAAAAACAAAAAAAGAAATAGAATAGATGCATGTTAGACAACAAATGATAGGAGTTTCAGTGTTCAGGCACTTGAATTGCTTCGAAATGCTAACATTTATAAATAATATATCCAATGGCCAGCAAAATCCTCAATTTTATGTATTAAAATGTGGAATCTAGCTGTTAGCTCAAGGGCATATGATATTGTGGAATTGCATGTGCTGCCTTCTTTACATAAACTCTTACTATCTTAATGTATGAAAGTTACATTTGAACAAAACCATTAACAGATATGTAAATAATATATGCAAGTGAAAACAACCATATATATGTCAAAATATGCACAAGAATTATAAACCAATGTAGGGAAGATATCCATCTAAGTTAAATTTTAACGGTATTAATATTGCAAGGAACAGGCACAATTCCAGCCCAGTCATCATTTGGCAAATTTAGCAAGTGCGTAAAGCTCTCATCTCATCCATGAAATAAGATGCTTGAATGTTCAGTAATTTACTTTTAAAGCTCTCATATGGGCAGAAGATAGTAACACATATATCTGAGAGTGAGCCAGAAAACAAAATCATGGCCTTCAAAGAAAAGGAAATAATAGTAGGCTGATACCAGTTGACAAGCTAAAACCTTGAATCCACTGCAAAAAATACAGAAAATCAACTAAAAATAAAAGAAATTTGTTGAAAAAATAAGCAATATGGTATATTATGAGCATTTACGCATTCATTCCCATAAAATGAGCATCACACAATTAGTAAGCAATGCCAGGTACTGGAAGGTAGATTCACAATAATAATATTAATTTCAAAAGAAAAACTAGCTATCTTTCTACAGAAAAATATAAATAATCAACCCATATAATATATAGAAAAGAAGAGGCTCACCTTAGGCTCATACTTTGTTGAACCTGCATATGCATGTGAAGGTCTCTTTGCACCGTTTTCCTTGACACAATCTGAGCACACAAAGTGATCTAGTTTTTTGGCCTGCTCAATCGTCATGCTCATGCATGAAGGATGAAACCTGCATACAGTTAGATCTAAATAAGGCAGGAGCCAAAAGTAACATTTGAAGCATATAAAGAAATTTAAAATGCAAAGGACAATATCTCTTTGTATGTATATGTGAACAATCTGAATCCAGTCCTGAGTCCTGATACCACAAACACTTGGAAGAAAGCCAGATATATTACAAATTTTATTTTGAGGAGGTCAAGTGACATGACAAACAAGTGCCTAATGTCTCAGAAGTGTGCATGCATATTTTGCACTACTAAGGTCATAGGACCCATGATTCCACAAGAGCTCAAATAAATTTATATATCATGCTAGTTATGAAGCTTACCGTTTGGAAAGCATTAGACAAACTGAGTGCTTGATAAAAAAAATATTAGCAACTATAATAGTTACTTACACTGCTACAAATATAATACCTCCATATTTTAATATATGACATTTAGGACAATTTAATTAGGCAAAAAGGGGGGTGAAATCAAACGCAAATTTTACAAGCGTGTTCTCAACAGAGTACAAGAGCTTGATGTTGTTTTGCAATCTTCTAGAATCTTTTAGATTGTTGAATCCTTGCCATATGCGAAGATTTAATGACCAAGAATAATGTAGGCTCTAATTGAGTCAAAGGGCCTTCTAGGTCTATCTTGCCTTGGATTAGATTCTCTTTTCTTGTTTGGTGTTATTAGTGCAAGAATAAAGCCTTTCCTTGGAACCCTTTAGCGCACCACAACTACCTTTCAAAGATTTTTTTGACTTTTTAGATAATAAGACCCTTATTAACTGAAAACACAAATTGTCCTTAATATGCATCTCCTACAGATCCAAGGACAATATGCCTTTCCTTAATACGTATCGTTCACTCATTCAGTACCTGAGTACCCTCTATGTAGAAGTTAATATGTCACACACACCCAACTAAAAAAAAAGGGGGGGGGGTGGAGAAGTAATAGACCCTGTAACAGCTAACAAGCTATTTAGATGCACTGGAATGGGTGCCAATTTCATTATTGTTACCATGATTTTCCAGTGTACATTCACTATATAGACTGAAATGCATCATAACAGAGGCGGTTTATTAATGGAATTACCAGTCCTTGCAGTCATCGCACTGCACCATGAGATCATCCGGGTTGTATGGCATCTCACACTTGCAGTATCTTCAGAAAAACGAAAAAGAAAACACAAGCAGAGACGAATCAGCAATCAACATTCTAACATCCCATGGAAATTGAACAAATCCAACATTGCACTGGGGAACGGGAAATGAACAATCAGCATTCAAGCATACACGGCGACGCGGTCGGGGGTGAAGGCGCCGGTGGCGGCCTTGTACTCGAAGCGGCAGAAGAAGTCCTCGGGGCCGACGTTGTCGAGCTTGGTGTAGTTCTTGAAGGAGTGGACGACGCACTTGCCCTCGATGGTGTTGGCGCTCTGCATGTCGAAGTGGTCGGAGAGGAAGAGCTCCTTGGCGCCATGGAACTGCCTCCTCCCGCCCTTGGACTCCTCGGGCCGGTAGTACCACCGCACCCGCACCCGCACGCTCCCGCGCCCGTCCAGCTCCATCTTCTCCACCCGCGCCACGTACGGCTGGTTGTCCGAGTCCACCGGCCGCATCAGCACGCAGTCCCCCACTGCTCCAATCCCACCAAACAACAGCACATTGCTTGCCCCCCTCAGATTTTTTTTCTTTCTCTCTCGCCCGAGGGAAATCAAGAACCCGGGAGATCAGAGGACGGGGAGGCACGTTACCTCGTACGACCTTGTTGGTGCCGGAGATGGTGTAGGAGTCGACGTCCCGCTTGCCCTGCTTGGTCTTGGCCATGGCGAGGGGGCGAGGTTTTGGGAGGTGGAGGAGGGGGGAGGTGGGGAGAGAAACCCTAGAGGCGACGACGATGAGATGGGTGGGGAGCTGGGAGGGAGAAGTGGCCGCGTTCCGATCCGGCCGGAGGAAGGGGAAATCTGCACTTGTGCAGTGGAAAGGGGAGGTCAACACATCGGTCCAGGGAAATGGGGAACCGGTCGCCTGTTGGGGTATCTCCATTCCCGGCCGTTGATCCAGCCGTCGGCGGTTCAGATTATGGCTTTAGAACAATCAAATAGTGCCAAATAAACAACTTGTTGGGAGCTTGTTTGCTACAGCTTCGGTTACAACTCCATCTTTTTGGAACCGGAGTCGAGACATATGGCTTGTTTAGCTAGCAACGGTTTCAGCTCCACTTAAAATAGAAGCGGAGCAGGGTGGAGCACTCTCACAAAATGAACTAGAGAGGTGGAGCTAGGTTTAGGGCCTGTTTGGCATAGCTCTAGCTCCACCTCTATTGGAGCTGGAGCTCAGCCAAACAGTTTTAGCATGGGAGTGGAGCTAGGTGGAGATCTCTCACAAAATGAACTAGAGTTGTGGAGTTAGGTTTAGGCAGCTCCACAACTCCACCCCAGACCCAACTCCTGGAGCAAAATTCAGGAGTTGGAGCTCTACCAAACATACCCTTAGACTACTCCACAACTCCACTCCAGACTCAACTCCTGTAACTAAATTTGGGAGTTGGAGTTTTAACAAACAGGCCCATACAGTTTCGGCTTCATCTAAAAATGGAGTTGAGCGAGTTAGAATGTTCTCACAAAATGAATGATCCGTTTGATAGGGCTCCAACCCCTAAGTTTAACTCTAAGTGTTCGGTCTGGAGTGGAGTTGTGGAGCTACCTAAATCTATCTCCACCTCTCTGGTTTATTTTGTGAGAGCACTCTAGCCGACTCTATTCCTTTTTTGGGGTGAAACTGAAACCGTTTGGTTACGCTCTAGTTCCAGAAGAGATGAAGCTAGAGTTGTGTCAAATGGACTACCTGTAAAAGTAGAGCTAGGTTTAGACTGCTCTACGACTCTGCTTCAAACCCATCTCTTGAAGTTAAATTTAGCAGTTGGTGGACTGCCAAACAGACCCTGAAGCTTCTTTGATTGTTTGGACTAGAGCTTGCAATTCCATTTAAATGGGATATTTTATGAATCTAATCCTCCATCTCCTACACCTTCCGCCTTACCCATGTCTAAGCTTCCACACCACCGGCCGTAGCAACAACAAAGGAAGGAGTGAGGCATCGAAGAGAGGAAGGGAGAAGAGGAGATGAGGCAACGATGACCAGACAATGATGACGCACTCTTTCACCCGCCGCCTTGACCTGGTACCTGATACACAGATGTCAACCCTGGTACCTGATACAATGCATCGATGCTTTAACCATTTTTAGAAAAATACACCAATATTTACAATACCAAATTAATTTCATCAAAATCCGTTATTGGATTGGTCAAAAGTTAAAGAACTTTGATCTAGGAAAAATCTATCGTCTTCCAATACGGAACAGGAGGAGTATGAACTACGGTATTTTGCTGCTTAGTCGAATTCAGAGATAATCAGACAAGACAAGTACCACTGCTAACACTTCCATGTATTTCGGAGTTCAGAACGTTTTCCCCACCACAAACACACCATCTACAATCACAAGTGATAGTGGGGGAGAGGTAGATAGAATATCACAGGATGTGTCCCCATAGGAAAAAGTTGTAAAACTTTTTTAGATGAAAGGTGTTTGTGAAATCTGTGGTACCAGAGCCATCTCGTAAGAAAAATATTAACTTCAAGAAACACGAAGATATATATAAAACATTGAAAAGCTAGTTAGAGAGTGGAGGTTTCAAATTCATCAAGATTTGAAAATCTCCCTGTTGGAGTCTCTCTTTCCAAAAGAAGAGAGTGAATTTCGGTCCATTCCGTACGGACTGGTCATGCGTGCACAACAGAGATTGGAGATCACAAGATCTAGATTCTGATAAATTACTGTTTTATAATCACTGTTACAGCTGATAATAGTTGGGAGGTAGGGAAAAGGGATATGTATTGTGAACAACCAATAGTATTTTTTTTCAAGCAAATTGTGCAGCATGCATCTAGCTAGACTAGCTTTTGAATTTAAAGTCGATTGCTTTTGCTCGCTTTCAGTGGCTTTTCACCCTTTGTGTGCATCTGGGATCCCATCGTCCTTGAAATGGTCACTGAGACTCACTGTAATGACACACTGAAATGGCACCACTTTATGTGATTATCTGTATGTCAGTAATCATGATGGTGACCTGTGCTGTTAACTCTGAAACTCTGAACCTGTTAAAAAATGCTCTGAGACGTGAATAATTAATTAAGCATCACCTTTCCTGCGCTAAACGTGGAAAAAGAATTACTGTATCCCAGTATAGCTACTTTCATGAGCTGACCAATTGGATCAGTGGTCACATTCAGTTACTACTCTAATGCACACTACCTTAATCTTCCTTTTTTTTTATTATTCTCTGGATCTAACAAAATATTCCGAGTACAATCTTCTTTTCTTTAGGAAAAAAAGATCGGAAAAGAACGGCACATGCATGAATGGATTCTTCTTCTTTTTTCCCAGTGGGAGAAGCATGTAGTGCTGGCAGTGCTATTTGTAAGGCTGTGTTTAATTCCACTGGTAAAAAATTTTGCTGGGTCACATCAGATATACGGACACATATTTGAAATATTAAACGTAGACTAATAACAAAACAAATTACATAATCCGCATGTAAACTGCGAGACGAATGTATTAAGCCTAATTAATTCATAATTAGCAAATATTTACTGTAGCACCACATTGTCAGATTATGGCTCAATTAGGCTTAAAAGATCGTCTCGCAATTTATACGCAAACTGTGTAAATAGTTTTTTTAAATATTTAATACTCTGTAAACGTGTTCAAACGTTCGATATGACAGGGAAAAAAAATTTGCCGGTGGATCTAAACACCCCCTATGTATCCTGCTACTGAAGAATTAGAAACCGTTCGGTTCATGGACACTGGAGCCTTTCAAACCACCTTGCGAACATGAGGATTTTTCTTTTTCGGATTTGCTAACATTCGTTGGCAGTGTTTTTTTTTTCAGATTCACCAGTCATATCGACACCAAGATTCGTACTAAGCTTCTTCTCCTCTAGCTCTAGCGAGCTACAATAGGTCCAGCGACCGACGACGGTATGATTAGTTAGGGTTTAGGGATTGGAGTTGGGTTCAGAGTAGGAGAAGAGAGAAGAGGGGCGAGATTGTCAAGTTTAGATGGATGGCTGCTGGAGGTGGTGGCCCAACGGTGAAACAAAGGTCGAAGTTAGGAGGCTGCGAAGTTAGCGAAGCCACGGATCGACAGACGATGGCTGGTGTTAACATAGGGGCGTGAGATCTTGACCAGTCAACATGAAAGGGTATCGGAGATGTCACTGGTGAAAATGGAGCCATCGAAGATGAAAAGATGGTGGGTAGGGGCACTCACTGTTGCCCAGCTCAGGGAGGAAAGGGAGGGATAGGAAGACAACTTGGGGGCTTGATAGCGCCATTGGCAGGGTTTGCAAAACCATGTGGTTATCACACGGTTATCACGTATAGTAATTTTCTCAGTTTTTGAAACCATGGTAACGGTGCGGTTACCATGATAACCGCCTTACCGTGGGGTGGCGATAACCCCACCCAAAACAGTTTTGCAAACCTTGTCTATTGGTGGCTTCCAACCCTAGCGATGATAGGTACATCATGCTAGTACCGAGGAAGAGACGGCGCGCTGGGTGGCAGGCAAGAGTGCGAGCTCACATGTATCGCTGGAGAAGGGAAGATAGGAAAAATGATAAGGTTATTGTTGATGCACGAATTTTAATATGATCCAAGGTGTTAAAAAGTGACCTTAAACGAGGGGTTATATTAAATGTGGTATAAGCATTCCACCTATGAAGATTAAATTGATTCCTCTAGATTTTGACTCCCTTTGATCTTAAATAAGTGACATTTGTACTATTAAAATTTAAAATTTAACCGCTTGTCTTTTCTAAGAAAAAAAAATATAAATACTCAATAATATATTCTGTTTTCGAAGTGCGTAGTGTTATAAATATAACCATACAATTTTAATTTATTATAATATAAATATTTAAAATAACTTGTAGTTAAAATAAGACAACCGTAGTTAACTGTGCAAATTTCCGAGGGAGTGAAAGAAAATTTTCTGTAAAATTCATGGGATGCATAGAAGAGGTTCCGAGAGGCCAAGGAGGAGAGAGCAGATGGAGCTGGGCTAGCCGACGCATGCATATGCATATTGTTGATCTGCAGAACGTTCAGCGCAGATCGGAGTGA
This sequence comes from Oryza sativa Japonica Group, assembly GCF_034140825.1. NCBI lineage: Eukaryota > Viridiplantae > Streptophyta > Magnoliopsida > Poales > Poaceae > Oryza > Oryza sativa. The sequence goes on along the minus strand of NC_089042.1, from coordinate 20,337,358 downwards.
CCATGTGTCCATGTCGACATGTGGCTGTCTGATGTGGGCGAAGGGTCGACAGTGAGATACCAACCAACTGTCAGGCTTTTCTCCCCTTCGCCAGAACATGGTCACTAACCGAACGTGTACAAAATTTGAACACCGTATAAATCAAAATTAAACATGTGCGCATGCAGATGCAGTACGAATATGTGCACAATTCGGGTTCTAATTGAAGGCACTCAAGGAATTCGAAATGCAAGCATCGGAGGAGCATGTCACAAAGCAAAATTTGATCGGAATAAATAAGGGACATTTACAAATTTGCTACCGGTTTGCATGAACAGTTTCATGTTCTTTTTTGGTTAAGATATACTGTGGATTTTATCTTATTTGCCGTTAGCACGTTTTTTAAATTGTTAAACTATGTATTTAGTATGAAAACTTTTTATATAAAAAATGTTTTAAAATATTAAATAAAACTATTTTTAAGTTTATAATAATTAAAGCACAATTAATCATACACTAATTATTTTTCCCGTGTCCTTATTTAACCTTTATCATCAGTAGAAACGAACACCACCGTAGTAGCGACATGGATATACGTAGAGCAGACTGTACTTGTACACTCTGTATACGTACATGTATAAAGCATGGAGACAGATCTGTGAGGGGGGCAGAAGAGGGGGTTAGGTAAAGAGAGCTTTACACAAGAGGGACGAGCCATGGCGTAGAAGATAATGCCAGATCCATGGAAATTGGACTGGGATGTGATCAGCTCACTGATCATCAGTGGTCACTGCATGCAGTGCATGGCCCGCCCCAGGCCAAAAAGGGTACCTGCTACCTGCCAAGCCGAATGAGTACGTGCATGCAGCTATGATGCGCCTGGAGATATCCAAAGTTTTTCACCAACAAGGGGCAAGCAATGCTGCAACAAATAGCAAGATAGTTGAGGAGGAGATCGAAAGAGGGGGTTGGCTGATCTGGCTTTGTGTGGCTGGATCGTGTGTGCATGCAGTGTGCTGCATGTCCTTTGCCTAGCCAAGTCCGAATCCGAGGTTCTGATGATGTAAACGGGATGGAACTATAGATGTAAACGGGAGGGCATCCACAATGTAGCATTTTAACAGGTAATAAACTATAAATGTTCTCTTCTTACCCAATAGTAATCATTGTGAGACTAGTAAGTAGTTGCAACCTGGTAACACGGCTACACCCAAGTAACATGAATTAAACTATCTTGTATGCATAATGTTTCTGACAAAAGTCATGGAAATAAGTTACGATCAGAGACTGTCATCGGTGATTTTTTTCTGAAGCTGGCACCACCTTGTTTCCCACTAAAATGCTGATACGTTTGTGGAGTGCATGATTGTTTACTACTGCCTGTAGCCCTAGCCCACACCTTCGAATTTTCTATGGCATCATGCCTATACCGTAATCGTATCTCGCCATAATTGAATAGTTATCGGTTGAAATGGATCCGCGGTAGCGAAGATGGATGGATGGTTTTTGACATTTGCTATAGCACCGATGCTACTACATTTTGGAATACAAAATAACTAATCGGACACTATTGCTACAATAGTTCTTTCTTCAATAGTATTGTGCATTACACTATTATTGCAATAAAATTTATCGTGTAATCCATCCGTCCTATAAAAAACCCAATTTTACAGATGAATTTGGACATATCTCAGGATTATATTCTTTTCGAGACATGGAGTATAGTGTTAGTGTTGTGGATTGGTTTTACAAGATGCTACTACTTAGCTCCGTTCGGTGGAGCACTTTGGCTGTGCATAAGAGCGGCACCCAAAACGAAATGAATCTTTAGCGTGTGATTAATTAAATATTAATTATAACTTAACAAATGGATTTATTTGATTTCTTATGAAAACTTATATCTCGAATTTTTTTTAAAAAAAAACATATCGTTTAGCGGTTTGTGAAGCGTGCACGTAAAAAATCAAGTAGTCATTAGCAGAACCGAATGGGGCCTAATTTTGACCGTCTCTTCCCTTCAGAGTCAAGCTCCTCTTCTATTATGTCTTCGTCAATACTATTGTGGTTATCAAACCACACTTCACTTTATCGAAATTTTTTTTTGGTATCACAACATATGTTTTAATGTGTTTTTTTATTACTACATTATAGGATGTGATGGCTCAACTAGAGCAGCTACAAACTGCACCCTTGTTTCTGAACAAGACGATCACGGATTTCTCTTGAACAAGAAGTAGTAGGGTTTAGATGAAGAAGATAACCCAATGATGAATGGAATACAATAATCTCGATATCTTCGTAACATATAATTCAGTCCTAAAAAATTATCCTTCAAAATTTGTGTGTTTCAAAATTTAGCTAGCCACGCCTTCTTTGATATCATCAATTCATCATACCCCTCTCTACCTACCTCGGAGAACAAATTGCCTTAGAAAAAAAAAACACAAAGAGAAACCTAACCCTCGTTCTCCATCGTTGGTACTCGTTTCCTTTGCATGCACTGTAGACGCCGTTCTGCTCTGCTACTACACCCTGGTCTGGTTGGTTTTCTGTGCGGCGCCGCTACGATTCCTCCCCTCTCCCCCGCGAAAACGACTCCCCTGCACGGGCGCACCCCAACCCCAACCCCTCCCACCTCGCCACCTTTTTTCACCTTTTCCCGCGCCCCCGACCCCGACCCGACCCGCCCGCGTGCGCGCGCCCAACCGCAACATCCCTCGACCTGGTCCGCCCGCAGCCCAGTGTAACGAACTACTCTAGCCAATCGATCGATTGACCCGTCGTCCCTTCCATGCTAAGTCACCTCTCCCCCCCGGCCCCACCTGTCAGTCCCCAACCCATACTTAAGTACTCCCCCCACACAAACCCCCCGGAGGAAAACACACCCACGCCGCCGCCGCCGCCGCCGCCGCGACGAGGAGGCGATCGAGAGGCAGCCATGGGGGCTCCCCGCGCGCGGCGGTGGAAGCTGCTGCTCCCGCCCTTCCACTCCGCCAAGCGCAAGCCGCCGCTGCCGCCCCCTCCGCCGGCGCCAGTGGCTGTGGCTCCGGCCCCGGGGAAGGAGGAGGAGGAGGAGGTGATGCCGGAGGAGTTCCTGTGCCCGATCTCGGGGGCACCCATGGCCGACCCGGTCATCCTGCCGCCGGGGAGGACGTACGAGCGCGCCTGCGTCGACGCGTGCGCGGGCCTCTCGCTCTGCCCGCCCGGCGCCTCGGCGGCAACGGCGGCCGCGATACCCAACGACGCGCTCAGGGCGGCCATACGGACGTGGTGCGCGCGGCACGGGCGCGCGCCGCCTGCGCCGCCTTCCGCCGCGGAGGCGCGGGAGGCGGCGCTCCTCCGCGCGGTGCCTGCGGCTGCGGCGAGGACAACGACGGTGGCGGCGATGGTGCCCGCGAGGTCGTCGTCCAACCTGTCGTGCTCCTCCCGGGCGTCCGCCGCGTCCACGTCTTCGTCCGGGTCGTCGTCGGAGATGGCTACGGTGGAGGTCCCGCGCGCGAAGGAGGTGGCGGAGTTGCGGGTCGCTGAAGCGGAGGAGGAGATGGAGAAGGAGAAGGAGGTGGCGGTGTTGCGTGTCGCTGAAGCGGAGGAGGAGAAGGAGGTGGCGGTGCTGCGGGTCGCTGAAGCGAAGGAGGAGGAGGAGGAGGTGGTGATGGTGGTGGCGAAGGTGGTAGAGAAAGGGGACGAGGATCAGGTGGAGGCGGCCATGGCGGTGCTGCTGCGGGAGACGCGGGAGAGCGAGGAGAGGAGGCGAGCGCTCTGCGTGCCGCGGCTACTCGCCGCGCTTCGCCGCGTGCTGCACTCCAAGCGGCACACACCCAAGGCGCACGCCGACGCCGCCGCGGCGCTGGCCAACCTCACCAACGAGCCGGAGAACAGGATCCCCATCGTCCGCGCGGGCGCCGTTACGGCGCTCGTCGAGGTGCTCTCCTTGGGCACCGCATCACCGGAGGCCTGCGAGCACGCGGCCGGCGCGCTCTTCGGCCTCGCGCTGGACGAGGAGAACCGCGCCGCCATCGGCGTTCTCGGCGCCGTCCAGCCACTACTCGACCTCTTCACATCCCGAGACCACGCCCCGCGCGCGCGCCGCGACGCCGGCATGGCGCTGTATCACCTCTCCCTCTCCGCCGTGAACCAATCCAAGCTCGCCCGCGCCCCGGCCGCGGCCAAGAACCTGCTCTCCATCGCGTCGGACTCCACCACAGCCGAGCCCATGCCCATCCGCCGGCTGGCGCTCATGGTGATCTGCAACCTGGCCAAGTGCGCGGAAGGCCGGGCCGCGCTGATGGACACGGGCGCCGTGGCGACGGTCTCCGCCATCCTCTCCGACGACACCCACCGCTCCGAGCTGGAGGAGCTCTGCGTCGTGGCATTGTTCGGCATGAGCAGGGGGAACCCGCGGTTCCGGGGGCTCGCCAGAGCGGCCGGCGCGGACCGACCCCTCATCCTCATCTCCGAGCGAGCGCCCGCCGGCGCGCACAAGGAGATGGCGCGGAAGGCGCTGCGCGTCGTGCTCGGCCTGGGCGACGACAGCGAGCGCGACCTGCCGGACTTCATGAACAGTGCACGCAACGTCAACGGCATCGCCGGTTCATCCGTGCCGGTCCATCGCCGGCGCGCCGCGAGCTGGGCGGCGGCTCCTCCTGCCCAGACACCACCGAATGCCCATCAATGGCGATCAGTATGCATCGATTGAAATTCGCTTCTTGAGCTAAAAAAAAAAACTCTCTGCTCATCAGAGTGTTGAACCATGCTGTGTTCTCATTTCATTTTCGCGTAATTGCTTGGTGATTTGTCACTTTGGATGGCTGGGTTTAAACTTACTAGAGACTGATTGTGAGTTGTTGGAATCTGGTGCATATAGGAGTAGTATGTGTGTGTCTGCACTCTGTACTGCTAATTTGTTCTATTATGTCAGACAATGTGTACATAGGTGTCAATGTCTCTAGTGTTCATTTACTAGTTGTTGCTTGCAAGTTTGTGCATGTCCTTCTCTGCATAATTGCAATCTTGAATCTTGATTTCTTGTATATAGTGAATATACTGTAGTAATGTCAAAGCATAAGCATAATTTAAGACTAAACCCTCCCTAGTAATAGAATGCCAAAGAAGATTATTTTTAGGTTGGTGTGAGCTGACAGTTGATGAATCCTGGATCATCTGGTATAAAAGGAAGTGCTTGTCTAGATTGCTTGTCTGCTGAGCAGACTCCAACCATAAACAAGCTTTGCTTATTAGTAAGGTGGCTGGACTGGACCCAAATGTGCCATTGCATTGCTTTGTTTTGGATGCAAGATTTGGCTGCTGCTTTGATTGGCTTCTTCCAGTGACAGTGAGAGTACAATGGCTCAAAAATCATTTTATAACACATGACCCTGAAGAGTGAAGACACTACAAGAGATAAACTGATGTCTGCAAAGGATTATGTTAATTAATTGGAGTCTGGATTGATAAGAGGAAAGCGTCCTATTATAAGAGAGCTGTCCAATAGATGTACAAAGTGCTTAGTGATAATTGACAGATCATTTGGATCAATTGGAAATGGCCATGCGAGCTGTAAAGGGGGAGGATGGGCTGCCTGGAACACTGTTTGGCCAGCCATGGCTGTTTTTCATCTTTCTTTTTGAAAAACAATATTCGTTCGAGATTTTTTTATTTATTTTCTATTCAAGCTTTCAAAGTTTAATTAGTTGTTTTTGTGTGTGCCAACTGAGAGAAATTCTAAACAATGTGTATATGGGAAGCTTCCTGCAAAGTCGGCATCAAACTGGATTTCTTTGCCGTTTGGAAGGAGTTCTTGGGCACCTGTTTCTTTGCCGTTTGTTAATGCAGAGGCTAGCAGTACTTCCATAGTTTAATTGCGGATTTTTTTCAAAGAAGAAGAAGAAGAAGAAGAAGAAGATTTTTTTCCATTACTCTTCCAGTCCTTCATAAACCATAATGAATATTTTGATTGCGCCGTGCATGTACCAAGTCGAGTTGTAACTACAGGAATCAGAACGCGAAATGAACACGTTATGCCTTAATAAAATGACGATAGGACACATCAGAAATGGGAAGGTCTTTCATGAACAGCTGGAGTCAGTTTAAATCAAGGTTACACTGTTATCCTTCCTAGCAGGCCAATGGAACTAGCAAGTCGTGGGCTAATTCAACACACTTACTAACTGGGCTAATTCAACATTTAGATAATTATATTGTCATAGGGCTTTTTAAGATTATACCTATTGTTAACCTTATCAAACTATTGGTAAACCAAAAAATTGGCAATGCTAAGTTTTTGGCAAGCTAGGTTTGTTGTTTAGCCTTTTCAAAATTTTGGGTACAAACCAAATGAACCTAAGATGCTTTTCATTATCCTTTTGTTTTTTTTGGCATGGTTTATTTTGCAATCAACCAAACACGCCCACACTTTTTTTTGTGCGAATTTGATTAGTTTTGCAAATTATAAACTGTTGATGGTGTGTGGTCGGTTCTTCCTTTTCGCCTCTCGAAAATTGATACGGCTCGTATGCAGTCCTTAGTGTGAAGACGGTAGCTTAATTTTGTATATATTATTAAAGTTTCATAAAAATATGTGCGTATAACATACGAACCTCAAATACTTGAACACCGTGGCAAGAAAGCAGACAATTCAGAAACAAGGTGAAGCGAAGTTTGATAAAGTGTGGCCGTAAGAACGTGGAATCTAACTACGAATCTTAGAGCACACCTAACGTCAGATTTTAAGGGGGAAATTGCTATGCATACCGTCCAACTCAGTGCGACTGAGTATGATCAACGGTTGTAAATGGTTGGAGTGTATATGAACATACTTTTATTTAATTGATCTATGGTGTATTTCTCTAGTTGTATATGAGTTGTACAAACTGAGCAGTATGTAAAACAGTACTTTTAAAAGGTCATGGAAGAGATAGAAGATGACGAGATCAATCCTATACATTACACAACTTTTGCTAGCCAGTCCAAAGAATAGGCATCAAGCATAGCAATAGGTTACAAAAGGAGAGAGAATACCCCACACTCATCAAATAACAAATTCTCATACTCTTGACCTACAGCTTATCATCTTCGATTCTCTTTTATTTCATAATTTAAAATGAGATTTTCTCCGGTCCAACAAAAAGTACCTCGAGGTACCGGTACCCCACAGTACCAAATCGTTTCTGATCGTTCAATCTAATTGGGCAGGATTTGGTACCGTGAGGTACCGGTACCTCGAGATATTTTTTGTTGGACCGGAGCAAATCTCATTTAAAATAGGTATGCCCATCTATAGGATCAATGGTGGATTCTACCAATTGCTACCACACAAGTGGATCCCACCTTACATCCCTTCACGAATTATACCATGCATATTTGCCAACTCATGGATGCCCATTTACCCACAACATTCTATTGAATGCATATTTCTCATAGTGTCGAGTCTATATTAGGTGCAAAACTATAATCTAGATGAACTAGCATATGTCGGTGATATCTCTTGGTCGATTTATTTGTATTTCTGTCATGATTATGATGGTAGTAAATATGTAAGCTAGAATTGACCACAAGCTTGTACTTCCGGCATGTATTTGGCTAAAGAGGCGAGATAAACACGAACTCATTTTTTTAGAGTGTTTGGTTTGAGGAGGACTAGTGGGGTGGTTTTTTGAAATTTTGACCAAATCATCCCTAAGCATCTAGAATTTCAAATTGACGCGAAGTGAAGGTAACTTAACTGGTTATGTTTCCTGTGATGTAACTAGCTCACTTAGGTGTAAGTTATAGATTTATTCCGAAGATACTCATAAAATATGGTATATACGTTTGAATTATGCCTTTGAATTAAATAAATAAACAAATTCCAAATTGACTTTTAGGCTGACGCGGAGCCCATCCGGCCCAAATCAAGCGTGGAACACTCGATGACTCGAACCATCCCCACTTCCCTCCTCCCAAATCCCGTGCTCTCCTCCTCTCCCCAACGGTCGAGAGGGGCAATTCCGTCCCGCTCCACCGCCATCCCCCGACCATTTTCAAAATCGCGCATCCACCGCCGCTCGACCAAAAAAAATTCCCCAATTCCCCAACTCGATCCGCTCAAAATCGCGCATCCAAACCCTCGCCCTCCTCCTCGCCGCCGCCGCCGCCGCCGACGACGACCATCCCACCGACCGCGCGCGCGCGAGGGGGCTCTACTACCACCGGCGATGCGGCGGGACGACGCCGCTGGCGGAGGCGGCGGGGGGTTCCAGGAGCTGTTCGACTCGGTGCGCCGCTCCATCTCCTTCCGCCCCGGGGGCAGCGCCGCCGCCGCGGCCGCCGCCCTCGACGAGCCCGCCTCGGCTTCCGGCGGTGGGGGGTTCAGGGGGCGGATCAGCACGTGCCTCCGCAAGTCCAGGGGGATGGGGCTGCTCGGGATGGTGGCCTCCAAGAGCCCCTCACCCCCGCGCCGCCGCCTCCTTCCCCCGCCGCGTTCGCCGCCGCCCGCGCCAACGAAGTCTCTCTCGCCACAGCCTGCGGTGGTGTCCCAAGGGGGAGGCGGTGCGGGTGGAGTCGGAGGAGGGGAGGAGGAGGAGGCGAACCCGCCGATCCGGTGGCGGAAGGGCGATCTCCTCGGGAGCGGCGCGTTCGGGTCGGTGTTCCTCGGCATGGATCTTGATTCCGGCGAGCTCCTCGCCGTAAAGCAGGTCAGGAGGCCTCTTCCAAGATGCTGATGCTTCAAGTTTCGAGCGACGGCCGATTTGGTCTGGTTTCATCAGCCTTCTGCTCTTTCTGGTTGCAGGTTTTGATCGGGAGCAGCAACGCAACGAGGGAGAAGGCCCAGGTGAGTGGCTTTGCTCAATTACTTGTTTATCTTTGTTTTCCTGGCCAATTGTGCCATTGAAATAGTCTTCTTTAACCTCCTCTAAGCTCTAAGTGTTCGTAATTGGATTTTTTTTTATTAGGGGCACATAAGGGAGCTTGAGGACGAAGTGAAGCTACTCAAGAACCTCTCACACCCCAACATTGTTGTGAGTAATGCTAAATAACCACATATGTTTTGTTCTTCAATTCAGTGGTGGTGTTTGATCTATCTGGTGTGCTTTGAGCAGCGATATATTGGAACGGTGCGGGAGGAGAACTCGTTAAATATTCTGCTGGAGTTTGTGCCAGGAGGATCGATCCAGTCACTCCTCGGGAGGCTCGGATCATTCCCTGAGGCTGTAAGCACTAACTGTTATGTTCATCCTGTCTTCGGTAGTTTGGTTAATCACAAAAGAATCGTGTTGATTGAATGCATTTATTTATCAGGTCATCAGGAAATACACGAAACAGATTTTGCATGGCCTGGAGTATTTACATCGCAATGGAATCATACACAGGGACATAAAGGCATGAAGAGTATTCGAATTCCGAATTTTGTTGCCTTGAATGCTTTTGTTGCGTGGGTTCTAAATTTGTAATGTGGGATTACTGTTTTTTCCTATATTCAGGGAGCAAATATACTTGTTGATAATAAAGGATGCATTAAGTTAGCAGACTTTGGGGCCTCCAAGCAAGTGGAGAAGTTGGTGAGTAGATGGACTAATTGTTTTAATTTCGTTTGATCATTTGTTCAACTATGTATTGGCTCTAAAGTTAACATTATAGATGCCAGGTTTATCTTGCATTTCCTTTTATCCATAGCATGCTAGTGTTTCGCTTAAAGGTGAAAAGGTAGAAGACTGGAACTCACTTCATCACTGCATAGGACAGGGTTCTGTTGCTTGTTGTGTGTTTAAATGCAGGATCATCCCTACTGTTACGTTCCACATGTTTATATTTTTCTTTCACATGCTATTACCTTTTCAGGCGACCACTGCCAAGACAATGAAAGGGACACCATATTGGATGGCCCCAGAAGTAATTGTTGGGAGTGGGCATGACTTGTAAGTGGACAAGCTCTTTATCTCATCATTATAGTTAACTGCTCGTTGCTCGATCCTTAGTGATGCTTGTGGTCCTCTGACTCTCTTATTTCTTTAAGAATAAGAATATCCGTGAACTAATGTTTTGGCTAATCATGCCACCAAATGACTTATTTTGTGAAAAATATCTTAAAGGACAAAAAAAATATCCTATGAAAAAAATGGGATGGTACAATTAGCTGATTATCTTTTCTGGCCCCGATGCCCCATTTATAGTTGCCATTTCATTGGTGATAAAATTTCACCAAGCTTGCTGTTCGATACCATATCCAGAAACTATATGATGGTTTTGTTTCTTGAATTAATCCTTGTCATCTAACTATCTTTGCAGTTCAGCTGATATCTGGAGTGTCGGATGCACTGTAATTGAAATGGCAACTGGTAAAACTCCATGGAATCAGGAAATTCAAGAGGTAAATTTTGGCATCAGCATTTAACAAGAAACTTATAAGCATAGCTTATTCTTGACAATCACTATTTCAGGTTTCTCTTCTGTATTATGTTGGGACAACAAAGTCACACCCACCGATACCAGAGCATCTTTCCCCAGAAGCCAAGGATTTTCTGTTGAAATGCTTACAGAAGTATGACTACAATCACACTTTTGAATAGATGTTGATTATTGCAGCAAAATTGACAATGGGACCTATAAAAGTTTAAAGTTTAACTTAAGATCAGCACTTCTATTCTTGAGAATTTTCACCACAAAGAAGTGGAAAAATCGATTCAGACAATCTAGTAAGAGAAACTGAGAAATAGTTTGGTTGTGCTAACTCAGTTTTTCCGCATAGCTGTTGTTAAACATTGAGCACTCTTATGCGCTGTGAGTCACACCTAGAATTACATGTGTGGAAATAAATTACTCTCTCTGTATTCGAAGTTTTGAAAATTGAAGGTGACATCCATTTGATAATGAACTGCATTACATGCATCCTAACAGCGCGATAGCTTTATATATTCTTGTGGTAGCCTACTTCCAGTGAGCCACGTTTATGTACAACTTTGTGCTCCATGTATTTCAGTATGAATAGTTTCATTTCTTTCCATTGTTATTACCTGATTACATAATAAGAATAACGAATTCTAGATTTGTTTGTGTAACTTGTGCTGTTTGCCTGATTCCTATCTTCTTCACACTCCGTGATTTTTGTCTGTGTAGTTTTGTATATGCGTTTCCAATTAACAGCTACAATTCAGTGGCATTTGTTGTGTAATTATCATTTGTAAAGTTTATCTAGAAATGATGAGAATCAAGCTTCAAATGGCACATTTTCCTGCATTTGGATATTATAATTAGTAAATGTCACTTCATTGCCTTCAGCATTTTGTTACTCCTTTCAGGGAACCAGAACTGAGATCTACTGCATCAGACTTATTGCTGGTATAATAAACTCTCTCTCTCTCTCTCTCGGCATTTTAGCTGTTGGGGAAGTCCTCTGGCTGTAAGGATATGTTATGTACTTTGTGAAGAGTAATACCTTAAAACATTTTTTTTCCAGCACCCATTTGTTACAGGAGGATTGGAAGATCTTCACCAGGTTAATCATGCAACACACAAGGTTGGATTACAATAAATCTTTTTACTTGTCTATTTATCCCAAAATGTTACTCTAAGAAAATGATGTACTCACAGGAAACCTCTGAGCTTCCGGCATACGATATGCCAACTGGTGACCTGTAAGTACCTTGCAATCTTGAGCCAGGCAGATCGTTCATCTTCAGTTTGATTGAACAAATTCTTCAACTTGTAGGGGCTTGAATCATTCTGGCAACCCAAGTAACTTGAATTCCTATAAGTCATCAGACATGAGACCAATATGGGATGGGCACAGCAGTGATGACATGTGTCAGTTTGCTGAAAATGACGTGGTAATGGTTGGATCGGTAAGTATCCATACCTATTCCTGACTACTTTAGCCTTATGTTTTAGTTCATACACAAGTCACATAACAAATCTACACGGTATACTTATAGTTACGTAATGTCATTTCCAGAGCTTCAACCCTATGTCTGAACCATTTGATGACTGGGAAAGCCCAGAACAAAGATCTAGTCAATCAAGGGAATTTGGAGGATTAGCCAAACATGTTGAAAATAACATGTCTGAAAATGATTTTACTTTCCCATGTGAGGGAGGCTGTGAAGAGGATGATGAACTCACAGAATCAAAAATAAAGGAATTTCTGGATGAAAAGGTATTTTTCATGCTTTGAGGCAGCAATCCCTTCTGTTGCATGTCCAGTTGTTCTTAATCTACTATTGTTTACTTTTGCACTTAACAGGCCATAGATCTAAAGAAACTACAGACACCTTTGTATGAGTTCTACAACACAGTAAATGCTGGACTTTCTCAAGGAGTTGGTGAAACTTGCCAAGTAGACAACATTACTGATTTGCAATTGCCCCTTCAAGGAAGATCACCTCCAATTCAGATGGAGGGAGTTGCAGCAGTAGGACCAACCAGCGATATTCTGAAGAGTGCCAGTCCAAAGAGCTGCACTAGGCGTTTCTCAAGAAGCGGTGTGGAGAATGGTCGAATTTTAAGAGAAATTGCTTCGCCTCAACTCAATAAGTTTGAGGACAAGGTCCACGATATTCAAGACAATCCCAGGTTTGTTTGGAGTAGATTGCTTTGGATATGAAATTATACATGAGACAGCTATCACTTTACAGTTATGCTACAAAAGACTGAATTCACTTATTCTCTTGCAAAAGTGCTTACCTTTAGGTCAATTTAATTATGGTGTTTTCACTCCTGTGAGTTATTTACCTGTTATTTTTTTTTCAGCATTAGCTTTTCTGAAAGACAGAAGAAGTGGAAAGAAGAGTTAGACCAAGAACTTGAGATCGGGAGAGGTAAATGAAAAGCTTTTTCCTCTCAATATTAACATGAATTATCAGTGACTTACAGATGCTTATCTTGCTCATTCCATTTGTGAACTCCAATAGTGATGAGGTTGGGTAGCTTCGGTAAAGCGCCATCACCAAAGAGCCGAGGCATGACCAGGAAACGGGATCGCGTCTACTGAATGGAAACGAGAATTGTCATCTGGCAGGACTAATGGTGACTTGACTACAACTGTACAATGTCAGCGATTGGTGGCCATACCAGTACAGTGCACTGCCTCGCCACTCGTGTGACCTAACAAAAATTTTCATAGCTGCCAAATCCTTTTGGTGCTCATTTGAGTTTGATATGAAGGCTATTCCAGGTGGGCATTTGGATTTGAAGCCAGGCTGTCACGATTTGCCCACAGGGGAACAGTTTACTGGCTGTTTCGCCTACAATATGCAGCTTTATGTTAACGATGCCTTGGCGATTTTGGGAGCCCTCCAAGTGTGGCAGGATGGCTTATGCGCAGAAGGAATAGTTGTACTTTTATTTTTTTTCCCTTTCTCTTCGTTGTTTTTGTAAGAAAGATACTCCAAGAGCTTGCCGTTTGCGAGCATGTAATAAGCAATGTAATGCTGAGTGTGTTATCATCGAGAATGTAGTATGCGTTTTGCAGTTCTTGACTCAAATTTGTGGGGGTTTTATATTTCGCTCAACTTACATAACAGTATGCTGCAATTGATTTTTTTCCCCCAACAAATAACAACACACATTGTATTCATCATACTGTTGCATTTATTTGAAACAGCTGACAAGCGATGCTACACTTCCAAAATCCAAACTAGGCGAAACTGTACATGAAGCAATGTACAGAAAATAGACAGCATCAGCTAATTTTGGATTGCACGAGAACATCTACGTTAGTTCAACTTTCGGTTTGTGGTGTGCGTGTTGCATAGTAACTGTACTGATTTAATTTATGTTACCTCAGTATGAGATTTAAGTGGAGATTATCCAAGCAATCAAAGGTCCTAATGCTATTGTTCTTCATTAGCTGCTACATAGTTCATTATCCACAACACATCGTTGGGCATCGCATGTACAAGAAATTGTCACTAATCATTCATTTGCTTGCACATATTACCACTATGAAGAATGAAGATGCAACAAACAGACATAGGATGCAACATGACAGCTTCATCGCTTCACACTTCGATCTGGAATGCATAATGAGAAAAGTGCAAGGCTAACGGTATCTGCAAACTGAAGACATAGATCATTGAGAAAACTGAAGAACTAGATCTGCTTCACAGTTCGGTCTGAAATGCAGAATGAATAATGCAGGACCTACAGTATCTGCAAACTGAAGAAGTAGATCATTGAGAAAACTGAAGAACTAGACCTGCTTCACAATTCGATCTGGAATGCCGAATGAAAAAAATGCAGGACCAACGGTATCTGCAAACTGAAGAACTAGATCACTGAACAAAAGTATATCTTCCATGCACCCAGCATCTTCCCCGATTCCCAGAACACAAGTTTGCAACAGCGTGACCAACATGCAATTGCAATGTCTTTGCCAAAAGCATGAGGCCATGGCCCATAACTACGAGTCGAGAATAAAATAGCTCCCATGGCCCATAAGTACTATGTCTAAAGAAGCCATCAAAGAGAAACCTAACTAGACAACCAAAATAAGCCTAATTTGCTCTAGCAACTAAGTTACCAACATGCCTATCATCCTTGAGCATTCCCTTGTGGTTTCTACATCCAAAATAAGCTGAAGTTAGGTAATGCAAAGCTCAGGAGACCCAGCTCATCCTCTGCAATCCCTGGCGATGTGCCCCGGCTCGCCGCAGTTGTAGCACGGCCCGCGATCGTATCGCCTCTTCCGTTTCGGGCTCCGGTGATCTTCATCTGGGTAGTCTCCTCCTCCTTGGTCGTCGTCGTCTTCCTTGTCCTGAGTGTGCTCGCCACGGCGAATTTCGCCGCACAAACGCATCCTCTCTTCAAGTCGAGCCGTGTCCCAGATGTGGTCCATGGATGGAGGGTCCGGGTACGGCGGCGACGCGAGAGCGATGGCCTTCACCAGAGCCGGCGGGAGCTTCTGGTGCACCAGGCCGTACATTGTACGGTCATCGAGCTTGCCGGCGACGCCCATGGCCTCCAGGTGCGCGAGCTGCTCCAGGACGGGCTCGCCGTCCACGAACCTGTATGCGAAGAAGCGGTCCAGCGGCAAGTTGGGCAACTTGCCGTCCATGTCGTAGGTGCGCGCCAGGGCGCGCCACGCGGCCGCGGCGGTGGCGTGGTGCGCGTAGTCCGGCAGGAGGCGGTCGGAGAGCGTGGCGAGGATGTGGCCGCGGCAGAGCTCGTCGTCGCGCGCCCGCTTCTTCTTGGCAGAATCACTCCTCCCGTCCTCTGGCTGGTGCTCGGACAGCACGTAGGCCAAGTCGAGGGTGCGGAGGCGGAGCAGCACGGACTCCTTCCACCGGAGGTACCCGCCGCCGCCGTCAAGCGGGGCCACGGGGAGCAGCGGCGCTGGAGTCGGCGACGACATCATCGCCCGCGGTCGCGCAGCAACACCTGGACAGGCAGGCAGGACAGGAGGGATCCTTTTGCTTTCGTGATCATTTTCACAAACAGTTGGCGTGCAGCCCAACTGCGAACAAGTGATTAAAAGAACAAAGATAAGGTGGTCGACGTCAGCTACGGTGGTGCGGCGCGGTGACATACCTCAGGTCTCGCAGATCGACGGCGCTGCGGCGGCCTTCCCGTCGATCGGCGGCTTTCCTCGTCGGCGCCGGTGGGAGGAGGCGGCTTCCTGGACTTATGTGGATCGGTGGTGGAAGGAGGCTTCTCTTTCACGAATCACATGCCAATGATTTTTAATTTTTCAAATAATATTCTTTTGAATTGAATTCAAGAAACTTTCATATGTACTCTCTCCGTCCAAAAAACGAATCTAGTACTGGACGGTCTCACGAAAAACAAATCATATTCTAATTTAACAAATCTGGACATGGACATGGATTATTTTGCACCGCCAAATCATAAATTTCTAATCATGCTAAACCGTAAAATTATTTCAATTAAATTTTATAAACTATATACCCTTTGTAATCTACTACTACTTAAAAAATAAAGATGTTTCCTTCGTCCGTCTAAATAAAAAATAGCGAAAAAACAAAAAACAATTAAGAGAAAACAAAAAAAACCGGAGAAAAAATATAGAAAAAAACAAAAAAAAAATCCGATTCCCCTTAAAGACAAGGAAAACCAAAAAAAAAAGTCCGATTCCTATGGCAAGGCGGAAAAAAACATGTCCGATTCATATGAAAAAAAGTGGCGAAAAAAAAGTAGATCCGATTTCCTTAAAAGTTGGAAAAAAAAATCATATTCCTATATTATCCTATTTCCACGTACAGTTGTTTGTTTTTCTTCTTTTTTCGTTTCTTTTCCGTTTTTTCTTTCCCCTTTTTTTTCTTTTTTCTTTTTTATTTCTTAATATTACATCTATATTTTAATGTATGACGCCGTTGACTTTGTGTCCAACGTTTGACCATTCGTCTTATTAAAAAAATTTATGTAATTGCCATTTATTTTATTGTGACTTGATTCATTATCAAATGTTTTTTAAGCATAACATATATATTTCTATATTTGCAAAATAATTTAAATAAAACGAATGGTCAAACGTTAGTAAAAAAAGTCAACGGCGTCATACATTAAAATACGGAGGGAGTACTATGTATGTATATAAACTTTATATACACGTATACAAACTTTATATATTGTATATTTTTTCTTTTTTATACGTACGTATATAAGCTTTGTATACTTCTCTATCTTCACTATTAAAAAATTCACATTAAAAAGTCTGTCCGATTCCTCAGAAAGTGGCAAAAAAAATGGTTCGTAAAAAATAAAAGAACAAAGGAGAAGAAAAGTACGAAGGACGAAAAAAAGCACGGCAAAAAAAGTCCAATTTCTTTTAGTTTTTATTCCCTATATATCTCTTCTCTATCTCTAATCTAATATAATCTAAAAGAGAAGTTTTCACTGTACAACTAAAAAGAAAAAAATACGAGAGAAAATAAAAACTGTTAAAAAAGCGTGAGAAAAAAAAAGCAAAAAAACGCGTGAGAACAAAATCAGAAAAAAAAAGGCTAAAAAAGGTTTCCGTCGTCCGTAAAAAATAAAAAAGAAACATGCGAGAAAAAAACGGTTAGAAAAAGCACGCCATTTCTAAAAAATGGTTTGAAAAATCCTCGCACAAAAAGCACCGCTTGTAAAAAACAAGCTGCTCTGAAATTGATAGGCGCTTGAGTCGGATAGGATCAATCGATTTTTTTTCATCTTCTACGCGGCTTTTGTTTCGTCATCTATTATCAAATATAGCTAATATTCCTGATAACATATGATATAGAAATTATATTAAAAAACAAACATATTTTTAATTGTTATTTAGAGAAGAGTACATAGTGACTCTATTTTGTGTAGACTTGACCATGCGAGGCAATGTAGGATTTGATTGATCCTATTATTGGTAGCAAGAATGAGATCAAAAGAGTATTTTAGATTTTATATATATATATATATATATATATATATATATAAAATCTTCCTTGAACAATAGGAACTACTATATATTATACAAGGTAGGCTAAAGGAACTACTACTAAGAAAGATGGAATGGAGGGTGAGAGCACGCTTGGAAGCTTTGCTCTGAATGGTGTCTTCGTGGTTCTGTGTCCCCGGAGTGAAGGCCAACGTCTCTTTTTATAGAGGCCAGGGATGGCGTCGCCTGTGCCTCCTGCTTATCTCTTCGCTACTGTATCTTCACGGGAGCTGGCTAAAGTCGAGGCCTTTCCACCGAAAGTTTTATTCTTCACAGGGATATGTCATTCACCGCACCCTATATTGTCCCCTTATACTTTATAGGGTGTCCTTCTGGATTCTTTCTTGGGTAGTCTTCTGAATTTCTTTTATTCTTTTATTCTTCTTCCACGCCCAAATTGTTGATATTCTATTATCAATATATATTGAAAAACATATTTAGCTTATATCAATTTATTCATCTGGTTGCCCATGGCCACCAAGATCCATTGTGTCCAAATCAGAAAAAGAAACTTCTAATTTCTCATCTACTGCTTTTTTTATTTGCTCAAATTTCTGATCCATTTCTTGTTTTAATTCTTTAAGTATTTCTTCCTTCAATTTCTTCTTTAATTGTGGGGAGGCTTCTTCAAATTTTTCTATTATCTTCCAATCAATATATTCCCCATCTAATGGATCCACTCCTTTTGTTAAGCATTCCTTGTATGTGGGTTTTTTAAAAAACCCTTCTTCTTTTATAGTCATCTTAATGGGTATTTCTGAAGTCTTCTTTCCTTTAGCTTTTTTGCATTTTTGAATATATTCTTTTGCAGCAGGCTCTAGATAATAATTTATTCCTAATATTTTTCTAGCTTGGCTTAATGCTTCATCAATATCCTTATATTTCTTCCAAGATATTCCTCCCATTAATTTAGCATCTATTTTTTGAGCCACAATTTCTTCAAAAGAAATGTAGACCCCAGGGAGCTTTCCATCAAATACTACATATATAGGCTTCTGTTGGATTACTTCATGATCTTCATTGGCAGGCATTAATGACCCATTTATTAGGTGAAAATATTTAGAGAGGCTATTCAATATTGATAACATATACCCTTTTTCTTCCCTTTTATTATTGTATTAGTACCAGAAATTATCCAAGATGCACTCTTGAACTTCATCTAGGATTATATGGTCCTTTGGCTTAAATTTATATGAATTTGGTGGGAATATTCTGAGTTTGTTGTCATCTCCAAATGTGAAGCACTCGACTCCGGCGTAATTCATTGATCTTTTCATACCTGAAATATGGGTAAACGAGAAAGCATGTCAGGTAAACTATTATCTTTCCCCTTAATATGTTCAAATATAACTCTATAACCATTTCCTGTAATAATATCTTCAAATAAAATCCATCTTCTAGTTGAGCTTTTCTTGCTATTAAGCTGGTTATAGTATCTACAGATGGCTTCACAATCGGTTTTAACCGTGAATTCTTTAAACCCTAGGTATAACCTAAAGGCATTGATTGCATTGATAATTGCCATGATCTCTCTATCTGTATTATTGACAGTTTTTAATTTATAACTTCCAGAAGCATACCTACATATTTTTTCTTCTGATTTAGCGGAAAATTTAGTAGGTCTTTGCTTTAATATAGCACCCCAACCTTGTTGTGATGCATCGGTTTCAATGATGAAGTAACTTTCTTCTAATGGTAATTCTAGAGGTTTTAGTTCTTTCACTTTTTCTTTTATTAATCTTACTAATTTAATGTCTTCAGAATTAAAATATTTCTGACCATTTTTTCTTAATTTAGCGTATAAAGGTCCTGCTAGCTTTGCTAAATTGTTGATGTGATTTCTAGCATAATTTACAAGTCCTAGGAATTGCTGTAATTTCTTTTTGTCATTCATAGCATCAGGAAATTGTAAAATTTTCTTAGCAATATGTTCTTCCAAATGAATTTTGCCTTCTCCTATTTCATGTCCAAGGAAGTTAACTTTTTCTTTGCATATCTCCATCTTCTTTTTTGATAGGATTAAACCATTTTGCTCAACCTTTCTAAAAAATAATTCTAGGTGAGCAATATGATCCTTATAAGTTTTTGAAAATATTAACAAGTCATCTATATATACTAACACAAATTCTTGATTATCGTTAAAAATGTTTTGCATTTTTCTTTGAAATAGGGCAGGTGCGTTTTTTAATCCTAGTGGCATCACTAGCCATTCATAGTGTCCCTGGGAACAGGTGATTGCAGTCCATTCTATAGACTCTTCTGCCATTTTTACTTGCCAAAATCCAGCTTTTAAGTCAAATTTCGAGAAATATTTGCTACCTTGTATCCTATTAATCCATTCTTGCTTATTTGGGATATTATAGGCATCTTCTATAGTATTATCATTTAGCTTTTTATAATTTATGACCATCCTAGATTTACCTCTAACTTCTTCCGCATGATTTCTTACTATAAATGCTGCAGACCTATGTGGACTTCTACTCTCTCTTATTGCTCCTAGTTTCAGCAGTTCTTCTATATCTTTTGGAGTTGCTTCTATTGGGCTGGTCTTAATAATATATTCTGGGTTTATTATATTAATTTTACACTCGATAGCGTTTTTCTCCCAATATTTCATAGGAATTTCTCCTATAATTTGGATATCCTCTAATCTTTGAACAATTTTTTCTATATCCTTTTTAGACTTAATATCCCTATACCAATTTGGTGCAAATGCTTGTAATCCTATGCACTCTATATTGGAATTTGATATATAATAGATGTCTATATTCTCACTAAGTTCATATTCATTAATTCTTTCTTCAGACTCAAGGTTGAGTGCTTCAAGGTTGTCGGGTTTGATTCTGACTCCACCACGCTTTCGTACCTCTGAGATATATGGCACATTGTTTTGATATGGGATAAAAGTAATTCCCTGCTCATGTATTACTGTGGTTTGTACCGATTGTTGTAAAAACCTTAGGCCAATTATCATGTCATCACTTATCATGGATAAGTTTCTTATTGTAATCTCATCTATTATATATTTAGTTCCATTAATGTATACTTCAACATTATGAGCTAACTGATTATGAATTTTCTTTATTCCGGACATGTCTGTAGGGACTTCTGCCTTATTATCATCAATTGTATGAACTATCTCTGGACATTTTATGAAGTACTTATCATGAATAATATTTTTTGTACACCCAGTGTCTACTAGTGCTAGAATTTTATATGATACCTTGGGTGATAGTTTTACTTTTACCGGTATTCTTATTCCCAAAATTTCTTTGAAAGGCAATTTTACTATATATTTATTTCCAAAATTAGTTATGGCATCTTTTAGTTGAATTATTTTAGCAATATTACTGTCTTTTAATGTTATCACTTGCTCTTTAAATTCGGTATTTTGTATATCCTTATTTTCTGTTAATGCCTTAATATCATAGTTAATTTTTAGGTTCTCTAGTTCTACTTCTAGTTTATTTATTCTGTTTTCTAAAACTCGTACTCTACTAGATAATATCCTTTCATCTGATTCTAATTCTATCTCTTTTCTCCATTTTTGTTTATTTGCTTTTATACATTCAGCACAAGCTTGTTTTAAGCATATACTACAGGTTACTCTATTATCTTGGCTTGGGTAATAGATGCAAAAAGCACATTTAATGTTATAATCTCCTTTTCCTCTAATCCAATCATGTTCACAATTTAATTGATCCATCATTTCTATTTTTAAACCGGCTAGTTCGTCAATTAAATCTAACTCTTCATCGGTTGATTCATACTCTTCATTGGTGTTTTCAATTTCATCTGTTTCTATGATAGAATATATTGATTCATCATCTTTTATTTCATCATCACATACTAATATATTTTCATTTACGCTATCTATAATTAAAACTCTCTCTTGTTCTTCATATTTACTAGAATATCTTTTTTGATCTTTATTTGGGCAAGTTCTACTTAAATGATCTGGTGAATTACATATGAAACATCTGCATGTCTTATCAAAAGTTTTCTTTGGGTTATATCTTCTTACATTTCGTTTATGTAAGAAAGGTGCTCTATTATCTGATCTTCTTAAGAAGTACCTTTTCTTTGTCTTTATATTATTATTATTTCTACTTTATCTATGGTTTCTTTTATTTCTAGGCCTATCTTCTCCATATGATAAAGGCATTTGTATTATTTTATTGCAAAAATTATAATCAGAATGTTTCATTGACCTTTGGGCTTGTATTCCTGTGCATATTTTTCTTAATTGTTTGAACACGAAGGTTATGGCTTGGGAAATATTAATTTCAGCTCCTTCAGTTTCCTTTTTATATTCCTCAAAAATCATACTACCTAATGGGTCAGGTAGTTTATTAAAATATCGCTCAACTATTCCCTTATTGTATCCTTGCTTAGCAGTTGTTGCATTATATAGATAATGTTGAGAAAATTCCTTTATACCTTTCCAGCTTGTTAAGGTTAATTTTTCTATTTCTTTTAATCTTTCATTTTGCAGGGTTGTATATCCTAATTCTGGGTCTTCAGCTATGATAATATTAGATACTATATTTGCAAAGTTGTGAGGATTATTTCCTGCTCTTTTTAGCTCTTCGTAGTTATTAGGATTCTTTTCAACCCATTGTTCCCATAGGACTTTAGCAGATTCACCCAAAAATGTTTCTAAATAAGTTATCATATCCTCCACCTTATTCCCTATATTATGCTGATTTTGTATATATTTTTGAACTATTAACCCCTTCCAAATACTAATGATATTTGGCCAGTCTATGGGATCATGTGCTGCTAGATTTAGTATAGCCCCATCACTTTTTTGATTTTGAAATTTTATTGGTTTCTCAAAATCTCTTCTTTTAGTGCCCATGTGCCTATACTGTCCTGGGATATAATGATATGAATATTCTTCTTTTTCTGGAGGCCATCTTCCTGCTGCCCTAGCTGGTCTTTCTCTTTCTCCTTCATTTTTTACAGAACCCTCTCCGTATCTTTTCCTTTTTCCTGTTCCCAAATCTACTTCCATGGCTTCCATTGCATTATCTAGATTATGCAAACCTACCTCATCCAATGAGTCTATAAAATCATTATATTGTTCTGCATTATCTTCTTCTTCTATATTCTCTATTTCCTCTATCAGGTTGTTTTCTTCTTCATAACTCTCTAGTAATAATTTCTCATTTACTTCCCATTGCTCTTCCTTACTTAATACCTTATCAAACTTAACTTTTGGATTTCTTCTCTTGGTTCTTCTGACTTTATTTGTTCTATTTTAATTTCCTGGGTTCTGGGGGTTTCTATGGCCAAGCTTTTCTCTTTTTTTTTTTGTTTCTTAATCCTGGATAGTTCTCTATAGAAATAAAGTTCCTTGTCTCTAATTTTAGGCCACTCACTATTTATAGAGTTATTATATTCATCTGCTATATCTCTTAATTTATCTTCATAATATTTTATTTCACTTTCATGATCTAATTTTTCCATCAATTCAGAAATACTATGTCTTCTGTTATCTATAATATTTCTGTCAGATGATTCTGCATCCAAATCATCCGAAGCTCTGGTTTTATAATTTGTAAATCTAATACTAACATTCCCTTTGCTATCTTGGTAACTTATGAAGTTTTCAGGCTGACTCAAGGTTTTATTTTTTATAAATTCACTAATTGGCCATTTTTCTCCTGCTCTTTCTTCAGAGTCTATTGTTAAAGGGCTCATGAATTTTATTCCTTTAGAATGCATTTTTTCTATCAAATCATTTACATTGATTTTGTATTTGGAGGCACTTCTATTAGTCAATCTTCCTATAAATTCTATACTTATTAATAAATTTGTTCCTTTAAACTCTTCGTATCCTTTTGTTTGAAAACCAAAACTCATTTTATCTATGAATTCATTTACAGGCATCATTAAATCAGGCACTATATAGGTTATCAACATATTTTCATTCATATCTCCTTCTAGATAGCCTAAAGATGCTTTGTTTATTGTGTCCCATCTTTTATCTAATAAGGTTATTAACACTTTAGCTCCTAATTTCTTTCTTGTCATTCCTTTGATTCCTATTATGTACATACCTTGGTGAATATATTTATATCCTGAATATTTTAAACTATTTTCAAATTCTTTAGCTACTATTTTTAATTCTACTGGTTTTGTTAGAACACTTAATTCTACATCTCTAGATATTCTATATAGCCCATTCTTATTCTCAAAAAATCCCATGCAGTATACTTGTTGAGGTCTTATTGCCCTTAAAGTATCTCGTTGATATCTTTCGAGCTGCTTATCTACTTGTGCAACATCTTTCAGCTCATCTATGTCATCATATTTGCCTTTTTGTTTATCAAAACAGTTATCGTCTCTGCTTGCTATTCTTCTAAAGAGACTCCTAGATATGTCCATTTTTCAGAATTAATGGCTTGTGAAGATGAGACTATGCCGGATGAAGCCAAAACTATTTCCTTACCTTTACTAGAGTTGATTTTGTCTGGTAATTCTTTAATATAATCACTATTCTATGAAATTTTATTTTGCCTTATCTTATAATCTTCTAATAATTCTAATGTAGTATTTAGCTTATTATTAAGAAAAGAATATTGTTCTACAAATTGCTTTTGTTCTTTATATATATCTTCTAACTTTTGCTCTAAATCTTCCTGTCTCTTACCCCAATTTATATAGAAATTATATATTAAATCTACAATTAAATTTAGTTGGCTATTATTAGAGTGCCAACTATGTTCTTCAGTATGGCTTAATCTACACCTTATATTGATATTATCTTTGATATTTATTAACTTTCCAATATTAGCTTCTAAATTTAGCTTCTCTATGATTACTAGGCTCTGATACCACTTTACTAGGACTAACACTATTCACTACTATTCTTAGTGCTGAATTCACTATTATGAGTAGCAGAATTACTGTTCACAGTCGTTACTGTTCACTTGAAAATTTTCTTTAAATTTTTAGGATCTTTGCAGGGTGGCGGATCCAAAAACAGCCGGCGCTTGATTTAGAAATTTTAAAGTCCTACTCGGTACTAGCCGTATGCCTCACTTATCTGCCTATTTAAGCAACCATCTTCAAGTATCCCTAGTCATATTTGAACTAGCTAAGTGTTTACCGTCTCCCCAGGCAGTTTTACCCGAGGGGAACACTTCTCTACGGATACTGGTTCTCCAGACGCCTATACAAGATGCAGGTTAAAAACGAGAACAACCGAGAGGTTTCTCCTATAGGGTCCCTAGCATAAACGCTTGTCTAGAGTATTTTAGATTTTATATATATATATACACACACACACACACACACATACATATATATATACATACATACATACACATATATATATATATATATATATATATATATATATATATATATATATATATATATATATATATATATATATATATATATATATATATATGTACATCTAGTACATATATATGTATATGTATGTATGTTGTCGCGTGAATAATCCAATTATTTTAGGTAAAGCAAGCATCGGTAAGGTTGTCATCGTTGAGGTTGGGCCATTACATTAAAGATGTTCCAATTTTCACCCGTTGCAACGCACGGGTATTTTGCTAGTATAATTAAAAGATTGTACCAGTTAGGCTATTACTACCTCTATCCATATTGATAATACTATTATACTATTGAGAGACGTCTATGAGATGGGATAGGAACTCAGACTACAACTCTAAACGATAATTTTCTTATTTTCCATAAACACGTTTCCCGATCCGTTAAATATCACTCCATTTATTCCAAAATGTAACGATTTTAACCTTTTAAAGGTTGTCTCAAAATATAACAATTTTCCCATCAACACTCTTTCCAACCAATTACAACATTTCACCATTTAATTTTCACACAATACTTTCAATTCTTATCCAATCACAATCTTTCTCTATTAATTCTAGCCAATTTTAGTAACCGTTATATTCCGTAGCAGAGGTAGTATGTTTTTTCTAAAAAATATCGAAAAGTCTCTTTTAAAAAATTAAATAAATCAATTTTTAAAATTTATAATAGTTAATATTAATAAATCATGCATCAACGAATCATTATGTTGTCGTGTTGCTAAACTAGCAATAGACACGCGCTACGCTGCGTGTAGACATGGATAGAATCGAAATGAGCTCATGACATGCAACACATAAATTATGTTCAATATATATTAGTAGTTTTAATGTACAATATATACGCTGTAAAAAATTGTTACAATCCAAAATACGCATGACAAGCATTTAGATTATAAACGAACGCCCAAACGTCTGCTTGTTTTTGTTTGTTTACTAATACATTGACAATTTTGAAAGAGAATAATAAGATCTTGATGGGGCACACAACCCAGTTTTTTTTTTTTTATCAAATGCACAAACAGGGCCTATTTACATGCTTTACCTGCAAACACAAAATAGCAATCAATACATAGCATATATTATTTTGTCTGTATTATTCTTAAAGTTAAATATTATCTTGACTCCATCACACATATATATAACACTGAATGATACCCCGCGCGTTGCTGCGGGATATTTGTATTGAAATAGAATTTAAAAATCTAGGTACACTTTGTGAGATAAAAACAATAGTATGTAAAGAAGGGAAATTGCCGCAATACAAACTGCGGTCTGAAATTCTGGATGATAGTGGGGCAACTTTTTGCACAATGCTTCACTTTCAGTGCATTGAGAGTTGAGACCTCATGTAAAACAGCACGATAGTACCTGACAGAAAATAGGAGTATATTTATTTACGATGAACCAATAGGATAAGGTTAATGGTAAAGTCAGTGGCAAGAGCTGAATGGTTGTATATGTTTTTTTTCTCATCTGCTGTAGGCTAGCTATTCCCGAACTCAGTTTATTATTTATCAAACGCTAGCTTCCAAACCTATGGGGGCAAGAAGAACAATACTGAAAATACTCGATATATATATGTAGTACAGATGGAAGTTTGAAGATGATAATCATATCTAAAAAAACAAACAGGATTCACCTAAGATACAAAGACATGATGGTACCTCATATGAGGAAATGGGATTCATGAAAAGTTGATAAATTATGCAGTTTCTCAGTACATGAGGAAGATAAACTTGATATATGAATCAATGTAAGTTTGAGATAAAATAGACAGTAACTTATTTTTAAGTTAATTAGAGAATTTTGAGATCATACTATTATGACTTAAAATTGTGAACTCAGGTCAGGTAATATTTGGTAAACAAAATCAAAGAAGACTGGGACCTGTACAAACTGTAGCTGGCACTTACATCACTGATGGTTACAGAAAGAATTGCCAAAGCCTCAAGAATCACACAAAAAGAATCTATATGAAAACACCGTGTTGCATATGATAAAAAAAAAAATCTCCATATGAGCCATTGCTTCACTGAATCATGCTCACAAGGCTGACTAAAGGGATCACCAAACTTTTGATAAATTGGGAATTATCTGAGGTTATATTTCATCTTATCATCTAGTACCCCAAGTACGCAAAATATATATATAATCATTGAATCACTAAATAGCATTCAGTGATAGGAATTATCTGTAGTGATTCAGTGAAGCAAATGTACTACTAAACTTTCCATGTTACATTATAGAATACTAAAACCTTAAAATACAAAGGTGCTTGACAGATGCAAGGTAACCTGAATAATCACAAAATAAAAAATAAAAATGGAAAACAAAGGAGCATAATAATAGAAATTGTATAGTTAGGGGAAAAATGATTAAATTGTTACGTATTACTGTCGAAGAAATTTCCCCACAATAGTCCAACAACATCGATAAAATGGTTGTGGATTATTTAATCCTGTAATAAACCCAAGACGAAATCAAAGTAGTTAATCCTATGAAGAAATTGAAGGGAATAATTAAACTGTTAGTGCAAATACTGTTATACAGGGAAAAAAAGAAGGGATCAATTTGGGATACTGAAATCGGTTGGAAATTCATAATTGAATCACGAAGAAATTAGTGTGATTACTCAATTAGCATCAATCAATGTATTATAAAAAGTTTTAGCTGAATGGGAAAAGAACCTACGCAAGCAGTGGAACAACCCCTTTGTTGGAAGAGCCGATCAATCTACAGATGTGGTTATATGGAGGAGAAGCTACTTGCTGGCGGAGCAGAGATCCAGGGACGACTGTTCTTGTATGGAGAGGCTGCTTGTTGGCCGAGCAGATCGATCCAGCTGTTGTGTACCACTTTTCTTCAACTGTTGTGTATATCATCATACATAAATAGGATTAGAAAAAAGGCCAGAATAATGCAAGTAACGTATTGTTTCAGAAAATGAAGATGAATAGATGGGACTGTTCCAAACAACTAAAGGATAGTTAAACATTAGATTCAGGGTGGGCAACAGCCAACAGAACAGACTGCCACCAAGTCTAATTGCTGCAAAGCTCTAAATGACTAAATAACAAAACTACTACTCAATCAAGCTGCAAATCACCACACGAATACTAACTTCCATTCTAAATATCTTCAAGATTGAATCTTTACAAAGAACAGCATCCAAAAGCTCATACAGACACCACATGTACACTAAATTCTACCCAAGGCATCGTCAAGATTGAATCTTTAGAGTTCAGTATCCAAAAGCCCCAGATTTAACTTCCAACCCTGCAATACCCATACCATAAAGAACTCCTAATTACACACTATAGTTTTTTTTCCCATGTACTTGTGAGGACCGCGAAAGCAGCTTCACCCAAGGCATCGCCTGCTGCTGCTGCTGTTGTTGCTGCTCCTTCTTCCTGCGCGAGCTCTTCGCTGCAGCGATGGCCGTCTTATCCCCTTCTTGATGTGCAACGAAGCATCAAAACCCTAACAGCTCTATCCAACAAACCCATGTGCGTCCCAAAAAGAAGGAAATCCCTCCTCACCTCTCTTGGCCGCCACATCCTCGCCCGAGCTGGCGCTCTTGGCGGACGCGGTCGCTGCCGAATCCTCCTTGATTCTCCCAGGCACCGACGTGTCGGCAACGTGGGCGCTGCCTCCGCCTGATTCAAATCGGATTAAAAACCACCCCGATGGAAAATCAAATCAAGAAGAATCTCCGATCCATAGGAGGAGGAGGTGAGAAAAAAAAGTCTCTCTCACCTTGGGGCGCTTCGGTGGAGGGCCGGAGGAGGAGGAAGGGGACGGGAGAGGAGCGCTAGGATGCCTCGGTTTTCCGTTTCTTGCTGTGTGCGCCCACCGACGGTTCCGTTTCTCCATACACGCCGAGGAGGCGGCTGCTGGGAGCGTGAAGCACCTGTGGCGCTAGGGTGCGATGTCGCGGGGAGGAGGGGGAGGGGCGACTGCAGCGCCAGGGCTAGGGGGAGGCGATGCGGCCGTGGGGCGGGGGCAGGGCGACCGGCCATCGGATCCGTGCGGGGGTTGGCCGTCGCCCGCCGGATCCCGTGCCTCCATCCCCACCGTGTGGAGGAGGCCGCCACGCGCCGTCGCCTATGCCCACCACCTCCACCGCTGTCGCCGTGCGCCGCAGTGCGGTCGGGGTCACCGGATCCGGTAGCCTGGGCTCGTCGCTGGCAAATCTGATGGCCTCGCTTGCACAGAGCGGTGGCGGCGGCGCAGAGATGATGGACGGATGAAGGTGTGGGGCGGTGGCACGCGTGAAAGGAGGAGGAAACCAAGAGGGAGCAACAGCAGCGACATGACGACAATGGCTGGAGGAGGGCAAGACTGCGGCTGCGGCGACGGCGACGGCGACGACGTGCGTGAGTGGAGGACTGTGAGGCGGCGCAGGATAAGAGGAGGGCAAGAGCAAGGCGACGTAGCCCAGGGGAGCGATGCGGCTAGGGTTCAGTCCAGGCTAGGGAAATCTGCACCGTCCGTTCCTGTCACGCCCTGAAGTTCTTCTCCCTAGCAAAAATCCAATTGATAAATTGTTGGAAGAAATTATTTGTTTAAAGACAAGAGAGAAATCCTAAATTAATAAATACAAATAATAATCGGAATCGACATGTGGAATTTTTCTTGGATTCTACATGTCAAAATATGCTAACAGGAATTTTAGTGGAATTTTCAGAGCATTGGAAATAATTTTAACCAATTAAAATAAGCAATGTGCAATATTTAAATCCCGGGAAAAATCTTTTTCCTTTTTCTTCTCTTCTTTTTCCCTTTTTCCTTTGTTGGGCCGTCGGCCCACTCATCCCGCGCGCCCGCCCTCCTCTCAGCTGGGCCGGCCCACTCCCTCCCTCCTCTCTCCGGGTCACCGACAGGTGGGGCCCACCTGTCGGCCCCTTCTTCCTCCTCCAGCCGATGGCACCGCCGCCGCCGAAACCGCCACCGATGCCGCCGGTTTCCCCGTTTCCCGCGCCCACTCCGCCCGTGCCGCACGCCCACGTCGCCGCCCACGTCCCGCCGTTTCCCGCCCTCGCGCGCGCCCGAGAATGGTCGGATTCATTTTGAATCCCTCCTCTCTATTTCTCTCTCCACCCCCACGTCGCCGGCCAAATCGGCCACCCCCCCGGCCGTTCCCTCCCCTCCCTCGCCCATAAAACGCTCCCCCGAACCTCCTCTCGCGTTTCCCTCCTTTGTTGCGCCCTCCCGTGCTTCCTACCGCCGCCGCGCCGTCGCACCGAGCTCCGCCGCCTGCCGCCGCCCTCCGGTCGCGCGCCGCCGCTGCTAGAGCCGCCGCCGCGCGAAGCCGTCGCCACCGCTAGCTTCGCCGTCGCGGGGGCTATCCCGGCCGCCGCTCGCTTGCCGCGCGCCACCGCCGCACCGCTCTTCCCACGCGCCGCCGCCTCCAACCACCGCTAGCCGTTGCTAGTGCCGTCGCCGCGCCGCTCCGTTGCCGCTGTTGGCCTCGCGAGATCGAGGCTCGTCTCGTCCATCCCGCGCGCCCCGCTGTCCGTCGCTTGCCGCCGCCGGCCGCCGTCGTCTTCACCCACGCCGGCCGAATCCCCGGTGAGAACTCCCTCCCCTTCTCTTCCTCTCGCGCGCGCCGCCGCTCCTCGCGTGCGCGTCGCCGTGATGCGTCGTTGCTCGCGTCGCCGGCCGCCGTCGTCTTCTCGCCGGCCGCCGCCGTCGGTGGCCGCTTGCGCCGCCGCATCATCTAACCGGCCGGCCGGTTTGAAGCCGAGCCGGGCCGACCGGGCGCCTCGCCGCTCCCCCCCTTTGTGACACTGCCCAGTGGGCCCGCCTGCCAGCCGCCCCCTCTCCCTCCCTTAGTGCCGCTGACCAGTGGGGCCCGCATGTCGGCGCCGCCCCACCCTTGCTGACGTCAGCCCTGGGATGAATTATTGCGCAATAAATTCATTAAGGTTTTTCTTTTATAGTAATAAACACAGATAATCTTCTAAAAATCATAACTAATTCATCCGAGCTCCGATTAAGTCCATTCAAGTCTCAGTAAATCAAGAAAAATGTGTAGAATCCATTAAAAATGGTTTTGTTCTCTGTTTTAGTAGTCTTATAGCATGTTTTGCTTGTGTGCTTTGTTTGTCGCGTAGATTTCGGCCATTTCGTCGATCCGCGGTTCCTTGAAGACGTTGCTGTGGTCTCATCAGTGCGAGAGCAAGGCAAGTCATGCATTACAATTGATCATATTGTACATAATTTACAAATGTCCCGCATTTCTATTAAATATTGCATTATTTTACAATATCATGTGGGATGGGTCCTATTACTCAGCTATATGTTGTTTCCCTTGTGCCATTGATAACTTGGGTATCGAAATGACTAGATGTTGGTTTAGGAAATGCTTAGCCATGCCTAGTTCAACTAGTACACAAAAGGGGAATCACATTAATGCATAGACTCTGATTATCGGCATAGCTTTGGTTTAGTGCTACCGTAATGGTGTTGGTTAATTAAAATACACTACATGGTGGGCTGTGGGTGCATGGTTTTGCTAGTCGTGCCCACGGCAATTAAGGACCAGTTCGCGGGATGCCCTGGAAGAACTTATCGTACTTACCACAAGCCAGCGTGGGCAACGGCTAGGCTTGTAGTGTAGCTTTTCTCTAGCCGACGTACCTAGGCGAGGGTGGGCGTGATGGAGTTGGGTCGGCCGGGGTGTCCGGTTGATCGGCTTCCGGATTCACCGCGGCACGAAAGGGGGGCTGCCCGTTGCCTGCTGGGGACGGGGGCGAACCCTAAGGTGTGGTGCGATCGGTTAGAGGGGGTTATGCGAAGGGTCTTGTCACGGCCTCTTTCTGGTATGTCGTGGTGGCATGTCGGCGTACAGAAACGTGTCGTGGGGCTGTGTCTTGTGGGTACAGTTGTACACCTCTGATCAGAGTAAAACTATTCGAATAGCCGTGCCCGCGGTTATGGGCGGTCGACCAGATTCACCGTGATTAGTCTCACCCCTAGTTAGCTAATGAACTGGCGTAGTTCAGGTGGTTGGTCGGGCCTGTTGCAACGTGGTGTAGCGTTGGACAGTGACTGGTTAATACTGATTAATTACTACAACTGTTTTACTGCTTTCAACTACTGCTTTTAATGCTAGCTTTATGCAAATGAGCTCTTTAGCCTACCTTGGGTATATCCTGCATCCTACCTCCTCTTCCGGTATGACTTGCTGAGTACAGTGGGTAGTACTCAGTCTTGCTCTTTTTTCCCCCACACCAGAGTTGAAGTCCTTCTCAGTTGAAGATGTCTTGAAGAGGTTGGTTTCGTCGTTGCCGTCAAGGATGCCTGTGGAATGGAGTCGCCCGCTGCAGGAGTCAAGTCTTCAGGCTTAGCTCGCTTTTATCTTTTCCGCTGCATTTGTAATCCTTTTTATATTTTTGTAAGACGTGGATCTGTATGTCAACAATTGTCGTTTGTGTACCCTGGCTGGTCCTGGACAGGGGTTTAATGCACATTCAGCTTAGAAATTCTGGTTCATGAATTTCTGGGCGTGACAAGTTTCCCGACCCGACGATTGCACGGGCGTGGAAGGGCCGGCACAATGGGACACGTATTCTAGGAGAGATCGGACGGTGGACGGTAGCGATGACTGATATGTAATTAACTGGAAGTACAGGGACTTTTTTGCAAAAACTACACTCATATAATCTCCTAAGTGCGGGGGTTTATTTGCAAAAGGAACCGCTGACGTGGCATGCCTAACTCTCCAGCGATCCCACGCGCTTTAAGTAAACAAATATTACAGTTTGGAGCTTTTTTTTTTTTTGAGAGCTATATAGTTTAGAACTCAATCTAAGTGCTCATTTGATTTAGCGTTTGAAATGAGAAGACCTATTACAGCATGATCAATTAAATATTAACTACCATAAAATTAAAAATAAGTAACATCCAAACCATGATGAAAAATATATTGTCTAAATTTTATAATATAAAGAATATGAAAATGATAGATGATTTCGGGCCTGTTCACTTTGATGCTATTTTCAACCATACCATTTTTTGGCAAAGTTGCATACATATATATATATATATATATATATATATATATATATATATATATATATATATATATATGTGTGTGTGTGTGTGTGTGTGTGTGTTTTTAGTTTGTTGCCAAATTTAGTAAATACATAAAAAATCCTGTCAAAATTTTGGTAAGTTTTTTTTTGCTACAATCTGAACATACCCTTCATTATTGCCCACGGTATAAGATGAGCTTCCTTCCTCGCCATAAAGGGCAATAGCAGTGCATGTATCCTATTTGAGAAGCTAAAGCCCCATCTAGGGCCTGTTTAGATCCTCCAAAATGGTAAAAGTTTTGCCATTTTAGAGTACTTTGTGCTATTTTGGATCTAAACACTAGTAGCAAAAGTTAGCATTTTGTCATTTGTCATTTGCTAGTCTAGGGTAGCAAATTTTGCCAAAAAGTGCTCTAGGACCGCGCGCTCTCTCTAGTACTAAAATGGCAAAATTTTAGGATGCATCTAAACACTCCATGCTAAATCTTTTGCCACTAAAACTTTTACCATTTGCTATTCCAAATGGATCTAAACAAGCCCCTAGATAAGAAACGGTGTAAGAAATACCCTCCACAGTGCATGTGGTCTTAAATAGAGGTCTTTCTTACTTATTATAGTGGGTCCCACCTTTCTCTTCTTTCTCACTTTTCATCTTCCCCCCTCTCTCTCTCTTCCCTTTGCCTTTCCCCACTGGCCACCGACGAGTGAGGCGTGGACTACCCAAGTGGCGACGTGCCAAGCGGGGAACAAAGCAGCTGCGAGGCAGCACCACCTCTCCGGACGACGGCGCCGCTGAGGCTAAGCCACATACGACGGCACCGCCGAGTTCGATGGATCTGAAGTCGGGTGGTGGCGGCGATGGCTCATCGGGGCACGGCTACGGCTCGTTGGGAAGGCATCAGCAATGTGAACCACTGCTAGAGTGCCCTCGCTAACTAAGGGCACTCCTAGAGGAACTCATCTGCTAATAGAGGCCAGAGGTAGTTGGGTTCTTCAAAATCCGAAGCTATTCGGTGAGGATACTCCAACCCACAATGGATGTCCCGGCCTAAAGTAGTCCCAGGTGACAAAATCCCTCCCTAGCGCTCTCGCTAGCCCACCGACGTCCTCGTTGACATAAACCAATAATGATATAACACTATAGGTTTGCTTTAGTTTGGGTAGAAAACCAAAGTGAGGCAGTAATTATATAGTACCACTTTTGATTCGTACCGAATCGAGTGATGGGCCAACATGGATTTGTTTTTCCTTTTTACAAACGGTTTTGCTATTTCACCTGTGACAGATTTTTTGGGCTTATGTTTCGATTTTTTTTCCATACGATTTATATTTCTCTAGATCTTTTGGGCTTCTATGTTTCGAATTTTTTGTCTGCAGAATTTATATTTCTCTACATCTAACTTTTCCATACGATTTATATTTCTCTAGATCTTTTGGGCTTCTATGTTTCGAAATTTTTGTCTGCAGAATTTATATTTCTCTACATCTAACTTGCAGTTACACTCACTTACAGTGTATCAAAATTATATTTTTACAATCGTTTTTCTCTAGATTTACGATTTTTTTATATGCTTGTCCTTTTTCTGATTTAATTTAAACGGGCCATATTCGTTGGTTAAAAATTCTGCAAGATTTAAAACTCTAAATCTGTCGAGAGATCATGAGAAGATCACGTAGTTCCTTAATGTGATCATCCCATGTACATTTTCTTCCGGGCATACAAAAAACCAACTCTTTTTTATAGTATATCGGTTACTAATAAGCACTACTAACACTGCGTGTATTTAACATTAAGATCACATATTATAACTGCTACTCAACTAAATAAGATTTTCCACGTTACTAATTAACCGCACGAAATTAATTAAGCCATCAGCAAGCCGCTCGTCGCCGTCGCCGTCGTCGTCGTTCCAGCATATCATCTGTGCCACTTTCAACGCATGCAGTTGCAGCCATGGTGCCTCGACCTGCCGCACTTCCTGCACTTGCCATGGAGCGCCTCGTCTTCTCTGCGAACGCGCTGCGCCTCCATGATCCGGGCGACGCGCCACACGTCGCGCATGGTGGCCGCGCCCGAGCGGATGGCGGCGGCCGCGTTCGCCGGGAGCACCGTCTGGCACAGTAGCTCGGCGAGCTCGGCGTCGCTCAGGCTCAGCGTCACCCTCGTGGCGGCGTTGAGCGCCTCCGCGCGCGCGATCCGCTCCAGCAGCGGCGCCGGCGCGCCGTCGAGTGCGAGGTCGTCGTAGAGCATCCTCTGCGCGACGGCGGAGGCGGCGTCCGCGTTGTCGTAGGTGCGCGCCACGGCGTCCCACGCGTCCCTGGCCGTGCGGTGGCGGACGTAGTCCGGGAAGATGCGGTCGGAGAGCGCGGCGAGGATGTGGCCGCGGCACACCGCGTCGTCGCGCGCCCACATCCTCCTCCTCGCGGCGGCATCGCCGTCCTCCTCCTCGACCCCGGCCGGCGGCGGCGGCGGGGGATCGTCGGAGAGGACGTGGGCGACGCCGACGGTGTGGAGGCGGAGCAGCATCGACTCCTTCCACCTGAGGTACCCCTCGGCGCCGTTGAGCGGCTTGACGTTGACGTTCGTCGCCGCCGCTGCCATCGCCCTAGATCAAACCGAGAACCTGGCAGAGACAAACCAAAGCAGGCGTGGCGTCAGGTAAGCAAACAATGAGACTCGAAGCGGAGGCGCTTCTTGCTCCTCTCGAGCATTTGCACGAACAGGTGGTGCGCGTACGAGCTGGACTCCGGTACCGATCGCCGTCGATGTTCGTGCAGGTGATTGAGAACCCGAGGGGCGAGGGCGCTGTTGGCGAGGAGGAAGGGATAAATAGGGAGATATTTTTTTTCCAAAATAAATAAGAAGCAGCTCCCGATTTTTCTGCCAGATTGATCAAGTGCCGACTTCATTGTAGATTAGATTGATTCGAAACAAAGTATTAAAATGTGACACGTTACTATGAGTCTGGACACTTGTTTTTTATAGGACGGATGGAGTACTCTCCTAGTCTCATTTTAAGTGCAAGTGTTGATTTATGTGTTTATGTTCTCTTTTTTAATTTTTTTTATGATTAGTATTTTTGTGGTTATTAGATAATAAAATATGGATAATATTCTTTGCGTGACTTAATTTTTTAATCTTTCCATAAAAGTTTTAATAAAGCATGGGACAGCTGCACTTAAAATTGACGGGGAGAGTAGCGACAGTTTGTTTCAAATGCTAGTGCGGAGTAGTAGTGTTCAGTTTGGAAAACATACGAGGATGTTGGACAATTCCGTGAGTATCTAACTAAATCTGATAGTTGAGAATTTTGTTTGTAAAGGTTTTGTAAGCAAATTTTAACTACGCGGAGCAGTGCTCAAAGATGTAACGTGCCAATTTGTCTGTGAAAGTACTTTTGTAATCTTATAAACTCATGAAAGTTGATAAACCTGTTGTAGGGAATAATTATAGCAAAGTTTTTTTTAAGAGAATTATGAGCACCCCAAATTTATTTATGAAAGAACGTATATACTCCATATAGATCCACCATAATTATGTTTTGGATAAAAGTTCCCTTTTTACTGGTTATTACTCCCTTCGTTTCAGATTATAACATGTTTTAACTTTGGTCAAGCTTCAAATTTGATCAAGTTTATAGGAAAAAAATAGTAATATTTCCGACCCAAGATAAATTTATTATAAAAATATATTTAACTATTAATTTAATAAAACTAATTTGGTAATACTCCCTCCATCTACTTTTGATAGTCATATTTCATCTTGACACACAGACAAGAATATGTAATTCTACTTATCATCCATTTAAATATGCTACTAGTTATTCCTCGTAAAGAAACTATTCATTAATATTTATATTTCTCGATGCCCATGGAGCCAATCTTGTGTGAAAGAATGGAGAGTCACGCATTAAATCTAAGAAATTCATTCAGATGTAGGTTGTTGGATTGAAATATGCCTATCAAAATAAATTTTTCAGATTTGGAAATATGCCTATCAAAAATAGTTGGAGGGAGTATAAATATTACTATATTTATCTATAAATATAATCAAACTTAAAGCAATTTGACTTTAAAAAACCAAAATATCTTAAAACC
This sequence comes from Oryza sativa Japonica Group, assembly GCF_034140825.1. Taxonomy (NCBI): domain Eukaryota; kingdom Viridiplantae; phylum Streptophyta; class Magnoliopsida; order Poales; family Poaceae; genus Oryza; species Oryza sativa. The sequence goes on along the minus strand of NC_089042.1, from coordinate 20,300,495 downwards.
TGGAACGAAGGGAGTTATAATTAACAGCAGCAAATTAATTAAGCCATCAGGAAGCCACGTCGCTCGTCGCCGGCCGTCGTTCCAGCATCGATCCAAAAGCACCATGATCAACCCATGCAGTTGCTGGTATGGTGTCCCGGCTTGCCGCACCTCCAGCACCTGCCATGGCGCTCCATGTCCTCCCTGCAAACGCGGCGCGTCTCCACGAGCCGGGCGACGCGCCAGACGTCGCGCATGGTGGCGCCGCCGCCGGAGCGCGCGGAGGCCGGCCCGCCCACGCTCTCCGGGAGCATCTCGCACAGCGCCCCGGCCAGGTCCTCGTCGCCGAGCGGGAGCCTCGTGGCGGCGTTGAGGGCCTCGGCGTGCGCGATCTGCTCCAGCAGCGGCGCGTTCGCGTAGAACTCGAGGTCGTCGAACGCCCTGCGCGCCACGCCGGCCGAGAGCGCGCCCGCGCCGTCGTAGGCGCGCGCCACGGCCTCCCACGCCGCCCTGGCCGTGCCGTGGCGGACGTAGTCCGGGAAGATGCGGTCGGAGAGCGCCGCCAGGATGTGGCCGCGGCACACCGCGTCGTCGCGCGCCCACCTCCTCCTCGCCGCCGCGGCCGCGGCCTCGGCCTCGCCGTCTTCCTCCTTGACTCCGGCCGCCGCCGCCGCCGGCGTCGGTGGCGGGGGCTCGTCGGAGAGCACGTGGGCGACGCCGGCGGTGTGGAGGACGAGGAGCATCGACTCCTTCCACCGGAGGTACTCCTCGGCGCCGTTCAGCGGCTTGACGGTGACTGCCGCCGCCATCGCCTCGATCAAATCCGCACCTGACGAGACAACAAGAGCAAACCAAGCGTCGCGTCAGCGTGAGCGAACCGTGGAACTCGAAACGGAAGCGTTTCTTGTTCCTCTTGAGCATTTTCACGAACAGGTGGTGATCATACGAGCTGTACTCCGATGCGGATCGACGGCGATGTTGATCGGGAACCTGTGTGTTCGTACTTCGTAGTTGTTGGCGAGGAAGGGGATAAATAGGCTGTTCTTCTGAAAAGAGGTAACTGCCGATTTTTCTGCCAGACTGATCGAGTGCCGATTTTTATTTTAGATTTAAATTGATTCAAAACGCCGCCGATTTCGGTCTTTCAAAATAGTGACAGTTTTTGTTTGAAATATTTAGTTTGGAAAACATAAAAAGATGGTATGTGCCGATTTGTTTGTAAAAAGCACTTTTATAGTCTCATTAAGTTATTTATCAAAATTATAAACTTGTTGTAATGAATAATTATGAGCAAAGTTGTATGATTATGTTGGAAACAGAGCGGCTGGTTTCAGGAAATTTCAATTGGTCTGAGAGAGCTGTGAAAGTTCTGAAAATGTTTGAAGCAAAAGTGTCACACAATTTCATAATATTTTGGACGGAAAGTTCCAATAGAATTGCCGGGTTTTATGTTATATACGAATGAGTTCTAAAAAAGAAAAAGTTACACAAATGAGGAACCGGCCCAACGATGGCGGGAATGACATTACGTTTCCGGGCCAAAATTGAAGTTAAATGTTTTACAGTTTTCCGGGCCAACATTTTACGGTGGATAAGTTCACACTATGTCCCACAATTTGTCACCCAGTTTGATTTTTGTCCTTGAACTGAAAATCCAAACACAATTCGTCCCCAAACTTATAAAACCAGTGCAAACGAGATCTCTCGATAGTAAGTTGATGGGCTAGTCGGTACAGGCTCAAGCATCACCATCTCTTAATAAATAAACATCGATATAACGTCGAGAGCCCCTACTCTCATATCCAGCTTAATAATTTTCCTACTTGGCCCCTGAAACTGCTAGCTGGCACACATGGGATCTGTTTGGAGGGAGGTTCTGGCAGCTGCAGCTTCTCCTAAAATCTTCAGCTGTAAGAATCTCTCTCAAATAATCTAAATTTTTACCCAGATTTTAAGAATATATAGTTGTAGAATCTAAAAAATGAACTAGAAGTCAGAAGCTAGAAAACTTAGCTTTTTCATATTCTTATCAGCTATTTCTCGTAATCTTCAACTCCCTAAAGCCTTGTTTGGTTACGCCGGGATTTAATCTGGGCCGGGAATGAAAAGTATAGTAAGAAATTTATGATAGATACAATGAGAGATCGATATTTATTCCGGACCTGGAACCAATTTACTCATGATAGGGACAATAAGAGACCGAGAATCAATCCACTAGTTAAGAGGTGTGGAAACAATCCGGATATTTTGTTGTCTTGTCTCTATTATGAGTAAATTGGTTTCCGACCCGAAATAAATCCCGGTCCCTCATTGTATCTGAGTTGAGGCTCCCCGCATTCTATACATCTGTTCATTTCACTCATTCTAGATTTCTGCATATATACTCCCTTTCTGCACCCGTGCTGCCAAGTGCCAGCCACTACTGCAAACTGCACCCACCAAACACGTCCACTACGTACGTACCACTACCCCCGCCGTCTTCTCCTTCTCCACTGCGACTAACAACCATACCCCAGCTTCTCTCACTCTCTCTTCCCCTACACCAATTCAAGATAAGAGAGCCACCGATCGATCGACGTCCGGCCAGGCGTCGACGGTGGTGCCGGCCCCGGCCTCATGGGGGCGCCGGCGACCGCCGCCAGCGGCGGCGGCGACGACGACGACAGAGACGTCGTGTTCGAGTACCTCCTTTGCACGGAGGAGGACGCCGCCTCGGCCGGGTCCTTCTTCCAGCAGCTACAGGGCCCGGCGCCCGCCGTGTCGTCGTCGCCATCAACGACGACGGCGACGGCGCCGGCTGCTGCTGGTAGCTGCGATGATGGCGGAGAGGAGGAGGAGGAGGAGGTGTGGACGGTCGACGTCGTCGCGGAGCTCATCGGCGGCGAGGCCGAGCGCTCGCACTCGCCGCGGGCGGACTACCCCGGCCGCCTCCGGTCCGGCCGCCCCGCCGACCTCGCCGCCCGCGCCGACTCCGTCGCGTGGATCCTGAAGGTGATTTTAAACCTGATTAGGAGTACTAATAATCCTAATTAAATTAAACCTCAGTAACTACTCCCTTTCTGCTTACATTCACATAGATACGAGTGAATATGAGAAATGCTAGAATGACTTATAGTGTGAAACAGAGCAAATAATGGACAAAGTGTATGAGGATTAATTAATACAAAACACAAATTATTAGCAGTAATTAATAATACTTGTGTGCAGGTGAGAGAGTTGTACGGTATGCTTCCGGTGACGGCCTACCTCGCCGTCAGCTACATGGACCGCTTCCTCTCCCTCCACCGTCTCCCGGTACGTATCTTATACGTGCGTATATACGTACATTTTGTACGTGTGAGTTAATCATTATCTCAACCCATGCATATGGTTCGTTTTGGGCTGTGTATATCTTTCTAAGTAGAGGCCGGGTTAATATAATCCATTATCTGCTGGACTGTCGTATATATGTATGTATGTACGTGCGCGGTGTGCGTACCCTGCATATGTATCGTCCATCTTAAAGTATACTCCCTCTATTTTTTTAATATATGACGTTGATTTTTGTTATAGCCTTTGATCATTCGTCTTATTTAAAAAATTTGTACAAATCTTAAAAATATGAATAATGCTTAAAGTTCAGTTAGCGATAAATCAAACCACAACAAAATAATAGAAATTTACTTTAAATTTGTTAATAAGACGAATTGTCAAATATTATATAAAAAGTTAACGAAGATATACACACACACAATTTTGCGTGGTTTATTGTCTACAAGTAATTAAGTTGAATATAATGTCATAGAAGTAGGATGTTCGGCAATAAATTTAGTCTAAGTTTAATGGTCTAAGAACTAATAAATTTTACTGAAAATTCTAAGTTTAATTGGCTTTAGAGCATGTTCATAGGTAAAGCCTTCCATTTAGATACTATTGTAGACGATAAAAGCTCTAACTAAAATAAATTTGTATTAATTACCTTTCTTTCATTTTCCCTATTCCCATATAGTAAAATTTTCTTTCACAAACGTTAGAAGTTCATATTAAGATGTTCAGCTTAATATCGATTTTTCTCTCTCGTTTTCCCTCTCCTCTTCATGTCAACAATTTACCTTATTTTCCCCAAAAAAAAACAAATTACCTTATTAACAACTGGAGTATAAAACCTGTTATTATTTGTTGTTGTACATGCTCATATATGTGTACGCGCCACGCATGTCTTTTTAAGTTTGGAGATAGTTGCTTAGGTAGGTCAATTAAACAATTCTCAGTTAAGATAATTTTGGTTGAGTGAGCACTCGAAAGTCGGGACATTGAAATTGGATTAATTAGCTTGCGGACCGTACTTTGATTAGGCCAATCATGAGTTCATTTTCTTTTCTAGTTTAGGTATACATGGGCACTTCACGTGCGCACGCACGAATTTTTTTATTTGTTGAACCTTTTTACTTTTTTATTTTAAAACTAAACTCTTTTGAAATTTATTTGTAAATCTGAACCTTTTGACCACGCCAGCTCGACAAAACAACACTGGCAAGCCACCTGCAGCGAATATATCAGTTTTGTCCTGCCACGTCAGCGAGAGTGGCGTGGCTAAATAACGATGCCATGCCGTGGACAAATAACGCTATCACGCCAGCAGGAGCAGCGTGGCGGTATAATTTTGCCACGCCAGTTTGGCTGGTGTGGCCAAAAAGTTCAGATTTTGAAAATAAATTTTAGATGGGTTTATTTTTAAAACTAAAAATTCAAATGGTTGTGTTCTAGCACTCTGAATATCTGATTAATTAGAGGTTTAGGTTTACATGGCAGGCATACACTTTGATCATTGAATGCACCAACATATGTATGTGCTTCTTCTCAGGATTTAATCCCAAGGAAAATGTGGACATTCATATGCTGAATCAGGGACGAGATAGAACCTGTGGGATGGGCTGGTTCCATGCACGACAACCACAAGGATGAAGGATCCTACTCCCTCCATTTCAAAATAAATTAATTTTTAAAATTTAAATTTTATCTCAAAATAAATTAATTCCTACCAATCATGGTTCATGAATCGAGAAATTTTGTCCCTCAATTATCTCTCACATACTCACTCATGAATATTGCTTTTCTATTAATGAGGGGCATTATAGTTTTTTATCCTACTAATTTTAGGACCAAGAGAGCAACTAGCTGCACTAGCAACACTCGATTTATAATAATAAATTATTTTTTATCTTTAACAAAAATATAACCATACGAACATTTTTATGCTTGGATAAATAATATTGCATTATTATGAAGTTTTATAAATATATTACAATATAAATGTCGCAAAAAATGCACTTTACAGGCTGTGTGTTGATGTCCAAAATACATATAGTCCCATGAATATAACTTCTTAGCCGAGAACCTGGAGTAACCAACAAAAACCATGTAGTGCAATATTACTAATGCTAGCAGACATACCATTAATCAGAGATATAAAACCTAATAAAATCCTTGCACTCCCTGTGGTATATGAAATATTGCGAAGCAACATTCTTTCTAATCATCATAAAGGCCTGGATCACATAACACTAATATTAACTGCTCTTATAGGACAGAACCATAATATTAACTGATCTGCAACAAATTAATGTCCCTCTTAATTTCCTTGGATAGTACCCTCTCAAGCTAGCTCTCATAACAAACCAATTAATCCAACAAAAAAAAAAGGCTCTGGAAGCTATCATGCAATTCTATATGTGCTGGTGATCATGTGGAAATCAATTAATATCCATGAAATTGAATCTACATGGTACACTAGTACAAAGCCCAGCTATAAGGTGGTCCATTAATTGCACATACTTCATTTCAAGATTAAAGGTGCTCACCAGGACCATATATGCAATGATTCAATTGATGCATGACTCATCTTGTTCAGTTATATACATAGGAGTGTATATATCATGATTCATCTTGACAGATGGCTAGCTAGCAGTTTGTTGTGTCAATGGCTATAAGAACACAGTACAAACACCATTCCCTTGATTTCTGGATCCTTGCCCTAGTCTTTAATGCAGTACATTTTGTGTTTTTATCATGTGAAACTGCAGGGTAATGGATGGGCAATGCAGCTGCTTGCAGTCACCTGCCTCTCCCTTGCCGCCAAGATGGAGGAAACTCTAGTGCCATCCATCCTAGATTTACAGGCAATTTAAACCAATCACTCAATCACATTGATGTTTTGATCTCAATTAAATCCTCTTTGGAACAAAGGAAAATGAAGAATTCTTTTTAGGATTTTAATCCTATAGTTATTTTTTAAAAAAATGGTCCTTTAAACAAAGGACTGGATCTATGATTTTTTTAATGGCTCAATCCATGAAGATGTTGGAGAAAAGTTAGCATGGGATTCAACCTCGTGAAAAATTTATTTGAGTCTATCTCTCTCATTCAATTCTTGTGCATTTCTTATGGTCTTTCCAAATAACCATTCATCATGTGTTTTCTATTTCTCTATTTTGCATATGCATTTCTACCAAAATCCTTTTTCTTCTATTCCTGCCGTTTACGATTCTTGTGTTCCAAAGGTGGCCTAAGTGCTCTTAACCAAATATTTGTTCCATTTATGGTATATTTGCATTGTTTCTGTCAATATTAATTCATCCTAGGGTCTGATAGTACTTCCTTTACGAAAATACTTTCTTACAACATGCATACATGCACATTGTTGTACATTTACAGATGGAGGATGCAAGATACATATTTGAGCATCGGACAATTTTTCGGATGGAGCTTCTAGTCCTTGATGCGCTAGATTGGAGGCTTCGATCGATAACACCCTTCACTTTCATGTACTTGTTTGCTGACAAGGTCGATCCAAATGGCAAGCACATCAGGGAATTGATCCATCAAGCCACTCAAGTAACATTAGCCACAATTCATGGTATTCCACGCAAAATAGTATATGCAAAATAGTACTAGATTGGTTTTTTATGGGACGGAGGAAGTACCAAATAAGGGCTCGTTTAGAACACAAGTATTTTCTTCGAAAGCTAAATACTTTATATGAAATCCTACAAAAATGTTTTAAAACCCTTAGTTCAAAATGAGCCCTGATCATAGTATTGTTTTCAATGTGAATTCTACAAATCTAATTATCCAAAATTGTCACAGACACTGAGTTCTTGGATCACTGCCCATCATCCATCGCAGCAGCAGCAGTGCTATGCGCCTCCAGTGAGATCATGCAACTTGTGTCCATTGATCATGGAACTCTGGTTAGCTGGCGCATTATTGGCCTTGACGAGGTAGTACATGCTTACCCTGCAGAGGGTTTCAGAGTTTCAGTGATTAATCATCGTGAGATTCTCGCGTGGTCATCACTAGATGGGAATGTAGTGTCCTGATAACCTTCAAATTAACCTTTTGCCTCTGTCTTGTCCGTGTAGGAAGCAATCATCAGGTGCTACCGGCTAATGCAGCAATTGATATCTAGTAACAATGTTGGGAGAGAATCGACAGAGATAACAATGGCGACGACGACGACGACGGCGACAACTGCTGTGAGCTCAGAGGAGGTTGTGTCCTCTTCTCCCCCATCAAAGAGGAGGAAGATGTGACCAGGCACATGACAGAATTTGATGCAACATTGTTAATTTTCAGTGATTATTCAGCATTTGTGTTTGTGATATACATAGGGGTCCTAGTTTAATTAGCAGAGTTTGGTTTTGTGATGTTATGTTCCTGCAATGTTTTTTTTTTTTTTTGGCCCTTCCTTTAACCTTCTTGTAGATAGCCCTACTGGTACAGTTGAGTCATCATGCCAGTGGCTGCAGGTTCTGAACTGCCAGTCTGTGAAGGAAACAAAATGAGATAGATTTGTGCTTGTCCAGTTGTCCTTGCTGGATTGTAGTACTAGCAATGTGTGCAGCAGGACATGCTCTGATTCACAGAATATTTACATGGATTGGTGAATGAGGCCTTGTTTAGTTACAAACTTTTTCTTCAAACTTCCAACTTTTTCATCATATCAAAACTTTCCTACACACATAAACTTCTAACTTTTCCATCACATCGTTCCAATTTCAACCAAACTTTTAATTTTGGCGTGATCTAGACACACCTGGAAAGGGCACTGGAGTGAGCTGAAATTGAGCTGGTCAGGCATAAAGTCAAGGCTTGGGGTCAGATACTACATTGTTGGCTACTCCCTGCCAAGATCTGTTCATGTTCATCAGGGAAAGTCTGTCTGCTCCTGATGAGTGATGTGTAGTTTTTTTATTATTATTTTTTTGGCTTGCTCCTGTGTGTTATCAAGTGAATCCAAACTTGAAAGGGGAAGCATAATGCCTGTACTGCGAAAGGCACATGCAGCCATAAGGCTTTGTCCATCTCCTGCTGGCTCATTGTGTATTTATGTGCAAACAAAGATATCAGGGCATTTGGGGGACTTGCCATAATTTTTTGATATCTGTACTTTCTGTATTGGTTATCATTACATTCATCGATAAGAATCGTACATCTATCTATACCTATGTTAATATGGCTATTTCTTATGAGCTTTCACATTAACAAAACGACCACTGATTAGAATGATCGAATTATCGTGCGTAGATCGTGTTGGGAGTCCATGTCAAATAAATCACACAATTGAAAATAGCATACACTATAATTTAATAGTTCTGAATTTGTAATTAATAAATACATTCTATATTGTATCCATCTTGGATCTCAATTTAATGCTCTATTAATTTAATTCTCAAATCTGAAATTAATAATTATTAAGTTGTAATTGAATGGTCACATGGACTCCTTTTTTAATATAAGCACATATAATTTCAAGAGCAATTTTATAGTATTTGAGGAGGTAACATGAGGTATTACTTTTTCTATTGTAAATTTAGTACATCTTGGTATCTATGTACTAGGAGGTACAAAACTTTACACTAAATACCTCATAATACTTACTCAAGAACCGTAAAATTGCTCTGAGTACTTGAGTTTTCCACTCAATGAGTCCCTTAATAGGGATGGCGCCTAGTCAAAATGGTGAGATGTTGTAAATTGGTGAAAAACAAAGTCTCGGAATTTTCAACAAAGAAGGTAAAACTAAAGGTCATAAGGGAGAAATGTAGTATCCGTATATCCATAAAGTAACTTCAAGATGAAACCTACTCATATTTCATAGTAAAATATAAAAACAGGAGTAAATTGCATATTGGGCTATCTATGGTTACCAAGTTTTCACTTCAGATCATCCTCTCAACAACGTTTTCACTTCGGACTAGGAATAATTACATTTTGTTACAATTTGGACCACCCCATCCCACTCCAACTCTTTCTTCTTCTCATGCTCTAGCTAGTTGGTGTCCACAACTCCAAATCGAGCTTTGGCAGTTCACTGGCGAGCTGGTGGTGTCCACATCGTGGTGTAGGCAAAGGTTGGGCATGAACAATTTGAGCAGCCAAAGTGTGGGAAGAAGAAATGGATGGAGAGGGTGGTCCAATTCTAGCTAGTCCAAAGAGAAAACTTGGTTAAAGGATTACTCCAAGATAAAACTTTGGTAATAATAGGTACTCTAGACCAATGTGCAATTCACTTAAAAAATGTTTGATGAACAGAGGACAATACCATTCATGAAGTATCTTTTTGTTCATGTCTTATAAAGGAGGTCAAGATTAATCTTGCACTTTTTGAAAATCCTTCCACATTTACCCTAGTTTGACAAGTAGTCAAGTACTCCAATTTACAATACCAGTTTGGATTGCTATCAGATTTAACATACCGATTTTGGTCAAGACCAAATCCCAATTGCAACCCAAACCAAACAGTGGCTAAAGCATGGGGTTTGGTAATTTTCACTACCAAACAGTGGCTAAACCATAGGGTACGTAGTATTTGCGCACAAATGCATTACTGTTCAAACATTTGCAAATCTGAGGATGCAAATAGTACTTCTCCTGGTGATCATTGGATCGAATAGCCGAAAGCAAAGAAACATGTCTGCAGGTCCGTCATACATCTCTAGTAGTATTGTGTGTCATCTTGTGTGCTTCCAAAACAATGGAGGAAGCATGCAGCAAACCAACTCACAAGGGGCGTGTGACATGACATGACCCAACAAGGGCCAAAGGCAGCCAGCCAAGCAGGGAGGCGGAATGACATGTTTCTTCCCTTCAATGACATATCTGCCGTGAGGGAGATACTTAATTTAAAATTGGTTTTTTTTTAAACTAAACCGGTAGGAGAGCTGCCAATTATATTTTTAATAAGCAGGAGTAAAAACCCTAGACGGGTTACAAGAAAAGAAAAACCAACCACCGGCTGGCTGATCAACAGTTACACAGCACACGCCAGAACTCACTAACAGCTGAAACCACTGACGGAGCCCAACGTAGGATGTCGTTACCAACGTTGACCAAAACAACATAGGGGGTTCCGACTTTACAATTGTGTCATCGTTGCCGAGCTTGCCGCCAAGCGACACAACAGCTCCAACTTCAAACCGGATGCACCATCAGAACCTAGATGCTGCAAATGATCAAGTGGCTTCGACTTCTCACGATGAACATCAGTCAAAGCCGCCTAAGCGCCACAATCTATTCACGGCCAACAACAAAACCCTTAGAAAGAAAATGCAGTGTGTCATTGTTGCCCAGCTTCGTCACTCTGACAAAGCAGCTCCGACTCTATCTAGCAAAATCAAACAAAGAGCGAGGTCGTTCACCGCAAAACAAAAGGTGGAGCTAGAAAGCGAAGGCCTAGTCAAAACCTAGGGCTGAAAAGCTTCGAAGCAAATGCATAGACCATCAACGACATCCTTGCACGAAGAAGTTTCTTCAAAGCGGTGCCCCCAAGGAGGACGCGACGTGGATCGCCGCCACCGCTCGTTCAGAAGCCGAAGCAAGGTTTTCACCTGGAGAATGTTAAGGAAAGGAGAGGGGTACGCTAAAACGACGCCTCCAAGGAGGGGAACGACGCCAAAAGGCGTCGCCGTCGTCAGCCGGCCAAACGGCTCGGCGAGGCTTTCGCCAGCGATTCCCTGTCCAAAGCCCCACAACCAATCCGCACAAGAAGGACTGTCGTCGGTCGACACATTGTCCCTTCAGCGATCCGGCCTAGGCCACTGCCACATATCTTCCCGCCGTCGACGTTGCGCCTACACCCGGTCTCCTTCCCCACCTCCACATGTTGCCGCCGCCGCCGACACACCGTCAGCCCCTTCGGTTGTGATGGCCTGCCAACCATCACCGCAACAGGCGCCACCGTCGCCAGCCGCCACCGCCACCGCCACCGTCGCCATCCGCCACCGTCAGCTGCCACCATCGCCAGACGTCGCCGCCAGCCGGCCAGATCCGGCCTGGGTGGCGCGGATCTGGAGGTGCAGCGCGCCGCGCGGGTCGTCGGCGTCGTGGAGGGAGCGTCGACGAGGGTGTCGCGCCAGAGGTCATGCGGCGAGGTCCTTGACGAGCCCGGCCGGTGTCGCAACACGCGCCGCGGCCCGCCGACGTCGTCGCCATATCCGCCACCAGTGCCGCCGCCGCCACAACCGCCACCAGCGCCGCCACCACCACCGTCAGCCCCCGCCACCCGGCCACCTCCCTGGCAGATCTAGCCGGACACAGCACGGATCTGGCCACCACCGCAGCCGCCACGGACAGCTCCCCCGGCCTCCGAGCGCAGCGTGGGCGAGATGAGGCCCTGCCGCCGCCGTCCTTGCAGCCGCGCGGCTTTGGCGGCGGTGAGGCGGAGGAGGAGGCGGGGAGAGGAAGGCGGTGGCGGGCGCGTCACCTCCCGAGCCGCCCGGGGGAGGGCGATGTGGGGGTCGTGGATTATACTAGGACTTAAAGGACAAATTGGTTTTCTTGTGAGTTCTGTTCTTTTTACCTGACATTCTAGACAACGACACATTATATCTGATCTCAAATGTAGGTATTTCATTATTGCTATTACTAAATATATATCTACAAAAACTATTAAAATATAATTACATGAAGGTATTTATATTAGGAAAACGTAACAACCTCTATGTGCGCGATCCGGAGGCGACCGCAGATCCAGCGTTGCCTGGCCTCCTTCCCACCATCTATCCTGCCGCCACTGGAAAAACCGTGCGGTGAGCAAGGAGGGTGGTGACAGGAATGACCATTGGTGCCCTTAATCTCGTACGCGGGTGACGTGTGGTCGTGGATGAAGCCCGCTGGCTGTTGCAGCGCGGTACGATGGCAAGGTGGGTAGCCAGCGACAGCTAGGATAAGGTGGAGGTGACGTGTGGTGGCGGCGGTCGCGGGGGACAGCTCCATGGTGGCACCGTGTTGCCAAGCGGCGGCAACCCAACACGACGACGAGTGCGCCGGGAGACAATAGCCGCCTATCCCTTCGATGGATTTTGGCATATCCGAGTTTGGATCTGGCTATGGATATTGATCTATAAGCTGGTGCCAAATTTTAAATCTTAAAATTTGATTTTTGAAGTTTTTTATTTTTATTGAAGTTTATTTTTCAGCATTGATTTTTTAAATCAGTAATAGCAATACATATATAAAAGTTTGATTTTATTTTATTGCTAATAAACCGTGTGGCTTATAATCAGCAATAGTCCTGATAACTCAAAGTTACACAAACACTCTCTTGTCCCAGAATGATGCACACTGATTTGTCAGCCAGAGCTGCAGATCAAACTGGGGCACGGGCGCTCCCCACGCGCGCAGAACAGAGCACCACGAAGCTCCAAACACATTCCTCCATCATCTCATCTTTTGACCGGTCACCGGCCGGCCGGGGACCTACGCGGCGGCCACCACCACCACCACCGGCAGCGCCATGACAGCCTGAACTTGTGTTTAAGTAAGCCCCAAAGCGTAGCAAAGTATTGCAGGACCAACGAAAAGGTGAGGCTGTGCTTTGATTTGATCTTCTTTTTTGTGTGCATGACCACCTACTATACCTCTCTTTGATTCTGCAACTCTGAATCTGAAACGCATTGTGTTCTGACATTGCAGGTTTCTTTTTTTTTTTTTCTCTTTGGCCTCTGGGGCTCTTTCATGATTCCAAAAGTGCAATGTTGCATCACTGGAGTGAACTGATTGTTTGCTTTGCTGAATTGTATTATTGGAAGAGTTAAAATCTTCCTTAGTTACTACCAACATCCCACCAAAGAAAGAGCTATCTAGTCTGTTCTACACGTTAAGTACCCACTATTACGTCACTTCGAAACCACATGGGACTAAACTACACTATTACTGCAGTCTATATAGGTTTCAAATGGAGTGCGGTGTTACACTTCCAATCCTCTATGGCCACGTAGCCTTGCGGCCAGGGTTACCGATTTCGAGGTAAAAACCGGTTCCTGTTGGCCGCAAGGCTACACAAAACCGGACCCTACTGGTTTCAAGAACAAAAAAAGGAATGGACTCCCGCACTATCTCTAGTTCTTTACACATGTCATGGAGGAATAACTCAGTGAAACAACGCACTGTCTGGTGCTGTTTGTTAAAAAAAAAAAGAAAGAAAAAACTTAGAGTGACTGACCAAGAAATCCATGATCTGGTCTACGTTCTTGGTTCGTCTACCGATTCATCAAGAAGAGATTCCACACCGGCCTAGCTACGGTGTCCCGTGATGTCGGCTGTCGGCAAGATCAACATGTATGTTTCGTTCAGCTCCTCCAGTGAAATGGCCCCGGACAGCTATATAGCCTGAATCCCAATCAGAGATGCAGTCATGGATGATAACCATGCGTCGTATGCTTCAGTAATTCAGTTTAGTAGGCTCATGTGCCTCTGAATCTCTGATTGGGAAGTTGCAGTAGGCAGACATTCCAGTTTGGATGCCATGATCAGTTAGTTATCAATGCCGATCCTGTGCTGATGCAGTTGTTGGGTTGGGTCTGATTAGTGTGACGAGCAGGAAGAGACATTTGCCAGTTTTTCTGGATCTGCTACATCATTCAGAGGCTTTGCTAATTGATGCTGTATTTCTGTCTCCAAAAAAAAAAAAAAGTAAGTGAAATCTTTGAGAAATTATGTGATTCTTGGATGCTTGCCCCGTTCTTTTTAGCATATCGACTTATCGAGTCATATAGATTATTCATGCCATGCTTTTAAAAGTTCGATTTCTGAGCTACTTTCCTCGTACTTAAATATGTGATACTAAATTTAAAACTTTGATCATCAATAACTCTAAAAAAATCTAAAAAAATTTAGTTTGAAAGCATAAAAGACATATGGATAGCATACTAAAATCTTGTTATAGATGTGGAGTAGAAAAAATAGTGGTCAACGACGTACATCAAAGATCAAAAAATCAATGATATCATATACTCCTATTTAAATACAACGATAGTACTCCCTCCTTACCAAATTGATCATTATACAAGTTTATATACCAAGATCAAGAATAATTTAAATCACATCAATCAATATACTATGCACACATTCTCTCACAATGCATGCATCGATTAAAACACCATATCAATTACACCTTAGCATGCATACATTCTCCCATACTGTATTAATTATATTCTGATAAAATCCGTGTCCATGCGGTTATATGATGATTAATTTGAGAAATTTTAAATACTCTGCAACTCTTGTCCCAGCCCATATACACGTCATTACGTAACCCAAAAATGTTATAGTGGGCTTGGACTAGCCTAGGTTATGGGCCAGCCCAGCCCAAAATGCATATAGGTTTGATCAATATGGGCCAGTGTTGTTTTGTGCCAGATTCAGGCCTGCATTTTTCTGCCGAAAGAGGCCTCGCTGATTTGAGTGAAACGTTAAGAACACATTGAAGAGATGATGAACTGCACAAACAGATGCAAAAGAAGAAAATAAAAAAAATTGTTGATCTCTTGGCTTGATTTACACACATCAGTTTCCTGAAAATTCTCACTCTGTTTGGCTAGGATATTATCGTTATCGATTATGGTGATATAATTACTCCCATCAAACTATCGTCAGGCTCAAGGATGGTACGTAATTGAGTAAGGATGCTTATTCCTTGTACATAACAAGAGCTTTCATGACAACAGAAAAAATACCTGCCCTAACCACAAGTCAACCACACAATCTTGCAAATTGTCACGTTATTAAATCTCTCTGTCTCTGGTCTTCTTGAAGCACCAAGTGAGCAACTTTTTTTAGTGACACGAACTATCACTGCTTTATCATTATTTTTTGTTTACTTTGTGGTTTGTGCACCACCAACAGGCAGCAGTTCAGGGTTTACTTTTTGCATGTCGACATCCCTAACTACAACCCTGACAGTGATCAGCAAACTTTCAGAAACAGATGTGTCAATCCATCTCAACCTTTCTCAGGTGCATACATGTTATAATAGTTATTGTTTTTGTAAGTGTAATTTTATCTGAACAATGTGTAGAAAAATGACTAGAAAACCTCCACTTTGGTGCTTAGAGGTTCCTTTGGAATTGAGAAATTTGCTGCATTCTTGCAGAAAATTGGAATAGTTGTATGAAATTTTCGTAGAATCATTGTGTTCCAAAGGATCCCTGAGTTTGTTCTTCTTTTCTCTGCCTCTCAAGGGAACAAGTGCAATACATAAAAAGTGAGGCAAAATGGTATTTCGACAATTAAATACTCAAATTTCCATTAAATAATAAACAGGATATATGCAAGTCATCTACTCATCAGCCGCCCAAGTTAAGAATTAAATATTGCCCATTTTCATCATGATCTTGAAACGTGCCGGCCAAATCAGTTGTTGTCTTGAGCTGTTGGGAGCATGTAATGCTACATCCTACATGCAATGTATTATCAATGCAAGATGCCATTTTATATTGCGCTCTTTTTTTCCACAGAACATTTTATATTACAATTTTTAAAAATGCCGTCTTTGCTTGAACATACCTGTATGCCTAGTCAAAGCACTGTTGGAGTTGTACCCATCATTTGAACATTATTGATTTGGTGCTTCGCTACATTAAGCATGTGTGGCAACCGACCAGTCACTAGTACTATGAACCATTATTCTCCAAAAAGAAGAATAAAAACAAAATTTTCTGGTTTAACCTCCATATCAATGAATAGGCCCTTCAAACATCTGTTTGTCAATAGTGGAAAAACAGAACTTTTTTTTAAAAAAAAAGAGGTGAAAATGGAACCTACTTATTCTCCAAAAAGAAAAATAAAAGGAGTGAAGATGAACTATGTTCCCTTGTTCAGTCTTTTCCTCTTTCCCTAATTCCTGCATTATATAGATTTTGCTGGTCAGAAAAGTTCAGCCTTTCCACAACCATGATGCATTGCTCTAACTTTACTTTCATCAAAAACACACTAGCTATGAACACTGTCTTTTCAGGCTTTTAGCCATCCCATGATTGCTTAACATGCACATATAGGTGTGTTTAGTTTCTAAAAAAAAGTTGAAGGTTTGAAGAAAGTTGAAAGTTTGAAGAAAAAGTTAAAAGTTTATATGTGTAAAAAAGTTTTTGATGTGATATAATATGATGGAAAGTTGGGAATAGAGGGAAACTAAACACCGCCATATATGAGCAGGTAAAATTGACCAAAGAACCAAACTATCAAGACATTAGACATGCGCATCAGCAGTAATTACTAGCTACAGCATGCACATACTTTACTGCATACGTAATCTCTTGCTGAAAAGAAAGAAGAGAAAAGAAAACGAAGTGTTCAGAAATCAGAATTGTTTACTCTGCCCAATGCAGAGCAGCAGTTCACAGTTCACACCACATGACATGGCCCTGTTTAGATGGGACTAAAACTTTTAAGTCCCTATCACATCGGATGTTTGAAAATTAATTATAAATATTAAACGTAGACTATTAATAAAACCCATCCATAATCTTGGACTAATTTGCGAGACAAATCTAATGAGCCTAATTAATCCATGATTAGCCTATGTGATGCTACAGTAAACATTCTCTAATTATAGATTAATTAGGCTTAAAAAATTTGTCTCGTGAATTAGCTTTTATTTATGTAATTAGTTTTGTAAGTAGTCTATATTTAATACTCTAAATTAGTGTCTAAAGACAGGGACTAAAGTTAAGTCCCTGGATCTAAACACCACCGAAATCGCCTGCCGCTCTGGCCTCTCTGCAGCTGCCACAGCCTCTGGATCCGGATCTCTCTCCCGTTTCTTTTGCCGTCTCTATCCTGTGCAGTTACTTCATCGCGTCAGGATATGCAGTGAAAAATCCGCTGGGGTGTTTAGACCTGTTTAGACGGGACGATGTTTTGGACTGTAATTATAAATATTAAATGTAGACTATTAATAAAACCCATATATAATCTTAGAGAGATAAATCTATTGAGTCTAATTAATCCATGATTAGTCTATGTGATGTTACAGTAAACATTCTCTAATTATGGATTAATTAGGCTTAAAAAATTTGTCTCGCAAATTAGCTTTCATTTATATAATTAATTTTGTAAGTAGTCTATATTTAGTACTCTAAATTAGTGTCTAAATATAAGGACTAAAGTTAAAGTTCCTAAATTCAAACACCACCTTACTGTGGTGGATGCATCACCAATCTAATCTCCGACGAGCTCATCTCATTGAGCATGCAGGAGTTGATCTAGGGGTGTGTTTAGTTCGCGCCAAAATTGAAAATTTGATTGAAATTGAAACGATATGATGTAAAAGTTGAAAGTTTGTGTATGTAGCAAAGTTTTGATGTGAAAGAAAAATTGAAAGTTTGAAAAAAAATTTGGAACTAAACTCGGCCTAGGATGGCACTGGAAATGTTCACCAATTGGTTTGCAAATTGCAATGTACATGTGCCTGCGACCTTATGGATATCGTTGGGGTAACCATTGGTTCGAAACGATCCATGAAACCAGCAGCAAAATCGTAAGAACTCTACATAAAGTGTTGTTTTTTGGTGAAAATTTACGGAAGGCATTCTGATTCATGTGTTCTGAAGAAGACTGGTGCGCAATCTCGGAGAGGGATCTCGCATGGTTACATGCCACTGTGGGCTCAACTGATGCATGGCCCTGTAGCATCTTGAAATTCCATTTTCATTCTGAGTAGATAATAGATTGACCATTTTTCCTTTTTTTTTCCCCAAGACCACATGGATCCAAACAACAAAGAAGATCACACCATGAACAGTCCCCCCCCCCTGTTTTTTATACTCATGTTTGAATCAGCAGCTAGCTGATGAACTGATGATCCTACCATCCTAGCAGTAGCAAGCAGTAAACTACAGCAGTAATTATTAATTAACAACCCTGTGCTGTTCGTTGCAAAACTACTCTGAAAATTCTGAAGCTGCGAGTTCTTCACTGTGCAAGCCAGCAGCTACGCTTGACCTAACCGAGAACTCTTCACCTAATTTACATTTCTGATTTCTACCTTCCCAATTTCCAAACCAAACCCTCCTGTACTAATCGTAGTTTAATCCTGGCCGTACGATGTCAGCTCGCCGACTCCGAGATGCTCTGCAGCGACGGCCGCCAATTCCGCCCTCTGCCGCCGCCGCCGCCGCCGCTGCTCCGGTGCCGGTCTTTCTCCGCCGGCTTCCGCTCCTGAGTCACCAAGAAGAGGGGAATTCAGAACACAAATTCAGCTGGTCGGAGAAGAAGAGAGAGAGGGAGAGAGCAAGAATTGGGCGGAGCGAGTAATCACCTGGTGATCGGAGGGTCGCCTCTGTTCTTCTCCGGCGGCGGCGGAGTCGCCGGTCTGCGGTTGCCGGTGGTGGTGGTCGGTGACCTCCTTGCACCGCCGCATCTTCTCCTGCCGCCTCGCCTGCAGCGCCTTGGTCACCTCTGCGCGGACAAGGAGCAGACACGGATTAGATTTTAGCCTAAGCCTCCATGGATGGAAATCGAGCAAGAAGCAGAGCAATCCAAGAAAGAACATAATCTCTGATTGATTTGATACCTTGGGAGGTGACGAGGCGGTAGACCTTGCCGAGGAGCAGCGTCTCCTTGGGCTTGAGCAGCTTGATCTTGGTGATCTTCGCCGCCGCCCCTCCGGACTCGTCGCCGACGGCCGCTCCGACGGCGGAGTGTTCGGCCTTGCCGCCACCGCCACCACCGGACGAGGAGGCGGAGACACGGAGCAACACGAGGGCGACGTAGTGGCCTGGGTTGCTGCGCATGACGTCCGCCGCGGTGGCCGGCCAGTAAAGCCGCTCCACCTTGCCGCCCGGGTGCTGGATCACCACCGCCGCCACCTCCGCCGCCTGGCAATTCCCCATCGCCGCCGCCGCCGCCCGTACCCACAGCCCACCACCTCGCCGGCGTCACCAATGGCTCCCTTCGACGAAGAGGAGGAGGAGGAGGAGGTCGTCGTCGCCGGCGGCGTGGGAGCTGCAGCTGAGCTTGTGGTTGCGGCGGTCGGGGAAGACGGGGGGTGGGTGGTTTATATCGGGGCGGGAGGTAGGGGAGCAGAGCAAGCGAGCGAGAGTGATTAGGGAGGTAATTAAATTAAATTAGCCTTTGTTTAATCATAATGGTTGGCTGTTAGCGACGTGATTAACGAAGGGGTCAACGTGTTAATTAGGGTAATACTTCTCCATCCACAAGTAGTAGTCCCCGTCATTAAATAGGTAAGTGAATGTTCTAAATAGATTGGATAAATAGTGGAGGTAGGTGGGAAAGTGAATGGTGGATGGTTATGATTGGTTCGGAAGAGAATGTTGATAGAAAAGTTGTTATATTTTAGGACAAATTCTAAGGGCTAAAAGTTATTATATTTTGGGACGGATAGAGTAATTTTTTTTCTCCTTCCATGTGTATTCTATAATAAGTTTATTTTTAAATAATCATTACGTTGAAGTTTGTAGAAATAGAAAATAATTGTATTATTTTGGTAGATAAAGTAAAGAATAATTGTATTTAGATTTGATAGAGCAGATGTATTTTAACTATTTTGATTTTATGTTTATATGTGTGAAATGGATGAAAAACGAATTTATTTTGGGAAGGACAAAGGAGGAGTACTCCCTCCGTCCCATAAGAGCAAGTTTGATAGTATAGCCATCTACTAACTACAAATCATCTATAGCCAATTTAATAGCTCATTCATATAATAGTTATCTATAAACCATTAATATATGGTCCCACATCTCGCACACACACAACGTATTGTAGTTCGTGCTGCAGCTGGCTACAAATCTGTAGCCCGCTTTTCTTCTCTCTTCTCTTCTCTCCTCTACATGTGTTTGCAGCTGACTTGTAGCCTACTATTGTACTCATTCTAAAAAATGAATTTAGGATCGGATGTGACACATTCTAGTACAAGATAAAATGTATGTCTAAATTCGTAGTACTATGATGTGTTATATCTGGTACTCTCTCCTTCCCAAATTAATCATCATATAATAGAATCCAAAATTTCTCAAATTGATCATCATATAACCGCATGGACACGGATTAATGCAGCATAGGAGTATATGTGCATGCTAGAGTATAATTGACATAGTGTTTTAATCGATGCATGCATTGTGATAATATGTGCATGGTGTCTTGATTGATGCGATTTAAATTATCCTTGATCTTTGTGCATAAATATATATGATGATCAATTCAGGATGGAGGGAATACTAGGTTAGTTTTTTTATAGGACGGAGGGAGCACATGTTTAGGCATGTGAATGAACAGGAAAAAGGAATTATTTCTTTCTGCCCGGCCGGATTAATTGATGTTTAACAGTGGGCTGCCCAGTGGATAGACTTGTTCTTTTGTTTCTACGTCAGGGCATGTTTTGAGCATGCCATATGTGTGTCTCCTAGATAGGGTTGAAAAATCCACATGGCTGTATACGGTGTAAAACTCTAGTTATTAGAAGGGAAAAAAAGGAATGTTAACATCCACAATATTTGTCTAAGGCCCTAAGAGATGTATATCTAGTTTGCAATCGACGACGATATCGATGGTGGTCATGGTCACATAGATATCGATGTTGGTCTTGATCATACACGCATAATGTATACCCTACGTTCTTTTAGAAAAATAATTTCTAGTTATTAATATTTACATGGGTCCCATCATCAGGTTTATAATTTAGAAGTTGATTTTTTTTTAGAATGGAGAGAGAGAGAGAGAGACCAAGTATAGTAGTTAAGAACAGCATAGCCATTTCATCTCAATTGACTTTCTATATTCTTTTCCCCCACTTGTTTTCTACTAATATCAATATGATTAGGAATCTACCTGACATCAATTTCTACCATTACATTCTTGAATGAAAAGAGAGAGAAAAAAATGCAATTCCACATTTTACACATTGGGTTTTTGGATCTTGGATCACACTTCCATAGTTCCATGTACCTTCCTCATTGGATTCCCACCCTTATTTTTCTCCCAAACTTCCAATCTCAGTGAAACATCCACAACACCATATTATTCTCTCCCCACATTTTCACCCTTTTGCTGCCTTTCCAGTGCACAAAAAAGGCAGATCTTAAGCTCTCCAAATGGCATCGCCCATCCTCGACACGTGTCACGACCCCACTGGTAGAAACTTTAACTATGCCAACACCCAATCAATGCAACGTGGGCCACGTGGCACCAGCGAACATACCGGTGGGCCCCACAGGTAAGGGCTCCCAGCTGCTTACGTACCCTAGCCTGGGAACATACGTGTCGACGTCTACGAGATGGCCGTACAGCTTCCATATGCTCCTACCGTAGAGAGACGCTATTGTTCACTGTACAAGTGACAGAACGCTGCACAGATCAGCGTGTCAGTGATGTTACCTCGGAGACGTGGTACTTGTAGTATAATATACGTATATAGATCCTGTACACTGTATAAAATTTCTTTAGTTAGGTTGTGTTTAATTCACACCAAAATTAAAAGTTTGGTTGAAATTAGAACGATGTGATGAAAAAGTTGGAAATTTGTGTGTAGAAAAGTTTTGATGTGATGAAAAAGTCGGAAGTTTAAAGAAAAACTTTGGAAGTAAACACGGCCTTAGTACTTCCTCAGTGTTTTAATACATAATGCCATTTACTTTTACATACACGTTTGCTTGATGAGTCGTCCTATAAAGCTTACTTATCATTTATTTTATTGTGAGTTATCTTATCATTAAAAATGATTTAAAATGATTTTTATCTTATATATTCATATAAAATTTTTAGTAGGTCAAATAAAAGTTAACAGTATCATTTATTAAAAAGAATGGACGGTTATATTTTATTGGAAGCTTCTAAATGGGCGGTGATCATCCCAGCCGTCGGATTAAGATCGGACGGTCGTGCCATGCTTTGGAAAAATCACCTCGTGAATGGAATGGATGTGACTAGAGATTAATCTGAGCCGTCAAATCCATCAAGGGCGCCCATGATGTCCATGATGTCACTCGCAGCATGGTGGCATCAGTGATGATGATAAAAAGGGGCCAAAATAGTGGATGGGCCAAAAGAGAACTCGTGTTCATCATCTCAGGGCTTTTTTTTTTCTTTATTGTGTTTGACAATATGTAGATGCTAATATGCAAATAATGAACCATGTAGTTTCTACAGAAACAAATGATGCACTAATACCACTTCTAGTGCTCATCTTGCTTGATTCATATTATAAGCTAGCACTATAGCATATCATGCCTTTGGTCTAGAGGCATGCAGCTATGCAAGGTTTTTTTAGCATTCCAAGTTTGGGATGGTCAACAAAATGTAGTTTATGTCGTCCATATGCAGCATTTTCAATGCATAGCCATGAAAAGAGTTTATCAATCACCATGTACTTAGTCTAGGAAATCATTAATTTATGTTAGTGATATTACTGTATATAATTGATTTAGTGGGGGATCCAGTAATTTTCAGAGCTGGGTCGAAACCTACCATATATAATACTCCATTTGTAAATAAAAAAGAAGAGATTTTGGGTGGATGTAATACATCCTGTTCAAATTTATGGATGTCATATCTATTCAAAATTTCTTATATTTTAAAACGAAGGGAGTAGGCTGCTAGCATTGTCTGATTCGATATTGGCTAACAATGCGAAACTTCCACCTCTTGCAATGCACCAATGAGCTCGAGGACGAACATCCTAGGTTAGATCTAGCTACCTGTGTGCTTCGCAAGAATATCATATATGCTTAAAATATAAATGGTTTGCTCAAAATGGAGATATGCCACACGATATTATGCAATTATTGTACATCTATCTACATGTGTGGATGATGTAGCTCGCCGCTTTTGCAAGATGCGGTTTCAATTTTTGGAAGAAAGATCGATAGCTTAAGATCGATCTTTGTCGTATGATACTATTTTCAAAGTTCAATTGCAGATTATACTACCGTTTAAAATGAACCTCCGAGGCAACATCCTCATTATGTGAAGCATGCGGGACAATGACAATTTAGATAACAACGCATACTTTTTGAAGTGCATATGGAACATAGTTCGATTCCATCCATCACCGAATTCAAATTCCGAGAGAACAAAATCAGCGATGATAACCAATAAATATATATATACTACCAAAGAGGATTGCTGATCTTAACTAATTACGCTATATATACTAAAGCAAGATCTTTGTGAATAAAAAAATGTAAAATACAACATAAGTGTGATAGAGGAAGCACCTTTGGTGTGTGCGAGAGCTTTCACAAGCTTCACTCCATATACCAGTGTTCAGAGACTATATTTTTTTAATGTATTAATCACAAATGTGTGTACAGTAGGGGACTAGGGATGTATGTGGGTCAGCCACGAACCCACTTATAGATCAAAATAAACGGGTTTGCGGCTTATCTTAGCCTATAAGTGGGTTTCGCAGGTTAGCCACTTACACCCCTAGCGTACAGTATATATGTACATGTATGATGATATGTGCATCTTTTGTGTTAATAGATACCTGTATATTACTATTACCGCGGGATTAATTTTATTGAGAAACATTAATTGACCTAATTGTTGATATTTCATCGACACTTTGATCGAATATGGATACTCCCTCCGGTTCCATTTTAATTGACGTTTTGGATAATGACACGGTCTACAAAATATATCTTTAACCTTACTTTTCTATTGTAATATATACAATAAATAAATGCATGCTTACTTTTATTATAGTACTTTAAAAGACAAATCTATATATGTTGTTTTAGTTTCTTTAAACTAAATATTTTTAAAGTTATTGATGATCAAAGTTATAAAAATTTGATCTCAACTTTATCCAAAACGTCAATTAATATAAAACTGGAGGGAGTAGTTGTTAAACATGAAAGCTCCTTTATAACAAATAATCATATTAACTTTTTCTCTAGTCAAATTTTTTCAAGTTTAACCTAATTTATAAAAAAATAGCAAATATTTTTAACACAAAACAAATATAATATCAAAATATATTAAATGTTGGTTCTAATGGAACTAATTTAACACTATAGATATTGCTAAAAAAATATTTAAATTTAATCAAACTTAAAGAAATTTTATTAGAAAAAAGTTAAAATGATTTATAATATAAAATGAAGTAGAATATAACATGGAAATAGATAAGGAACGGGGTAAGAAGAGAGATATATTATAGGCATGTATGTATCTTTGTTAATTCTGTCCTGATCTCTTGCTTTCATCCGATCGAGGAAGCTAATCTCGTGAGAACTTAAGAGTCAAAATTAGTCTGCTCGAGCATGCAGGGTTACGTTTTCCACGCACCGAATCAAATCAAGAAAGAGATCAAGAGCCGTCTCCACGAGGCCATGTGCCCTGACTGCTGCTGATCTTGCCTTAGTTAACCGAGAAGATCCTACCACTCGTAATAATTAATCACTGCCGAGGCTTAATTAACTTACAGCACTGTGTGACAGTGACGACATGCCCAACTTCTGCACATCACTGTTTGATTTGATCAATTACTTGTAGAAAAGTGAGTTTATACTGACATGGGAATTGGGACTTTGGCTGTGTGCATTCTGAATTTAAAAGATTTTCCTTTATCACCTTCTCTGTTTTCTTGGATTGCAGGCTAATGCATGCAGTTAAGGTCAGGAGTGTTCTTAGTAAAATTTTATCTCCTTCATGGAATTGGATGAGTTCAACAAAACTTTCAGATGATTTCAATAAAACTTTCATTATCTTAAAGATATACTTGTAGTTATATATGGTATCAAAATTAACCTTTTGAGTTCAGGCATGATGGAACCACTACTCCCAAACTAATCATGGCCATTCTAGAGTGCCCAAGAGGCTCCAATCCACATGCTCAAAAGGGCCATTAGCAATGCGCACACCTAATTCATTTTTAATAATGACCTAATTAATCCTACCATTTGCCTAATTGCCTTTTGCATCGCACAACTTTACTATGATCATTGGTCTACCTAGATTGTATTTAAATCACTAGGCACCATGTAGTTAGTGTGGTGCCGGATCATCTTAGCAAAAGTGCAGCTAACCACAAGTTTGTTGCTGCTGCCATCACATTCAGAGACATTTAATTTCTTGCCTTAACCTTTCTCATTTACTAATTCTCTTCTCTTCCAATTCTCTTCCTCTTGCGTGTGCCAATCCTCTTGCTTGAAAGGGATTTATACTGAACGGAATAAGGGATTTTGCGTCTTGGCCATAAATCCTTTGAGGCCTATCAATGTCGTCTCCTCGTGACTATGTACTAGATACAAATCTCCGGAGAAATACTTTGTTGTAGTTGATGGGTCCAATTGCAAGAGATTCTTCAGCTAATTATTGGGTAGATAGACATGGCAATTTTTGGGGGTCAGGACTCAGGACAACAATGACTCGTAAGAGTGACATTGCCACTGAACAACCAGACCTAGCTAAACATGGTAGGAGAAGCCAAACAATTAATCACAATTTAGTGAAAGTGACCGGACCCAAATCATAGTACAAAGACACAATCATTGAAACCCTTGCTAACTGAACTCTAGAGAACAAAGGTTTTTTTTTTTCTGAAATCATTTGGAGCTTGCAAAAATGAAAGAACTGAGATTGAATTAAGATGTTCACGAAGCTGAAAAAAAAAAGGGCAAAATATGGCTCCATTCTAACGCAGGAATCTATAAAGGTGTAGCTTATTTCTCAAATTTAAGTTCTTTTTGTAGTTGATTTTTAAAATCAGTCTTAAAGTTCTTGATTGATTAAAACTCAATTTTCTAGTGACACAATTTTTCAGAATTAGCTTTTAAACGCTAATAACACACATATAAATGTGCATTAATTCGCGAAAAACACACTTATAAAAGTGATTGCTTCTTAATTTCTTTTTCGTGGCTTATCAGCATATATAGTTATCAGAGCCGCACAAGAATTGCAGGCCAAGCAGGGTTCACATTGACTCCCAAATCCATGCCTAACCAGTAAACTAATCCCCAAGTGTTAGCCGGTTATGGCACAGCCAGCCGCCATGCACAGAATACCCTAGGCAAACCAATACAACAACACATACTCTTTCTCTATTAATTAACACACCCTAACACAATTAATAAAGATTTTTTTCCTTTAATACCATTTCTTCTGGTTGGGTATGTTTCCTAGCTTGGTGATAACACTAGATGGCAGTGTAAAGGGAGCTGGCGGCGGTAGGTCGTCTTCCTCGTTGCCGGTCGGCACCCTCGCCCTTCCTGGAGCTCCTCCCCTTCTTTGTGGGGAGTTTCTAGGTTGGATTGAGGCGGCAGCTCGTCAGCGGGGGAAGCTCAGGATGCCGAAGCAATGCCATCTAGTCCCAGGTTCTCCTTCGGCCAAAAATGGCGAGGTGGCCGGCTGGTGGTGGAACGGAGGAGTCCTGGACCAGCTCTCAGGGGTGGTGGTTCGATGAAGTCGGCCAACGAAGGGGCGTCGGTGCGGTGTGGTGGGTGCTGCGTGCTGCCTTTTGTCTGTGTGGGGGTTCTGAGTTGGTGGACGGCGATCTGCAGTCAAGGGTGTAGGGTCCCAGGTAAAAGCCTAGTCCGGTGGTTCACCGGGCCGGCAGTGGCTACGTCTTCGGGCGTCGTAATCTCCTTGGGGCGTTGTCGAGGGTTTCCCTCTCCCTTTCTCGATGAGTTTCTCTGGGTGAAAACCACATCTTTTTTAGATGGGTGATGGCGGCATCCTTGGATGTCGTGACCACCGTGGTGGCATCGTTTTCGGAGTCTCTTCTCTGTGGTGTTGCCGTAGGCCTAGCGGCGTTCGGCCACGCTTAGCGGGGGTCGTCTGGTGCTAGGCTTCACCCTCAGCGTTTTGTGCTTGGGTGGTAGTGCGTGGTGTGTGGCAATGCACCTCGGTGCATTTTGTTGTTTTTTCTTGTAACTTTTACTCTTTAATATACTCGGCTGGCCTCCTTCGGCCGTCCCGGAGAAAAAAAAAAGATAATACTAGGCCTGCAGCCCTGCATGGCTGCAACCCAACAAGCAGAAATGGACACTGGAATCTTCTTGTGTTCCTGCTGTCCTAATTTGTCTCCATTAGAGGACATGGATCCTTCCCAAGTGCAAATCTCCTCATGGACTGCCCTCCCCATGGGGGAAATTGCAGGGGGCAGGCTTGGGACACAGCATGACACTGGGTTTTCTTTGAGCCTCAAGAAAAGGTTTTTTGGGTCTATGGTCTAGTGGTGTTATGGGCTAAGCAAAGGAAAGGATTTGACTGGTGTGTTGATTAATCAACATGCTAATTATTGGGGACTGACTGGAAGTTGGTGTACCCCTGCAAATTGCAATCTCTGCACTTTTTATCTGTAACATAGATGTGCATATTTTCTTTCTCTGTCAAAAGTTTTTGGCTGAAGTGTCAATGTGTCAAGGTGGTGTTACAGCCTTTCTTCTGAATTTCTTTTCTTTATCTTCACACTGAGTCCTGACTAGATAAAACACTACTGGCCCAAGCCAATCCAATCTAACCTACCAACCTGCTGCTCCTACCATTTTATTCCATTTTTGCAAGAGTGAGTCATTGCTCTTGTCTACTACTGCTACTAATTATTCACTCATGTAGTGTTGGAATGATGGTTCAAAGGAATCAATCGATCACTAGCTTGCAATACAAAATTGGGGAGGACTCCTGTCATGAAATGGATTATTAGTATTAACAAATCTGCACTTTCACCTGCTGTCTGGGCTGTCTAGGTGTCTCCACGTGTTTCAGAGTTGCCGGGAAGGTCCTAATGGGGATTAGATTTATTGGGAGTATGAACCAAATCTGTTGTTTTGTTAATTTGTGCAAGATTTGATTATGCAGCCGGTCAGTGTGAGAGGTTTATTCCATGGACCACAAAGAATTGTGCCCTAACTACTAAACAAATGTGTAAAGTCCGTGTGTAATGGCGTTAGGGAGGGTGAAGAAACTCGGTGAAAAACACGTGTAAAAGGTACTGATGCTTCTCCTAGCTGCCACTAATGGTTATGGACAGCTGCAAATGATGCTCAAACATGGTGAGGACAGATTATTTTGTTCAAATTTTTATGGCTATGGACTCGTAACTAGTCGATCACACCACACTTACACCAACACACTCAAATATATAAGCATATTACTTAGTCGTAGAAGAACGAACAAAACAACCAGAAGATGAAAAGAAAAGAACACTAAAATTAATTGTGGAAAAAACTCCAAAATCAACTTTAAAATTAAATTCTAAAATTTAAATGAGCCATGGCGGTAAACCAACCAGTAAACAAATATTTTGTTTGGGGAGCTTAAAAATCTAAAAACAGCTGGTTTGTATCTAGCTTCCGAGAATTTAAAAAAGTTGATTTTCCCAACTTCTGATTTCTAATTTACTGTATGGGTTCTATAACTACGTATTTTAAAAATCCTAGCCAAAAATCTAGATTTTTAAAAAGAACTAGATATTCTAAAAGAAGCTATAGCCTCCAGGTTGTTGCGGGTCGCCGCCGTCAGAGCTATGTCCGCCCCCAATTGGATCGTTGCTGGGGGACTGAACTTACTCTTGCTGGCCCATGTGGCCATGTATATGGGCCGGCCCAAATCCATGGCCCATGTGACCCATGTATATGGGCCGGCCCACTCCGTACGCGCGGCGGGCCGCAACGCAACCCCACCTGGCCGGGCCCGTGAAATGCGTAAAGCGCCGTCCCCGAACTGCGCCGCATTTGACCGATTCCGGCGGCGGCGGCGGCGGCGGCGGTTTCCGGGACGAAGAGGCGGATCGGCGCCGGAGATCCGACGAATCCACGGCGGCACCGGCGGCGGAGGTGCTAGGATGGAATCGGGGCCAGCATTTCTTCACCCCGCACATTTTGAATTTTTGATCCGACGGTTTCTGTGACTCGAGGCCGGAGAAATTGGAAAGCCGGCGCGTCGTCGTCGTCGAGATCGGCGCCGTCGTGTGCATCGATGATTCAACGTGGTCGAGGAGAGGATCGCTCGCGCTCGCGGCGGATCAGATTCAGAGACCGTCCCCAAACCTCATGTAAGTTGTTTTAGACGCACCAAATAATTTTGTTACTGCTTCTTGTAATTTGTAATATGGTTTTGTTGCTGCTGGTGTTTGTGTTTCTACGGATTTAGATTTTAGAATGGGCTGAACAGACTGAACTCACTCTTGCTGATTTTAGTGTTGATTTTTTTTATATTTTCTTTTGCTGATTTTTATTTTGTTATTGCTGCTGCTGTTCTCTAACGCTGGTGATTCTTGGAAGGCATACCGCATAAATTTTGATGTGAATTGAAAGGGTTTGTACTCCCTCGTTCTCTAAATGTTTGACGCCGTTGACTTTTTTAAATATGTTTGACCGTTCATCTTGTTCAAAAACTTTTGTGAAATATGTAAAACTATATGTATACATAAAAGTATATTTAATAATAAATCAAATGATAGGAAAATAATTAATAATTACTTAAATTTTTGAATAAGACGAATGGTCAAATATTTTTAAAAAAATCAACGGCGTCAAACATTTTGAGATGGAGGGAGTATTTAGGAACAATGGTAATGCAGTGATCACTATGAGATGCAGTAATCACCATGAGAAGATGCACAAAAAGTTTTTTTAAAAAAAATGGCGTGCTGACGAATGAGGAATGATGCTACTAAGCACTGTGATTCTCCTTGGGCAAAACAGAAGTACAGAATCCTGAATCTACCTTACCACAAGGGGAACTCCTAGCAGAAAGCTCTCAAGATTCAAGAACAACAGATCAACCAGAAGCAGCAGCCCCTCCCTGACCTCTGTACTGAACCAAAATGCAATAATATGTGGCATGACAGATTAGTCCCCCAACCAGCCAAAATTCACCCATCCTAAGATTTACAAAACCATCGAACCAACATCGAAAAAACATGCCCCCATACAAGTAGAAGCTGAAGCTCCCCCCCAATTCTGCTGCGGTCCGAACCCGAGCTAAGGCGGATCACACGGAAGGGAAGAACTTGTTCAAGTTGAACGGCAGAGAGTAGAACTCCTCGCTCCGGGTGTCCGTCTTGAAGCTCCTGAACTTGTCCCACCAGTGGTATCCCCTGTCTCTCCTCACCCCATTGTCGCGCCTCTGGATAGTGTTGTCTAGGAAGTACGCAATGAGCCCTGCGACGAACGGCTTTGACGCGAAGGGTACATTTATCATGTCATTGAACTGCCATGCCAAAATGATGAACATCAGTAACCTGTAAAGGATTTAGCTGGAAAAAAAAAGATATATAGAAGTACAAGAAGGTTGGAGGTTTTCTTTACATACCCATCGAGCGCCGGTGTGCACTGGACCATAACCGGCAACCGATGTATACTCGTTGAAGTACTGAGGAACCGATAAGCCCATGAAGAACGAGAACCCCACAATGAACTTGGTCCTGAAGCTGTTGAGATTGCAGAACTGAAGGAAGCTCAGACCACAGGCACCTGCAAATAGAGGCATTGACAATTTGGAAACTGCAATGTGCAAATAAAAGCACAGAAATAATCAAAAGCCTGGTAAAGGGTGCTGAATATCTGGACCACTTACCAATATATGCAAAGAAGATGCAATACAGTGCAGCGAATATTGGTAAGGGAATTGACGCAAAGATTGCTCCGAATTTCCCTGGTTTAGCATAACAAACATTATTAGCCTAGGAAATCATATGGTACTCTGATTCTGTCTATCCTTATTAAAACTTATATGTACTCTGATTCTCTCTATCCCTGCACACGACAACTACGAGCCTACTAGATTTTTCTTCTGAAAGCTGATATGGAGTACTAAAGTTAGAAAAAGCACTGCACATTACCAAGGATAGAAAAGAAGATCATGAAGCCAGCAGATATTTGCACTACTCTCCGGCTGCCAACATGTGTCAAAGCTAGCAAACCGGCATTTTCCCTGCAAAGATCAATATGGATTATGACCTACTTAAGAGACAAATGGGAAGAAAACCAGTTCCCAAGTAATCCAGGCCACTAATTTAATTAGATGGTAACATTACACTTACACTGATACAGCAGTTCCATTGGCTGTCCCGAAAAATGCACCTATTAAAGTACCAATACCCTGCAAATGATACTCAGCAGTGATCAGTAAAACCTAGCGATTGACTAAGATGATGCTTCTGGGGGAAAATAATCAACATGTTTACCTGCCAACCAATTCCACGACCAAGCACTGATGGAGGTATCATAGTCGCACTTGCATATCTTGACACAGCAATGAAGGTCCCAGTTGACTGAAAGATAGTAGTAGCAGCGGGTTAAAACTTATAACCAGCAATCTATGTTTCACTTTCAGGTAAAGCTGTGCAGACAAACCTCTACAAGAGCAACAAATGAGGCCATCATCATGGCAAAAGATTCACCAGCATCAAATGTTGGAGCCCCCCATTGAAAAGGGAAAGGAACTCTTATCCTACAAGATTTTTTTTTCAGTGCTTCTATGATGAGTACTATCAATAAAGGGCCCAGGAAGAGAAATGATGAAACACTCATGAATTGCTTACCATGGAGCTCCACTGATAATTCCAGAGCGATCAACACGACAGTGCACTTGTGTCTTCGGCCGGGCATTCTTGTATGCGCCACTAGCAGTTAGAATGTATGCATACAGCCACACAATAGCAATGGTGAAAATCACAGCAAACCGGTCGAACACGGGCTTTGCCACATGTATGACATGGGGTAAATACTGCACAAGGGGGCAAATGCAGTTAGCTCATGACTTTCAGCAACCACAGCTATACTTGTGTGAATATGCATTATGACTGCTGCAATCACCTGAGAAAATACAAGCAGTAGAATGATTTCTGGGAGCCCAATTTCCACGCACTTTGCAACCTGCACATACAGTTGTGGCACTAAAATCAGTCTTATGAGGTAGGGAACAGCCAAAGAAAAAAAAAAGAATCTCCAAGCTAACTCTTACCCCTGGAAAACCAAGCTCATAGAGGCCAAATCCAGCAAGTGAGATCAAAGGAACAGCAGACAATGGACTAAGAAGTCTGTGAAAGAGTGGGCAATGGTCAAGCCACAAACTAAAACAATACATTGTGCAACGAGTCGCCAAACCTGATAACTGAAACACTGCAGTTGGCAAGCCTGCAAACTGAAATGATGCAATTGCACAATGTACATTCAGAAGTTCAACAATGATACCTACCTAACTACATTGCGCCAGAGACCACTGAAACCAAGTATGATCTGGATTGTCGATGCAATGATGAGAGCACCTTGTGTTCCTCGCATTGTCCGCAAGAATTTCTTCACAGCAGTAGCAAAATCTTACCAACTTTACAAGATCACACAGAGGATGTGACAATCTTAATGCTTAGATACAGCTAGTGCGGATACTACCTCATGAGGATCTGCTTCATTGCTATAGCGGCCAGCCAATATGATGGAAATTGTCGGCGCAACAATGGTGTACGATCCTCCCATCACAGCTGGAAGACGAGTCCCGAAGAACGATTGGCAGAGGGTGTTTATCCCGGCAACGAACAGCAGCGTCTGAATCACCCGAGCCTTCTCCTCCTGAGTGGCAATGCAACGAAATGCAGGTACAGTTCATCAGTTTTGACATGCAAGCTCATCACAAAATTACAGTAGTAACAGTTTAGATCTTCTGTGACATTCTTCAAATGCACATGTCAACAAGTGAAATCAACCAAGATTCAGATATTGGAATACTTTTCAGGTGATTCTTGGGGAGACTCACATTTCCACCTCCCATCTGGGGAACAAGAGCACTGGGAATAATCACTGATGTGCCCAGCATCACAATGTAGTGCTGGAATCCAAGTATGACGGCCTCAGCTGCAGGAAAAGAGAGATTCAAAGTTTCAAACCCATCAACATCGTCAGGACCAGGTGTGAGAACCACCAGAGTGAAGTGACCACAAACTACAACCAACCAACACAAGCAAACCTAGGAGGCCGACATCGACATCGACATCATCAATGCTGCAAATCTATACGGCTAAGAGAACATAAATGCCACAAAGTACAGTGGATGATTAGCAGCTCCGCCATCAAAATCAAAAGGCAAAGATGGCCTTGGTGATATAGAGAGAGAATCAGAGAAGAAGAAATTAAGAGACGTACGCCATGGCGGTGGGCTGGTGATGCAGTAGGACACGCTGGGCAGCTGGTCCTTCACCTGGTGAGGCTGCAACTCCTCCTGCTTCGGCGGCGGCGCCGCCCCTCCTCCGGCCATCCTCCACCACCTCCAAGAACCCAACAAAAATGGGACAAACAAAGGCAAAAAAGAAAAGAAATGCAGGAACCAAGAACAGGGAGTCCAAGAACCAGAACAGTGCAGTGAAAGCACAAAACTCAGAGAGATTTCAGAGAGCAGCAAACAAAGGCGGCTACCGATTCTTTGCGTGCAAAGAGGAGCAAGAACAAAGGAGGATGAAAAGAAAGGGAGACAGCTACAGCTGCTGCTTCTTGCTTTCTACTACTACTCCTCCCAGTGCGCAGTGGAGTGAAGCAGCAGCAGTGCAATGCAATGCAACACACTCGCAGCTAGCAGCTACTACCTGGGTCGAAGGAATCTACAATGCTTTGAGCTTTTCCTCCCTCTTTTATGTTTCCCTTCTTTTCTCTCGCTACCAGCAATGCTTTTTTTCTCTGGCCATGGGATCGGAGTTTCGCCTTTGCGCCACCGCCTCCGCGAAAAACGCGCCCTCCGCTCCTCTTCCCAAGTTGTTATCTTTTTCCCACCACCGTAAAGGAGATGGCAGAGAGAGGAAAAAAGATTGCAAATTCCACAATGGGAAGAAGTTCGGGTCTGTTTGGTTGATATCTTCGGGTCTGTTTGGTTGATATCTTCGGTATACTCCCTCCGTCCCAAAATATAAACATTTTTAGCTATGAATATGTCTAGATTCATAACTAAATATTGTAACATTTTGGGACGGAGGTACTTCCTCCGTTTCACAATGTAAGACTTTCTATCATTGGTCATATTCATATATATATATATGTATTTAGATTCATTAACTATCTATATGTATATAGATTCATTAACATCTATATGTATATAAGCAATGCTAGAAAATCTTATATTGTGAAATGGAGGGAGTAGTATTATATTTAAGGTTAGCTAGGAGTATGTCACAACTTTTTAAATAACTATTTGGTTCATTGTCACAATAGTCTCTTGTCAAACTTTTTAGACACATGGACTTCCTTGTCATTGATTCAAGTTTTTAACCAAGGTTGTGTTTAGATCTAGTGGTTGAAGTTTCGTCGTGTCACATTGGATATACGTGCACATATTTAAAGTATTAAACGTAGTTTAATAACAAGACAAATTACAGAATCCACCTGTAAACCGCGAGACGACTTTATTAAGCCTAATCAATCCGTCATTAGCAAATATTTATTGTAACACCACATTGTCAAATCATGGCGCAATTAGGCTTAAAAGATTCATCTCACAATTTACACACAATCTGTGTAATTAGTTATTTTTTTCATCTATATTTAATATTACATGCATGTGTTCAAACATTTGATGTGACAGGGTGTAAAATTTTGCTAGGGATCTAAACAAGGCCTAAGCTTGTAATGTGGATAAGGATCTATAAACATAATTCTGTGATAAGCCACAACTTATCACAATTGTGATTTGATAAAGTTAGCCACTAAGGCCATCAACAATGCGTGCCCCTGGAGAGTAGCCTCGCAAATGGCATCCAACTTCCGTCGTCGGGTCGTCCCCTGGGAGGGAGGTGCGACCCCCACGCGGGGGACGAGTGGCTCCGGGCTCCTCAGCTCACTTTTCCTGAGCTACTCCATCGGGGCTACGCATTGGGGTGACCCGATGCCCCGTCCCCACCTCCTCCCCCATTGCTTCCCCATGTTGCCCCTCACCGGCAGCGTGACAACGAGAGCGAGAGAGAGAGAGAGAGAAGAGAGAGGCGACGGCGACGGGCGGAGACGGCTTGAGGCGCCCGTGCTCGCCGCCGAGGAGCACAAGGACGACGTCGTGGTGGTGGTCATCGCGCTCGGGGACGACGGCGACGACGGCCACCGTGCGCCTTGCCCGGCCTTCTTCGCCGACACCTTGCTCGCCACCGCTGGCGCCGTGCCCGCTACCGCCGGCGCTGCCACTGTATCCTCCCCGATCTGGCCGCGTGGAGCTCAGATCCGCCCACTACGGTGCCGGATCTGGCGCCCCTGACCGGCGACGGCACGAGGTGGAGGATGCCGGAGAGGACAGCGATAGGCGGCAATGGGAGAGAGGGAGAGAGAGGGGCGGCGGTGGACGCCGGCGACGGGAGAGGCGGCCCTCCTCGTCGTCCTCGCAGCCGTGTGCGGCGAGAGGGAGAGGCGAGTGCGGCAGCGAAAAAAAGAGAATAGGGGGCAGGAGAGAGAGATCAGGGATAGGGTAGTAAAAATAAATATGTGGTTTTGTAGGCTGGAATATTCATTATGGGTTGGAGTGTCTCTATTAAGTTGTTTCAGATTTTGAGGAGCCCATCCAGAGATATCCTTTATTGTGAGCTGAGTTTCTCCTACGAGTGTTCTCAGTTAGTGAGTACACTCTAGGAGTGACTCACATTGTAGAATGCCCTAACGGAAACAACCCCAAATCTTCAAAGTTTTTCCTCTCTAGAGAGTCTTTTATCTCTCTCTAGTGTAGGTAGAGAGGAGCAGGGAACTTTTTGCCACTGCGGTGCAAAGCTTTTTCTGCTTTGGCTGCTGCTGCTCTGCTTTTGCTGCGGCTAAAATGGAAGAAGGGGAGGGGAGGTGCGTGGAGTTGAATGCTGCTGGGAGCGCATGTGAGCCTGTGTGAGCAGAGCAGCCATGGGCAAAAATGGACGGCCTCTCCTCTCCTCGCAGTCGAAACGCACCGTTGCGTGTAGCCATGTGGTACGCGTTGGCGTTTGCCGTTGCCAACTCCTCATTTGCCTTTACCGTTGCCGTTGCCATCTCCTCATGGCTAGCTGTTCACGCTTAGGCGCGAGAAATTGAACGGATCGAGAAGCTCAATTTCCTTAAAAAAAATACATGAAATATGCATAATCTTACACATTTGCGATTACACACTCTAACACACTAGGTGAGTTATCTAGAGCTTTTTAATTTTAGCCACTAACACTTCTCAAACTGCTAAACATTGTTTCATGAAATAAAATCATTATAAATGTTTTTTTAAAGAAACTTGATTCTCATTTTTAATTTTATAGTAGTTAATATTTAATTAAACATGCACTAATTAATTATTATCTCATTTCACGTATGGCTGATTAGCCAAGCTAAAAAACTGAAACGAACTAATCCTAAGGCTGGGCTTAGCTAGTTCATGGCATGAGGCAGATGATCAGCGTGTGATTAATTAACTTTAAATACTACAAACTTAAAAAAATAATTTATTTGATTTTTAGTAAATTTATATTTTTCACAAAACACGTTGTTTGTAATTCGGGAAGAGTGTTAGCTAATCTCAACCATAGTATACACTTAAAAAGGTCGATGTCAACACGGTAGCACTTGATTTTACTAAAGTCCTGGGTAAGTTGGATTCTATATGAAGAAAAAAAAAGACCGATATTCTTCGAGGACTGCAATATGAATTTGGACGAGAGAAATTTTATGGGAGTTTTGAGGAAATTTTATATGAATGAGCACGTAAGATAGTTTTCCCCAAATATCTAAACAACTTTACCATAATTATTTATATACTTCCTTTGAATTTTAATAGATGATGTCGTTAAATTTATTTTAAGCATAAGCTAAGATGCTGTTAACATTTAACATGCTTTTAGCATACTTTTTGACTATATATCTTATGTTTTTTTTTCATATTTGCATAAACTTTTGAATAAAACAAATGCTCAAATGTGTGTAAGTCAATGATGTTAGGGTATTCTCAACTCAATATTTAAGGTCACTAAAGTAATAATACGAGATCCACAATCCAAAGTTCTTTTGTATATAACACATGCTACAATGTACTCCCTCCGTTTCACAATGTAAGTCATTCTAGCATTTCCCACATTCGTATTGATGTTAATGAGTCTAGATAAATATCTAGACTCATTAACATCAATACGAATGTGGGAAATGCTAGAATGTATCTATCTAGATTCATTAACATCAATACGAATGTGGGAAATGCTAGAATGACTTACATTGTGAAATGGAGGAAGTATATGGTATTTTCTCAATCTTAAACTGGGACTCACTGAGGAAAAAAAAAACTCTATCAAGTAGGATTGTAAGAGCAAGTACAGTAGCAAGCTATAGGTTAGTTAAAAGCACATCTGGAGGAGAGAAGAAAAGAAAAGTGGGCTACAGATTTATCGCTGCAGCACGAGCTCCATGTGTGTATGAGATGGACAAAATATTAATGATATAATATATATTTATATAAAATGTATACATAGGCTATTAGAGTGGTTGTAGATGATTTATCAATTTTTAGAGTTAACAATTAACTATATTATTAAACTTGCTCCAAGAGCAACATGCATGTTGCATAGCTATTATTTATTTCTTATGGCATCACCAATGTATATAGTAAAAATGACCCATATAGATAAGACGTACATACACATACTTTAAATATAGCAATTCACACAATATATATAGATACAAGATGATATTAGGAGAAGAGAGAAAAGTAGAGATAGATGATATTATTTATTCCATATGGGTAGTCACTATGCATATGGATATTTTTTTGTTACTCCCTCCGTTTAATGTTATAAGACGTTTTGACTTTGATCAAAGTCAAACTGCTTTAAGTTTGACCAAGTTTATAGAAAAAAATAATAACATTTTCAACCCAAGACAAATTTATTATGAAAATATATTCAATTATTGATTTGATGAAACTAATTTAGTATTATAAATATTACTATATTTGTCTATAAACTTAGTCAAACTTGAAACAGTTTGACTTTGTCCAAAGTCAAAACGTCTTATAACTGAAACGGATGGAGTATTTTCTTTATATGGACCAGTTGCATAATGGTACTAGATGGTTGAATGAAATATTATATTATCTATGAAATACTTGTGTACTACATTGTAAATGCCCTAAGTTTAAGGATGCCCATAATAATATTATGTTCTTTGCTTCTTTCCCAATAAAATCTGGTTGAATAAAATACATACTTTTTTATTCCCTGAGGTTATTTTTCATGCAATATTGTGGATGACCTTATCCATGGAAAACCGGAGGAAATATTTTTCAATTCTCCACTTCGCACGTACTCTACATTCGTACTACCTCTTCTTTTTTCCTTGTTTGTTTCATTGAAATGTTCCCATCCCAGCAGTTCAATAGTACATGTTTGATCAGACAAACATTCACACGCACAACAGTTTTGAGCTATCCAGACCATCTTGGGAGGAAGAGAAAAATACACCATTTCTGTCATAGCATTAGCCACCATACTTAAATTAATATGCCTAACGATAAATTAGTGATACCTTCAAACAACTACTCCCCCGTTTCTAAATATTTGACACCGTTAACTTTTTTAAATATGTTTGACCGTTCGTCTTATTTAAAAATTTAAGTAATTATTAATTCTTTTCCTATCATTTGGTTCACTGTTAAATATGCTTATATGTATAAATATAGTTTTACATATTTCACAAAAGTTTTTGAATAAGACGAACGGTCAAACATGTGCTAAAAAGTCAACGGTGTTAAATATTTAGAAATGGAGGGAGTATATAGATGCGGTGAAACTTTGTACTGATCGCCTTGTAGACGTTAGTGGTCAAAACAGTTCTCTTTTCCTCCCTCTGCACAAAAAGTAAAACAACTTTTATACACAAATATGAATATAGGTTATGTCCTGATTTATAAAAGGAAAAATATCATGGTCGGCCGAATTACCCCCTAAACTCGAAAACCAGATATTATTCACCCTAAACTTTCAATACCGGACGAATTACCCCCTCGACCCAATCCGGCGCGGTTTTGTCCTACGTGGCGTACGCGTGGCAATCCAGTCAGTACCTTATTTATTAAAAAATGTGGGTCCCCCTGCTCAGCTCGCGGGATGAAGGATCGGCGCAGCCTGCTCAGCCCGCCGTCAGCCTCAGCTCCTCGCCCGCTGCCCGTAGCCGCCTCCGGCCTCGGCTCCTATCCCGCCGTCCACAGCCATCCCCGCCGCCGGCCGCCCGTCGGCGTCGGCTCCTCGCCCGCCCGCCGTCTGCAGCCATCCCCGCCGCCGGCCGCACGTCGGCGTCCGCTCCTCACCCGCAGCCACCTTCACGACAGCCCGCCGCCGCCTCCGTGCCCGCTCACCTCCAGCCTCAGCTCCTCACCCGCCGCCGGCCGCCCGTCAGCGTCGGCTCCTCGCCCGCCCGCCACCCGCAGTGTTCAGTTGTTCACCGAGAGAGAGGGGGGAGAGAAGGAGAGGAAAAAAGGTGTTGATAGCTAGGCCCCACCCGTTTATATTTGTTTTTGCTGACTGTATCGCCACGTGTGTGCCACGTAAGCTGAAAACCGCTTCGAATCGAGTTAGGGTGGAAATTTAGCCGGTTTTAAGTGTTTGGGGTGTCAAATGTCTGGTATTATAGTTTAGGGGGGGTAAATCGTATTACCGTAATAGTTGGGGGAGGGTAATTCGTACTTTTTTTCTTTATAAAAAGGAGGTTATTATTTTTATGGAAGGAGTACTTATTAGTGTCGATTACTGTTGTTCCGAATTTGACCATCAGTAAGTTTTACTCCTAATCATCAATGTATATTGGACATTTACATAAAAAAATTGTATATTGGACATATATGAAAAATATTCTTAAACTTTAGAAACTGTTAATCACGATTAATTTCTAAGAGGATTTGGGTGTGTTTGTTTGTGCTGTTAGAGGAGCTACTCCCTCCTTTATTGTGGACACACTTATCAAAATACTAAATGGTACGTTTTTTAAAAAAAAATCCTATATAAAAGTCTTTTAGAAAATAAAATAAATCATTTAAAGTTTATAATTATTAATACTTAATTAATTACATTTTAATGGTATGCCTCAATTCATATGCCACTAAGTAAGCTGAGCCAAACTGCACATTTGAACGAAGCCTTAGTGTAAAAACAAAATAATGGTTAGTGTGACCCCCTTTTATTTAGGATTTTGTGGAAGAATTTTGTAGGATTTAAATCGTTATCCTTTTGAAACAAAAAATTAGAGCTTTCCAAGTCCTATAGAAAAATTCCTATGGAATATCTCGATGTAAATTTTGGAATAAAATTAGTAAGAGCTTTAACCTTTTGGGAAAAAAAGAGTCCAAACTACATATAATTTGACTAAATTATCATAAAACTATATATTTAAGGTGATATCCCTCACAAAACTACAGATTTAACAATAAAATTATCACAAAACTACAGGTTTAAGGCTAAATATCACAAAACTACAGATTTTGGGGTTTAAATTCTTAGCACTAATGCTATATTTGAGTGATGTATGTCCAAGTTTTCTGATTGATATTAAACATATAGTTTTAGGATAATTTCATTAGTAAATATATAGTTTTGTAATACTTAGCCTTAAACCTATAGTTCTATGATAAATTTAGTAATAAATATGTATTCTTGTATTATATCATGTTAAATCTATACTTTTATGATAATTTGATTAAAATACCTATAGTTTTGTGTTTACTAAAAAAAATCCTTCTGAGGATATATCTCTCTTATTTATTTGATTCCTGCATTTTTTCTTCACGGTCATTCAAGTGATTGTCCTTGTATTTTATTTCCCATGCATTTTTATAATTCTCTATTTTATATATACATTCCTAGCAAATATGTTTTTTATTCCCATATCTACCATTCTTGCATGGCTATAAATTTGTCTTGGAAGTAAACTTATTATATTTTATAGACTTATTCTGACACAAAAGAGATGGCAAACGTTTTAAATAGTTTGGCATAATATTATTCTTAGCATCTGATATTTATGACAAGAGAGTGTATACTATTAGATTATGATGAACAAAAGTTGCATGATTCTATTCATGATGCAAATTAGTTTGATAACATGTCAAAATTAAATTCAATATTGTAAAGAGGGTAAATCAAAATTTGAAGATGAACGCTACTCGTATTATTTGAAAATAGAGATAACAGCATAATATATGTATAGGGTGGTGGGGAACATGGAATTTATTCTCTCGAGACAGGATAGAGTGCCCCACTGATGAGTATACCCTACACACACTGTAAAGGAAAACATGCAGAATCTTGCTGGATTAATATACCAGTCGAAGTACATCCACTCAGAGGGAGTATATTACAACCATGACCACGAGGAGGACTGAACCAGTTGAAAACATGCCGAATCTTAGTTAGCATAAGCAGCACATCACTAGTAGCCAAGTAATCCTGCCTCAAATCTTGGCTTTAGCATGCAATCCTACTATAATAATGTCTATTTGAATTTTATCACTTCGTTTTCTTATCATATATTTGTACAAATTATTGAAAGTATAACAAACAAAGAAGTATTTGTTAATGCTATATCAAATCTTAGTATCTTTATATATATATATATATATATACATATATATATTAGTGATTTAAGATTGTAAAAACTTGACTCAGCAACAATACTACTTATGGAGTAAGCATTAGTATTACCTTGACCACTAATTATTGTTAAATGGTCAGACTGTGTTTACCATCTTTAAGTTTTTTTGTAATTTTCTATAGAAAAACTAGAGGTCAAAGTTTGATGAATAGTTTCCCTATGAATTATTATCTCCATTTAATATTATAGAACTTCAAACTTCTTTTAGATCTGAATAAGCTTATAGAAAAAGATATTAACATTTTGAAGACAAAATGAACATACTATCGTATCAAATATATTCGATATTGTATTTAATATACTAATTCGGTATTATAAATGTTTTTTATTATAAACTTTGTCAAACTTTTAATTTTGAAAAAGTCAAAACACCTTACAATATAAAAAATAATGGAGTAGTATTTTTTTAAAAAAGTGTGCTATCTTGTTTGGATGATACCCACACTATTCATAGAAAAATATGTAGTGTAAACATGTAAACTACCGTTAGATAAACAAAATAAGCGTCTTATATATGTCCACGTCACTATGAGTGAAACTTTTAATGATGGTTAAATTTAGGAGTAAAAGTTTTACATAGGACAACATAGATAATTCTCAGTCATCTAATTTTTATCCAACGGTAGTTTTTAGGTTCGCACTACCTATTTTTCCCATTTTTCCCTACTTTTTTTCTAACCATACTTAGGGTGTGTTTAGTTTACGCCAAAATTGGAAGTTTGATTGAAATTGGAACGATGTGATGGAAAAGTTAGAAGTTTGTGTGTAGGAAAGTTTTGATGTGATAAAAAAGTTGGAAGTTTAGGGCCTGTTCACTTTGATGCCATTTTCAACCTTACCAAATTTTAGTAAAGTTGTAAAAAAATAGCTACATTTAGTTTGCTGCCAAATTTTGATAACTATATAAGAAATCCTGCCAAAATTTTGGCATAGTTATCAAAATTTCGGCAATGCCAAAATTTAGTAAGTTTTTTTTGGCATTAAAGTGAACATGCCCTTAAAGAAAAGTTTGGGAACTAAACCAGGCCTTGGGACAAGGTTTTGCAAAAGAATGAGGTTATGGACTTTATGATATGGCCAAGAGTTTAGCATGACAAAACATGACATGCAACTAAACAGTGTCGTGTCTATAAGGACAATTTTGCCAGTGGATTTGGTGAAAGCATCTTGGCTTTAACACAGACCAAGACCAAGGAATAAAACTGAAGTGTACGGGCGGTCAACATGAGGATTGATAGTACTACTCCTACACCATGAACA
The DNA here is from genome assembly GCF_034140825.1 of Oryza sativa Japonica Group. Taxonomy (NCBI): domain Eukaryota; kingdom Viridiplantae; phylum Streptophyta; class Magnoliopsida; order Poales; family Poaceae; genus Oryza; species Oryza sativa. The sequence continues at coordinate 20,257,425 of NC_089042.1, read as the reverse complement.
TGAATGCAGCCGTTCTACTACTACTCCGAGTATCTCTCCTCGTGCCTCTGCCGCCTGCTTGTGTCATCGTGTGCAAGCACAGTAGCACGCCTACACACCATCAATGGAATCAGAGCACAGTGGAGGAGACAGGACGAGTGTTTTTGCCGTCAGCTGCATCCGTTGCCTATCATTTATTATTATATTTTGTAACCTAGAAAAAAAAACTTTTATGTAATGTTGGTATGTACTTCCTCTGAGAAAACTTTATTAAGGAAAAAAACTAAAAATATCCCTTGTTAATGCTCCCTCCGTCCAAAAATATAAACATTTCTAGTTGCTTATCCAGATTTATAACTAAAATTTATTATATTTTGGACATAAAGATAGTAAGTACTACTGGTACCATTTACACGTGAATATTAAAGGATTAAACTTCTTGAATTGTGAATGCGGACATCAATGTCCGAATTCATATGTTTCGGATGATTTTAAGCCCCTTAATAAATTGGATTTTTATGGATTAATTTTAAATGTGTTATAGCGTGTTTCTACGAGCATAACTATTATCAATAGTCTAAAAGTTAATATAAAAAATAGACTACATTTCCTTAAAAGAATTAATAAAAGACAACGATGACAAACACTAAAGGGTGTGCTCGAAACTGCTCTTTCACCACAAATTTTAGCTGCATGCAAAACGAGATGAATTATTAGTTTATATTAATTAATTGAGTATTAAATATAAAATGCATTTGTAAAAACACATCGTTTAGTAGTTTAAAAAGCGTCCTCACGATAAATGAGGGAGAAATAGATTCACACTCATGTCTGAACTCAGTCTAACTTTTAAAATTTAAATTTTGGCCGTGGCCAATAAACTAACAAATAGATTAGGAAAAGTACGAATTACCCCCACCCCGAACTATCGCGGTCGTCCGAATTACCCCCTGAACCACAGAACCAAACATTCTTTACCTCCAACTATGCAAACCGGACGAATTACCCCCCCTCAAACCAATTCAGAGCGGTTTTGTCCAACGTGGTGCACATGTGGCAATCCAGTCAGTGTTTTTTTAATAAAAATTGTGGGACCCGCTTGCCATACTCTTCTCTTCTTCCCTCCCTCTCTCTCTTCTCTCTCTATCTCTCGCATGGCATCGGCCGCCTTCCCCTCTTCCCTCTCTTCACTCTCTCTCTCTCACAGAGTCACTGGGTGGCGCAGGGCAGTCGAAGGATGGTGCGGCCGACGACGGCAGCTTCTGGGGCGGCGCGTGGGCTCAGGGCAGCGCGAGCTCGCCGGCCTCCCTGCCCCCCTCATGCAGGTCGGCGGGGGGTGGCGACGCAGCAGCGGCAGGCGCGGAGGTGGAAGCATATGGATGCGGCGCCGGCGAGCTTAGGGCAGAGGGAGAGAGTGTAGGATCAAGATGTCGACTAGAGGAGGGTGAATAGGCGATTTAAAACTAAATGACACCTAATCAAAACTAACCTAAGTTGCTAGGCTTGGTGAGGGTCAACTCTAACTAAGCAACTAAGTTATGTTTTGCAAACCTAGGGTGATAGTAGCTCAATTATATCTCTAGGAAAGTAAATCACACTCCTATGTCAATGTTTAGCACTCCTAGGGTGATATGATCTCAAGTATGTCTCTAGAAATGTAAATTGCACAAATGTAAATGCGACAATCAAATGAGACAAGGAGACAAGAGATTTTTCACTGAGGTTCGGAAACTCGCCAGTTTCCTACTCCCCATTGAGGCGAGCCCAACTCCACCGCTCAACCACGAAGCCACCGCACGCCCCCTTCGTCAAGGGGTGGGCAAGGCAGGAGCCGGCCCACAGAGAGGACTACCCAAGCCTCGATCACTCGGGGTAGTTCTTCCTTCACTCCGAATGTGGTGAACTCCAAACCACTCACAAACCGGCGCCGGGCCTCCTCCACAATCTTCTCGGAGAGATCACCGGGCAACTCCTCCACAAGCCATCTAGGAGGCGGCAACCTCCAAGAGTAACAAGCAATGACCTGGCATGGAGATGATCAATCAAGTGCCACACTAGCTCTACAAATGGAAGCAATGCACTTGACTCTTGGCTAATCAACCCTCTAACACACTAGATGGATGAACACAAAGCTAAAGTGGGTGTGAGAGAGGTGCAAGGGGTGTATGCAATTGAAATGGGTGCCAAGAGAGTCCCCTTGCTGCTGGAGGGGGAGTATTTATACTCCCACCAACCAAAACTAACCGTTAGGGGCGAAATCCCCCAACTCTGTGCTTTGCCGGTCTGACCGGAGGTATGTGGCCGGTCAGACCGTCCTACTCTACAACGGCTAGTTTTGTAGCCGTTGTAGGGCTGTCATTGGGCCCCACTGCCTAAGTCGGTCAGACCGACATGGGGTGGCCGGTCAGACCGGCCTCGGCTCGGTCAGACCGCCATCAGCTCGGTCTGACCGAATACGGCTCCGGCGGCTCGGGATCGACACACCAAGACGACACCATCCCGGCCATATGGCCGGCCGGTCAGACCGGCCCGCACCCGCCGGTCAGACCGGCCTTGAGGCTGCGGTCAGGCCGGCTATGACCCTGCGGTCAGACTGGTTGCCCTGGCCGGTCAGACCGGCTCTAAGGCCGCGGTCAGACCGGTTCGGTCAGGCCACACAGTGAAAACATAAATTGAAATATGGGGAGTCTAAATGCGAGCACAAGTCTAAATGCATAATGACCTAATGTGGCAATTAAAATCATCTCTTTGCTAGGTCATTACCCCTCTTAATAGTACGGCAAAGATATAAATAAACTAGCACAATTTTGATTGCCTAACGCCTCAATCAATTTAAAATGTAAACACTAGTTTACCGTCTTCTCTTCCTTTTGCTTTGCGCCGTCAATTTTAATCCATCAATGATCATCCATGTGCACACAAATAAGTGAACCTAACTCAAACAAATAGCTCAAACACAATGGTAGTCCACAATTAGTGCTTGCCATTAATTACCAAAATTAACACTGGGGGCCTAGATGCTTCAGAGAGAGGATGGAGTGGAGGGGAACAGCGTCATCGGCACGGCCACCGGTGAGCTCAGGGCAGAGAGAGAGGGCAGAGTGGAGGGGAACAACGTCGTCGCTACGGCCACCGATGAACTCGAACGCGTCGTCGGCCTCCTCGTCTCGCAAAGCCGCCCACCGACCGCCCCCGCGTGCCGTCGTCCCCCGCCCGCGCTGCGAGGCAGCGCTCGCCTCCTTCGCCACCGCACTCATCTCCTCGCCGCCGCCTCCTCCGCTTGCATCCTCCTCGCCGCCGTGCTCGCACTCCGACTCCTATGCTGGCGTCGTCCCCAATCGAGAACGAGCCGCCGTCTCCAGCGCCTTCTTCGAGGAGATCTCGAGCTCCTCCCCCTTGTCCCCGCCATCGCCATCCTCGTCCGCGCCACCCTCATCCCCCCCGCCGCCGCCGCGCGATGCTCTTTCCCTCGCCTGCGGCCTGCCGCCTGTGAGAGAGAGAAGAGAGAGAAGAAGAGTGAGTGAGGGAGAGGAAGAGTGGATGAGAGTATGACAAGTGAGTCCCACAAATTTTTTATAAATAGAATGCTGACTGGACTGCCACGCGTACGCCACGTAGACTAAAACCACCGCGGATTGGGTCGAGGGGGATAATTGTCCGGTTTGTATAGTTGGGGATGAAGAATGTCCGATTTTCAGGTTCATGGGGGTAATTCGGACGACCGCGATAGTTCGGGGGGTCATACTTTTTCCAATAGATTATGAGAGATATGTTTTTTTTTTCACATGTGGGATAATGTGGTTGAAAAGTGTGGAAAGTTAATTGTGGCATCAATGAGACAAAAATCTAAGGAGCTCTATAGGGTTGAGTGTGATGGTTTGTTTATTGAACTAAACATTCCATAGGTAGTCAGATATCTAGACATTACATTTTACAGCGGCGGAGCCAGCTCCCACGCAGAGTAGGCGGCCGCTCAGGCTCTCTCGCTGGTGTTTCCACTATGGACACCTCAGAATACTATTAGTCGCCAGGCTTAAAGGCTTCACTAATTCGAGAGTATTTTAGAACATAATCCCTTATGTAGTTGGATCCATTGGTGGTTTGTGTTGCCCTCTCGCCACCTCACGTTGTCTGTCTGTTTTGTCTATTTCTCATGCATACTCCCTTCGTAAAAAAACTTCTGATTATAAGGATAAATTTAGACACAGTGTATCTACAGATTCATATTTAAGATTATTTTTTTTGACAGAGAGGTAAATGCATAACCTAAGGCCTCTCTTAAATTGAAGAATTTTTTTTTGCACAAAATATAAAATCATGGAGTATATTATTTTAGTATAATTTTTAATGAGATTTTTATATTTATAAGTTTATTATGCGAGATATATTTACGGCAAAATTTAGTTTTGGATATAAATTAAAATACTAATATTTATTTATTAATTATTAAAAATGGGATAGGTAGCATATTTTTGTTGATTGTAGTACAACATATTTGATGTATAAGATAAATCTATTTATATGCTACCTAAACAGTTTTTAATAACCAATAAATAAATAATATTTGTAATAAATAAATATTATGTTTTATATCATATTACAAATAAATTTTATTATAAATAATATCTAACTATAACAAACTCATAATAATTATAATAGTCTTAAACAACGGATTTCTGCCCTCCAATAATCTATAAACATATATGTTTCTTCAATTCTCATGATAAAATGGTTTTTTCTATAGGAATTTAACAGTCAACCTGCGATTAACTAACGAAAAAGATATGAAAGTGATCTAAATTTAAGTTTGACATACGTAGAAGAATAACTAAAACTCAAACGCATAGATGAGATTAAATAAAATTTCAGAAATACATATGAGATTTTCTCAAACTAAGAGCAAGCACAATAGCAAGCTATAAACCAACTATAAATATATTTTAAAAAGATAAAGGAAGTGAGAGAAGAGCAGCGGGCTACAGATCTGTAGCCAGCTGCAGCACGGACTTTAAGACGTAATGTTTATATGACAGGTGAGACTAGATATTAATAGTATAGTAAGCAACTATTATATAAATTAGCTATTACATTAGCTATAGATGATTTGGAGATAGTAATTGGCTATACGATTAAACTTGCTCTAAAGTGACATAGGCATAACCTAGGACATGACTAGTACACGATCACACTGTCAACACAAACATTTCTTTACAATGCCAGAGTAACATTTCTTTACTATTTCGACACCAATGTAATCATTCATTCGGAATATATTAGCACGTGTGGCGGTGTACGTCCACGGAGGAGCAGTGCAGAGCTCTGCCTGCGCTGGGAAAGATGCCGACGTTAAAAACTTTACGATGCGGGCACGGCTTTTGAGGTAGAGAGATTGGGAGGAGAGAAAAAAAATTAAGGGGTTGGGAAATTGGGATGGCGTTCCCTTCCCTCTCGGCCGGCGTTCCAGTTGGGCCAGGGTCTCATCAAGTCTCGCTGCGCCCGGCTCAGGAATCCAACGGCCTACCGAGGGTTTACCTGTTTCAGGCACGTACTGTAGGAGCAGTACTCATCCACATTTAAAAGAGCAGGTAAAATAATCAGCTATAAAAAAGGAGAGAGAAATACAGTGGGCTGCAGCACAGACTACAAAATGCATATGTGTTGACAGGTGGGACCAAAAAAATAGGCAACTACTGTATGAATTAACTATTAAATTAACTATAAATGACTTGGAGCCAATAGTTAGCTATACTACTCCCTCCGACCTTAAATAATTATAGCTTTATACGGCTCATCTCCAACATTTAATCGTTTATATTATTTGAAAAAAAAATTATGATTAGTATTTTGTTGTCATTAGATGATAAAATATGAATAATACTTTATGTGTTACTTTTTTTTTGTTTTTTTCATAATTTTTTCAAATAAGACGGACGGTCAAACGTTGGACACGGATTTCCACGGCTGTTCTTATTTTTGGATAGACGTAGTAAATAGTGACTACAAGTCAACTATAAACACATGTGGATGAGATAAGAGCAAATACAATAGTAGACCAAATCCAGCTATAAACACATATCAAGAAGATAAAAGAGGAGAGAAAAGAGCAGCGGACTACAGATTTATAGCCAACTATAGAACGGACTCTAAGACATAGTGTATATATGACAAGTATGACTATCTATTAATAGTGTAGTATATGTTTATAGATACTCCCTGTATCTACTTTTGATAGTCATATTTCATCTTAGTACACAGACCAAGGATAAGTAATTCTATTTATCATCCATTTAAACATGCTACTAGTTATTCCTCGTAAACAAGCGATTCATTAATATTTACATTTCTCGATGCCCATGTAGCCAATCTTGTGTGGAAGAATGAAGAGTCACGCGTTAAATCCGGGAAAGACATTAAGAGGATAGGTTGTTAGATTGAAATATGCCTATCAAAAATAAATTTTTCAGATTTGAAAATATGACTATCAAAAGTAAATGGATGGAGTAACTATTGTATGAATTAGGCATTAAATTAACTATAAACGATTTGGAGCTGGCTATACTATTAAATTTGCTCTAAGAGAAGAAAGAGAAGAAAAACGCGCTACAGATTTATAGCCAAGTACAGCACAGACTCCAAAATGTTATGTTTGTATGAGAGGTGGGACCGCGTATTAATGGTTTAGTATATATGATTTTTTACGATTATGATTTTGTTGTTACAAATATTGTATTATGGAAAACATAAAAGATATACTCCCTCCGTTTTATAATGTAAGACTTTCTAGCATTGCCCATATTTATATAGATGCTAATGAATCTAGACACATATATATGTCTAGATTCATTAACATATATATGAATGTGGGCAATACTAGAAAGACTTACATTATGAAACGGAGGAAGTAGCTAGATTAGTTTCGGAGTAAATTTAACCATATCAGTATTTAATAGGATACAGAGAGTAAACAATAAGTTAATTATGGTGCATTTTTTTAAGACTAATGTATTTATTTATATAGAAACATAGAACTATTAATGCGAAACATGGTGGCCTAGGAGATCTGCTTAACTCCAGTGCAGGTCCAAGACTAGCCTCGATTATGTCAGGAGCATGCCAGCTGATTTGATCCTGCAATCAGCAAGAAAGACAAAAGCAGAGTTAGTCGGCCGATAGCCGATTGGCCGATAACGTATCGGTCTCAATCCATGTAGTTAGACCAAATCGGCTATTGACTGGATAGATCAATGAACAAAAGACCCTAAACATGCCTAATCGGCTATAATAATGCCTACTAGGTTTGATAAAGAAGTTTAAGACAATATTTTTAAAATAGCCAATGGAACAATATGTAGAGAAGAATATATAAATAATGATAAAGTACTAGCTAATACTTTAGTGCAAACTTATATAACCAAATCAATCTATTTGGACATATCAAATCATGATCAGCTAGTAATTCAAATAGCCCAACCGATACTGATCTAACTTGATATGATTTTATGGGATGATCTGTCTATATAAGTGGCAAATATACATAAAACCAATAAAGAAGCATGTATATTAGATAATATTGGCTGAAACTCTGATGCTATATCTAATTTTGATTAATTCCAGGTTAGTTTTTAGGTTTCTAGATAAGACTAGAGATGATGCATGTCAAAGTAAGTAAAGAAACCTAAAGTCTAAACAATCTAGGAATTAACCATTTTTCAAGATGGTAAATACCTTAGCTAATCTAATCTAGTAAGGCAATTTAGCCGATACCGGTAGGAATCCTAAAGCGAAAACCAACCAATAAGGCTAAATTGAGATACTAAGACTATATTAACTAAGACATATGATAACAGATGGTCATGATAAAAGGACTAAACATCTAAAACGACATAATAGCGCTGATAGCACAAGACATCGAGACGGGTTACCTCTTGTCGAGAGAACTCGCCGAAAATAAGAATAAAAAGGGTGGCGATGCATCGAAGTTGTATTGGATTGTCTTCCGTACTATAGAGCTCTGAGGTCTATATTTATACCCTGAGTACAAACTTAGTCCATTATGGATATGACTCAAACTTTTCTAAAGATAAAATATAAACAAGACCATATACAGTGGTCTCTTATCAAAATTAGTCACAAACGACTTAAACTAATCTAATAAATAGATACAATTGCCTTAATTGGGCTCTATCTATTATTGGAAATGACGGTTATCTAAATCTAGGCCCAAACCAAGCCCAAGTTGTACCGTATCGTCTGCTTGCTATATCAACCAAGTCAAGATTTTGTCCGGTCTTCAGCCGATACGATACTTAGCCGATGCGTAGCCTAACTTGGAGATCAACTCGATTCCACACCAAATCCACCTCAATCTTTCTTCTTCTAATCCGAATCTGATGCAATATTTCGTTGTTAACAAGAACATAATACATGAGTGACTTCAATGCTTAGAGCACACTTCACTGAGTTTCATGCACCCAGTTTTGCAAACAAGCCCCCCTAAGAATGGGCAGAATACACTTTTGTTCAACATTTTGCAGAAAAGGACAGAATATAATATGGAAAAGCAATCGATTCCTCGTGTCTTTGTCTTTCAACATCGACAACGAAAATTTGGAGCTTGATGTTGGTAGAGATTGGAACCAGGTATAAGCCGCAAAAGATCAAGTCTTCACAAAATCCTTAACGGGGCTTCATGCATAAGGAGGTTCAGGCGTTGGCAAATATTGCAAAAATTCAGCCACACCACATGAGTTTTCTGTTGATGATCTTGGGAAAAATTGATGCAAATGCAGCTCTTAAAAAGATAGCGGCTAGATCTACACCACCAGTAAAAAGAGTAATAAAAGCACGGACTGCACGGTGAGCTGCAAAAGAAACCAATCGGACATACCTAATCAGGGCCTCCACGGATGGGCGGTTGAGACCACATTGGCAAGGCTTGAATATTTCAGTCGCCATGTGAAGAACTGTTGATGGAGATCAAGAAGAAAGAAGCCTACCTTGGAAAGTTGTCATGACCTGAGGCCATGACGGGATAAACACCGCCAAGAAAATAGCTGGGCGGCGTCGGCTCCGGGGGGAAGGGATGTAGATTTAGGCTAGGGAGAAGAACATTGTTGGAAGGGAGAGATTAGACTAATTGATATTCATTCCTTAATTCATAATAAACACAATCCCATCCTTATATAGATGGTACCAACTTGACCCCTAAGTAAAGACTTAATCTTATCTTATCTCTAACTAACTAATAATCTTATCTTTAACTTAATTGATCTGGATTGCTTATGGGCCTCTGCCTTCCGGCCCAATGCCCATGACATTATATCCTCCTTTTGAGCAGCTCGTCCTTGAGCTGCAACACGATCTTTGCTGGCTGAGACAACTCCCTAAACAAAGCCTAACATGACTCAAGCCTTTTACATCTCGGCTTGCTAAATTATTGCAAACTAATAAATCTAAGATAATTGTAGATCGCCATGCTAACTTGATGTCAACAACTGCTGATGGACCCCATCCGGAAGCACTACGAGAGAGGATTAGTCTCATCACAATGCAAAGCCGAAAAGCCAATCTGGCCTGCTGATCCATGTAGAGCCACGTTGTGCAGCAACAAGAAAAAGATTGTTGGGCTAGCACGTGAGACCCATCCAGCCAGCTATGCGAAAAAAGTGGAGCCTCTGAATTCCTTTCTCGCACACGCCGTGAATGCGGTGCCGCCGAATTGCCCATTCACTGCACCAACTGTCGTCTCCAAAACTAGCGGCGCTGCCTCTGACATCAGCATCGTCGCCGCAACAAGATGTAGCCCAGTTCGTCAGCATCGCTCCCCTTCGTTGACAATGGCGCCGTTGCCAGGGCCAGCGGCAAGGATCCCCTGGAAGCGTCCGCTGTCTGATGCTCCCTTGTTGCTGCTGCAATCTGATAGCCAAGGACTGTGCCGGCTTGAACGATGCCGGGGAGCGAATCGCCACCCACGGTCGGTTGGGAAGCAACCCATCCTTAGGTGGTGGTCTCCCATGGGTTGACCTGCCCCTCGAGGCGCTGATATGCGTGCACCACTTCAAGACCTGTGGATGTTGTTGTAGTGTATAGAACAGACAACGTTTTACCCGTTTTTTTGACAAATTGAACCTTTTCAAAAACTTAATTCGAAACTAACCCCTGCCAAAAACTTCAACCAAAACTAGGCCGTCGGCTCAGCGCCAAGCGCATTGGCGCTGAGGTTGGCCGTGTCAGCGCCAATGGGACTGGCGCTGACATTGTGCCACCGTGGCGGCCGGGCCGATCCCCTAGCTGACGTGGCAGCTACCTCAGCGCCAACCGCTTCGGCGCTGAGGTGCCCAACCTCAGCGCCAAGTAAGTTGGCACTGACCTTGGCTACTTAGAGCCCGGCCGAGGCCGCCCCAGCCAGTTCTTCCTCCGTTTTTTCCCCAGCCGCCCGCCTAGGGTTCGGTCGCCACCGCGTTCTCCTCGCCCAATCTCCCCCAAAAACCTCTCTAATCGAAGGTGATTTGTGCGGCATTGAGTTTGGGATCGGAAGAGAAGGTAAACCCCTCTATAAACCCTAAGTTCCCTAAAGTTTTATTGGATATTTTGCATTGTTTTGGTTGTAGACGTGGTTTGATAATAGTTGGCTAAGGATGGATTATTAGATGGATAATATGGGTGGGGATGAAGTGTGGAGGTGGCATATCTTTATCCATTTGGTTGTTATTGATACATTTGACAAAATATATTTGGGATGGATGTTTGGTGATGCACTAGGGTTTGATGGGAGATGGATGTGTGGTGATGGCCTAGGATGTGGGATGGATTTGTGGTGATTGAGAGGGTTTGAAAGGGGTTGATGTGTGGTGAAGGGTAGGTAATTTGTAGGAGTAGAGTTTTTTTTTATCAATAATGTGTAGTATTTGAGTAATGTACTTATTTATTGGAAAAATTAGACATGTTGTTAGCTTTTGAAGTATTGGTATTGCAATGGTAATTACATATTATTTTCAAGTAATTAATGTTTATGCATGGGTTAAAAATTGTAGATGGATAGATTGGTCCGGCTTCATTATGGTGGTTGTGTGGTAGATGAAAGTACACATGGAAGCCAATTTGAGGGAATGACAGTTAGACAATTAGTGTTTTTTGCGAAACCTACCTTTGAGGAGTTAATGTCTCGCATCAAGCATGAATTGGATTGGAATGATGAGTCGGTTGGTATGCAAGGGAGATACGATGTGGGCGGCGGTGTCATGTCACATAAATTTATGTTAGACTTGAATGGAGAGATCGAATGGCAAACATATATAGATATAGTATTGGGGTCACATTTCAAATCTCTTGAGGTGTTTGCATGGAAGAAAGATGGTAGGATAGGGAAGAAAGAACTTATAGACCTTAATGAAAGTCCACTCATAGAATCACCCATTAGCTGTCACGAACTGTCGGAGAGGTGTAGTAGGAAGGAAGAATTGATTGAGGAAGACGTGGAGGGGGGCGAGGGAGTAAATGATATGGCGGATGTGGAGGTCAGGGAAGAGAATGACCCGGTAAGGGAGGAAGTACATGCAGAGGAGAATGTGCCGTTAAGGGAAGAAGTACATGCAGAGGACAATGTGCCGTTAAGGGAGGAAGTTAATGTGGAGGAGAATGTGCCGGTAAGAGAGGAAGGAGATGTTGAGGATGGTCGGGAGGTAGGAGATGATGTGGAGTTGCCTGAGGAAGAAGCGAATGCTAAGAATGTAAGTATGGGCCTAAGGGAGTTGGCTAGGCTGAAATTCTATACCCGAGAGGAGTGTGAGGAGGCTATGATACGCAGTGGATTGAACCCAGGCTGGTTGGAGTATGATACAGAGGATGAATTGGATGAGTCCGCTTCCGACTCCGATGATGATCGTCCAGTGCGTAAGATGTCAGAGCATGAAAGGACTGTGTTTGCGAAACTGATGGGTAGAAACCCGGAAATAACACAATTCGAGGATCTTACCAGATCTGGGCTAGCAATTGCTGATGGGGATCCACAATATGACGGTGCCTTCGAACCAATGTGTGATGAACCAAGGAAGGGGTTGGAGTTTCGATCGATGGATGATCTGAAAATATGGCTACAGAGTTATTCTATCCGTGTCCACCGGCCGTATCATGTGAAGGAATCTAACGCGTCAGTAAAGTATACTGTGGCTTGTCTCGATCGCCATTGCAAATGGCAGATTAATGCAAGGAAGAGTGGAGGAGATAGGTGGCGGGTGACTAGGGTGGGCGAAGACCACACATGCTGTAGTGCGGAAGTAACCGGCAAGCATTTGCAACTTACTTCAAGGTTTATTGGAAACAGGTTACAGGCATTTGTGCGAGCTGAACCAACTTTATCTCCAGCAGCGATTGTCGAGGCAGTTGAGCAAATATGGCACTATCGGCCTACGTATGGCAAAGCATGGCGTGCTAAGCAAGTTGCTATGAAGGTCATTTGGGGAGATTGGGACGAGGCGTATGTTCGCTTGCCTACACTGATGCGTGCCATCAAAGCAAAGAACCCTACCATGCATTTCCGTGTTGAAGCTCATCCCGAGAAGTCCAGGATGGTGGATAGAGTACAGAGGCGAGTATTTGGACGTGCATATTGGATATTTGGCCAGTCCATAGAAGCATTCAAGCACTTGAGGCCGGTGCTAGCAATTGATGGCACTTTCTTAACCGGTAAATACCAAGGTACATTGCTCACGGCAATAGGGGTCGACGCCGGGTTACATCTTGTTCCCTTGGCGTTTGCTCTGGTAGAGAAGGAGAATACATCCAACTGGGAGTGGTTCATCAACATGTTGAGAAACAAGTTGATCGGTCCTAATAGAGAAGTGTGTATAATTTCTGATAGACACCCTGGCATTTTGAACTCCATCATCCACATCATGCCTCATCACCTAACCATTCACCACAGGTGGTGCATGAGGCACTTCTGTGCTAACTTCTACACAGCTGGAGCTACGACTGATCAGATGAAAGATCTTGAGCGCATATGTCAAATAAATGAGAAAGCATTGTTCCTAGATGAGATAAAACGCCTCATGGGTGTGGTCGGAGAGAGGCCAAAGAAGTGGCTAGAAGACCATATGCCACTTAAGGTCAAATGGGCAAGAGCATTTGATACCAACGGGCGTCGTCATAGCATCATGACTAGTAATATGGCCGAGAGTTTCAATAATGTATTGAGAGGCATTCGGAAACTGCCGGTTACAGCTATTGTGGCATACACATTTTCGAAGTGCAATAGTTGGTTTGTCGATAGACACAAAGAGGCAACTGTAGATATCCTGTGTGGAAAGAAGTGGCCCACAAAAGTTAAGGACATGTTGGAGGAGCAGCAAAGACGAACCTTGGAAAGAGATGAAACTACGGTGTTTTCTTCCAAAAGCGATAACTTAACATGGATTATTTTTTATGCAGAGACTACGGCAGCGATGTCGGAAGTTGGCAGCAAGGCTCGGCTACAGGTCGACTGATGTGGTCGAACATGCTCATGCCCACCAAGAGGGGGATGAAGAAGGGGAGGTGGGTGACGAGGAGGGCGAGCAAGACAAAGAGGCGGAGGAAGGAGATGAGGAGGAAGAAGGGGATGAGGACAGAGAAGAGGAGGCGGATGAGCTCGGTCCCTCGCAGCTAGAGGACGCACCAGAGTCGTCACAGCCGGATATCTCACAGCCCGGCCCGTCTCGACCACGACGCCGGCGGGCTCCTTCGCGGGACTGGAGGTACACCCCCGACGTGCCTCGTCCTCGCACTAGAGGTAGGAGGAGGTGAGTGCATGGTTCAATGGATGGATGGATAGATGGATGGACTTGATGCATGGTTCGATGGATGTATGGACTGGATGTATGGACTCGACTGGATGTATAGACGAGGATCGATGGGATGTTTTTATTTCTTATATATATGGACTTCATATATGGATGTATTGATGGATTCTATGGATGTATGGAATGATGTTGGGATTGTTGGATGGATGTATGTTTTGTATGGTTCTCTGGATATATTACTGCCTGTAAATTTCTGTGATTTGATGTTTGCCTGTGTTGTGTGCAAAGTTTTGCTAAAGTTTAGCAGGGCTGGGACGTCAGCGCCATGCTAAATGGCGCTGACATGTCCAAACTCAGCGCCAGTGCACCTGGCGCTGAGGTCCTAGCCCAGCCATCCAGAAGGCTTGCTGGGCTGGGCCACGGCTGAAACGGCCAAGTCCAACCTCAGCGCCAGGTGGGCTGGCGCTGAGTTTCCCACAGTCAGCGCCATTATGGATGGCGCTGAGGTCCCAGCCCGCAAGCCATCCAGAAGGCTCGAAACGGCCAAGGCCCACCTCAGCGCCAGGTGGACTGGCGCTGAGTGTCCCAAGGTCAACGCCATTATGGCTGGCGCTGAGGTCCCAGCCCGCAAGCCATCCAGCAGGCTTGCTGGTCTGGGCCTTGTGGGCTGGCGCTGAGTGTCCCACGGTCAGCACCATTATGGCTGGCGCTGAGGTCCAAGCCCGCAAGCCATCCAGAAGCCTTGCTGGTCTGGGCCTTGGGGGTTGCGGCCAAGTCCCACCTCAGCGCCAGTCCGGTTGGCGCTGAGGTAGCTGCCACGTCAGCTGGGGATCGGCCCGGCCGCCACGGTGGCACAATGTCAGCGCCAGTCCCGTTGGCGCTGACACGGCCAACGTCAGCGCCAATGTGTTTGGCGCTGAGGCGACGGCCTATTTTTGGTTGAAGTTTTTGGCAGGGGTTAGTTTCGAAATAAGTTTTCCAAAAGGGTCAATTTGTCAAAAAAACGGACGTTTTACGCATATCTCCAGACCCACTGGCTGAGTTGGAGGCACAGTGATTGGCGACGGCATCACCATGCCCACTGCCACGTCCATCTCCGCATGCATCTCCTCTGCCACCTCTTGCTTGCTATGCCACTCCTCTTCATTCGCCAATTTCTCCTGAATTATGGTTGCCAATTCCTTTAGAACAATCCTTAACTCCTCAATGTCTGCTTTCAAGTCCTTCATGACTAGGGAGACAGGTGACGACGAGTTGTTGCTGGTTGTGGGGGTCTGCTCGAACTGGAGATCCATCCTACAACAGCCATGGAAGGCTTTTCGTGCATTCTCTGCATCCGCATGGGATTGGAATTTAATTGAAGCCTCCACATGTGTTCCCATCTGGAGCATGTAGATCTTCTTCGCTCCCGTACACATAGAACACCTGATGGAGTAGATCCTCCATCACTGGATAGAGCAGATTGATCATGGTGACATGAAGAACTCGCTCGGCATCGAAAGCCATGGTGAGTGGCTCTGATACCAAGTTGCCATGACCCGAGGCCATGACGGGATAAATACCAAGATAGCCAGGCTAGGGAGAAGAACATTGTTGGAAGGGAGAGATTAGACTAATTGATATTCATTCCTTTATTCATAATAAACACAATCCCATCCTTATATACGTGGTACCAACTTGACCCCTAAGTAAGGACATAATCTAATCTTATCTCTAATATAATTAATATGGATTGCCTATGGGCCTCTGCCTTCTGGCCCAATGCCCATGACAAAAGTACTCGTCGGAGAAATTGTTGTAGGCTGGTGCAACCTTTCTTTACATAGCTAAAGGTGCCCTAGCTAGCTGATGGCTAGAAGCAGTAGCCTAAAGACGCAATGGATTGTCACTTGAAAAGAGTTTGACAACACTCACCGAGAGGTTGGGCGATGAGGACATCACTCCTTCGGATACACACAACAATCCTCCACCAGTTATTCAAGGACCAATTACAAGAGCTCGCGCGCGCCAATTGAATTTAGAGGTGAGCTCGCTCCTATGTTCTTGTTTATATGATTTTAAGAATAGATTGCTACCTAATGATTAGAAACAATGGAGAGGACAAGGAGACACTTAGGGAGGGACTTAGAGCCATAGAGAATCAGCAAGGGTGTCCAAGTCAAGATGGAGGCCCAAATCAAGTCGACTTCGAGTATATTTCGGAGTCCAGGACCAGTCTGCACTAAAACGGGCGCCCGGGTCACATACGTGCTCGGATTGGGGTGTTCTTTATATGGATAGAAATCTAAGAAGATAACATTTTCAATGGTTCTGGTTCCATGTCCGAATTCTTTCCGAGTCATTGGGAATCAACCGAACAAGTTAATGTCCAGAATCTGTCCCGGTGCTGCATCACCGTATGTGGGCCTTTGGGCCGTGTATCGTGTTGGAACCCATTAGGGTTGCATCAAGGGGTGTTTGTACGACCCAAGACTCTATATATAAGTACCCGCTATCACCTTTAGGGTTTGGGTTTTGCTTAGATTATTCTTTCAAGAACAGTTTCGCCGCTAGTTCGGTTTGTAAGACCCCAACTTGTGAGCTTAATCACTCATATGCAAATTTGGTTGTATTCTTCCTTGTTCTTGTTTGTGTTCTTCGATTCACAAACAGGGATTAGGATCGGCGAGGTCAACCGCGTTTCGACACAGTTGATAACCAGAGGAGACGTGGTGCTGCGATTGCAGGGCTCAAGAGCGTGTTCGTTCAGAAGCCAGATCTATTTGTGTCGCGACTCCGCCCAAATCAACTGTTTATCAGAACCTTTCGGAAGATCGGGAACCCTAGTCCACATTATTGGGACGAGGGTAGCCAACATCGATGACCACCTCGAGAACCAAAAGAGAACAAAGAACATGAAGAACCTAGCTCGTAGGAGAAACTGGCTTTGAGAACAACAACGGCCACTGCTAGGGGAGTAGAGAGACCCAAGCCCTCTCCTACCCCTCTTTGATGACGAGCCACAGGAGAAAAGGGGCAAGATGAGTCGGAGAGACGGTGGAGCTAATGTTGTTAAAATTTGTGAAAGGCTGGGAGGTCACGGAGGGATACCGGGGATTTGCCGTTAATTATGTACTATATTCCTCGATCACACTAAATGATCTAATAGTTTGGTCAATACTCCCTCTGTACTCGTAAAGAAAATCATTTAGGACAATTTTTAAGTCAAACCTTGGGAATATAAATCATGAATACTCTCTCAAGTTAAACTTTTATAACTTTGACCATCAATAACTTTAAAAATATTTAGTTAAAAGGAACTAGAACAACATATATAGATTTGTCTTTTTGAAGTATTATAATAAAAATAAACATGCATTTATTTATAATATATATTATAATAGAAAAATAAGATCAAAGATGTATCTTGTTGACCGTGTTATTGTCCAAAACATCAATTAAAATGGAACCAGAGGGAGTAACTATTAAGTTGTTGAGTTTGAAAATGTAAAAATTATATGAATATATTTGTCTTGAAAAATACTTTCATAAAAGTATACATATATCACTTTTCAATAATTATAGAAATAAGAAGTCAAAGTTGTGTTTTGGAGATTGTATCGCTGTCCAAAACGACTTCCTTTACGAGTACGGAGAGAGTATTTGCTCAAACCCCATGCATAGGAATTCTTTAAAAAATTATGGATAAGGCTATTCCCAACCCAATGACTAAGAATGTGTCCATAGTATTAAATAAACTGTCATTTAGAATGAAAGATGATTAATTGTGGAATTAATCCCAATGTTGCAAATGAGTGCAAGCCATAAATTAATAGCAAGAACACCCTGCCCTGCGATTTGGTGATATCCAAACAAGGTGAAGCCAAGATATGGTTTTGCATGCTCCCATGGTCCCCCGTTGAAACCTGCACATTGGCGCCGTTGACGTCAAGAGGGTCGTTGCTCTCGTGATCGAAGGGCAGCAGATCGAGCAGGGCATCTGTCTCGTTGATTCTCACGTAGGTCGACGTTGCTGCAGTGCATCCTCATCCATGTACAGAGGACTCCAACATTCTGCTGTTCCTGCCTTTGGTCCAGAAAACTGATGCTTCCTTAAATTTCCTGTGTCCGTATGTATTTGTCTCAAAGGCCGCTGCTTTGTGTGCTATCTACTGCCGTGTCTTTCAGCATACCGGTGCTGACACGCGTGCCCCAGGGTAAGGTAATCCAGATGATCTTATCTGTATAGACTTAAATAGACTGCGTCGTCAACGTTTTGTTCCCGAACGAATTCACCATTGATGATATTTTTTTTCTAGTACGGAGTATGCGCTCGATCATACGACATATGCGCTCGATCATACGACAAACCGCCGTCGCCACCCGACTTCATATCTGATGAGCTAGGCGGCGTGTGCTCGGCAGCCGTCGTCTGGAGATGTGGTGCCGCCTCAATGGTGGAGAAACCATCTTTAGTCGGTCGACCAGATTTCACAATAGTCTCGGTTGTGTTTTGAAAGCTCCAGAGTACTTTTCAATCTTTAGTACTGGTTGGTAACCGTTACCAACCGGGACTAAAGATCTATTTATAGTTCCGGTTGGTAACACCAACCGGGAAAAAAGATCGCCATAAAAAGATCGACGTGGAGATCGGAGAGGCATGCGTGATCGGATCGAGGTATCTCCTTCTCTCCTTTAACTCCTCTCTCCTCTCCTCAACCTTATCTCCTCCTCTCCTTTTAACTTCTCTCCTCAACCTTATCTTCCTCTCCTCCTCTCCTTCTCCTCTCTAACAGGCCGAGGGCGGTCGGGCGCGGAGGCCTGGCCGGCGCGTCGCGCGATGAGGCGGCGGCCGGCGCGAGGGCGGCGGGGCGCGGCGGGCCGGCCGGCGCGGCGAGCCGGCTGACCAGCGCGGCGGCGGCGCGAGGGCGGCGGGGCGCGGAGGGCTGGCCGGCCGGCGAGGCGGCGGATTTTTTTTTTAGAATCTGAGATTGTTGTGTGATGTATTTGATTGGATCTGATTGTTGTGTGATGTGAATATTTGATAATTTTGTAAAAGTTGTGATGTAATTTTTTTTGAGATTTTGTGATGTATTTGAGTATTTGAGATGATCGATTGTGGATTTGGAGGCAATTTGAGGATGATTCATTTGGGATTTTGGGGACGGGATGGGGTGAAATCAATATATATTAAAAACAATGAAGAAAAGAAAATAACAAAGTGCTACCGGATCTAGTCTTTTTAGTCCCGGTTGGTGTTCTTTAGTCCTAGTTGGTAACATTAACTGGAACTAAAAATAGATTTTTACTCCCGGATTTTTCACCCGGGACTAAAGATAGCGATCTTTAGTCCCGGATTCGTAGTCCTGGTTGGAAAACCGGGACTACATAGGGGGTTACGAACCGGGAGTAAAAACCCCTTCTCCACCAGTGCCTGACGCCTCGCTCCGTTTGTCGGTGGGGAAACACAAGAGAATAGAGAGGGGCGAAGTGAGAAGAGAAAAACTGGTGAGACGACCCACTATAATATGTAATACTATGTACTATGGAGGACCCTATCTACACCGTTCTTGGTATAGCTAGCGGCTTTGGCTTCTCAAGTGCAATAGCTGTATTGCTCTTGCCCTAAAAACGCACTACGTGCTCACACACAGGTGGACTCTATTTCTATAAACACTTTCAAAGACTGGTCGGCATAGCTTAAGATTGGTGAACACCCTATAAACGTGAGCACACACATACTATCCCTATGAGCACATTCGAAGACCAAGTCAGTATAACTTGAGATTGATAAAGTTATCATAAGCTTATCATTGTTGACACATATAGTACCTGACATTGAAAGTATAGTTAGCCGTAAATACGAACACTCATATTACGTTTAGAATTTGAACCTAGATAAACAGATTAAAAAAAAAACTAACTAGCCAGATTAAAAAAAACGAACTAGCTAAGATATGCTCATTTCGTTATTCTCAAGGAAAAACTGACCCGTTTGATACAAGTCGTCCTACTACGAGATTCTTGTCCACGTGGAGCTACACCTATACCAAACCCTCAAATAGGAGATGTACCAAATGAGCCTAAAGTCATTTAGCTTCCAGCATTCCTCGGCTCTCTTTTTTTTTCCCGAACAATTAGCACCAGACAGCGCGACGATTCCTCGACTCTTAAGCTCTTAAGACCTACTCTCTCCGTTTCATAATATAGGACTTTCTAGCATTGCCCGCATTCACAAATATGTTAATGAATCTAGACATATATAGTTATCTGGATTTATTAACATCTAGATGAATATGGACAATGCTAAAAAGTCTTACATTATGAAACGGAAGAAGTAAGTATTAACGTAACATAATTTTGAGATGGAGAAAGAAATTCACTCCCAAGTGCACTAAGTAATTAGCTTACTTTTGTGATCCGATTCTTTTTTAAAAAAATATATAAACAACACCCCTATAAAACTTATTGTAAAAATGTGCAACAATAACACTAGCCTTAAAGTTTAACATCTCGATACCAAAGATCTTTGGCACTAGAACCCTAAAACACTATGTGAAACCCCGCGCATTGCTGCGGGAATTTAGTATGATAACAATAAAAAAATAACGTGTAAAAAAATAACGTGTAAGATAGCTAGATAATATCAGTTTAAGTAAATTAATGTGGTTTATGATAATTTAAATTTAAATAGTATGTAGAATGGTGATTCAAACGTAAAAAGTAAGGTGGTATGACTTTATGGAAGAAGAAAAGTAGGAAGATAGTTTGGACCGTAGATTAATTATCTAAAGGCTAAAAACAATTGATGTGGTATGACTTAATTAGAGGAAAAAATGAGAAAGATAATTTGGACCATAAATTAATCATTTAAGCACTCTAACTAAGTGAGGATGAATTATATAACTATTATATATAGGATATCATAAAACATAATAAAGATATACATTGAAATATTATGTGAATTCTGTTGGATGATAATTTAACATGTTTGTATTTGAAAAGCTCTTTAATTATAAAAACTATAAAATATAGCATGTTTGCATGATGTTTAAATGTGATGATTGTTAGTGGATGATGATGTGGCATCTTGTTAGTGGATGATGATGTGGCATCTTTGCATGTTAAGCTTAAGGAGTTAGTGGGGGGTAACTTTATCAGAAAGGATACAGCAGTGAAATTACAGTGGACACCGATGCGGCATAGGACGCTGCTAGGTTCCTTGGTGCCTAGGGTCAGCATTGGCATTGACCTCCAAGAGGGGACCAACTCCCCTCTATCTCCTCCATCTAGGGATGGCAACGGGGCCGCCCCCGCCCCCGAGTGAAGATGCGGGGCCAAACCATCCCCCGCCCGCTGCGGGGACCTACAACCCGACCGGGGCCCCGCAATGTGTAGCCACTCCATCCAATCAGCAAAAAAAAAGATACAAGATAATCGCTATTCAGCGAGAACAAATATTGTACATACTTCACACATCATCAAAAAAGCACGAATACTTGGATAGGACCATCAAAATTCAGTAAGAACACAGCAAGAACACAAATATTTCTCTATGTGAATCCTCTGCTCGCCCGGCGCCTACACAGCTCCGATCACCGTGAACCCAAGCCTGCGCGCTGCTCGCTCCTCTGCGCCATCGCCTCCTCTACATCGCGGCCTCTGCGCCACCCCACCGCCTCCTTTGCACCATCGCCGCCGCACCTGTGCCGGGTGGATACCGGAGGGAAGAGGAGGGGAGGGCACTGGGGAGAGGTTGACCGGAGGGGAGAGGAGAGGAGAGGTCGACCGAAGGGGAGAGCAGAGGAGGGGAGGGCACCGGGGAGAGGTCGACCGAAGGGGAGAGCAGAGGAGGGGAGGGCACCGGGGAGAGGTCGACCGGAGGGGAGAGGTGAGACTGGCGAGTGGCGGCGGCTGTGACTGAGGAGGGAGAGCGTCGAGAGAAACCGCGACTCCGTGAGATCTAGAGTCGGGAAGCAGTGCGGGGTGGGGGGAGGATAAGGTAGGGTTAGGATTTTTTTCTTATATACCCCGGATTCCAGAGTATTTCATTAGGATGGGCTTTTTGGGCCTGCAATGGATTATATTTTGAGAGGTTTAATATACCCCCGGGGCCCCATGGGTCACCCGCGGGTGGAATGTTTCCCCCGCCCCTGTACCCAGCCAAATGCGGGGCCCCGGCCCCGCATCCCCGCGGGGCAGAAATATCACCCGGCCCCGCGGGTGAAATTGCCATCCCTACCTCCATCCCTTACTTCAAATTCATTTTATTTAGTGGTGAACTTGGCAATAATATACACTGCTTCATTCCTTTCTGTTTGTTTCCAACCTTATTTAACATTGGGTTGAAACCAAGGTTATCAGTATCAGGATACTAGGTAGTACCGTTTTTCTTAAAGTAGTATTGTATCGTAGCATGGGATACTATGAGATTTGAGATTTTTCTTTTTTCAAGTTTAATATTTGTATTAGTTACATATAGCCATTCTATATAAAAAAAATATAGTAATAATATATGACATGCAAAGAGACATTTATCAAGAGAAACCACATTAGTTTTGATATATTTAAGTATAAACTTGAGTATATTTATTTACATTATTTTTAAACCATCTTATTTTAACTAATATTTTTTAGGATCGTAGAATCGGGATGCTATCTAAGATTTTAAAGGATCATGTGATAATGAATAGTGGGATCGGTATCGTTTCGGCTTGGTAGGATCATAATATTGTAAGATAATAGAATACAGATCCGGATACTGACAACCTTGATTGAAACCCACCTTCAAAGACTCTCCTCTCCTAAAATCTGGTTAAGTTGCCAGTTATTAGCAGTAAAATTGACAAAGCAATGCACCTCCATTCCCTCTTATTTGTTTCAATTTTATTAGATGATATTTGTTTCAATAAACACTCACTGAGACGTCAAATGTAGTTGGTGTCGAGTTTTGAGGGTCTTTTTCTTTGCCAAATACTTCATTTGTTCTAAAATTTAAGTACTGGTAGGTATTTAAAAAGATAAAGAAAACAAATCTCTTTTAGTTACTTCAGTGGTCAAGTTTTGAATTACTTATATTTTTCCAACTATCTCATTAACTAAAAAATATATAATTTTTTCATGCATTGAAATTAGTGCAAAAATACTTATATGGTGGTACATATTTTGAAGCTTAGAAATACTTATATTTGAAAGTAAAAAGTACGAATTACCCCCGAACTATCGCGGTCGTCCGAATTACCCCCTGAACCACAAAACCGGACTATACAAACCGGACTATACAAACCGGACGAATTATCCTCCTCGACCCAATCCGCGGTGGTTTTGGTCTACGTGGCGTACACGTGGCAATCCAGTCAGCATTCTATATTTAAAAAATATGGGACCCACCTGTCATACGCGCTCTCTCTTTCACTCTTCCTCTCTCTCTTCTATCTCTCTCACTCTCCTCATTCTTCCTCTCTCTCTCATGGTCAGCGGTAGGATGGGGCAGCGGCTGAGGGCGGCGGCCTCGGCGGCGGCTGAGGGCAGTGGAGGCGCCACCGGTGGTGGTGCTGCCGCCGCGTCGCTGCTCGGCCTAGACGGCGGCTGAGGACGGCGGCCTCGGCGCGGAGCTGTGTCAGCGTCGGACGGTGACGCGGAACTGGCGGCTGAGGGCGGCGGGGGTGGCGACTGAGGGCGGTGAAGGTGCCACCGGTGGTGGTGCTGCCGCCTCGTCGCCGCTCAGCCTAGACGACGGCAGCCTCGGCGCGGAGTTGCGACGGCGTCAGACGGTGATGAGGAGGCAGCGGCTGAGGGCGGTGGAGGTAGCGGCCTCGGCGCGGAGCTGCGGCGGCGGGGGCGGCGGCCTCGGCGCGGAGCTGCAGCGGCGTCGGACGGTGATGCGGAGGCGGCGGAGGCGGAGCTCGCGGTCCATCCTTCTAGGCCCATCCTTCCTGGTCGCGAGGGTGCCGCCGTCCTCCCCATCCCCTCCTCCTCGCTTCCGCTTCCGGCCAACGTTGGTCATATCGGTGGCGATGGTGTCGTCTAGGCCGAGCGGCGACGCGACGGCAGCACCACCACCGGCAGCGCCTCTGCCGCCTTCAGCCGCCGCCCCGAGGCTGCCGCCCTTAGCCGCTGCCCCCGCCTGCCGCTGACCGTGAGAGAGAGAGAGGAAGAGTGAGGGGAGTGAGAGAGAGAAGAGAGAGATGAAGAGTGAGAGAGAGAGAGAGCGTATGACAGGTGGGTCCCATATTTTTAAAAATATAGAATGCTGACTGGACTGCCACGCGTACGCCACGTAGACCAAAACCACCGCGGATTGGGTCGAGGGGGGTAATTCATCCGGTTTGTATAGTTGGGGGTGAAGAATGTCCGGTTTTGTGGTTTAGGGGTAATTCGGACAACCGCGATAGTTTTTTTTTTCTATTTTAAAATAGATGGAGTAAGATTTATAGGGATCTATTCGTAAAATTTAGTTGTTTAAAAGGATAAAATGCTAATTGCAGCACGGTAAGGCTGTACTGTACATGATCAGCTGCCGCGTCCTGTGAGAGTTATCTGAAGCGAAAAGGTCTTTCCTCCTACTGCAGTTTCATTTCCTTGCAATTGTTTCTTACATCAAAATGGCGCTCGGCCTCACACGGCGATATGCTGCTCCTGCATTTCGTGAGGAGTGACGCCAAAATTTGCAGCGGCGGTGGCGGTGGCGGTGGCGACGACGACGACGACCGTGAATCGGCAGGTGAAATGATTGGGCTCAACTCCCCACCCCAGCAACCGGTCGGCGCCTTTTTTTTTTCTTTGTTGAATGAATACAGGGAGTTGCCTGACAACTTTCGGTCTTTGCTGCTGTCCGTTTCACCGGCGCCCCCCCCCCCCCCCCCCCCCAAAAAAAAAAAACGAACGAATCCGTCAGGGATATCACAGCGCAAACCGCAGCCAAAAAGGCATCGATAGAGAGCAGTATTTGTTGCTGCCTCGTCAAATTCTGTGACCCTGTGATGGGTCTCACAAGCTGACAATCTCACCATGCGATGCAAATGCCAAGGAATAGGCACTGTAGCGCCATTCCGAGGTCTTGTGCGAGTACTAGCATTGTACTAGGAGTACTACTTTTTTGTTGATTTCTTTTAGCGCCATTCTCCCTTATTTGAGGTTGAAATTATAAGCACATAATAATTTAATTTATTCTATAAATAAATCATGACATTGCAGATGTAAACTAGCATGAACGCATCATTAGATCTACACATGTAAACTAAGCAGTAAAACATAAATAGATCAAATATGCGCAACATGTCGAACACGTACCGAGGTGGCAAAAAGACCGGTTGCTCGGCAGGAACTACTCGTGGTTGCAGGCGACGACGAAGGCGCGCAGCACGCGAGCGGAGAGGAAGGCAAGCCTTCGCGGACGAACAGGGAGCAGTCGTGCGAAGCGCTTCCCAAAAACCTTATTGCCGCCTTCTCCCGGTGCAGAACGTCGAAGGCAGAGGTTCCGGAGACCTGCTCTCCCGATCGCCGGTGCACGTCGGCGAGCGGGATGGAGTAGTATACGAGCGACGGCGCAGCACAGAGTAGGAGGCAAATCCTAGATTGATTTCGCGTGCGTTGTGTGAAGGCGGTGGCACGGTTTATATAGAGATAGGTCGCTTGATCAGGGCGCCCGCACGATCTCTACTCCGCGTAACCGAACCGGATAAGTAGCGCGTAACTTATCCGGACTCCACGCCGTTTTTACGCACCGTATTCGGATTTTTCGGATTGTTTCCAAAACAAAACAAATCCGAATTTCCCACAGCAAAACAAAACTGCAAAAGGAGGCTGCATCTGCGCAAGGGTGAGGAGCCAATTTTGCGTTTCTCGCAGCAAAACAAAACTGCAAAAGGAGGATGCATCTGCGCAAGGGTGAGGAGCCAATTTTGCGGACCATTCAACACGTATGTCGGAGCCAATTTTGCGTTTCTCGCAGCAAAACAAAACTGTAAAAGGAGGATGCATCTGCCAGGCGAGGCGAGCGAGCGCCCACGTGTGTTCCCCTTCTTCTCTCCACCACACATGCTTCTAGTGGCTTGGAGGGCATCCTCCCTTTTAAGGAGGTCCCTCTCTCCTAGAATAAGTAAGGTGGTACTAAACTCCGCATGCATGCCATCCCATGAGGTGGGCTTTTGTGATTTTCCGAAGAATTAATCTTCGAGTGGGCTAAGGCCCATCCATTAATTCCAACACATATGAGTGTTGTTTCAAGGGGTATAAGGTCATTCACTATGCACACACGTGACATGTGGCATAATCAATCCACATAGACATATTGTTTCCATGTAGGGGACCATGTTCTTGTCGAGTTCGCATGCCCTCTGTCGGTAACGAGGGCCTCAGGGCCTCACAGAAGATGTTAGAAAAAGGGGAAGTGAGTCTAGAAAACAGGAGAGAGACATGGGGAAGAACACTGGCCGACTTGGAGATCATCGACCTGATCTGCTCGTCGCCCGATAACATCATCCTATGTCCGTTCTCCTGCTCAAAGATGACCCGATCTACTGCCGAAACCGTCTCTACTGAAAAAGCTCATAAGCCCGGGGGGAGGGTAGGGTACTGACGCTGCCAAATCCGCCCCGAGCTCACTGTCCCGCGGGCTAGATCTAGGCGATATTACTGAGCTCCAAGTCAGATCTGACACCTAAGAGGAGAGAGGCGATGATGGTGGCGGCCGAGCTCTCGTGTCACTCCGGATCCACGCCACTATTGTCGAGGTCATCGCCCTCCGAGTCCTCAATGTGCTGTCTACTCGCCATCGGCCGGGATAGGAGGGGGCCCAATGAGCTATTGCGTCGCCACGAGTGAGTGGCACCAGTCACGCGCTGTTGAGCTTGTCGTCGCCTCGCCACCACCTCGGCCTCCTCGATCACCGCTGCGTCCCCAGCCTCCTTGATTGCCGCCATGGCACGGGGAGAGGGGAGAGGAGGCCATGGTGAAGCAATGACACGATGACGGGGTAGCTTGAGCTGCCGGCCGTTATCAGTGGAATTGTCATTGGCCTCCTGCGACTTGTGGTTGGGCGGAGGTTGGGGAGCTGTCGGCCTCCGTAGGTTGAAGCTCGTTGTGCCGCCGGCCGTCGTCGGTCTCTGGTTGGTTGAGGAACGGAGAGATTGAGGGGAGGGGAGAGATTTTAGGGTGTGTAGTGCTAAATTTTAGACGTTATGTAAAATGAAAACACATGATGACTAAAATAGAAGATGGTAAGGCTTGACATGAAAAATTGAAAACGCTCCTGAAACAACTTTGCACTGTGGGATAGGAGGTGTGGTCTCAGTCTACATGGGGCATTCCCTCTCTAGAGATAATTCTAGGTGTGGCTTAGATTATGAATGGCATAAGGGATAATATTTATTTAGCAAAGGCAAACTAGATAAGGAAATGAAAAATGTTAAAAAGAAAATTCTAATTAGTGGTAACCTTCTCATCGTTTACTTTTGTCCATTTAGTCCCAGACAAAATCTGAATTTTAAAACTTAATGTTAAGGTCTTTTTATCATTCTTTCTTTTTCTGCATTTGCTTTTAATGAACTTAAAACATATGTCTACTATTATAAAAATTAAAGATGTTTTTGCCGGTATTTTGGTATGCCATCCATGTATGAGTCGGTTTTTAAGTTCGTTTGCTTTTGGAAATATATATCCGTATTTGAGTCGGTTTTTACGATCGTTCACTTTTGGTAATACAGAAGGAATCATATAAGAAATCTGTTTAAAAAAACTCGCATGCTAACTTGAGATGATCGGACTCTTAACTACATCTCATAATTTTCTGAAAAAATATATATCCAAACGAACTTCCACAGTGAATTTTATCTTAAATAAGGCCCTGTTTGATTCAACTTAGGATTATTATAATCTGGATTATTAAGAGTAAGCTGAAACAAACAAATAGATTATTATAATCTGTAAGCCAGATTATTATAATCTAATAATCTTCTCTGGAGGAGCTTTTTCCAGATTATTGGGTGGCTAAAGACCCACTACCCTTAGATGTCTTCAATAATCCAGAGAAACAAATAACTCGCAGCTTATTTTAGATTAGCTTATTATAATCCAGCTTAGAGTAATCCGATTTAATAATCTAAATTACAATAATCTTAAGCTGAAACAAACAGGGCCTAAATCATATAACAATAATAAGGTTAAAATAGATTTCACCTGTTGCAACGCACGGGTATTTTTCCTAGTAATATATTAAACTTTTTCCGATAAATTAGTTTTGGTTGCTTCCTTTAATTTTTTGTCGGCCTATCAACCGTACATCAAACAATCTGAGCCAGTGTGGTATGCATGGGTCCGAATGTGCCTTAATGCCACTTATTGTACCATTAGAATCATTGTTGATGCGGTTGAACTGTTAGGCGCATGTCCATAGGGTGGACTTGGACGCCTCATGGTTGATACAACTACTAGAGGCTGACATGGATGTCTTTGGTTTGACCTCAAACAAGGGGAGAAGAATGAAGCGATAAACATGTAGTACTTCTGGGATTCGGATTCGGTGACATCGTTATAGCATAGCACGGTGTGACATTGGAGCGATCTGGAACGTTGAAATCTAATCGAACGGTCCGCTGCGCCGGCCCACCTGCAGGGTTCGTTTTCCCCCCCAAGCGCTCCGTTTCCCTCGCCCCAATCCCCCGTGGTCGCATCGCCGCCTCGCCGCTTCGCCTGCCTTCCTCGCCCGCGCCAGGCCGCCGCCACGCCAGGCCGGAGAGGCGCCAGGCCGCCGCGAGTGGAGAGGGGACCGAGCGGCCGCCTCGCAGTTGCGCCTCCCTCGCCCATGCCAGGCCGCCGCCGCCGCCACGCCAGGCCAGAGAGGCGCTAGGCCGCCGTGAGTGGGGAGGGGACTGGGCGGCTGCCTCGCAGCTTCGCCTCCCTCGCCCGCGCCAGGCCGCCGCCGCCGCGCCAGGCCGGAGCTAGCTAGGAGCCGCCACCACCGCAAGTGGGGAGGGGACCGGGCGGCGGCCGCGCGATGCCGGGGCTGACAGGCTGGGGGCCTGCCCTGCCACCGTGGCCCTTGGCAATGGAGGCGGCCGGCCGACGGGGTGCCCATGGGGCGACGGTGCCCTTGTCTGAAATATGTTGAAAATACTGATGAACACAGTACCAAATAATTCATCTCTGAATTTGTATTCCAAATAATTCATCTCTTTTTTGTACATTGTGTCTTGATTTTGTGAAATGAGAAATATATCTTGCTTATCTTGTATCCATGGCATTTCAAACAGATTAAACCATGTGAAAATTGGGCTATGCAATTGCTTCAAGTGACTGAACTGAACTTTGTGAGACAAAATCATTTTCAGGTTTAGCTTGAACTGAAGGGAAATCCAGGACAGGAGTTGCCAGTTTCTAGCTGCTTACAATCAGGCTAATGTCAGTGGCATCGAAGCGAACACCGTGACCCTTGGCGATGGAGGCGGCCGGCCGTCGGGGTGCCAATGGAGGCAATGGTCTTCGCAGCTGTTTAGCTGGTTTTTTTTAGCAAAGGGCAAAGCCCTCCATTTCCATTAGAGAAATGCAAAGATTCTTTTACAGTTGTTTAGCTGTTTGTTCTCCAAAATTGCTGTTTTGAAGTTTAGCTGTTTGTTCTCTATCTCCAAAATTGCCTTAGGCTTAGCTGTGCACTGTCCTGAAACAATTGATTTGACTCATGTATGCTGTAATTTGAATGAATGAATGAATAAATCAGTAACTTCATGTATGCTGTTCTGTGATGTTTCTCTGAAAAAATTGACAGCATGTCCCCATAATTGGTGGATGGATTGAGACAACACAGAAAGACATAAACAACCATATAGAAGTTGATAAACTTGAAACTTGGAGCATTCAGACATCACAGATAGTTGGAAACAGCCATATAGAAGTTGATAATGTTGTGAGATAAGTTTTTGGATCGTACATGTCATTCAAACTAGTATGTGGAGCATATAGAAAACTATTCCAAGGGTAGGCCATATTCACTTGTACAATTTGGCCACAAAATACTATCGTTGGCCCTGTCCAAAATACTAAACAGAGACCACAAAATACTATAGTTAGTCCTGTCGAGAAGGCATCTAACCATTCCTGTCCAAAAACATCAAACTATCCTGTACAAAAGCCATATAACCATGCTGTCCACAAGCCATCTAACCATCTTGCAAAGATTAGAACAGATCTTGATCACAGAGAATATCATCATCACAACTTGGTGCTGTCACAAGGTGGGTAAAATCGCTAATGATATTGTATTGTTGAAGCTCCACGTCTCTTTCTTTGTGGCTGCCATCATCCTTAACTTGTACCTGTGGCTGTAAAGCATCATTTTTCTTTTGTTTTTGCCAATGAAAAGTCAATTAATTAGTTAAGCAATTTTTTACATCAACATACAAAGATGAGCAGCTTGCATATGATATACCTTTACTCCCTTTTTTGTTGGTTTTGCAGATTTAGGATTGTTGCGCTTCCCCTTGCGTAGCTTATCAATCCAAGTTCTAATTCTCCTTGACTTGTTTGACTGAACCTCCTTCTTGTTTAGTTGTGTAGCACTAAGCAAATCATCTCCATGTTGCGCGTTTGGGTCAATATTTTCTTTGTCCTCGTAGGGCTCATGTGTACCACCAGCAGATAGTAAATTGAGTTTCTCCTCTAGCTGTGTACAAAGGCAATCAAGTGCATTTTCTAACACTACACAACATTCTGGAGAGTGAGCTACTTTATGTGCCAAAGTGTGAAACTTATGAGACATAATCTTGTACCGTAGTTGAGCTTCCAATTTTGGATTTGCTACCACATTCCTTCCTTGCCTATCTTGTATATTTTCATTACATGCCTCTCTAGTCCATCTCTTTATGATGTAATGTGGTGGCAATTTTTTTATATTCATTAGATCAAGAACTTTCAGACCATGTGCACATAAAATTCCTATCCTTTCAAACATTCTACAACTACATGAAGTTTTTTGGTTTAGAGGATCACCGATCACTGTGTACTCCTCCACCTCTGAACTTACCTCACCAAGCAAATTCCCAACTACAACAGCATATCTGTGTTCTCCATCCAAAACTCTAGCGCACGCAGCCATGGATCTTTCATATTCGCTTTGGAAAGCTTCAAAAATCACTGGAGTGTACACTTGGTTAGCTCGAACCAACATCGGTGTGCACATTAGTCTTCTAGGTAGCTTCTTCCTTGCCTCAAATTCAGATTGTAGTTCCTTATCTCTTTTGTCTTGAACTGACCTCTCAAAATGCTTAAGAAATCGAATGATATCAAAATCTGATTTCAAATGGTTCTTCAATGCATTGTTGAAGCTCTCACTTAGCTGTGTACTTCGCACTCCTAAACTGAAGACATCTCTCATATAACATTCAGCCCATTTCTCTTTCACCTTGTAAATGCTATCTAACTATGTTTGCTTATGAACTTTGGATCTCATAATCTCAAATGCCTCTTCAAATGATGCCTCATCTTCGTGGCCAAACATACAAGCGAACATGCGATTCCTCTTCACCTTCGTCTTCCTCTTCACCTTCATCATCCTCTTTACCTTTCACTGGAGATAAATGCTTCACAGCATTCTGCATTATGTGAAAGGTGCAGAGACCATGATATGATTCTGTGAATACTATCTTTATGGCTTTTCCCATAGCTGCATCTTAATCTATGCAAATAGTTTTAGGTTGCTTCCCATTATGTGCAGCTAGAAAAGTCTCAAACAACCATGTAAATGATGCTTCTGTTTCATCAAATAGAAGTGCAGCACCAAAAATAGTGGTTTCTCTAAACTGATTGAGCCCAAGAAAAACACCAAATGGCCTATATTCTTTGTTTGTCCCAAAAGTTGTGTCAAATGTGACAACATCACCAAAGTGTGCATAGTCAAGGATCATCTTTGCGTTAGCCCAGAATATGTTGGTAATGTGCTCCTCACAATCCAGCTGCAAAGCATATTGGAAAGATGGGTTCTCAACAATTTTATCATGAAAATACTTCAACATACTTCCTACCTGTCCAAAAGCCAATTCCCTTTGACGTCTGCTTTGCAAATAATTTTGGCGGTCACGGCAACTGTAGCTAAGGTTAAGTGGTCCACCAACTTGACGAGTGGCCAACTCATGGGCAGCTTTTGGCCTAATACTAGAATCATCAGCTGTTTCTATTTCAAAAGCTTGGAGTTTTGAAATTTTGCGTTGTGATTTCATCAAGTGGAAGGTCTCTGGCAAGTGGAGTGGGTGGTTGTGTTCAAGCACATCAATGACTTCATAATTTCCTGCACCTCGATCCAATGAAATAACCATCTGAGCTTTGCAATCAGTTCTTGTATCAGCTCTAAAACACCTTGTCACATGTTCCGTTTGCCTTTTTGTTCGATGACCCTCATTGAAACAAACATATCTGCATGAAGTCACCTTACCATCCATTTTGCTTACATTTGTGCATCTTTTCCTCACATCAAAGCCAGTACGGCCGCCATATGCCACCCAAAATAACCAACCCTTATATGGATTTTTGAACCTCAAACCAACTTCAAGTAACTTTGTATCAACTTCTGCCATTGCCTTCCACAACAATGAATAGCCCTGTACTCAAATTTCTGAAAAAAAAATTCCAAACTATAATAATCGGAACATATATTTCATTATGGCGGCACTATTATGCTCTTTCATTATCTCAACCACAACATTCTGATATAAAAATGATTCACACTTAGGGGGGACAATTATCTGATAGTAGGTCTGCTCAACATTTTTCAACACATACAGATAGTAACATTTGCCTAAACACAAACATCCAATAACTGGAATTTAGCATTCAATATTTGCTCCATTTAAGACTAAGATCCATTAAACCAAATTGTGCAATTCAGTTGCTCTCCAAGTTATCCTAAAGAATAAAACTTAGAAACACTCACTTGCAATCCACCTCTGCAGATGCTCGGCTCGCTCTGGCAGCCCTCCTCCCCAAAATCTTGGTGCTCCGGTGGCAGGGCAGGGGCCTCGGCCCCCGGCCTCGCGGCGGCCGGCCTGCCTCCCCAATCACGGCGAGGGGCCCCCCTACCTCCCGCCTATCTGGTGGCGACGGCAGGGCAGGCGCCCCGGCCCCGGCCTCGGCGGTTGGCGTGCTGCACTTCCCGGCGCCGGCAGCCCTACTCCAAGCGGGATTGGGACCTCCGCGGGATTGGAACTCCGCCAGCAGCTCTACTCCGGTGCGGGATTGGGACCTCCGCGGTACCGGGCGTGCGCGCAGGATTGGGGCGAGCCGCGAGATTTGGGCGTCGGGCGGCAGAGGAAACAGAGATTTGGGTGAAAACGGAGGCTGCAGGTGGGCCGACGTAGCGGACCGTTGGATTTGTTTTGAACGCTCCAGATCACTCCAATGTCACACCGTGCCATGCCATAGCAATGTCACTGAATCCGAATCCGTACTTATGTTGGGTGGAGCTCGCGTAATTAGCTTATTAGCTACTAGTGGAAGATAACTACCCTACTTTGATGAATCAATCTAGACTAGATGGGTGGCAAAATCACCTGGACCGGGCTAGCCTGTAAACTATGAGCGGTCCACAGAAAGGAATAGGTCTATTTTGCATCCCTCAACTCTTACGTCTAGTTGAATCGCATCCCTCAACGGCAAAACCGGGTATAATGCCTTCCCCCATCTTTAAAACCTGAGTATAATGGTTTGGGAGGCGGTTTCGGCTGACATGTCGGTTTTGACCCTCATTGACTTGCTGAGTCATATGTGGGTCCCACCTGTCAGTGACTTACTCCGTCCTCTTCTACATCACCACTCTTCTTTCTTCTATCTTCCTCCTTTCTACTATCACCATGTGGAGGCCCAATGCAGTCTGGCCCAGTACTAGTCGAATAGCAAGCAATGTTGATCAAGTATGTAGCAGCAGCCCAACCAACGGGAAAAGAAAGAGAAGCAAGCATTCAGCAGACATAATAAATAACCTTAGAGATCACACCAAAGCTTCACTGAAGATAAATAGATGTGAGATGGACTGCTACATGTTCATAAATCATAATGCCAAATCCATTTCAGCTCAAGAGATATGCCTTCCTAGAAAAGGATAATAATAAGCATATTGACATATATACAGTCATGTAATTATGAGTCATTAGCCCCCCTCCAAGCACAGTATGTACACCATACAGCAGAATATCAAAAGATAATATGCATCGTGATTCGTGAGTACTAAGTATAATCACTAGAACAATTAGTGATGGGGCATATATATATAGTAACAGTTCACAGAATAGGGCCCTTAAGAGAATTAAGATGTATTACTAGGCATCGAAGAAGCAGCGACTCTGTAAAAAGAAACATCTTCTGTCGCAAGTTCGATATGTGTTGGGATGGCCGGATGAGTGATTAACCTTCAGAAATGTGAATGGACTACACATAGCTTCTTGTAGCACTTCTCTCCTCTTCGTTAGTAAAATAGCCAACTTGTTAGATAACCTGTATAACATATCACTTGAGTGAGCACTAGTGGATATCAGGATATCTATGAACGAAATGTCCTTTCGGCCTTGTTTGGTTGGGCTTCAATGCAATGGAATAGCACTGCCCAAATTTTTGTATATTCATAATAGGGCCAGCATATAAATAGCTCAAGACTACAACTGAGCACATTTTACCAAGTAGAACCATTATTTGCAATTTTAAGGAACCGCGATGAGTTCTTATTTCCTGATTACCAGTAGAAGGACAAAGGATTGCAAAAGTGGAGGAATTCTCTGCACATTGTTACTCAACAGAGCTAGTAACCATAATCAGTAGGATAACAATATATATATAATGCTCGTAAAATAAAGAGATTATATGGAAGATAAACAATGAGAAAGCCAAAGTAAAGGACAGATACCTCAACTATGCCACCACTACCTATTTCATCCTCCAGGTCTGCAGGATTAAAGCAGGTGAGATGAGGAAGCAATACAGCACAGAGTTGCCCAAGGATCCAACATCCGGAAATATAGAGCCAATCCTTTCACTCCGAGATCCCTCCATCAGAACCCCCACAAGCATGAGAAAAATGAAAGGCATGCAGAAGAGCCATCCAAGCATTACTTTGTCATGTAAAAAAAGGGCAACATCATCACTCTAATGGTGCTCTGGTGAGGTATCTCTAGCGTAGGCGTCTTGATCGATGCACTGATAAAAGATGATGATTCACCAATAAAATGCAAATAATTTCATAGCAATGTTCTGATCAACAGGAGGAAACATTTTTCTAAATAATGGAACAGACATTCCTGCCATTAGCCACTACATGTAGCGATTCAAAAAATAAAAAGGGGGGGGATTATGTAACTAAGAAAACGTACTACAACAATGTGAAATCCACGAAGTGACTATATATCGAATTCACTAGGTAATCCCTAAAACATGAATCATACTTTTTGGAACTAGAAGGATGCATGCGTGCTCATAGATAGCAAAATCTCACTCTATCATGAGAGAACAACACACACAGCTTGACTTTTAATCGAGAAAGCAAGACCAGATTATATTGAACAGCACAAATGTAAAATCTGATTCCAATTAATCTGTACTACCACTACGAAATTGTCAGAGGCAGAGCTCGTGGCACATATCCTACTGTATTACTAGAATTAAACTCATATATAGTGACAAAATAAAGTTCGTAGGTGCAGTGTACTAGAAATCAGCAAATATGAGCCATAGTTCTCAAAACTTTTATCTGTTGGAATCAGCCGTAAGCTCGTAATTAACCATCAGCAAGAGTCATCTTCTAGGTCCTTGTCCATCTTCACAGCACTTCTCTTGAAGCCTGTTTGTTAATAGAATAGCTCAAATTTAATAAGATTGATGGATAATAAATGTTTGGCAACCAAAGTAGAAAATTTGTAAACTTGAAGGAATTTCAGCAAGTAGACCAATAACCTGCCCAGTTACAGATATACGGGTGCAGATTATCAATGAAACATCCTTCTATATAGACAACAGTAACTAACCTACAGTATCAATTTCACCTGACTTGACAAGAGGATGTATTTCAATGAACCTCAAGACATGATGGAGCATACCAGACAGCTAGACATTCAGATTTGAGAGTAAACAGCATAATTCTTCAAACTCACAGTCACAAATACATTGAAACTAGCTATATATATCTTTTTATGATGATAATGGGTTTTGCCTAATTCAGCAGGTAGGATCGACACTGGATTTCCTAGTTCAAAAATCTGTTCATGTTAACCATGCCAATATGCTCATCAAGTCATCCTAGAGTTAAAAAAAATTAAAGAATGACCATGAAACTTGAGGAGTCAATTAAATGCTATTGCTGTCAGCAGTGGACTATGAATACAGAGAACACTTAATAAACATGAGTAAAAAGGAAAATTATTCACAGAAATTAGAGACACACGCGATGAATCAAACGAGAAGGGAGGTTAATTATATAACCTCGGCAGCTTGGCTACACCGGAGCAACACGCTGGCCATGGCCTGCAGGTAGCTTGACCCTCCTCCACACCATCCACGCAGCAGTGGGAAGAAAGAAGAAGAGGAACATCGGGTAAAAGCCGACGAGCCCCACAACCTCGATCGCAGAACCGATTCTCTCCCCGCGTGATCCACTGGCAGCTGAGATCCCCTTCACCAGATTGCCAACAGGCACCAGCACGGCGAAAGGCGTTATAGCGGCGGATGCAGCTAGGATGGGGTGACTGAACGATGCCCTCACTGATGCTGCAAAGCTCTCCGGAGCAGGCTTGAAATTGGCAACGTGGGCACCCACGACATACACAACAAAAATCAAAATTTAGAACAGCGCGGCAAGAAGTGCATGATAACAGGTGCAGCTTATATGCAGGGTTCCATAATTCGGAATCAAATTACCGAAATTTTTCGTTCTTTGTCTTGAACAAAACAAATTTTATTCAGATTTTAAATTTAACCAAATTTTGTTTGAATCTGAACTTTTTTTGGCAAGAAATTTCCAGCAATTTCGCTTCTATTGGTACCCTAGATATAGAACCTCGTTCACAGGAGTAGAGGTAATTGATGCAAATGCAGTAATTAATCCGCACCAGTGCACACACGAAAATGGACCCAAAGGTAGAAGCATTTTTTTTTCTTTTTGAGGAAAGTCGTAGTACCTTGTCTGGCTCGGTGTCTTCGCCGGTGCCGGAGACGGCGATGCGGATGGCGTGCAGCGACAACGCGACGGGGACGACCGGCAGGACGACGAGACTGGCGGCGAGGGAGACCTGCAACGCCACGGCGTTCGCGCGGGAGCCCTCGCCTTGGACGCGGACCGCGACGTGCGAGGCGGCCATGGCCGCACTGGCGACCCACAGGCCACAGGCCCGCGATCCACAGGTACATGAGCGCGTCGGCGGCCGCCGCGGCGAGACGGCTGCGCGCCAGGACGGCCGCGACGGCCTTCCGCACGGGAGACTGCAGCGGCGGCGGTGGGGGAAACGAAGCGATGACGTCTCGCGTCGGCAGCAACTCAGATTCCGGCGGCGGCGGCGGGAGAGCCGCGACGAGGCGCCCGCCCGCAAGGACCTCCACGATGACGGCGGCGGCCATGGGGACGGGGAAACCCTAGCTTCCAGAAGCTTCTCTTCTCGCGCGGTGGTGGAGGCGGAGCGGAGTGGGAAGGAAGACGACGAAAAGGGAAGGAGGGTTTGAAGAAGAAATGGTGGTGATACCCGAATCGGATTGAGGGAGTTTGTTAGGTGCACCCAGTAGACCGTGGGCCTGTTCACTTTGATGTCATTTTCAACCTTAGCAAATTTATAAAAAAATTTTGTAGCTATATAAGAAATCCTGCCAAAATTTTGGCTTTTGTTTTTTGCGTCAAAGTGAACAGGCCCTATACCCCGGAAGCAGCTATGATGACTAGAGTCGTTTGGCTTATTAAACGGCATATTTATAAACAAAAAATAATTTGTGAATAAAACTTTTATATACGTATTCTTAGCGATCTAAAAGCAAAGACTGAAAAATAAAATTCGATGAAAAACCTCAAAATCAACTCCAAATTTAAATTAAAAATTTAAATTTTGGCTGATAAGTATAAGCATAAGCGAAAAGATGGGGTTGTTAGGCCCTTTGACCTGTAGGAAGAATATACTCCCTCCGTCCCAAATATAAGCTTTTTAGCATAGTGATAAGTTAAATATTTTTAACTTTGACTATTAATAAAAAAAATAAAAAAAAGATCAATCATGTAAAATTGGTGTTCCTAGATTTATCATTAAACAAACTATCATAATATGCAACACTTTTTATTTGAAATACCTCACTTTTATAGATATTATTGGTCAAAATAGCATCTCGGAGATCGTGTCAGGGTCCAAAAATACTTACATTTTGGGACAGAGGGAGTAGTAATTTTGGAGGATTTTAATCCTACAAAAAAATTTCATGTGAAGACCTTTGAAACAAAGAATTCAATCTTATCTAATCATTTAAGATTCCTATGGAAAGTAATACCACAGATATTTTGAAGGAAACTTGGCTAGAGCTTTAGGGCTCCTTTGATTTGGAGGAAAACAATACAAATTTTGGAGGATTTCAACCCTATAGGAAAAATTCCTATGAATACCTTTAAATCAAAGGATTGTATCATATCCAATCCTTTGAAATTCCTATGGAATGGACAATCCTATAGAGATTTTGGAGGAAACTTAGCAAGAGCTCAAAGCTCTTGGAAAATTTCCTTTGAGTCTATCTCTCTTATCCGATCTCTGTGTTTTTCCTACTGTCATTCCTATATTTTGCAATCCTCTGTTTTACACTTTCATTTATGTTAGAATCATGTGTTTTCCTATTCCTTCGTTTTTCATTCCTGCGAACCAAAGGGGTCGATCTTAACCTTTTGGGAAATTTCCCTTAAGTTTATCTCTCTCATTTGATTTCTATGATCTAATCAAATGATTATTCCTATATTTTTCGTGTGTTTTGTAATTTTTTATTTTGCACTTACATTCATGCCAGAATCTTGTGTTTTTCATATTCCTTCGTTTTTTTCAATGCTACAATTCAAATGGTTTTTTCAATCCTGTTATTTAAATGAACCAACGGGAAGAACCAAAGGATAGTTAATTGTTCTATGATTGAAGTCACAAGACTATTGCATTCTTTGTTCAGTTTGGAGGAGATTTTCAGCCCCAAGCAAAAAAAAAAAAACTCATTAACACATGATTAATTAATTAAATATTAAATATAAACTTAAAAATGAATTTATTTATTTATCGAAGAACTTATATATATATATATATATATATATATATATATATATATATATATATATATATATATATATATATATATATATATATATAAATAAAAGAACGTATCGTTTAATACTTTGAAAAACATACTAACGGAAACAGAAAGTTGTAGTTCGAAGTTAAAGAAAAGAATAATCCGGAGTTAAAACAATTTTAGCACAATACTCCTAATTTAATCTTAAAATTAAGTTATAATTCAAAAATGATTGCAGCTTATAAGCTAAATCTGAAACAAATAGACCAGCTAATCTGAAACAAATATGCGAAGTATTGCTTACCACATGTTTTGTACTTTTAACTATAGCAAAGTCAAGACAAATAATTAACTTTACAAACATATGAACCGTGCTGCTAAAAAATCGTCAAGCCGTGCTGCTAAAAAGATGTCGCATCCCTTAGGTACGACAATAAACGTCCAACACCCTAACATATATATGCTCCATCCCTTTTCCACGAATGCACGTGAAATTTAGCGAATGATTTATCAGAAATTATAACGCCTAAGCATGTAACCCCCAACAAGTTTCAAGCTCTAGTTAAGAGCAGACCAACAGGCAACAGCATCAACGATCGATGAGCTGAACAAAATGTCAAGAGCAAATCACCTGTTAAGTTATTGACCATTGCGGTCCAAAAGGTTAATAAAACACACACGCGCCGCATTGATCTGTCTGTCAACTTTTAAATCTCGCGGTTGTAGTGAGAAAGATTTAACTATTCACCTTGTAGCTATCAAAACCCAGAAATCCTACAAACTGCAGTTATCACAGAAATTATTGCAGTAGCAGCTCCAGACACAAAATCACTTGTTACTGAAAGGTCCATAAAACATCAACGAAACAGCATATCAACTAGTTCAATCACAGAACATTTCAATTACGATATTATGTCCAGAGAAGCATTGACTGTGTTTTCTGCCAAATAAGGTCTTACCATGACAAGTATGCTCATAAGTCATTCCAACAGAATAAACACCTTAATTCCAAATTGCCAAATGCGCAGATCAGCTCATGGAACATGTCCTACTGTACTACTAGCATTGAACTAAGTTACAAAATAGAAGTTCGTAGATGCAAAGTACTAGAAACCATCATGTCAAAAAAAGTACTAGAAACCAGTATACGTAAAAGCCAAATATAGTTTTCAAAACTTTGATCTGATGGCATCAGCCATAAGCCCATAATTAACCATCAGCAAGAGTCATCCTGTAGGTCCCTGTCTGACCATCTTCACAGCCGTACTTCTCTTCAAGTCTTTGTCTGTTAACAGAATAACCCAAATTAAATAAGATCGGTGTGTAAATGTTTGTAAACCAAAAGAGCAGACAATGTTAGACTTGTAGGAATTTCAGTAAGTTTTCCGTAAGTAGACCAATTACACACTTGAATGTGCAGCTTATCAAAGAAACATTTGGACAACAGTAACTATCCTACTGTGTAGTTTTCACCTAACTGGACTGACAGGAGAAGGTATTTCCTGCAACCTCAGACCTGATGGAGCATACCAGGCAGCTAGACATACATATTTGAGAGAACACCGTAATTCTTCAAATTCACAAGTCACAAATACAGGACTACAGCTGTGCCTCTAGAGTGAAACTAGAGCATTTGATGATTAAGGCCATAAGGTGTTGCCTAATTAAGAAAGCTGCCTAATTAAGCAAGTAGGATTAAGATAAGGGACTGCCTAATTCAAAATTTGTTCATGTTAACAATGCTATTAGTCTCATCCAGTCACTCTGCAGTTAAAAACTAAAGAATGCCCGTGGTTCGCGAAAATATATGAATCAATTCAATGCGATCAATGTCAGTGGGCACAGTGGACTAAGAACACACAGAACACTTTATTTTCTCCCTAATAAACACGGTTAAAAAGGGAATTGCTCGCAGAATTACACAATAAAAAGGGAGATTAATTACTATACCTTGACGGCTTGTCAGCTTGGCTACACCGGAACAACACGGTGGCCATGGCCAGGTAGCTTCACCCTCCACACCCTCAGCGCAAGATTGGGAGTAAGGACGAAGAGATTGATCACGTGAAAGCCCACGAGCCCCACATCACCAATTACAGAGCCAATCATCTCCCTGCACGATCCCTTGGCAGCTGAATCCCCCTTAACCAGAGCACCAAGAGACACCAGCAACACGAAAGCCATTAAAGCGATTGACCCAACGCAGATGGTGTCGCTGAGCACTTCCCGTGCTGCTGCTGCAAAGCTCTTCGGAGCAGGCTTCTGTCCAAGTCGTCATCCATCCACACGACACAGTTCATGCACAACAAAATCAACAAGACAAGATTTACAAGTTAGAATGAAGAGATGCAGCAAGATGAGCACGATCAGGTGCAGTTCATATGCGGAATTGATTCGGATACAGTAGTAAGAATTTGGACATGAAGGTGTACCTCGTCTGGCTCATCGGTGTCGGAGACGGCGAGGCGGACGGCGTGCAGCAACGTGGCGAAGGGGAAGACCGGCAGGAAGACGAGGAGGACGGCGACGCGGGAGACCTCGAACGCCAAGGCGTACGCGCGGGAGCCCTCGCCGAGGGCGCGGGCCGCGACGTCCTGCGCGGCCATGCCCGCCTAGAAGATCCACATGCCCGCGAGCGCCAGGTACATGAGCGCATCGGCGGCGGCCGCGGCGAGACGGCTGCGCGCCAGGACCGCCGCGACGGTGTTCCTCCGCGCCGGCGGGAGCACCGCGGCGAGGCGGCCGCTCGCCAGGGCCTCCGCGACGGAATCCAGCGACCTCCTCAGCTCGTGGTCCGGCGGCAGCGGGAGAACCGCGACGAGGCGGCCGCGGCCGCCGTCCACCGGGAACTCCACGACGATGTCTTTCAGCGTCGGCTGCACCTGGGGCACCGGCGGTGGCAGCAGGACGGGCACCACCACAGCGGCGTCGGGGGCGGCGGCCATGGGGACGGGGAAACCCTAGCTTCCAGAAGCTTCTCTCTCGCGCTGTGGTGGAGGCGAAGTGGTTGGAGTGTGGAGGGCGTGTGGGGTTTGCGGCGTGGGAAGACGACGAAAACAGAAGCAAAGGGGAGGAGAAATGCCGGGTGATGATGCCCGAAGCGGAGAAATCTTGTTAGGCGCACCCAGTAGAATGTACCCGGAAACGGCTACTATGGAAGTTATGGACTTATGGTACGTTTGAAATATAGGATTTTCAAAACGGAGGAATATGAAAATCAATATAAGATTTTCACTAGAATACAGTTACAGAGTACAGAAAAAATACAATAATGATCGTTGACTGGACTGTAAGAAAAAAAGAGAGAGAAAAAAACCCTATCGTTTTGTTAAGATTTAATTGTAAAGTTAATTTTGTGTTTTCTTATTGTAGTTTAATTTATAATATTTTATTTTATACTACTTATGACACATAAATAAAAGTTTTACTCACGAATTAGTTGCTAATAAGCGATATAGAGAAGCATAAGCATAAGCGAAAATGGAACTAAAAAGGGTGAAAGGAAACTTTCAAATGGTTATATAAGAGAAAAATCCTACATGATAAAAATCTTACAAAATTTTTATTCTGTAGTATATTTTTTTCTTCAAATAAAGAGACCCTGCGAAAAAAAAAATTGGCTACAATTTACAGGACAAGTGACCAAAGAAGAAAAACAATTTTAGAACAGATTTTATTGTTTGCGGTCAAAAGCCAAGAATTATACAACAAATGAATTAATTCTAAAATTGAAATTTGGCTGCGGTCTACAAGCCGAAGCGAAGCGGAAACAAATAGGCCCAACGCTAGGCAAGCGTAGTCTAACTACTAAGCTACCGCAGGTTTTGTGGAAAAAATGTTAGAATGAAACACAACTATACCAAGTAATGCAAATACCCAAGCTTGCCCTGTTTAGTTTTCAGGCAAAAATTTTACACCATGTCACATCGAATGTTTAGACACATATATGAAGTATTAAACATAGAAAAAAAAAACTAATTACACAATTTGTGTATAAATTGCGAGACAAATTTTTTAAACCTAATTAGTTCATGATTTGACAATATAGTGCTACAGTAAATATTTGCTAATGACAGATTAGTTAGGCTTAATAAATTCGTCTCGCAGTTTACAGGCGGAATGTGTAATTTGTTTTATTATTAGTCTACGTATAATATTTCAAATGTGTGTCCGTATATCCAATATGACACACCAAAACTTTACACCCTGATCTAAACATCCCCTTTATGATACATGAACCATGGTGCCAAGTGTGATAAACCATAAAAACTAAACACATGTCTAAATTGACTAAACACATGCCTAAAGACTGAAGAGGTGTTGCATCAACAAACCTTAGCATCCGTCCCTTTTCAAAGAATGCAAACACAAAACTTTTAGCAACTGGTTGTCCACAATTTGTACTGAGCACTCAGCGGTTTTTAAGCACTGACTAGTTAAAGAGAATGCCAGCAGCATCAACCATGCATGAGGTGAAAAAAAATATCAGGAGCAAATCACTTGTTGCAGCTACAGTATCAAGTCCAAAGTTTGTGTGACGGTTGTGGCCTAATACACATGCATGGGACCTGTCTGTTAACTCTGAAAACTCGCGGTTGTAGTATGATACATTAACTAGAGTCACCTCTAGTTACCAACAGGGACCAAAACCCAGATATACTACAAACTGCAGTTATCACAGAAATATTGTAGCAGAAGAAACCCAGACACAAATCACTTCCCCGAAGGTCCATCAAGTATCAACCATGCCAGTACATAAACAGATCACCTAGTTCAATACAAAACATGCCTGAATTTAAAATACGAACGCGACTCATTCATTCAATGTTTTCGTTTTTAACCGCAGGAGAAACGCTAACTCAAAGCAACACCTAAAATAAATAAGCATCGCATCTGGTAATTAATTCCAAACATTGTTCATAGTATCATAGGAATCATAAAGAAAAAGGGCGAGATATCATGCATGTAATCCAATAGCTCGCAGATCCCGGGAAGTGGATTTGTCACAGTATGCTCCAATAACTCCTAGGTCCCCAAAACTGCAATCATCGAAGTAATGTCAGTAGCATTTCCTTGAAGGTATTGTCAAAAAAAAAAGTTAAGTGTGTGTGCCAAACATCCAAATTTCCAATAGTCAGATCAGAAGGCAAAATTATATTACAATCATCCTATTCAAATCTAGATACTTGCTTAAATTGATCGATGGGCCATAACTAAGAACTACTAGGAAATTAGGAGGCAGATGAATATTCATTACATTTGTAATCTTCTAGGCATGTGCCATCAGAATTCCGTCAAAAATTTGATTCTGCCAATGCCAATTATGACCCAGCGACAAAAGAATATTAAGTAGAGAAGGCAGTATTTATTCAATTGATAACAGATAAATTAAATGAGGTAATATTTATACCATGGACCATAAGTCCATAACTACTCTAAATATCTACCAAACAAATACTCCGATTTTCAAATACACATCCAGTGTAATCTGACTAAATAAAGT
The DNA here is from genome assembly GCF_034140825.1 of Oryza sativa Japonica Group. NCBI lineage: Eukaryota > Viridiplantae > Streptophyta > Magnoliopsida > Poales > Poaceae > Oryza > Oryza sativa. Next base: position 20,212,923 of record NC_089042.1, on the reverse strand, counting down.
GATATAACAAGCTTTCCAAACATGCATGTTCATTTATTACTGAGGATCTAAGATTCCACGTTAAAGACTAATATCACAAGTCTAATGTTGGACCCTGTGTTTTGTACCAGATATAAAGTAAGTACAACAATATAATATTGAGCAAGGGTAGATAAATAGCAGGAAAGTTGATACTTTAATTATGACTGATGAACAAAAATAACTTGTAGCCCACTCCAAGCAAAAAATGCACCTACGAACTACAAATTTTGCGCTAACAGACAATCAGGCAAAGGAAGGATCAAGTTAGTACAATGTAAAGTTTTTGCAGATCAAAGTTTTTTTTTCTTTGCACAAAGAGTATAAGCACGATATATCATTAAAAAAAGGTACAGTCACATAACAGAGGATAACATATATAGGGCATGACAATAACAACGTTACCAGTACTAGTTAAGATGTGCAGTGAAGAGAAACGTACCTTGTACCAGAATATAATGCTACCTCAGCAGCCACACTTCCAATCTAGGAATGTATCCAAACTGCGCGGATCACTTTTGGAAGTAGAAAGAATACTGATAAAGCATGCCAACCAAATAATCCAACATCAGCAAGTATCCAGCCAATACTCTGTCTGCTAAATTCGTTTTCTGGTGAAAATCCAATGATCAGACTGCCAATCATCCCAAACCCTAGAAGAACGAAACCAATTTTGCATGGGAACTCGATTTCTTTAATGATCTGGTTCCATTTTACTCTGCATTCAGGATGCTGCTCCGGTGGCAATTCCATTGCTGCATTTGTGCTTACCAGCTACGATCACCATCACATGCAAATAATTCGAGTAGGGAAAATGGACGATAATTAGTTAACATATATATATGGCTCTGGAAGACTGGAACATATGTAACACATAATAAGAAACAATTATTTCAAACTTCATTTATATATCGGTACAGGGAAAGGTTTTGGCCCATCCAATCAGCTAATGTTTATACACAACCAAGACTTTGAACATTGGTTTCACCAAAAATACCACTATTCCCAAAAAAAAGTTATTCAAAAAAGCTAAGTTACCAGACAACACCAACCGGAATTTTTTGGCATGACTAAAGCACAAATTTTCAAAATATCCGACATACATAATACATTAGAAGATAAAAAAAATAGATCAAAATGATCATAAGGCAATCACATGAAGGGATACACATCATAAATATAATCTGATATAGTCCAGCACAAATTACTGTAAGAATAAATACAGTTTCAAAATGGAACATGTCCCTTTTTTTCATTCTTTTCCTATTGGAATGTAAGTGTGTAACAACAAATAAACTCATCTGAGAAGATTGACTTGACATAATGTCAAAACTAAATTTTAAATTTGAATTATCCCGGCTTGTATAATGGTAACCAGCCAACCGGCTTAGAAGCAGTGACCGGCCAGTCACTGCTAGGATCTTGAACTCAGACCACCACACATTAAAACATCATTGAGACTACAAACGTTGAGGGACGTCAAAGGATGCCAAGTATCGTTCCAAGAGAACAGCAGTAAACAGCAAAAAACAGGGGCACGTCATTCCACATCATTAAGGCGTAAAGCTGCTATGTCATGTGCAAGTAAAACTCAATTATGTATGAAATTCCAGAACTTGCTGCAATTGGCTCTGTAAAGACGTGGTGATTTTTTTTTTATAATAAGGAAGATGATCACATCCCCAGCCTCTACATCTATAATGAACACAGCCACAAATAAGTTTGGAGACATCAGCCCAAAGGAATTATCTGCCATGGACTATGAAAGTATGAAACAGTAGTATTCTCAAGCAAGGCATCTTCTGAAATGCAATTGACATATCTGGATGATTAAACACGACACATGCATTCCTCAGCTCCATGCTTTGCAATTTCCTTTTGAACATTTGTGCCAGGGGTAGTCAAATTTCCGAGATTTCAGATATGCCAACGAATTTCTTTCAAATTTGAACAAATTTTGGCTGAATTTGGATAAAACTTGACCAAATTAACAGAAAATTGTTCTTTTTGTTGTAACTTTTGGGCGAAATAGTTTTGTTCCGGGGGTCCAAAATTTTGGGAATTTCGAACCAAAATCGCAAACACTGATCAGCTCTGGGCAAACTAAATTTGGAGGGAGTTCAAACAGAATATTTTAGGATACACGCAAAAGCACGAAAAACTTGAAAGAGAACGCATAAACGATCCTCGCGGCATACCATCTCCCTGTCTTCCATCAGGGTCGGAGGCCCAGCATCGCGCAGCCTCTCCATCGCCATGGCCAACAGCTGCGGCACGACGGTGGGGAACACGAGGAGCGCGAACGCGAACTGGCCGGCCTCGAGGACGGCGAAGCCGCCGCGCTCCATGGCGAGCCCCGCCTCGCCGCCGACCCAGCGCCCGGCGATGGCGGGGAGGACTCCCGCGGCGGCGGTCACCCAGCCCACGCCGAGGGTGACGGCGGGCAGGGCCCTCCCCGCCGCCGCCGCCGCCGCCAGCGCCCTCCGTGCCCACGCCACCTTCCCCGACATCACCTGACGGCGCCACCCCCGCGCCGCCGCCGCTGATGATCCGGTGAACTCCATGGAATGGGAAACCCTAGCTTCCGCGGAGCTCGAGCTCTCGCTCTCGCTTGCAGCGCTCGTGGAGTGGGAGAGAGTGGGGTGGCTGGAGGCGGACGCGAGAACGAGTTTATTAATTTCAGCTTTGGACGCGGGGAGAGTGTCGGGCTATCGGGTCGGGTTCGTACCGGAGCAAGACGGTGCCGGTGCGGGCTGCCCTGTGAGCTCCGATCCAAATGGGCGTTCAAACATTAGCTGCACATACTCCCCCACTCGTAAAGGAAATCGTTTAGAACAGCCACACGGTCTTCAAAATATAACTTTGATTTTTTGTTTCTATAAAAATATTTATTGAAAAGTGATATATGTATACTTTTATGAAAGTATTTTTCAAGACAAATCTATTAATATAATTTTTGTATTAGTTATTTATTATTTATATTCTAAAGATTTGACTTAAACTTTGTCCTAAACGACTTTTTTTACGAGTACGGAGAGAGTATAGTTCAACGCAACTGTACTGTTTTGGGAAGCCAAAAAGATTATCAACTTCTCTCTAAAAAAGGATTATCATCTCATTAGCAAAAAGATTATCACCTTTGTGAGATTTTCGGCCGTTGGATCCAGAATGGAGATTCAGCACGAGCAACAACTCCACACCAAACAACATTCACCTCCAGCTTCATCGTTTGTTCTTTAGCTTATTAGCCTTAGTCGGAATTTAAATTTTAAATCTTAATTTTAGATGATTTTGATGCTTTTTTATTGTGGTTTTTTTTTCAACATTATATAAAATCTTTTTATGCATAAACTATTCTTTATTGCTAATAAACGTTACCGCTTATAATCATCTGTTAGTCATTTTTTTCAACCTATTACAAAATCAATTTTGTATCGCTTTGTTCCAGATATGTTCAATTAGTTGCCGTTTAGGTTAAACTGGATTTAACAGCAACCTAATTTCCATATTTAGCTTTAACTATGATTTTCTACTGATTCGCTTCGACACCTACCGTTTTGATAGCTAAAATCAAGAGGAAACCAGAGCTTGGTGCCCAGCGGAAAAAAAAAGCTTAGAGACATTGCGATGCCACGAGAGTAGACCCTTTATAATTTAACAAACGCTTGTAAATAAACCCTTTATAATACCATAAAGAGGGTTGGTGGCCAGGGGCGGTACCACCCATTAGGCGAGGTTGGGCGGCCGGCCCAGCTACGGCCCGCGCCGCCCCAAACCTCCATATCCTTTTTGGGCCGCTTACCACCACATCCAATTCACAATTGGCCCATAAATAAACAGCTCAAGTGTCCAATTTTAATCCTGCATATGTGATGCTTTCCTCAGTCAATTCCTCGACACTGCTCACCCCCGTCCCCTACTATAGTTAGGTGCCTAATGTTTTTCTCTCTCTCTCCTTTCTAAGCAAAATAATAATCATCTTATTCTAGGTATGCGATATCTTCTCATATATTTATTTTTTAAAAGATATCTATTAACCATGCTTTATGAATTGACTCATATTTGCAAATTGATATGTTTACTAGTATCTTTTTATGTATGATGAATTATGTATGGAGCAAAAATTATTACTTTATTTTAATATCATTTTTGTTTTTTGTTTGCCTTAATTTATTGATTATACTATATGTTTATATGATTACAACATAAATATGGTATTTTTTCATTTAGTTGTTCTTATTGAGACGAGCATCTTCGCCCCATCTTTATTTTAATCCTGTGTCCGTCACTGTTGATGGCTAAAGCTCTAAATGACGGGCAACAGCGAATAATACCAGCGCAGGAAGAGTCAGAAATATACCGCAATACTGCTGCCACCATGGTCTCGAGTGATTTTTTTTTGGGGGGGGGGGGGTGAGCGAGGCGGGGCGGGGTGGAGGGGTGGTGCGACCCATGGTTGGCAAGGCAAAATGGCTCTCCAAGTTTAACCAGTGAGTCGTGGGGTTTGGCCAGCTAGATGGAGAGATCGTTGGAGAGCCATTTGACCATTCTTTTATAGATGTTGTAAGTTAGAGGATCTCAATACTTTGAGAGTTTAGGCTAGATGCACGAGCTTGATGTACTCCAAAATGAATTATTTTTGGTGTTGGAAATTTATCACAAAGAGTTGATTTGAAGCCCCTTATCTACCCTCCCTCCACAATGGTAGTAGGTGGTAAGGTAGTACTCTCTCCAGTCTCCATAAAAAAAGAATGTCTCTTTAGCTGTAGGTACACTCGAACTCTTAATATCACTTTATCTTATTCTTCTCATTTTAGCCTTCTAATCACTACTTCAACATTAGTAGTCCCTTCTGCTCGCTCTCTCTCTATACTAAGGGAGGGTATGATAGCCTTTTGGTATCTTATTTGATCTAAAGCATCTATCTTGTCTTTTTCAACGGAGGTTGTAGTAAAATAAGATGATCACTTCAACACCGCTTACCTGTTAATGAGGGGTATATTGGTGTTGTTTCCTCCAACTTAATTAGTCTTCTGTTTGTACAAATCATTTTTTTTAAAGATGGAGATAGGAGTACCAATTTGTATTCTACCAGAATGAACAAATTTTGAATAATTTTGGAAGCAATGATTTCTATACCACCCTACCCCCCTTTTTTTTTTTGCAAAACCTACGGAAATTAAATTTACTCTTGTCAAAATACGGCAAAATATACCAGGAGGGCCAAATGGATAAAACTTTGAACATTTAATTGTGACCTTAATTAGGTTTGTCTGACCTACGCATATATAGGGCCAAAAAGCGGATAGTAGGATTTGATTTTGAACACCATAATATGCAACCAATCTTGTCCTTTTTCTTTAGAAGCGTGAAAAATATTATACTCCCTACGTAGGTTCCTAAAATATAAGTATATTTAGGATGGTTTACAAGCCGAAGCTGGAACAAATTGGCCCAACGTTGTGCAAGTGTAGCCTACCTCATGTTTTGTCCACAAAGTTTGAAGCATAACTATACCAAGTAATGCAAATAAACCAAATCCATGCTACATGAACCATGCATGGTGCTAAAAAAGGTCTAATTAAAGAGGTATTGCATCCATAAATCCTAGAATCCATCCGTTTTCAACAAATGCAAACATGGAATTTTTAGCAACTGATTATCCACAATGGGAACACGTAATTAAGCAGTTTTTAAGCACCAACTACTACCTATGTTTCACACTACAAGACATTTTGGATTTTGAATAGATTCATACATGTGCTTCATATGTGTCCATAGTCCAAATTCATATGGATGCTAACAAATCTAGATAAAGGATGAAGAGAACAAAACGTCTTATAATGTGAAATGTAGGGAGTAGTTAAGAGAAGACCGGCGGCATCAACTGTGCAAGAGCTGAAAAAAAATATTAGGAGCAAACAGCCTGTTGCAATTATAGAATCATCAAGGCCAAAGTTTGAGTAAAGATTGTGCCCTAACACGCATACGTAGGAGTATGGGACCTGTCAACTTTTCAGCACTCCTAGTTCTACTGATGAAGATATAACTAGTTACATCTAGTTACCAAAGCCCAGAGATCCTACAAACTGCAGCAGTTCCAGACAGAAATCACTTTCCCAAAGGTCCATCAAAAATCAACCATATCAGCATATGAACTATTAGTTCAATCACAAAACATGCCTGATTGAAAATACGAACGTCATTCATTCAATGCTTTTTTGTTTGACTGCTGGAGAGTGGAGACACGCTAACTCAAAGCAACACCTAAAATAAATAAGCATCACGCCTGGTAATTAATTCCAAATATTGTTCATAGTATCATAGTCATCGTGAAGAAAACAGGCAAGATATCATGCACTTAATACGATAGCTTGCAGATTCCGGAAGTGAATTTGTCACAGTATTCTCCAATAATTTCCAGGTTCCCAAAACTGCAATAATCATTGTGACATATGTCAGTAGCTTTTCCTTGCGTGAATTGTTGAAAAGAAAGTTCAAGGAGTGCCAGAGACATCAATAGAACAGAAACAGAGTAATATACAATCATCTTATTTGAAGTCTTAAGAGTCTAGATACTTGCTTGATCGATGACATAGTATTAGAAAGTTAGGAGGCAGAATATCCATTACGTTTGTTCATGTTCTAGGCATGTGCCATCAAAACTCCATCAAATTTGCTTCTGCTAGATAGTTATTACTCAGATATATACCAGACTAATAACAGATAAAAGATGTAATATTTAATTTGTACCAGATGGGTAACAAATACTCTGAACATCTACCAAACAAAATAACTGTTGAAGTGTATAAAGTGAATTGTCCGCCTTTCCCTATCAGCTTAGGCTTTTGGGTTGAACTGGTCGGTGCATACAACTTAATATGGTATCAGAGCCAGAGGTCTCGAGTTCGAATCCTGGCTGGCGCGCAATTAAATAAAATAATTGCAGCCCACTCCAATATTCCACGCTTGAGACTTGAGGGGGTCTCGCGTGAGGGGGAGTGTTGGAGTGTATAAAGTGAATTGCCCGCCTTTTCCTATCAGCTTAGGCTTTTGGGTTGAGCTGGTCGGTGCATGCAACTTAATAATAACAAATAGTGATCTGATTTGATTTTCAGGTACACACGTCTAATTCTGACCAAATGAAATGATAACATGCCTACAAACAGGGTATAGCCAAATGCATGTTCATTTATTATAGAGGCATCTAAAATTCCACATTAAAGACATATTACAAGTCTAAGGTTGGAGCCTGTATTTTGTACCAGACATAAAATGCAACAATATAGTATTAAGCAAGGAGAATAAAAAGCAGGAGAGCGAGAATGTATGACTAATGAACAAACATAACTCATAGCCCACTTCAAGAAAAATGTGCCTACTAATAACTACAATATTTGTGTTGGAAGACAAACAAGCAAAGGTAGGATCAAGTTAGTTATTCACATTTAATTTGATGGTCAGAGGCGAACTGAAAGCTAAGCAATGGTAATTAAGAGATCCGGAGGAAAATAGGGATGTCGCCTACATTACCCATAATATGTTTTAGTATCAACATAATTTCATAGGGTCATTTGATCTGAATGCTACATGAAGAACATAAACCAGATGATGGAACACGGAGACCTAGGATGTAGGTCTTGCAAATCAAAGTTTCTTTTCTTTCCACAAAGAGTACAAGCACGATATAAATCAGGTACAGCCATATAACGAAGGATAACATAGGGCATCACAGAAACACTATTACCAGTTAAGATGTACAGTGAAGAGGGATGTACCTTGTACCGGCATGCTACCCCAGCGGCCACACCTGCACTCTAGGAACGTACCCGAAGTGTGAGGATCACTTTTGGAAGTAGAAAAAATCCTACTAGAGCATGCCAACCCAAAAATCCAACATCAGCAAGTATCCAGCCAATATTCTTTCTGCTAAATTCTTTTTCTGGTGAAAATCCAGTGATCATCAAGCCAATCATCGCAACTCCTAGGAGGACGAAGCTAATGCTGAGTGGGAACACGATTTCTTGAGCCAGCTGATTCCATTTTCCTCTGCGTTCACGATGGTGCTCCAGGATGGATAATTCCATTGTAGCAATTGTTCTTACCAGCTATTGTAACCACCATGACATGCAAATAATTGAGTAGGCATGGAAGAGAATTAGTTTACAATACATAGGCTCTAGAACATTCTAACACATAATTAATAAGAAACAAATATTGCAAACTTCATTTATGTAACGATGCAGGAAAGGTTTTTGGTCGATCCAAATAGCTGATGGTTATTACTGCTGTCCGAACCGCAACCAAAATTTTGAATTTGGTTTCACTAAAAATACCACTACCCCCAAAAATACTATTCAAAAACTAGTTACCGGTAATTAATGGCCAGAGAATTTTGGCGTGACAGAATGCAATTTTTTGTATATCCAATATACATAATATATTAATGGATCACATTATGTCAAAATGATCATAAGGGAATCGCATAAAGGGATATGCATCATAACTGTAAGTCTGTAATCTGTTATATAGTCCTTCACAAACTACTTTAATAATAGATACAATTTTACAATATATATTTTCATCTTTCTTCCCTATATATTGGAATGTAACAACAAATAACCTTGTATGGAAAAAATCAACTTGACATAATGTCAAAATTAAATTTAAAATTTGAATCCAAATTATTCTGGCTGGTATAATGGTAACCAGCCGACTGGCTTAGGACCAGTGACCAGCCAGTCACTGCTGGGATCTTGAACTCTGACCACCACACAGTAAACACCACTAAGATTACAAATGTAAAAGATGCCAAGTGCTGTTCCATGGTACCTCAAAAAATACAGCAAAAACCAGAAGCACATGATTTGTAAAAGCGTAAAGCTGCTATATCATGTGCAAGTAAAATTTAGATTATGTATGGAACTTCAGAATTTGCTGCAATTGGCTCTGAGAAGACGTGGTGACTTTCTTGTTTAATGACAAGGAAGATGATCACATCCCCAGCCTCTAAATCTAGGATGAACACAGCAACAAAGTTTGGGGACATGTCGTGACTGACTATTGAGTAGAAAAGAATTACTATCTGCTATTTACACTGGGGCGCACAGAAATTTCCGAGAAAATTTCGAACGAAATTTGAACAAATTTTGACTAAATTAAAAATAAAATAAATTTTCGGACGAAATAGTTCCATTAATTGGTGGGTTGGTGGGTGGGGTTGGGTTTGGGGGTGCTCCGAAATGTCGAACCGATATTTCAAACACTGCTATGGACTATGGTCGACATATATGCATTCTTGATTCTAACACATATGAACAACGGTAGGAATCAAAGCATCATCTGAAATGGAATTGAAAGATCAGGATAATTAAACACGATGCCTCCTATATATATTACTCAGCTCTGAGGGAGTCAAACAACAAAAATAGAGAAACAAAATACATAAAAATAGGAGAAGAAATTTTTTTTAGTTTTTGCGGCATACCATCCCCCTGCCTCCCATCAGAGGCCCAGCAAGCAGACGCAGCTGCATCACCATTAGCAGCACGGCGATGGGGACCACGAGGAGCATGAACACGTGCTGCCCGGCGCCGACGACGTGGACGCCCGCGACCTCCATGGCGCGCCCCACCTCGCCGCCGACCCAGCGCCCGACGATGGGGGCGATCCCGGCGACGGCGGTCACCCAGCCCACGACGACGGTGGCGGGAAGCCAGGCGGCCACGGCGCGGGAGAGGCGGCGGCGCAGGGACCTCTCCACCGCCCTCAGGACCCACCACCCCGGCTCCGGCACCCGGCGCCGGAAACCTCGCGCTGCTCCCCCGGCCGCCTCCATGGAGAGAGACCAAACCCTAGCTCGCTCGCTCGCAGCTATGGCGGAGTTGGGAGTGAGTGAGTGAGAGTGTGTGGCGGCGGACGCGAGAGACCGAATTAACTTCAGCTTTGAATGCGGATGTGGTCGGGTTGTCGCGCCTTGTCGGGTCGGGTCCGTGCCGGTAAAGCCCGGATCCAAATGGGGATCAACTTTTTTAAATATTACTGCCTCCGATTCAGTTACAAGACTTTCTAACATTATCCACATTCATATATATGTTAATGAATCTAGACATATACATTTATATAGATATAGATGTTAATAAATCTAGACACACATATATCATTAACATATACTAGAATGTCTTATAATATGAAACGAAGAAATTACCTCCGTCCCAAGATAAATGCAGTCATGGATATCATATCCAGCGTTTGACCGTTCGTCTTAGTTGAAAAAATTATGAAAATTTTTTAAAAAATGAATCACATATAAAAATACTATTCATGTTTTATCATCTAATAAAAATAAAAATAGTAATCATAAAAAAATTTCAAATAAGATGAAAGGTTAAACGTTGGACATAAACAGTACAAAATTATATTTATTTTGGGACGAAGGGAGTACTATACAAACGTAGCACTCACAATGGGCGCGCACTCACACACTATGAACATATACACACATATCTTATCCTTATGAGCACATTTGAAATACCGGGCCGACATATTTTGATATTGATAAAATTACCATGAATATCTTGATGTAGATTGGTACAAGCACTTAAAAAAATAATTAGCGGTAAATATGAGTACCCTTGTTAAGTGTAGAACCTAAACCAAAACAGTTTGTACCCAGCAATGTAACAATAAGAGTTGGTCTTCCCCGCAAAAAAAAAAAAAGAGTTGGTCTTTTCTTTTTGGTACTTTTACTATCATTTTTTTTACCAAAGTAAGTTTATTAAAAACATATAAGTTTGTGACATTATGATATTATTATTCAAGGAAAATCTATGTACGTCATTTGTTCCTTTATACTACGCATTTGAGAAACTATTTCAAACATTTGTATGACAAAAGAGTATTTGTATCGTGCTAAAATGAAAGAATTTTGTGTTGTCTTCAATGAAATTATACCTATCACCCTACATGATATATTGAATTGATTCTTGTCATAATACAGCAAAACTTGTATATTCCAAAGGTCAAATCTATGAAACTTTCAACGTTTAATTGGAACATTAAGTTTGTGATCTATACTCATAGAGGGGGAATTTTGAACACAATAATTTACTCATCATTTTGACATCATATACAACCAATTTTGTCCCATTTTTTTTCCTTCAGAAGTGTGAAAAGTGTTCTATATGGTTCAGTCCAATTTTAACCTTCTCCATTGGAACATACAAAATCTGTTGGATATTTAGGATTTAGGATTTGATAATAATAGTTTAATCCTGATTTACAAAATATTTCCCTGATTCTCGTGGAAAGCAAATTGTTTCTCGTTAATTTGTTCTACATGTTGACATGGGACCTCAGTTTTTTTTTTTTAAGAAAACACAAAGAACTCGTATATCTAAAAGAGGACCTAGCTTGGCCTAACTTGGAAGGACAATTTTTACGGTAGATTCAACTGGTAGCACAGTAAATACAGACCTTTTAATCTTTTATCATCTAATAAACTACAGTAATTATATTACCATTTCAACCATAGACTATAGAATAATTTTTTTCCCTACATAATAGAACTGATAAATCAGTGGCTTGGCTTAGATTGTTTCTATAGCCGATAATACTGGCGGAAGTACTCTACTACTACAACCACCGTGCAGCTGGTAAACCAGAACATCCTATGAAGCTAAAAGCATGTGCCTCCCGGCGCGCGATGCAGCTCATGCTGCCATGAAACCACTATTGCCAGGCATTGATGAAAGCAATGAGCCAATGCCATGTAATGTAATGTACCAATGCAAGTTCAGATACATGTCTGAATTGTTTAACTGCAAGCTGCTTTGCTTAGCAGTCAGAATCAAGCACAGCAGGAAGTAGAATATCTGAAAATACTCTAAGCTCAATGCAGAAAGAGATGTTCAAATCTTATCGGCCACTATCACAAATGCAGTGCTCTGAGGATAAACTCTGCAGCCGTGCAATATGAGAGCAGGCATCCACGACATCGATCACGTGTTCATGCCAGATTAACAATATTTCCAGAAATTCAAGTGACATGAACAAGAAAGCCTACCAGTACGCTAGTCGATTGCTAGGTGAGTTACATGACATGCCAAGAGCGGTTCAGAATTATGTGACATGCCAAGAGCGGTTCAGAATTATATGACATGCCAAGAGCGGTTCAGAATTGTATGACATGCCAGAGTGGTTCAGAACACAGAAAGGGCAAACGAAACTGGACTCCACTAGTCCAATTAACAGTAGTTGCATCACGATCTTGTTAATTACTCGGCCAAAAAACCATCCTGTTACTCAGCAGTCAGGTACCACCAGCAACCCCTGAAACTGCCAATGAAGAATATATCAGAATTTTTCCATAAAAGAATAAGAAAACAAACAAACAGTTGGAAACAACAGAAACACATCTATCGTAAAATGTTAAAAGCAGATCAAAATCGAATGTAGTCATGTCAATTTTGTCTTCTAAAAATAGAGACATCTCTTAATTGTTATATCATGTCCATTCTTAGACAGAATGCAGCAACCCAGTGAGTAAATTCTGTTAGACCTGAGACATCAATGGGCAAACCATGTACAAGCACACAAACAAAATGCTAACTCAAAAGTCTCTGTGCTCATCTCACAAATTCAGCTGAGCATATCCTACATGATAGAACCATCCAAGTAGAAACAGAACTTGGATATATCTAATTATCTGCACAGATTAGTATGAACTTATCAATCGAACAGGCACTGAAGTGAAATCACTAAAAAAGCAGGAGCAATCGAGCAAGGGGTAAAACTGCATTTTTTTTTCCCATTGAGGTGCAGGTAGACAAATAGCAATTGCCCAGGCATCTAAATCCAAATCTTTTTACCAAGTTAAATTCCAACACCGTGCATATTTCTTATTGGCCTAATTGGACACCTGATAGGAGGCAATACTGACAAATATAGGAAGAACGATGTCATGGGCGAACAAGCAGAGGAAGAAGATTATTGCTTGTTCAACACAACATTTAGCAAAAAAAAAAAAGGGAACACAAGTGATTGATATAACATAAGCAATGAAGATAACCTAGGAATTTTTATTTGTTTGTTTCAGGTTGTTCACAAGTGTAGGATGATAGAAAGATGCAACAATAGCGTAGTTCCATGATGGTCCATTGGTCTTCAGTTTATCATCAAAATAAGAACTGAATTTTGTTCAAAGACATAAGTGAATGGAAATATTCACATGATCGTGGAAGGACTGTAATCGTCAACAAAATACAATAACTTGCAAAACTCAGTGCCTTGTTTGGACAGCAAATTAGCATCACATAAATATAGTTCTTTCTTAAACAGAAAGAGGATCTATCTTAATAAATTAAATGCACATGATTCAGTGTCAAGAACAATCATTTGTTAAATGCTAATGATTGCGATCCAAACAAGTAAACTTACATGGAAAATGTGAGTTAAGGATCAACAATCAGGATTAGCAAGCAACATATAATGATCTAATTTTACTGCCTTAGACCACTTGGATTGAAACAAAATTGCATTATTGTGGTGGAATCCGTCCTGATACTTAAGACTGGAACCTTAACTCCTTTTTCATTGTTGCACTTGCACAATTTGAAAATTTTGAATATTCCATACACGAGTAGAAGTGAATAAATTATGATATATTGGTCAGACCCATGCTTCTATATAATGACTAGTTCAACAACACTTTATATGGATCTTCTACTTAATTGCCCACCGAATTTTAATGAATTTAATCTGCCTTTTGAGAATAATATTGCAAGGTCAAACATTAGCAAACTTATTAATATTGTGAACAAATCAAGTACATTTTCTAAGACCACATGTTTTCAAGTAATTGAGTTACAACAAAGAGCTCCGGCATCAATTCAAAATAAGTGACATAAAGCAAAATAAGTCCAAAATGGTGCTTCACAAGAGGAAACCTTTTTTTTTTTGGTTTTTTTTTTGGGGGGGGGGGGGAGGGGGGGTCAAATTCAATTTCACATTGATTAACTAAACTATGGTAGACATAGAACCACCGGACAAACAACAAAGACTAATTGAATGTGTGAACAACAATTTTGAATTCTTAATTATAATTACCACTGTGAACATTCAAGCATAGATACACTTTGATCACAAGGAAAGCATACATTATGGTAAAAAATGAAAGAGTGGGTACCTTCAACAGTTCACTGCGACGAAGTGTCATCATCCTTCACCTTGGGAATCATCGCTGTGAGCAGCATGCTTGGGACACCAACAAACGAAATCAAAATAGCAGAAGTGAACCTCGCAAAGTCATCAAGCACATAGCCCACCCTCCATTCAAGAGATCCTTCCTCATGATGGGCTTTCATCTTAATGCCAAGACAAGAAAGTTGAATCAAAGGAGGGGCTAGGTAGATTGCATATGGCATGAAGCCTTTGGGCCCCCAGCGCCGTGCTCCTCGACTTTCTGGACGTTGTTCCTTAGATGATTCAACCCTGATGGCGGTCGAGCTTGTCTGCTATCAGGATTCGCAATCACAAGAACAAACAAATCGTTAAGTGGGGCACAGATTGGTATGAGAGACTAGATTTCTATTACGAACAGGAAAAAGGGGCTATTACTGCACATGAAGTCATGAACAATGAACTGCTATGTAGCCATATAAATACAAAATACAAATTGCACACAACTGAGAAAATATTGTCATATCAGGTTCAACGAGTGAAATAAAAAGCGAAAATTGACGACTAGATTATGGCGTCGTCCCAATTCCCAAACATGACCGAGCAAAAATTCCACCAATTGTACAATGGTATTCACAGATCTAGCTAGCCACTCAATACAACAAGTGAAGAAAATTTTAGGAGTGATAAGAATCAACTACCTTCTCGTTGTTCTCCCTCTTCTCCTTCTCCTTCTTCGCCTCCCTGGCTTCGAACCGGGCGCGGGCGAGGATGCGCACGAAGAGCTGGACGACGAAAGCCGGGAGGAAGCGCACTATGATGAACTTGGAGCTCGCGAGGACCTCCTCGCCAGCGGCCGACACGGCGGAGCCCTCGCCGCAGGCCCAGCGGCCGAGGATCTCGGGCACGATGCCGCCGAGGTTCGCCGCCATCATCGCCGCCAGGAAGCCGTAGAAGATGATGTCCTCCCCGAGGTGGTAGAGCCAGAGCACGGGCGCCACCACCGCCTTCCTCCAGAGCCGCCGCAGCATCGGCCAGCTCCTCGCCGCGGCCGCCGCCGCCGCCGCGGCGGAAGCTTGCAGCGTGGGAACCCTAGGCATCTCTCTCTCTCTCTCTCTCTCTCTCTCACGGTGGAAGAGGAGTGGGTTGGTGAGTGGAGTGGAGAGGAGAGGAGGCTTCTGGGAGAAGCTTGCGGCTGCAACCTGCAAGTGGTCGGGGACCCGTGATATTATCGGGTTGGGGTTGGGGGACCCGGTTATGCGGGGGAAGAGAAAATGCTAGCCGCACCAAGTAGATTGTACTCGCATGGCTTAGGGTGTGTTTGGCACCCCTTTTCCCAGCACATCTCCTTCGTTTCCCGCGTGCACGCTTTTCAAACTGCTAAACAGTGTGTGTTTTGCACAAAGTTTCTCTATGAAAGTTGTTAAAAAAATCAAATTAATCTATTTTTGAAAAAAAAAAGCTAAACCTTAATTAATCACGCGTTAATAGACCGTTCTGTTTTCCGTGCGTTAGGGCATCCTCAATGTTTATTGCAAAACTAGGTAGTAAGATGGGCCTTGCAAAACTAGATAGTAAGGTAGGCCCATACTAGGTGGTAATAAGAGATCGGAGAGACACCACAATGTATATATATGTGTAAAGTGGGTAATAAGGTGGGACCCATCTCAAAAAGTCTTCAAACATAAGTCATGACACAACTAAAAAAATAGATGGGGCCCACCATAAAGTGCTAATACCTGGTAGTAAGGTTATACCCTGGTAGTAGTTGTTTATCACTTCCACAATGTATGTTACCTGGTAATAGGAATGCATTCAATGCTTACTACCCACTATTTCACCACATTGTGGATGCCCTTACTGTTCCGGTTGGGATCTGGAGATAGCAAACCCAGCCACCATGTTTTTTTTTTTGGTTTTTTGAAAGAACCTTAGATTTTGAGTGTAATCTTGTCGTCTTGGTCTCTCCTATGCTTCTTTTGAAATAATTATACGGTGAAATATGACTTTTGTTTTGCGTTTTCTCTCTCGATTTTGAGAGCCCTTCGATTCAAAGGAAATTTATAGAAATTTTAGAGGATTTTATTCCTATAGGATTTTTTCCTATATAGCCCTTTAAATCAAAGGAATGGATCCTATAGAACCCTATGAAATTCCTATGGATTGTCTTTTCCCATGCAAGTTTTGGAGGAAATTTAACATGAGATAGAACCTCATGGAAAGAATCCTTTGAGTCTTTATCTCTCCTCAAATTCTTGTGTTTTTCCTGCGGCCCAATCAAACAGTCATTACTATATTTTTTCTGTGTTTTACAATTCTCTGTTTTACACTTGCATTTCTGTCAGAATCCTATGTTTTTCTTATTCCTCTGTTTTTTTATTCCTATGATTAAAAGGGGCCCTCACTGTTCTCACTGTTTGTTGTGATGCGGATGACTTATTTTGCATAAGGTGTTTTAAAAAACCATGAAAGAATAGTTTTCAACAACACTTGAAAGAATGATACGGTGGTAAATGACTACCGCTTGCATCATCAGGAACTTCTAAAATTCATGAAACTTAAGTTGTAATGTGATGTTGATCTACGGAAGATGTATATGTGTAGTCATCAATTTTGCTGATGTGATCATACGTAGTCGTAAAAGTCCAATTCTAGTGTACATATCAGGCCCATCGGTTGGCCAAGAATTGTTTATAAACCATAACGGTTTATTGATGAGTAAATAATAATTTGTGGATAAAATTTTTATATACACGTTGTTATCGACTTAAAAACCAATACAGAAAAAATGCATTGGAAAAACATAAAAAACTTCAAAATTTAAATTAAGTTTGATAGCAGGTTGTAGAGAAAATGATGAGGCCCTATAAGTTTGATTGGTAATCGTGATAATATAAGATGTACATCTATACGTTCATACAGATGAGTGTGCGCGTATTATGAGGGTCTGCGTTTGTAATGCGTTTAAGAAAGTGCGCATGTTATGAGCGTATGTGTTTGTAAAAAAAATATTGCTGCTATAGGCAACAACCGTCAATAAACGAGCCCATAAAAACAAGGTTAACTGTTAACAAATGAGACCCAAACGTGCGGACTGCGGATGCGGAGCGAATGAGATCAGGAGGCTAGCGAAGCGCCCGAAAGCAGCTGTCGCGCTCCCGCCAATATTTTCAGCGCGCCAAAGCAGCTGTGCGCGCCAAAGGAACATAAATTCGCTTTTGGCGGGAACGACACAGCTGGGAAGCATTGCGTAGTTGTCCATTGAAACATCAAATTTGCACATCTACCCCTCCCAGTAGTGGAACACTTCGTTACAGGGAAAACTTGCAGAGTCACAGACTTAACACAGTTCAGCTTGAAGGAACAGACGAATTAACAGAGAGGCTGAGCCTAACAAAGCTCGTAGCACTACATGGCATGGAAATAGATGAACAGATAGTCTCAAACCACCAAAAGGCAGTGCATATATACCAGAAGTCTCGTATCGATCGATCTAGGGTTAGGCAGGCAGTAAGGTAGATTATATAGCAAAACACCTCCTGTTTTCAGTTACCGTGTAAACATTGTCAGGTTACTCAGCTGTCATCTGTCATCCGTCTTTGGAGGACCAATTAAAGAAACCATCACTCATCACCACCCATTCACTCTTGTAACAGAGGTTCTTTGAGGTTTGCTGCAACAGACCAGCTGCGCCTTCGCAATTCTCAGTTCTCACCCGGCACAGCCAGATCAAATCTCCAGTCAGGCAGCCACAGAAAACAGCCACGTGTCCGAAAAACTGAAATGCCCATGAAGGAGAACGTCAAATTGTCAATAGCTTTTCTAGACAGGACAGGAGTAAAACTGTCGAATGATGTCAATGCATTGCATCAAGTACAGTATCATAAATTGCCTTATGCTTATGATAAATTCTGAACCATTTTAATTAGTTCACTGAATGGCTATATGAATGTAACATCAGAAACCAGTCAGCTCATGGCTGATGTTCCATAATGAAGAGAAATGTACTCAATTAATTCTGACCGTAACCAAAAAAAAAAGTCCCCAGAGTCTACTTTGTAATCTACACAGTACAAAAATTTGCACGAATTACTGACAGACACATTTGAGAAAGAAGCAAATGGAATCTAACTTAAGAAACAATATAACCAAACACAACATGTTCTATTTATAGCACGTGCATTTCCACCATGTAACAAACAGCTAAAATTGGCAATACAATTTCTTCTCTGCAACTAAGACAACAATATACAATTGTGAGCACATTAAGAAAAACGTGAAAAATGAAGTCTTATCTCTGAATACTCAATAAAATATTGGAATAATGGGCAACATATTACTTCAAACAAATTAATTGTAGGGTAATAACCAGAAACTTCCAAAAAAAAATTAGCTACACTTATGGTAATTTGGTAACACTAAGTTGATTCCCACCTACATATCTACATGAAAAATCTTACCAACGGTTTCCCCTTTTGCTGAATAGAGAAGTGCCACATTGGTACACAATGGATGGATGTACTGGTATACAGCAATACAGGCATGAATTGGGATAAATTGTCTCAACAAATTCTTATTCCATAGTTCAAAGCTATCGTATATGTGCCACAAGCAGTTTAGTGAATTTTAGCTGCCTTATGTCAATAATATCGGTGGGTTGTACAATAAAGAAACTCCATTCATGACAGGGGAAGGGTAGCAATGTACAATAAAAGGGTATCTCACAAACAAAAGGAAATCATAACGTTGCAAAAACAAAGCAAATTAATCTATCAGATGTTGTACTACTAGTTATCTTTAGATTAGCTTGGATGTATGAAGTGCATTAAACCTTTACAGATTAGCTGCACCTATGAAGCTATGAGAGCAGTAGAAGAGCTAAATATCTACTACATGATAACAGAAGGCCCCATTTGAGATTTTGAGCCAGGCAGATTTCAAAATGATTCACTAGCACAAGACTAAATGGAGTATGGAAAACACTGAACCGAGCGATAACAAACGATAAATAATGATGAAAAAATATCATCACAAACAAAACAAAATCAGAGATGAGTCAAGTGATAACAGCTTGCAATGTGAAGAGGGAATACCTGAAGAGGGCAATATTACACAGTCACAGCACCCCCATCCTCCTCATTTCAAATACCAGCTTTGGAAGGATGATCATGCTTGATAGAGCAGAACATACACAGAATCCAATTTCAACAAGTATAGATCCACCAGCCCACAGTTCAGATCTTTTTACTGGTGCAAGATGTTTTATCAGCAGGCCAGTAAGGATGACCAGAAAGAAGACTATGCAGATTACTTTGGCAACAGAATTGGCTTGTTTAGCTAGTTGACGCCATGCTCCATTGTTTTCAGGATTGATTCCATCAGTTGGTGGGTTCTCTCTAGCAACATTGGAGTTCTCCAGCTGTTATGCCATTACATGCAAATCGTTCAAAAGGTAGATGAGCATGACTTGATAAATAGGTTACGGATGGCTAATTCATATTTCACTAAAATAAAAAGGTGAAATAGCTGACTTAAGTCCCTTGCACTCTTGCGGACTACAACTATGTGAAAAGATGCACATGGCACAGAAACTTCAGTAATAATGAAGAATTTTAGAAAAGAGGCTGTTCCACAGTTAATAGGTATATAATGACATATTATACCTGATATACATATCAGAAAGGTCTACAAGTAAACTCAAGTTACTTAACGCTTCTACTACGATAATCATTTGTGCTTCTTATGTTAATTTTGTAGTCCAACCATAGATGGGTCTAGGACATCTGTGTTATTCAGGCACACATCTGTTTGCTTGTTGCAAAAATGTTGTTTTCAATACTTCATGCCCGCTCACTCTGCAAAATTATTTTTGAAGTATGCCAACACTATTATATGAACTCACATAAAAACATGGCATGAATTTTGCCTGACAGAGTGTGAATAAATCATCATTGCAAGTACAAGGGATGATCAAACAGCTGGAATTTCTGTGCAATTAGAGCAAAATTAATACTCTGGAATTTCTGCTAGCTTTTCCAACCAGACCCTAGATTGTGGTGGCACAGCAAACCCCACCCGTATATTACATCAAGGTCTCATTTCAAGCATCATCAGGCAACTCTACTCAGAATTTCTAAAACATCACATAGCTCTGTAATCACTTCCTCAAGAATTAGAGGTTTTGTCCCGAAATTCCTAGATCTAAAACAGCACACAGCAAAATAACTGAGAGTAGATTAGAAATGGGACTCTCGCGGCAATACCTCGTCGCGGACCTCGACGACCTGGGCGCGTCCACGGTCCATCCCGCGCAGCACAAACAGCGGGACGAAGGCCGGGGCAAGCACCCCCATGGCGCGCACGGAGACCCACGACACAGCCCCGCCGACCACCGCCACGGCGTGGCCATGGACGCCCACCCAGCGGCTGACGGCCATGGGGACGCACCCGGCGACGAGGGCCACCCAGACCGCGCCGATGAAGCCGTAGAGCACGGCATCCACGCCCCGCGAGTAGCGGCCACGCAGCGCTGCCACCAGCCTCTGGACCCGCGACGGCGGCGGACGCGGACGCGGATGCGGAGGTCTCGCTGCGGGCGCCTCGACCTCCATGGGGACCACGCGCACACGCTCCATGCGCCTCGCCGCCGCAGCAAGTTCCTGGAGCGTCAGCAGCGCCGCCGCCGCGGCGTCGGCCTCCTCCGCGGCAACCCTAGACCCCATTGGCCTCCTCCTGTCTCTGTCTGTCTCCCCGCTCTCGCCGCGCGCGCGCGGCGCGACGCGATGCGGTGACCGCGGAGAGCGGAGCGGATTTGGTGGCGCGGCGGGCGGGCAGCGGATACGCGGTTGACTGCGCCCGGACCCGGTTCCGAGGATATTTTGCTAGCCCCACAAGAGAGATGGCCAAGGGAGAATTTCTTTTGAACTTTTTTTATTTTTAATTTTTTTAAATAGATCCTTTCAAAACTTAATTTCAGAACGTAAACCCGTTTGGGTGGTAAAACAATACTGACACGCCACACACAGTGGATGTGACAATTTTATCATGATATACCAGCGAGGGTGGCGTGGCCAAATAACAGGCCGGCGTGACCAAATAACGCTACCACGCTCAGACAGATCGCCGTGGCAGTGTTGTTTTATGGCCAGCATTGATGCTTTTGGGGGGAAGATTTTTGCATTGCACTCACACCAAAGTTCCCAAGATACTAGGATCACCAAGGTTCGGAGTGGGCGTCGGCGGTTATTAGGGGATCCCAACACAAGGTTCCGCCAATGCTCTACTGGAACAGTCATCCCACTTATCCAATTGTAGGCCAATGCTGGTCCACCTTTGAATTTCTGCCTAGATTCTCTTTGTGACCATGCATTTTGCCATGAGGTGAATTGTGGATTCATCGATCGTGCAACACAATGGGCTAACTTTTTTATTCTACCAACCTCTTTGCTCCAGCCTATCCGATGTCCATATTCTATTTTGGACGACGAGCCATGAGAAGAATTTGCATTTTGGAGGCGCCCACGCTTCCCAGATGGATTGGTTAATAGTTGTTCCCGCTGCACCCCAGGACCCAGGAATTGTAGCTTGTATGCCGATTTCACCTAGTACTCCCCATTTGCTGTGAGATTCTAGCGAATACTGTCTCGCTCCTTGTTTAGGGGGTTCATTCTTCTGATCATGGACCAAAGTCGGGCGAGTTGTTGTAGGTGCTCCGTGTCTCGCTCCTCATTTAGGGGGTTCATTCTTCTGATCATGGACCAAAGTCAGACGAGTTGTTGTAGGTGCTCCGCCTCAGTGATACGTAGGATGTCGATATCTAGGGTGCAATCCTTTGAGGAGTTTGATTTCCCCGCCACTTCGAGCTCCAAAAACGTGCAGTTTTGCCACTTCTGACTGTTATGGTTGTTGGCTTGTTGCTGCTGCAAAGAGTTCTCTGTCAAGATTGCTGCATGGGACGGCTGTGCTTGTCCAACGTTTCTCGGGTGCTACCCACTCATACTAGAGCCATTTGAGCCGTAGCGCAGTGGCAAAGCGTTGTAGGTCCATGACACCCAATCCTCCCAGATCTTTTGGCCTGCAAACTCTCTCCTAGTGCATTTTCCTCCTGAGATGGAGTCGCCTCCTGCCCACAGAAATTTTCTTCGTGTTGCTGTGGTTAATTTGGATGCTCTGATGAGTTCAATATAACCGATCAATTGCTTATACCACGGTCCCAAAATGAAGCCCAAGGCTGAATCTCTGAACCAGTCACTTGATAGGGTCAGTCAGCCAGTAAAAGAACTAATTAATAGCGCAACAGATTTGGGATCATTATAGTTCGACCAGAGATTACCTTACATCCAACAGCACTGCAAGCAACAATTATAAACTGATAATGAACGATTCATGCATAGCAAAATAGAACATCCCAAGAAAATGCTGAAAGTTGCTATACAAATTCACATCTAACACCACATAACAGTCAGAACCATACACATCACATATCACCAGATTATGTGAGATAACATAAAACACCATGATAGACCAATGTTTCCAAACATGCTGACAGTTGCTATCATGATCCCAACTCTAGAAATTCACAGATTCTGGTCCAATGTTTCCATGATTGTCGATTGACCAAGTCTACATTCAACTAGTACTGATTAAGTCTGCCATTACTAAGCTACATATGCTTATATCCAATAGTCTAGAACATTAGAGATATTAAAAGGACAACTAATTAATTTGCTTCTAACAGCACAGAATTCTTCATATACATAGTGGCAGAGGCTTGAACAAAAAGGTCCAGATGCCTTCAACAAAAGGTTTGCATTCACTAAAGTACTACCCTACTAAGTCAAGTTCAGGATCCCCAGTTCAAAAAGGGAAAGTACCTGCAAATCCAAAATGCCAGCATTGTGAGTGGTGCACCATTATTTAAACATGAATTGTATCTTAAAAAAAAAAGAACCTGCTAGAGTTCTGGCAACAGTGCAACGCAGTGGGTAGTAAGAAGGTAAATTTCAATCATTCACCTGACCTCATATTTCAACTATCTTGATTCTCACAGAAGGGAGAGTACAAGAATATCACAAGAGAAAAGCATGCCCAACATAATCAACATCGCACGGCATTTAGCAAAGGAATAGGAACAATGAGAAACCATGGTACTTGCATCAAGTACCTAGCTACAGATATTACCCAGCAAAAAAAAAAATCAGCATCGACATCATGTTGTTGAATTTGTGCTAAGTTAGTGACGTTAAATAGTTGTCCATGAAGACAGTATCACTAATAGTGGTACATGAGAAGATTCAGGACTGAAACCTTGGATCAATCGAAATAAAATAGACTGGAACTAGCAAAAAAAAAAAGGCACAAGGTGTTCCTGGTCAAAATACTTAGAAATGAAACCAAGTTTTTTTAGCATGAGCATGTTCGATTAAAAAAAAAATAGCATGAGAATGGCCAAGTTCACTACAGCTGCTCAACTTCATGCATGGTAACCAGCTATGGAAGAAAAACATTTTCTTAACTGAGTATTACTCACAATTTAGCACAATTAATAGCTAAGCTATACATGATGATCTTATCTCACAGGAACCAATTAAGCGTCCAACTGGATGAGCTAATTGAGTTCCAGGATATATAACCATACATGGCAGCCAGGGAGAAAGAGTGTTAAACATCTAACTCAAAACAGGGGTAGCAAACAACCAATAAATTACCGATCATATGCTAGTGAACAAACATATATATATATATATATATATATATATATATATATATATATATATATATATATATATATATATATGTATGTATGTATACACACATACATATACATATACATATACATATAATATATAATATATATATATATATACATATATATATACATATATATATTATATATTATATGTATATGTATATGTATATACATATATATATATACATATACATATACATATATATATATATATATATATATATATATATATATATATATATATATATATATATATATACATATACATATATATATATATATATATATGTATATGTATATGACTTAATTAGTACTGAATCCAAATAAGTGCCATTCCAGGCAAAAGACAATAATCAAATGCACTTCTGATAACAATGAATTAAGGCAACGCACACATTAAGGGTAACTATTATAAACCCTCGAGGGGACGTCCTCTCGTTTGTCTAAAAACCATCTAAATAATTATGAAAAATTTTGAAAAAAATTTGACAACGTTCATATAACATATATATACCACTTCACAAAAATTTTGATCCAAACTCAACTCACATATTAAGATATAAAAAATACAAATTCGGGTATGAATAGTAGTGGTACTATTTATACCCAAATTTGTCCTTTTCTTTTCTCAACTTGTAGGACGAATTTGGATTTAATTTTTGGTGGAGTATTATATGTCACTATACTCTACATTGTTTTTTTTAATTCTTCTATAACTATTTGCATTGAATTTAGAAGAAAAAGGTATCGAGGGATTAGAATCCACTCCCCACATTAACACACATTAGCATCCAACATGGCAACAAGTAGTCATCACATATACTGTATCAATTAATCTAGTTACCTCCGATGGAAACATGCATCACGCCGACAGGAAGAAGCTTTGCAAACCTCCTCCTCCTTGATAAACCTCCTCAGTCTGAGCGCCGCGTAAGGAGCGACAAGAAAGAAATGCCCGAGAGCCAGCCACAGGTAGCCCATGTTCTCGAAGTCCGAACCAAGGTTCATGAGACGAGTAATCCCCTCATCACCACCACCACCTGGGACACGGCCGAAAACGCCAATCGTTCGAAGAAGCTTACCCATCAGAATGAATGCGACGCAGTACGGGTACATAGCGCTGATGAAGAACACGACTGCTGCATCGCAACCACGGCGGCCGAGGTGGTCTGGTCCGGCGGGCAGGGCGACGTCGGGGCGGCATAAACCCGCAGCCTACCAACAACACACGAGAGGAACAAAAAAAAAAAGCCAATCAGATTCTCTCGCGCACAGATCTACTACTTAGCTACAACACACACAAATGACAAATGGCGGCTCTGGCTGCTTGCTACTACCACGCGGATGATCTGGGCTTCTTCCTCCGCGTCGGCCTTGACCTCCGCGCACACGGCCATGCCCAGCATGGCCAGGAAGGCGACGGCTATCGTGCAGTTGCTCTTGGCGCAGGCACAGTACGCGGGGGAATCCGCGAGGAGGAGGCAGTGGCGATGGCAGCATCGGCAGCTACTCAGAATGACCTGACAGTGGATGCCGGATAAGATAGACACGTATACCGAACTGTTAAAAAAACTTTCGTAAGTTTTTTTCTCCCAAAACATTCAGATGATCACCTCAATATTTAAGCATGAATGGAAAAATTGCTAGAAAGAAATTTATCACACGTAATATCCCAGTATTAACCAACCAAAATAATTAAGTTGAATATAAGTTTTATATAAGTTATATCGTAATTACAATACAATACGATTACAGTCTAGTTACACTTCAAAATTACATCTAAATCACTTAAAATTGTGGCAATTTTTTAGATACTCTAATATCAAGTACGGAGTAGTTTTCATTTGTTTCGGCATTGCAACGATAATCCAATTCGGCATACCAGAAGCCTGACAAACTGGAATGCGGCAGCATTTAGATCAGCGATCCGATACTGCCGCTGATCCAATACTGCCGCCTAGCACATCACGCAGTAGTTAATTTGCAACATCTCTAATAATAATACGCCAATTATGAAGGCCATAACCATATATATCCGACAAGAGCAAGCATTATAACGAGGGATTTATGCACAGCAAAACAGAGCATCCCAAGAAAATGCTGACAGCCGCAGCACGAATCTTACGGAGCTTGAGCTATATGCCTACATAGTAGTACTAGATTCAAGAACATTGCTACATTCATGCATTCAGTATCAGGACTAGTAGAGGTACGTTAGGACATACTTGCCCGAAGAATTCACAAACAAGTCTATCAAAACGTGAGCATCATATAAAGCTAGTCATATCCTACGAGGCTACGACGACCCTAGCACAATCGAGTAAATTAACTTCTGAGCTGCAACCTTGAATACTTGAATTTTTGCGATAGTCCAAAATATGTATCTGTATGTTGTAGTGTCAAATCTCCCTCTCACTCAAATTCACTGGTTCAAAACTGGGCTTGATCCTGCGTATCCAAAAAGCCAGCATTATGAGAGGTCATCGTTATTTAAACAGAACGGTATCTGAAAAAACACCCTGCTAGAGTGGTAGCTGTGCAACAAACTGGGTAGAAAAAAAGGTGAATTTCAACCATTTGAGTATTTGACTGCTCAACAGTCATATTTCAATTGTCCTGATTCCCCTGTAAGGGAACAGACGAATATCACAAGAACAAAGCATGCTCAAGCTCAACATAATCTACAAAACACGGCATTTAGCAATGGGATACACGCGATAAGAAATGTAGTCCTTGCACAACATATACTCCTACCTAGATACAAATATTAGCCAAAAAGCAATCAGCATCGGCAACACCATGTTGTTGAATGTGAGCTAAGCTACTGTCACTAGTAGCTACTTGAAATTGACTCCCTACATTGATGTGGCTACGTATACAATGAAATATGACTAGATTTTAATATATAAGAAGAAAACAAGCATGTAAATCATCAAATAAAAAAAAGGTCCTTGCTTTATGGGTTAGCTCTTCCAATAGTTGGATAGAATATATTAGCTTGGCAAATTAGAAGATTCATGACTCAAACCTTGGATTAATTGAAATAAAACAGATTGGGACGAGCGAAAAGGCACAAGGACAAAATACTTGAAAATGAAACAAAGCTTTTCGGCATGAGAATGACCAAGTTTACTAAGCTATATATGGAGGAAAGTATTATCTCGACAAAGAGCCAGGTAATTGAAACAATTAATTGGTACTCACAATCCAGCACAATAAGATAACCAGATGTGTCATCCAATTGTGCTAATGGAGTTCCACGGTAACCATGATAGCTGGTGACTAAGAGAGTTATACTACATTTAGCTCAAGAAAGGGCTAGCAAACAATCAAACGGTGGAAGACTTGGAATTGACCATACCAGTTGTGAGAAATTAGCATCAATCACTATAGTTACCATTCAATTCTATGCTAGGGAACACAACATCCACATATAACGTATAGAACCCAAATAAATGCCCTTTTGATATTAAATGAAATGAAGTACTTCATCCATCTACTTTTGATAGTTATATTTCCAAATCTGAAAAATTTATTTTTGATAGGCATATTTCAATCCAACAACCTATCATCTTAATGATTTCCTCGGATTTAATGCGTGACTCTCCATTCTTCCACACAAGAATGGCTACATGGGCATCGAGAAATGTAAATATTAATGAATCGTTTGTTTACGAGGAATGACTAGTAACATGTTTAAATGGATGATAAATAGAATTACTTATCCATTGGTCTGTGTGTCAAGATGAAATAAATATCAAAAGTAGATGGAGGGAGTATTAAAGATGGCCATGCACACTAGACAAAGTTAACAAATGCATGAGCACCCCAACATGGCAACACACGTACAAACAGCATAACAACATTAGTTACCTCTGTTGGCAACGTGCATCACGAAGATCGACACGAACTGGTTGAGGAACCTCCTCAGCCTGAGCACAGCGTAAGGAATGATGAGAAAGAAATGCCCCACAGCCAGCCACAAGTAGCCAACGTTCTTGAATCCTGAACCAACCCCCATGAGAAGAGCAATCTCGAGCTCATCACCTGGGTAGTACACAAGGAAGAGAGCGCCAAACATTCGGAGCAGCATACCCACAAGAATGAAGGTGACACAGCATAGATAAATGGAGATGATGGTGAGCATGACTACTTCATCTGAACCACACAGGAGGAGGCGCCGCTCTAGTCCAGAGGCCAGCGCAACCGCCGGCTGCGGTGGCGGCGGCAGTGGCGGCTGCAGCTCGGGATCAGGGAGGACGTCGTGGGTTACACCAGCAGCCTACCATCACGAGAGCAAAATCGATCAAATTTCGTGGATCAGACAACGCACAGAAGCAAATGCTGTGGATAAATCGAAGCAACTAATCAAATTTCGCCGGGTGAATGCAAGTTCACTAGCTATGGAGGAGTACTTAATACCTCGCGGATCTGGGCGCCGGCCTCCGCCTCGGCCTTGACCTGTCGGTGCACGGCCGCGGCCATGAGGATCAGCGAGGCGACGGCCAGGGGAGCCGCGAACACCACCGTGTCGCGGCACATGGGGTCGGCCAACCAGTGGACCTTCACCGCGAGGCAGTGGTCCACGGCGCTGGCGATCCTGAACGCGCTGGCCAGCCACACCGCGCCGAGCGCGAACGCGAAGCCCACCACCACCAAGGCGAGCCGCCCAAGCTGGGTCCGCGTCGCCGCAGCGGAGTCCTCAGCCGCTGCCGCCGCCGCCGCCTTGGCTGCTGCATCCGCCACGGCTGCCGCCTCGGCCGCCGCCTTGGCTACAGCATTGGCCACCGCTGCTGCCTCGGCGGCCGCCTTCGCTTCCGCCGCTGCCTCGGCGGCAGCCTTCGCCTCGGCCGCCCACTTGGCTGCCGCCTCGGCCAGGTCCTTCGCCACCGCCATCGACGCCTCGAGCGCCGCCTTCGGCACCGCCACCGCCTCAGCCGCCTCGGCCACCGCCTTAGCCACCGCCACCGCCTCGGCCGCCTCCTTCGCCGCCGCCTCGACCAGGTCCTTCGCCATCGCCACCACCTCGGCCGCTTCCTTCGCCAACGCCTTCGCTACCGCCACCCCCTTCGCGGCCGCCGCCTCGAACGCGGTCTTCGCCACCGCCACCGCCGTGGCCGCCTCCTTCGCCGCCGCCTCGACCGCGACCTTCGCCACCGCCACCGCCTCAGCCGCCTCGGCCGCCGCCTTAGCCACCGCCGCTGCCTCGGCCTCCTCCATCGCCGCCGCCTCGAGCACCGCCTTCAGCACCGCCACCGCCTCGGCCACCTCCTTCGCCGCCGCCTCCGTCGCCGCCGCCTCGAGCGCCGCCTTCGCCATCACCTCGTTCGCCACCGCCAGCGCCTCGGCCACCTTCTTCATCGCCGCCTCGAACGCGGCCTTCGCTACCTCCATCGCCTCGGCCACCGCCTTACCCACCGCCACCGCCTCGGCCGCCGCATCGGTCGCGGCATTCACCGCCGCTATCGCCTCGACCGCCTGCCGCGCCGCCTCCTTCGCCACGGCCTCAGCCACCTCCTTCGCCTCCGCCGCCGCCATGCCGGCCATGCGGAACCCTAGGCCCTAGGGTCTAGAAGCTTCGGAGTGCGGTGGAGAGGAGAGTGGGTGTGGGTGGGTGGGAGAGAGCGTGACAAGAAAGAAGGCGAGGAGGGAGTGCGAGGCTTTTGAGCCGGATGGAGGTGGAGCCGTGTAGTGCGGTGCGTGACGGTGTCGGGTTCCACGGGATCGGAGGCGTGTGTGTCCGAACCCGGTCGAGGTGGGAGTTCCACTGCTGATCTTCTACGTGGACGACGGGACGGTGCACCCGATAGTTGTACTTGTTCACAATAGGAAATACTCCTACTGGATTAGTACTAAAGAAGTTAAAAAAAATATTGACTGTTCAAAAAATATTTAAGAATTTGGTGAGTTTATCTATTCTCAGTTAAAAATGTTTAAAATAATTTGACTTCTTGAGTCCGAACCAATGGCAGCCTATATCGTCTATGAAAAGTGAGTGTGGTTAGATTTCTTGTGGTGAAAACCGCCACCCGAATTTAAGTCATATATTTTATATAGGTGTTCGTATTTATGGTTATTTTATTCTTCTAGTGCTAGACGATATACCCGTCAGCAGTGAGACGTTCGTGATGACTTCGTCAATCTCAAGGTATGTCGATTTAGTATTTCGAAGATGCTCATATAGGTAAGGTATATGTGCATCCGTTCATAGGAGCGAGTGTACAAGTGTTGTGAAAGTTTACGTTTGTACTGTGTTTCTCAACAGATTTCGTCAATGAAATCAGTTGAGAGAATATAGCATGATGTTTATATGAATGAGTTGGCCAAGCCTCTTCAAAATTTAGACACCGGGCAAATCACCTATAGCTATACTGTGAAAATACTATTGTTAATCCAGGCAATACCATATAAATTTTAATACTTTCTCCATCTCAAAACAAATTTATTTTTCACCCATCCCACACATATCAATACATAAAAAAAAGACCCTTCACTTTATCAAATCTCAATACACTCACTCCCTATTTTATTTACTTCCAATGCACTTGTCCCCCTACTTTATCTACTTCTAATACATTTGTCCCTTACTTTTATAAACTCTAATGCAACTTTTTTAAATAAACGGCACCAGATGGTGCGAGTTTCATGTTGATATTACAGAAAAAAAAAATACAAAATTACAACTCTTGAAGACTAAAATCAGAAAAAAAAAGAAAAAAAAGACAATCACCAAATGCTTTGGTGATAGATGATAAACCGATGTTTATGGGATTAACCTCTCTTTTACATAAGTTTTCAACAAGGTTATTTCCCGATAATGAGATGTGGTAGATATGCATTCTTTGGTGATGGACCTTAATCATGACAAGGATAAAATTCATGGAGATAAAGCGATATGTATCACTTCTTATCTCCTACTTTTTGATATGTTCATATATATGATTTCCATGTTATTGTTATATAAGTGTGAGACTAATGTTTACTTGAGTCTTATCTTATTTAGTCTCCTTTACATTGAGAACATGGAGATCATGAAGGTATGTGTTTGTTTGTTTATCTTCATCATTACTACATATGCCTTCTCTATGTGTATAGAATAAACCCCCATTGGTTCTTCTTTACTTATGCATACACTTGTCTCTCTTGTATATTTCTTTGTATGCATATACTTAGTGGGAGCAAATCCTATACATTTATTGTGCATGTTTTAGATTCATGTTGTTCACCTATTATATATATCGGATCTTTGCACTTGAGCTTGCATACGAGTATATGACACTTATGATGTTAATGAATACTCAACAAACATATCCATATCTTTCATATGCAACCGGTTGGTCACCAAGTGGAGGATGCCAACCGATTTGTTGGGACTAATGTTTTCCTTTGAGCCGTGCAAAGGAATAGATCTAATTGCGATGAGGCTAATGAATGACACCATGGGTTAATGGTCACCAAGCCAAGGACATCGTCATGTTGGCAAGAATGAAGTCAAGCTTGTGATGAGAATAAAGTCTTAACATAGGATGGCAAAGACCTCGGCATAAACATGGTTCAACCGAATGGTCACAAGTTTTGATGTTAGCTCAAGCATTGACCCCAAGTTGGATGGCGCAAGGCAAAGGTATAGTGGAGCTAAGAATGTTTTCTTAGTCTTTTTCCCGGTCTTGGTGTTTAGTGTAGACCGGATTTACTAGATAGGTGCCGTACTATCAAGAGGGGTCTATGAAGCGAGCATGCGGATGATCTTGTGCCATATTAGTTCATATGCATATAGGTGCATTTTGTGGGCTTGTCTAGCCAAGTGTGGTGAGTTTTATCAAGTCCCAAACAAAGAGAGAAGTGGGCACATCCTATAGGTTTGGGTAGCTTCATGTGGTTATGTCCGGTGGAGTATCCTTTGGAGTGTGAGCCATTTCTCCCTGAGAAAAGTTGTGTTTCTTGGATGGATTGTTCATGGGTTGGATAGCCCTTTGAATAAGCTTTCCATAGAGTCCAAGAACGCCAAATTCCAAGATCCGAGACAAGAGATATTGTCGTTTTACTAACGGTTGGTTGTGTTGAAAAGTGACCTGCGGTCTGACCGTGGGCCTTAGGTCGGTCTAACTAGGGCTGTTAGCCGGTCTGACCGGCGTGGTAAGGCCGGTCTGACCGGCCCTACTGGTCTGTTGCACTGGTCTGGTTTTTGGTGGCGATACAGAGCCGCCAGAGCCGCAACTGGTCAGACCGAGCCGATGGCGGTCTGACCGAGCCGTGGACGGTCTGACCGACCACTACACTGCGGTCAGACCGGCCAGGTTGAGTGGGCTCAATGATTGCCCTGTAACGGTCTAGCCGTTACAAAGTAGTTCGGTCTGACCGGCCACTCTATGGCGGTCTGACCGGCAGAGCACAAAGTTGGGGATTTCGACTCCAACGGCAAGTTTTGGTGGTTGGGGTATATATACCCACTCCCCAGCAGCAAGGGTAAGGTTTTGGCACTCCATTGAATTATCTTGAACCCTTGCAAGAGCTCTCACACCCTTGTGCACTTAGTTTATCTAGTGAGGTGTTAGAGAGTGAGTTAAGCCAATCCAAGTGCATTGCTTCATTGTTATAGCTAGTGTGGTACTTGATCATCCTCGGCAAGCATCCTAGACTTGTTACTGTTGGAGGTTGCCGCCTCCTAGACGGCTTGTGGAGGTGTTGCCCGGTGACCTCTCCGAGGAGATTGTGGAGGAGGCCTGGCGCTGGTTGTGAGTGGTTTGGAGTTCACCACCTTCGGAGTGAAGGAAGAACTACCCTAGTGATTGAGGCTTGGGTAGTCCTCTTCGTGGGTCGGCTCCCACCTTGCCCACCCCTTGACAAATGGGGCGTGCGGTGGCTTCGTGGTTGAGCGGTGGAGTTGGGCTCGCCTCAACGGGGATTAGGAAACCGGCGAGTTTCCGAACCTCGGTGAAAAATCCCTCGTCTCTTGTCCCATTTATTTGTTGCATTTACATTTGAGCAAGTTTACATAGTAGAGCTTATTTGTGCTATTATCACCCTAGGCTTGCAAACCTTAACATAGGCTAGCTTCTTTGTGCACTTACTTGAGACTAGTTGATTTATGTTTTGAATTGTGCAAAACCGTTTTGATTTACGCTTCCGCATACAAAACCCGGTTTTAGCCAAAAGTTTTGAAACCGCCTATTCACCCCCCCTCTAGTCGGCCTCCTTGATCCTACATGGGCCCCCATGGAGAAGGGTTTGCCAAGGAAGAGGGCGAGAGAGAAGAAGATCCACTCATCCCTTGTGCGAACCCGATGACGACTTCCAAGAGTTTGGGCAAAGACCACACCAATTGAAGACAATAAAGGGCATAAACAATATCTCCTTAAAAACGACGGTGAAAGCGCCGCTGTCGTCCGTCCAATTCATGTGGAGGTTCCCGCTAGGAAAAGAGAGGGGGACGTGTCAACAATGCCCCCAAGGAAGATCACGACACCCAAAGGCATTGCCATTGCCGACTCAGAGTTGGAGGAAACCTCTAGACTAAGGCTTTCGCCTTTGCCCCCCTCCACCCCCTAAAAACGCCGTAGCCCCCATCGCCTCCCACCAACCGATCTCTGCCAACACACGAACTCCATCCTACCGGTGCCCCTCCGCTAGGTAGCCCTCGCCTGCCTCAAGATGCCACGGGGGGCCTTTTGCTCTTGTTAGTGTCGTGTCGATGCCCTTTGGTCAGTATCTCCACAGCACGCCGACTAGCCTTCGCACGCCTCCTCACCGTAGCACCACCACCACCAAGCTGTTGCACCAACCACCCCTATAAGGGAGGGGCGTCGATGTTCAGCTACCGTTATTGTTGCTGGCCGTCATCAACAACTCCATTGCACGTCGATCGCCCTCCGTGCGCCTCCTCGTCGCGGCGCCAACAAGACCAAGCAGTCGTACCAACACCCCTCTGTCGGAGGGGCATAGATGTTTAGCTATCATCGCTTGCACACAACGGAGAAGGGGAGGAGGGGGGAGGGAGGGGGGCTAGGAGGCGCCGGATCCAGCCACCCACCCTCCCCTCCGATGGCACGAAATGCGTTGTTGACGCGCTAGACTTCGCCACCGCCACCACCACCACCGTTGATGGCTAGGAGGTGCCATGGACTCTACCATGGCTCATCTTCATCGCCTCCACCACGGCTCATCTCCGTCTCTACCACGAGCGCCAGGAAAATGCCGTTGGGAGGAGAAAAGATGCCCCGCCGCCACCGTCATTGTGACCACACGGAAACTAGCAGTCTACTTAGGCAGGGGGCAGGACTTGGGCAAAGCAAGGCGCGAAGCGTTAGCGGCCGCCTGAGCTGCCTCTCGAAGGCGACGCGGGGTCCCCTTGTCAACAAAAATGAAAAAAAATAAACTTATTTTAAGATGAAGGGAGAAGACTTTTATTAAGAACCTAGCAGCCTCTCAGTCTCAGGATCCGCCAATAGAACCGGTTGAGCTAATATATTCCTCTAATATTGTCACACACGAGAACACCACATAACATCAAGCACTCATGATAATATCCTCTTGCTCACTTTATTTGAAGATAAAAAGGTGGATAGTTTTTAGTCCAACCAACAGATCAGCACTAATCCTGGAAAACAGGGGAACTGGTATGGAGCAGTATATAAGATCACCACATGTCCCATACTGCTACTTGACACAGCACATTGTGTAATTTGGGACATTTGTTTTTTTTAGATAATGATTTGGGACATTTGTTAGGTCTAATTAGTTCAGTATAAGGCTGTAACCATACATCCAACACTGCAAGCAACCATTATCATGCATAGCAAATCAGAACATCCCAAGAAAACGCTGACAGCTGCAGCATGAATCATACCAAGCTACACAGTAAATTCAAACACACCGCAACATTTAGCTCCAGTACCAGAACATGATGTACGTACTTTGCAACATAATTGTCCGCTGGATTTGCAAAACCAATCTATCCAAAAAAAAAACGTGAGCATTATACACAGCTAGCCATATCCTACAACGACCCTAGCACAGTTCAGTAATTAACTTGTGAGTTGCAGCCTCGAATATTTGAGATAGTTCAAAACATGTTTCAGTATGCTGTAGTCCAATAGCCATTTCCCTAAGAATCCCCAGTTTAAAAAAGATCATGTTCCTTATACCTGCAAATTCCAAAAGACAACGTTGTCAGTGGTGCATCATTACTTAAACATGAACTGTATCTATGGGGGAAAAAGATCCTACAAGAGTCCTAGCAACACATTCACCTGACTGCTACACAATATTTCAACATAAAACAGCAATATCACAAGAACAAAGTATGTTATGCATAATCTACATCACCCATCATTTAGCAGCAGAAGGAAACATGAAAAATCATACTCGCACAAAAAAATAGGCCACAAATATTTACACAGCAAACAATCAGCATCATATTGAATGTGTGGTAATTAAGCTAGTATTATTAGTGTAGTTGACCATGAAAACAATTAAACAATCTAGTTGAAACTGATCACTACATATATTAATGTGGCTAATTGTACGGTATTCACCTAGCTACATATACAATTAAACATACCCCCACTTCAATAAGAAGGAAAAAACATGTGCCTCAAATAAAAGAGGTCCTTGAATCGTGGATTAACTCTTTAAACAATTGGGTACGGTATTTTAGCGTAGTGAATGATAAGACTCATGACTCAAGCCTTATGGATCAATCCAAATTAAAATGATTGGAAATAGGAAAAGACACAACACAGTTATTCAATTCACGGGTCAAAACAATTGAAATTAATCTAGCTTTATCATGAGAATGCAAAAGTTCACTACAGCTGGTAAACTTCACGATAATCAGCTATGGAAGAAAACATTTTCATAAGAAAAGGACACTAGGGCAGGCAGATGAAACACCCAGGTAGCACTTACATCTAGCACAAGGAATAGCTAGCTTTGATCTCATCTAGCATGAACCAAGCATTCAATTGGAAATTTGGAAGCGCTAAACTGCTAATAGAGTTCCACTATAACCATGATTGCTGGTGACGAATATGGAGTAGTTCAAGATCGACTAAGAATATATGTATATGAACCAGCTGTGAAAAAAAAGCATTACTAATTGCCATAGTAACCAGTCAATTCTTTTCAAGTGAGAACCACATACATGACATAAGTAAACCCAAACAAATGCCATTAATATTCCAGGCAACACACAAAGTTGCAATCTGCAATAACTAAATGCACTTTTGATAATAAATGAAGCACGTAGAGTACTAAATAAAGAAGTCCATGCACACTAGACAAGATTAACACACGATCATCCAACATGGCAACATGTACAAACAGCATATGGTTATAGTTATACCTTTGAGGGTGTACCATGCATGGCACCGACACGAAGAAGCTGGCAACCTTCTTCCTGGCGAGCCTCCTCAGCCTGAGCACGGCGTAAGGAATAATGAGGCAGCAATGACCAACAGCCAGCCACAGGTAGCCGATGTTCTTGAAGAACCAAGCAAGGCACCGCCGCTGCACCTGGCACTGGCGCTGGCAGTCCACGGGGATGAGATCGCCGACCACTGGGAGCAGCTCGCCCACGACGATGAGAACGGCACAGCACACGTAGATGAAGGCGACGACGAACATGAGTACTGCATCGGAACCACGCAGGCGGAGGCGCTCCGGTCTCGGACTCGGAGTCGAAGCCGGTAGTGCGAGGGTAACCAGCGGCTGCTGCAGGTCGCCGGGATCAGGAACGACGTTGCGTGCAGCTGCACCCGCAGCCTACCACCACGTAGTGTACGAGAGTAAAAAAAATCAATCAGATTACGCGTAGATCTAGCCAGAACACGGGGGGAATCGAAGCAACAGGGGGTAAATCCGCCGGCTGATTGCTAGCTTAACACAACTAGATTAGTACCTCGCGGATCTGCGCGTCGGCCTCCGCTTCGGCCTTGGCCTCCCGGCGCGCGGCCACGGCGTTGAGGATGAGCAGGACGACGTCGGCGGGAGCGGCGAGCTCGATCGTGGCGTCGCACCTGGCGTCGGCCCAGACGGAGACGCCCGCCGCCTTCACCGCGAGGCAGTGGTTGACGGCGCTGGCGATCCTGAGGGCGCAGGCCAGCCACAGCGCGCCGAGCGCCGCCGCTACGCTGACGGCCCCGGAGACAAGCAGCCCACGCCGGATCGCGGCCTCCGCCGCCGCCGCCGCCGCCATGCGTACCCTAACCCTCGGGGTCTGGAAGCTTCGGCGGAGTGGGTGGGTGGAGGCGTGGAGTGGAGTGGAGCTGAGCAAAGTGAGAAGGGTGGGTGGGTGGGTGGGTGCGAGCGTGAGAGGAAGGCGAGGAGACGCGGCCGTACGGATCGTGCCCGTGTACCCGTGTACTCCCTCCGTCAATGCAAACCGTGGTTCCTGTGTACGTTTGATTGTTCGTTTTATATGAAATTTTTTTATAATTAGTATTTTTATTATTGTTAGATGATAAAACATGATTAATACTTTATGCGTGACTTATCTTTTTAATTTTTTAAATAAGACGAACGGTCAAACGTTGGACACGGAAATCAGGGTTTATCTTTTTTTAGGACGGAGGGAGTAGTGCGGTGTGTGGTCATGTCGGGTTCGACGGGAATCCCGTCGTGCGCCGTACGTGCCCGAAGGCTCGAACCACCCGGAATGAGCCGGCCCGCACCACGAGGCTTCTGAGCTGGAGAGGCCTGGACTCTTGGAGGTTGGAGCGTCGTGCGCTGTGTGGTGGTGTGGCCGCCTTGTCGGGTTCGCGGGGATGGGGAGGCCGCGCCCGAACCCGGTTGACGTGGGGGAAGAGCTGCTATGCTATGCGCGCTCGACGGCTGTACAAATAGTACAAAAGGGCGTCAAAATAACACGCGCACGTTCACGCATATGAACACGCATGCACACCCTACCTATGAAACTCTCCAAAAGATTAAACCGACATATTCTGATATTAACGAAGTTAGCACGAACGTCTCGCTGTTGATGGGTAGCACAATACGCACAATCTACACCTAGCACATCTTTGAAAGAATCGGCCGATATATCGCCTCTCCGGAAGAATCGGACGATATATCTTGAGATTAACTAAATCAACACGAACACCTCATTGTCGATGGGTACGTCGCCTAGTACTAAAAAAATAGCCTGAAATCAGCAAGAACACCTCGTTGTCGATGAGTCGTACATCGCCTACCACCGAAAAAAAATAATTAGCCGTAAATGCGAACACCTATATCAAATATAGGAATTGAAATCGGATGGGTTGGTTTAACCACAGGAAATCTAACCAGTAGAATCATGTTCACTTCGCTATAAACGGAGGTTTCATATGTGCTGGTACTTCGATTTCAAATGGAATGGAGATAAAATTTACTAGTACAGAGTTTGATGGCATGGATTAATATAACATGAAAAGAATTTAAAGAATATTTGACTAGATTTGTGTGGTTAGTCGAGGTCAGCAACGAAAAACTTGATCGGTTAGTGTTCATGGTTTTGATCGGGCAAGACAATGCAGCACGATATTTATAAATGCAGGAAATGTTGATTTCCTGTTGCAAGCAACAAGCAACACAATCCCATTCAGCAATCAGCATTCACATCACATGTATATGTAATCTTTGTTCAATTAATCAAACAGCGCTGCTATACGTACGATGGTTGTACGATCAAACGGATCCCTCCTTCACTGCTGATCCCATATCCATAGCCCAAGCTCCTGACGTCCTGACCTGCTATCTCGTTGGCTTGCTTGCACACCCAACCAAAGCAATCTTCTTTTCAATCATATCTTAAGCAATCTCAATCTTCTTCCTAATATCTTACTGTGTATAGTAATTGTACTTAGCACTAAACATTGAATTTATCATGTGGCAGGTTAAGCAAATTACGCATACAAATATGTTCCTTGCACCTTGGACAGTGATAGTGTCAACCATAGTTTCAGATTAAATTAAAAATAATGGCATATGTTTTGCAATGGAAAATTTCAGATTAAATCCATAATAATAAAGAAAGCATTTCATGGCCATGAACATTGCCCAGGAACAAAAAAGAAAGAGAGAGAGAGAGAGAGAGAGATTAATGTACCAGAAAAGATGATTGTGAAGCTAAAGGAAATCAAGTAAATAAGATGGCATACCTTTGTCTTCGATGGCGCATGCTATTGGATTAGTTTCAGACTTGCAGATTAGATCAGAACATGAAAGATGGAATAGGGAATGTCATGTTTAGGGTTTAGAGTAGTGAACGTAAAGTTAGAGGTGAATTGGGCTTTAGGGCACATGAGCACGCTTGGACTGCCGCTTACGCGTGCGTCATGCACTCATGTTAGGTTCCCCTGCTGTCTGTGCCGTTACGTCTTATCGTAACAAGATCGTACCAAAAAAACGTATGTGTAGCATGGAAAATCTTCCCCATCGGGCACCCAATGGGGAGAGAAAAAAAATCAGGCGCCCACGCCTCCCGCACCACCCCCACCACGCGCTGTTGTAACAAATCACCTGCATATTACGAAAATGCCTTATTAGGGTGATCCGTTTCATGTTTTGTTCCACCAACAATGTTTCAGTTGAGATAAAAAAAACAATATTTCAGCTAGTATACTCGTGATGTTTCACTATGTATGTACTAAATGTTGCAGTGGATTTTTATACTGTTTTAATAATTTCATCTCGATGGACACGTGGTTTGTTGATGTGCACGGGGTTTAAGTGTTGCAATGATTGTTTGTTGCATACGTTGAACCAAATTATTTCATCTAGTGATCTGACCGTGTTTCACTTTTCTTAAGAATTGAAACATTCTTTCGCTATTTACTGAAACATTGTTTATATAGGGTGAAAACACGCCCGATTTTGTGGAAACCGTTGTTTCATACGTTGTAGCAAAATGTTTTATGAGGTGATTTGGTTGTGTTTCAGCTTTTTAAAAGATTGAAACATTTTCAATTTATTTAGTAAAACATTTTCGATCTACTTGGTGAAGAAATGCCCAAAAATCAGGCGCCTGATTTTTAGGCGCCTCGATGTAGCATTTTAACATCAAAAGTAAGCCCATCATTAAATAGCGAATACAAATGCTCCAATTAATATTAGAATACTTTGTTGGATGTGTTCAATATCCGAGTTTAATAAGAGAAAGTAAAAGAGGACATTTCACAGGTCCATCGTTTTGCTTATACTTATCTATATGGTTTATTTGCAAATTAAAAAATATATTTACGAGTAAAACTTTTATATACATATCCTTACCGGTTCATAAGCACATAGTGTAAAATAAATCATGGTAAAAAACATAAAATCAACTCCAAAATTAAATTCTAAAATTCGAATTTTAGTTTACAAACATAAGTATTATCAAAAGGATGGGGCAATAAGATTCGCATGCAATAAAGTTTAACAATGGCAAGGCCAAAGCTAAGCATAAATAGATTCCCGTACATCCAGAATAGGCCTCATCAAAAGTGAGACGAAGCAACAACCGATGCCGCATTACATCAATCACATTGTTTGTGCTAAAACATAAGTAATCGCATTTAGCGACAGTTGTCCCATAATCATCTTCATACTCAGCAGCCAAACAAACCCCCTATTGCATAACCATCGTCTTAATTACTCAGCAGCAAAAAAACTCATTTCGCCAACACGTTGCAGAAACTAAAAAAAAAGCTGCCAACAGTTACTGTATGAAAATATTCACATCTTATCTGTAATATGTACACTAAGAACAAGACATAGTAGTTGAACGCGACTATACTTGCTTCAAGACGTGGTATATAGTTTGATGTCCGATGTCCTAAAACTATTTGCTCTTTGAAGGCAAATCAATATGCATACAAAGAATTAAAAACTCTAGCAGTTCATACAAACATATGATTACTCTGTAAGAAGGGGAACCTGTAATGCACAATTGGCTGCTGGTGTATCCAATGCAAAGTTTTTTAGGGGTAAAAAGGCAAGAAAAAATAACAGTGATACCAACACCAAGTTGGGTGTATGGGCCAATAGTTTTATGCAATAGCAAAGGAAGTGATACAAAAACATATTGCAATTTGCAATCACATATTTACTACCAGTAATTACAAAAAAAAATGGTTCTATGTCACAATCTAAAGGAGTTTTCTTCAGTAACGCTCTTAAAAATAGCTTGTCAGTCTCAAAGGAAAAAAAGGTAATTAAGAACTAAGGGCGCACTGCTTAGTTTAGTTTCACAAGATCGATTGCATTGTCAAGGTTTCAAAAGGTGGCTCTGTTTAAAACCAACTTGCGATGGCCAAATTAATCATCGTGTCTGTGTATTGCCAACCAATATATATAGGTTTCATTTCTATATGATTTGATCAAAGATTAGCAATTAATATTCTTAGCAGGATATTTTCCATCTGAGTAATTTGTTGTCATCCTTTAATTAATGGTCAGCATTCAGTAAACTCTGGAAACAATCTCGAGTATTGTAAGGTTAGTAGGTTACAATTCATGCAAAGGTTACAGACCTTGAGCCGCATCGATAAGGATCTTAGAAGTTATGTATCAGGATAAGGGGAAACAAGGGATATAACATGTCAAGTAAAATAAGTTATAATTTTTACAGAGTTTCCCTTGACAGTTAAGTACCATACTTTTTGATTGACAAAAGTTTTCATTAAAAGGAGTTCTGAAGAAAGAATACCAATAATGATCAATTGAACAAGCATGTACCAAAACATTCATCTTGCCTCCTTAGGACGTTTTTTCATCCAATGGACATATAATTTATTAGCACCATAGC
Organism: Oryza sativa Japonica Group; assembly: GCF_034140825.1. NCBI lineage: Eukaryota > Viridiplantae > Streptophyta > Magnoliopsida > Poales > Poaceae > Oryza > Oryza sativa. Next base: position 20,171,215 of record NC_089042.1, on the reverse strand, counting down.
CTAAACACCAATTCGAGAGATGGTTGACTCTCGTGTGAATTACATCCAAACACCCAAGTTTCCATCAGGACAATGTTCTTTGAGTTCATTGTGGAAGTGTATATGTCATAAACAGTACTACCTCAATATTTTAATGTATGACACCGTTGACTTTTTGTCCAACGTTTGACCATTCGTCTTATTCAAAAAAATTTATGTAATTATCATTTATTTTATTACGACTTGATTCGTCATCGAATGTTATTTAAGCATGACATAAATATTTTCATATTTGCACAAAAATTTTGAATAAAATGAATGGTCAAACGTTGATCGAAAAGTCAATGGCGTCATACATTAAAATATGGAGGGAGTACAACCTAAGTGACACAGTGAGTGAGGGGGGAAAATGTTGAAGGAGCAGTTGTCTCATTCTTTAAGTTAATGGGGTACTGTCGAGAAAATGCTGCAGAAATGTCCTTGCCAAACAAGTATCCTAACAGTTTTCAATAACAATTCGCGCACCTCAATGTAGGCCTTGTTTAGTTTCTTTTTTTTTTTTCCAAAAACATCACATCGAGTCTCTAGACACATGCATGAAGTATTAAATATAGATAAAAAAACTAATTTAACAGTTTGCATGGAAATCGCGAGACGAATCTTTTGAGCCTAATTAGTCCATGATTAGCTATAAGTACTACAGTAACCCATATGTGCTAATGATGGATTAACTAGGCTTAATAAGTTCGTCTCGCGGTTTCCAGACAAGTTATGAAAATAGTTTTTTCATTCGTGTTCAAAACTCCTTCCGACATCCGGTCAAACGTCCGATGTGACATCCAAAAATTTTCTTTTCGCAAACTAAACAGACCCGTACTCAACCTCACTGATTGTGCCAACGTGCTATTTTATCAAGATCACTGTGACAGCATGGGTTATGATTATTTGTGGAATATAGTTGAGAACTAGCATTACTGTGATGATCCTTTTATCAAAGTATCTTTACTTGTTGCAAACCAAGCAAAGTTGATGTCATACTATTTCCTACATGGAGAAGTTAGCATTAACCGTAGAGGCAAAAACCTGATGTTAAACAGTACTGAGAAGTCCTGTAAATTGAAGGAAAAGTAATGAAGAGTACGGTATCACAGTAGAGCAAATGGCTAGAGACAAGAAGAAAGTAAAAAGAATGTGACGATATTTCAGGAACATAATAATAATTGACTGAAATAACTTTAGACATATGACTCCCATAAACTAAGCACCGAAGCCAAACAGATGCTACGTACATCGATCGGACCGGCGAATTTCAAAGTTTTCACAATCGCATTCCTAGCCTGTCGAATCGAAAATCTAATCGCTTAATTTGCTAACTCATCATTCTTCACCAATTCAAACCAATTAGAAACATATATAATGTGGAAGTGAATTACCCAATTAGAGTATCCATGCGTCTCCATCCTTGGCGTCGAGCGCCTTCGTCAGCCTGAGCATGGCGTACGGGACGCCAAGGCTGCACAGGTTGATGGAGACGCAGAGGCACCCGACATGGACCATGAGGTCACCGAGCAGCTCCACCACAGGAACCCCCCTTTCAGCAGGTGGGGGCGGATGCAGCCGCGGCACCAGCAGGAAGAGCGAGACGAGCATGGTGATCCAGAGGTAGGGGAGGAAGGCGAGCCCCATCACGAATCCGACCTCCACATCACGCGGCGACCACCCCTGGAGCATCCAGTGAGCACGGGGATGCGTCTCCGGGGAAGAAGACGCCTTCTCGGGGAGCACATCGTCGCCGTCTTCTTCACCTCCTCCAAGCTAGAGATGGCAAAAGATGCAGAGTTCACCCCCAAATTGAAATATCAGAAGTAACCAGAATAAACAGATCGAGCAGGGCGCGAGGCGATGTATCATGTATACCTACCTCCGCCTCCGCCTTGGCGTCGCTGCGGCGGAGGATGCTCCGGCCGAGCAGCGAGATGAAGAGCATGGCGAGCGCGAACGAGAGGGAGAGGTTGCAGCGGTGGTCGTCCAGGACGGAGGTGGTGCTCTGCAGGCGGGCGCAGTGCACGACGTCCTTGGCGATGTTGAGGACGCCGGCTACCCAGAGCGCGCGGAGGAGGAGGTGGAGCGTGGGCGCGAAGGCGAGGAGGCGGCCGCGGGGAGACGCCTCCATGGCTTACCTCCACGCTCTGGCGGCGGCGGCGGCGTGGGCGCAGCGCAACGCAATGGAGGAGGCGTTTTCTTTTTTAGATTCTTTTTCTTTTTTAACAAGAGGGGTAGAGTTGTATGCGTACACACGACACGACTCATATAGGAACCACGTATGACTTTTTTTTTTAAACTAGCACACGAATCTTGATAGCCTCTTAGGTCATGTACAACGCGTGACCCTGGCATGTGGTCTCAATCCTCCACGTCGGAGCCAAGCCTAGCTGGCATACACGCGGGTGGTCTCGCAGGCTGTTAGCGAGCTTGCAGAGGAACCCTTGCAAGCGTCGCACCTGGGCTCGGAAGCCACGAAGTCACGAGCCGAAGCCTCGCGTTGGAGGAGTCGGAGCCCTGCGCGTCGCCTCGTCCGGTCCCCCCTGCACCTGCCCCAAATCCCCATCTCGTCGTGGTCGTCGTCGCTGCTCCCCGCCGCTGCCGGTGCGGAGGCCGGACTCGCGCCGCTTCCCCTCCGCCGCTAGATCCGCCGCCACCGCTGCTCCCCACCGCCGAGCTCGCGCCGGAGAGGGGAGGGGAGCAGCCGGCGAGCTCCCCACCGCCAGATACGCCGCCACCGCTGCTCCCCGCCGCCGAGCTCGCGCCGGAGAGGGGAGGGGAGCAGCCGGCGAGCTCCCCACCGCCAGATACGCCGCCACCGCTGCTCCCCGCCGCCGATCTCACGCCGGAGAGGGGAGGGGAGAAGCCGGCGAGGGGAGGGAAGAGGAGAAGAGAACCGAGCAACGGCGGCTGTCGGTGGAGAAGAAATCGAAGAGAGAGAGAGAGGGGGAATAAAAAAGAGAGGGCGATGGGAAGAGGCTAACAGTGGGTCCCAAGTTGTTTAGGGTGTACATATACTACTTTTAGTTACTATAGGGTTCAAAATATAAAGTTTTAATAGGTTTGATAATGCAAGGGCTGACATGTAAATAGATAGGGGCTGATAAGCAAAATACGTTTTGGAGTGGTTTTCACTGTGGGTAGTGTGACCTTTGTGTGATTTATCCTACATGGCATCTTAAGACTACTGTTGCTTATAGTCACCATTGTACATGCCCTTATTCAGATTATTTAGATTTGTTATTCTGGTTGATTCAAATCTTTTGCTAGGTTAATCTATTTTCGAACAAAGAGAGTGGAACAGATGCCAGGAAACATGCATTCTGCAGAGCAAATCATAATCGAGTGACATGTAGTAATTGCTAACACGGGCAAATTAGGGAGCAGAACATTAGCAATCACCCAAGACAAGCAGAAGTTAACAAACCTTTTATAGCAGCAAAACACGTTGCCTCAGAATAGGTTATATGCTGGGCATCGGTAGGGACAAATACAGCTCTGAATTAGCGTTCCAAAACATCAAAACCGGTGTTCGTCAGGGACCTCAAAACCCCAATTACTTGTAAAAACAGTCGTGGTGTGTGAGGCACTTCAGAACGTAAAATTGTAACAGGTGGCAGCATAAAATTCACATCACATCTTGTTACTCGGACAGCTTGAGGTCGCGCATCAAATTTCCCACAGAAGACAACCCAAAATGCTCGTGTACTAAAAAACAACTTGTATTCCAGGACTGAAATTGCAAAGATAAAAAGTAGCATTAGCTTTTCCACATAAGAAATGACCGAATGCTTCGAATGTATAATGAGAGTACATACCAGAAACCCATTATTATGACACCAAATCAAGTAATCTGATGATGCAACAATTATCCAACAATCAGTTGGTTTAAATTTAAGAGCATGAACTAGGAGCTACCACATAGTAAGCTCTAACTAAAGTTTCAATCCTGACATCTACCAATTCTTTGGCCCATTTTTCAGTCAACAAAATTCAATGGGGGATTAAAGGCACCAGTTCGAAGGTGTGCATCTGTGTAATAGTAATAGCAAAGAAAATCAATTGAATCATTTTATGTAAGGTGTTTCCTTGTCATATTCTTGACTAAGCTTTTAACATTTATTTGTCTAAAGATAGCATTGACAAACATGAAGAATGAAAAATCAGCTGACAATATAAAATGATCGTTGAAATATTAGTCTGTCAAATTAACCAAACCCCCTAGACCCCAAATCTGCAAACCCTTAACCCCTAGGAACAGGAGGCCATAATTTGATCTTAAAAAAGAGCCCATAGTTTGATAAATCATTTGTGGAATGACGATGGCAGTGCACGGCAAACCAAACATAGAAAAATTCCAACATCAAACGAAAGGAGTCAAGCCACAGGCTAGAAGTCACAGATGTGAAGAGTTATCTCAATCGGGCCCTAATTAAAGCCCGTCACGGATGACCTATCTCAATCGGGCCACAACTAGCGGCCCTCACACTTCCCGGTCGGTCACCCATCCCTCGTCACAGATGAGGGGAAATTCAAACTTCCCGGTCCGTCACCCATCCTGAAATTGCTTCACGCCAAGCACGCTTAACATCAAAGTTCTTTGGAGATTAGCTTCCGGAAAAGTAATTGTAACTTGTTGGTATGAGTATTCAATTAATCCTATTAAGCCCTAGGTCAGGATGTCAAATTGAGGTTATTAAATGATTTCAAATGGAAAAGTCACAAAAACCAAAGTTGTAGAACTCATCGAGGTACAAAATTTTTATTTTTGTCATTTCTCCATCTAACTCTATTTAAACAATTTGAAATTTGAAATTCAAAGTTTGAAAAGTTCAAATAGAATTTTAGATCAGTGAACGACTTCAACTGAAAAATTCATCAACAACAAAGTTGTATAACTCATCAAGATCTATAACTTTTATTTTGATCATTTTTCTATATAACATTTTTTGAACCGTTTGAATTTGAATTTGAAAATATGACAACTTCAAACAATATTTTCAAATACTAAATGATATCAACTGAAAAAGTCATCAACAACAAAGTTGAATAACTTATCAAGATCTAAAACTTTTATTTTGGTCATTTCTTTATACGACAAAATGATAGTAACATTGTTCACAAAATTGATATATATCTTATCTGGTTTTATAAACTATAACACATATATGTAAAATTTGTGAATAATATTACTAACATTTCGTCGGATGAAGAAATAACAAAAATAAAAGTTTTAGATACTGATGAGTTATTCAACTTTGTTGTTGATGACTTTTTCAATTGAAATCATTTAGTATTTGAAAATGTTGTTTGAAGTTTTCACATTTTCAAATTCAAATTCAAACTGTTCAAAAAAAATGTTATATAGAAAAATGACCAAACTAAAAGTTGTAAATCTTGATAAGTTATACAACTTTGTTGACATTTTTTCCATTTGAAATTGTTTACTACCCGTAAAATTATTTTGACTCATAAAATGAATTATTATACTGCACTTAATTATTTTGCTATGGTCAACTTACAAATATAAACATTTCATATAAAAAATGGAAAAATAGTCATCGGTGATGGGCTTTAGTTAATGCCCGATAGAGATTAAGTATATAGCCCGTCACTGATGAGTCATCTGTGATGGGCCTAGTTGTTATCTCAAACGGGCCTCAAGTTGTGGCCCGTCACGGATGATGGTCATCTGTGACGTGCCACAACTTGAGGCTCGTTTGAGATATGGAATGTTATCTCAATCGGGCCTAAAGTTAGTGCCCGTCACAGATGATGGTCACCTGTGATGGGCCGCAACTTTAGGCCCGTTTGAGATATGGAATGTTATCTCAATCGGGCCTAAACTACGGCCCGTCACTGATAGGTGTCATCCGTGACGGGCTTAAGTTTTATGCCCATCTAACATGTCTGTGCGACCATATCTCAATCGGACACTTTTTGGCCCGATTGAGATGACTTCCTTGTGACGGCCCACTATTTCTAACCATATTAAAACCCGTCACAGATAGAAGGATCTGTACTAGTGAGCACATCTTTGAACCCGTAAAACACCATTGCACTGGCTAATTAGCAATTTAGCATGCACAATCAAACCTTTACAAGCTTACAGCAGAAAAAACACGTTGCCGCAACATAAATGCTAGACATCAGCAGAAAATACAACACTCTAAGGTAATGTTCCAAAAGTTCAAAGCTGAAGTATGAGAGGGGCCACAAAACCTCAAGTACCTGTAAGAACAGTTGTAATATCATGTTTCACAAACACTTCACAAGGAAAACGGCAATAAGTAGTATCAAAACAGTAACATCACATCTTGTTACTCAGATAGCTTGTGTTCACAAATCAAATTTCCCACAGAAGACAACCAAAGCAAGTACAAAACACCGTGAATTCCAGGACTGAAATTGCAACAGGATAAAAGCAGCATAAGCATTTCCCACATAAGGAGTTTGCGGATGTTTAGGAGTGTAAATGCTATCAATCCGTTATAAGGATAACAAGTCAAGTAATCAAGTTGAAGTTTGATGATGCAAATCCAATTATCCGGCAATTGTTTCGTTTAAATTTCAGGGCATGAACTAGGAAGTAGGAACTACAAAACAAGCTCTATATAAAGTTTCATTGCTGCCATTTACCAATTCTTTGGCCCATGTTGCACTCAAGACAACTCAATGCGCCAAAGAATTGGTAACATCAGTGACCAAAAATTCGATGCACTATATATGCAATGAATTTGTCATGTTATAATTCTTGATTCTTCACTGAGCGTATATCTGCGATGTTGCCTTCCCTCTACTGGTGAGTGGTAGGTAATTCACTTTTCAGCTTCCTTTGAGAAAAAGAAAAGGAAATAAAGTGCTATATAGATATTTTACGAATAGAAGAGGGATACACAAAGCAATACACAGCATGAAAGCGACTTATATCCTTGAAAAGCTAATATTAGTAACTCAATCACATCACCATTTACGGTAGACCAAGCAATGACGTCGCATACAATGTTCTACATAGAGCTGCTTGCATGTAACATCGACCAAGTAACCCTATATATTGCGGGTAAAGTGCAAAGGTTTCGGTAACAACAAGCAAACGGTACACAGAAAAAAAAAGTGAAAATAATGTGGCGACGATTCAGGGACACAATTACTGTCTCAAATAGCTTTAGACATGAGTAAGTACCGAAACAAACAGATGCCACAGCTATCAACGCCCAAAAATTTCACAATCTCAATCCTTACATGTCAATCGAGAATCTAACGTTTGATTTTGGTACAGCAAACAATAATACAATAGAGCAGACAAAGCGAACTCACCATTCATCACCAAAAAATTTAACCACTGCGAGGAATTCATCACCAATTCAACATCATATAATGTAGCGTGAGTCAATTACCTTGTGGCATTCGTCCATTACACCATCCCGATGCCTCCGGCCTTCACGCTGAGCGCCTTCCTCAGCCTAAGCATCGAGTACGGGATGCCAAGTATGCACAGCGTAATGGAGACGCCCAGCAACCCAACATTGGCCATGATGGAACCGAGCGGCACCAAGGCAGGATCGGGAGGCGGCAACAGCGTCAGAACCGAGCCGAACAGGGTGAGCCCGAGAGAGGGTGTAAAGACGAACACTAAGAGCATCTGCAACTCAGTCTCCTCGTCAAGCTGCGGGCGGTGCGGCGCCTCCACGGATGACGAGAGCTTCTTGGAGAGGGCATCGCCGCCACCGTCTCCGCCGCCGCCAAGCTGCCATGGAAAGATTCACAGCTCTCCAGGTCACCACAAACGAGCAGAAAAAAAAATACTCGCGATAAATCGAATCGTGTGACAGCCAGTCACCTACCTCCTCCTTGGCCTCGCGGCGGCGTAGGACGCTCCGCGCGAGCAGGGAGGCGAGGACGATGGCGGGCGCGTACTCCAGGGAGACGCGGCACCGGTCGTCGCTCAGCAGGGAGGCGCCACCCAGGCGTGCGCAGCGCGCGGCGGCGTTGGCGATGTAGAGGGCGCTGGCCACCCAGAGCGCGCCGAGGAGGGCGTGGAGCGCCGTGAGGCGGCGGCCCTGCGGAGGAGGCGCCGCCGCCGCAGCCGTGGCGGCGACCCTGCAGGACACCCGCCGGAGCGCCGCGTGGAGGATGGCGGTGGCCCTGGCGGCGAGGGGGCGGCGGCCGCGGGCGCGGGGTGGCGCCGCCATTGCAACCCTAGGTGGGTGGGGTTGGGCGTAGCGTAGTGGAGCGCGTGGGAATGGGGGGATTGTGAGCTGTGGCGTTGGTTGGGTTGTGGACTTGGACAAGACGAAGCTTTGAACCCGGGTCGACCTGTGTTTCCCAAATTTGTACCCGTAAGATTGTACACGGGGGGCCTCCCACGACATGAGCTGAGCTCGGAACTCGGAAGCGTACAAAATTTACTTTACTGAGCGTAAAGCTTGGGAGTATATACGGAGTAGAATTTTTGGACACGGTAGGTACTAGAACCAAAATTGTGATGATCCATGGTAGGTAAGTCCAACATCAGAAATTATTCATGTCCCAAGCTTCAAAAATCCTACTTCAAAATATCAAATATTTATGACATGAATGTATCATCAAGTGCACGGTGTGGTTGTTCGGGCCTTAGAAATTAGGGGCCCAAATTTTTTAAGTACGTAGAGAACACTGTATATATACTCCTTACTTAATTAGCGACATAACTAGAATACTATGAACAGTGAGGCTCTAGCTAAGGCCTAGGTACGCTCCCTAAGAGCGTTCACATTGCGTCTCGCTCATTTGAGCAGCTTGAGAGTGCCAGTAGATTAGGGTCACAAGCCTAAAATCTTAATTCTTCACAGCACAAGTGGTCGTAGAAGTGGCTTTAATTTTATATTTCACCTTAAAGTCCAAAAAAAATATATTAAAACACAGTTCTCTCCCTCTTATCCTCTCCCAGTCCTTACTCCGGCCTCACCTTAAAGTCCAAAATATATATATATATATATATATAAACACAGTCACCTCTCTCTCTTATCCTCTCCCTAGTCCTCACTCCGGCCTCCTCCTTCGGCGATCCTGCCGCCGGCGCCTCTTTCCCCCTCCGCCTCTCACCTCTCTCCTGGGGAGGGGGGAGGGGCGTGGTCAGCGCATATCGAGCAGTGGCGCGGCCGGCGAGCCCCGCGCGACCCGGATCAAGCAGCGGCGGCACCCTCTCTCCTTGTCGGCGGCATCGACGGGCTTCGACCGGTGTGGATCGACGGGTTGCGCTGCCGGTGTGCCGGCGAGAAGCTGCGGAGTTGGGGGCCGCAACGAGGCCCGCGGCGGCGCCCTCTCTTCCCGTTGGCGGCATAGATCGGAGGGCAACAGTGCGGCTTGAGCTCGGTGGTACACTTTGTCTTCCTCGCCTCTCTACTCCCCTGCCCTATCCGTGACAAGGTAGAGGCGGGGTCGGTTTGGCGCCAAGCGGATCTGGCACAACTTCCACGCACACACTCTCTCTCCTCTTCCCAGCAGAACTTGTGCTTTTCACAGGCTTTTTAGGCCAAGAACAGGTGACCAAGTTTGGCTGCTTGGTCTTCCCTGGGCTACGCATGTGGAGGATGTGACAGCAAATATGCCGTTCCTTACTCTTAGGCTGAACACTCAAAATAATGTCTAATCTTATCATTTGCCTTATATGGAATCAGTTATCAAAAATTAAATTTTAAAACGTTAATGTTAAGATATTCTCAATGTAATATCCTTTTCAGCATTCACTTTTAAGTTGGAAAACATATATATAATTTTGAGTGAATTGCACTTTGGACTAGTTTTTATTACCTTGTTTGCATATTGGACCAGGTATAAGCAAATGTTTTCACTTAGGTCTAGATTTTGTTACCAAATTTTGCATTTGGACTATTAATGGGTGAGCCATATTCAGTGATGTCTCCAGTGAGCCTATGGCTGTGTTTAGATCCAAAGTTTGGATCCAAACTTTAGTCCTTTTCCATCACATCAACCTGTCATATACACACACAACTTTTCAGTCACATCATTTCCAATTTCAACCAAAATCCAAACTTTGCGCTGAACTAAACACAGCCTATTTCTCCCTCACACAGACAAAGCTCCTCTTTCCCAATCTCCAGTCACCTCGAACCACACTCTGCTACTTGACAGAGCATATGCGTGACTTATGTTTTTAATTTTTTTAATGATTTTTTCAAATAAGACGGACGGTCAAATATTGGACATGGAAACCAGGGTTTGTCTTTTTTTGGGACGGAGGGAGTAGGCTCCAAACTGCCAGCAATTTGAGAGGTGTGCTTGGTGAGTTCGATGTCAGGGGCATGGAGAAAGAGATAGGGGTTCGAGGTTGAGGTGACAGAGAATGAATCAAGTTCTAGGTGATGGAGTTGGACTGTTGGAGCTTGAGCTCAAGCAGCAGAGGAGGTAGAGCTCGAGCTTTGAGGCAGAAAAAGAGTTGGAGCTTGAGTTGGGAATAATGGAGGAGGCAAAGCTTGATATCAGGGAGGATGGAGATCGAAACCTGCGAGGAGACTAGTCAGTGAGTGTGCAGATCATGGACATTTTCACCTCTCATTTTTTTTTTGTGGCCAAGCATCAGCGAGAAGAGCTCTGTATGGGCATGGCAAATGTTGAGCTCGATCTGCCTTGCTCAGATTCAGTGGTTCATAGTGGCTCTTGGAGGAGAGCAGCAAGAGAGAAAAGCTAGAGGAGACGGTTGAAAGTGAAATATGTTGCAAAGATAAAGATATCTAGTCTAAAGTGAAAATGGTTGTTTAATCCTAGTCCAAGTTGTAGCTTTGGTAAAAAGATATGGTCCAATATGCAATTCACTCTATAATTTTTTTATATAAATTACTCCCTCTGTCCCCTAATATAAGGGATTTTGATATTTTACTTGCACTGTTTGACCATTCGTTTTACTCAAAAAAAATTTGAAATTATTATTTTTTTACTTACTTTATTACCTAAAGTATTTTAAGCACAAATTTTCGCCATTTTATTACGGAACAGAGGGAGTATCTTTTTCGAGTAAAAAATATATATGTAAAAGTTTTAGTATTACCCCCCCCCCCCCCACCCCCCTATAATGAGCTCATTGCCAACCAACGAGGGCCGTCTACCTGTGAGGTCGGCCAAGCTCAATTGATGTCAATCTGTTCGACAGCAGAGCAACAACACGCAGACATGAATATATGATACATATTCAAGCGCAAGCTCAACTCAACAAATCAAAATATGCGCATCACTAGCACTTCCAGTAACCTACATTTCCCGGTTCAAAACATAATTCCAGTGATGGTATTTGCTACCATGGGCTAACTATCACCCAAATCATAATCCTGAGCTGCCGGCCTGACGCAGAGCCGAACTACGGGCCAAATACAGCATTCTGAGTTAACGTTCCAAAATCAAAACTGATGTTCGTGAGAGCGAGGCCCCAAAACCTCAAATACATGTAAGAACATAACAATTGCAGTGCCCTAGGCCATGGCATGTTCAGCAAACACTTCAGAAGGGAAACTGCAACATGTAGTAGCATAAAAGTCGGATCACATAGTTACTCGGACAGCTTGCGGTCGCACATCAAATTTCCCATAGAAGACAAACCCAAATCTCGTGTACCACAAAACACATGTATTCCTGACTGAAATTGCAGTAAGATTGAAAAAAAACAGCATTAGCTTTTCCACAGAAGAAATTACCGAATGTTTAAAGGCTGTACATACCCTATGCCATGACAAGAAATCAAGTAATTAATCAAGCTGAAATTCGATGATGCAAATTCAGTTATCCAACAATCATTTGGTTTAAATTTAAGAGCGTGAACTAGGAGCTGCTACACAAGCTCAACTAAAGCTTCAATCCTGGCATTTACCAATTCTATTGCCCATTTTTCTCTCAGGATGGGAATTAAAGCCAATTGGTTCGAAGGTGCACCTTATAATTATCTGGTCTACTACTTGTAGTTGCACATATGCCTTTTCAGATTCCATTCAAATAAAGTCCAGCAGAGGACGGGTTAGACAGAACGAAATGGTTCCCAAATCACAAAGTCAAGCTGGAAGTGATTTTTGTCATCAGAAAAGTTTCTACCAGTTTAGCCTAGGCCACACACTCGTGTTATATATACTAGATGGATTAAACAAGTAAACAAATTGGATGAATCGTGAAACATAATCAAATCAGAACATATCCTAACGCCAATTTTCTCAAGAAATCTGCGACCATATTAGCATTATATCCAAACAGATGCCACATCACACAAGAGGCTGCAATTGAGTTTCAGTTTCTACCACCTAGCAGGGCAACAATTCAGCAAAGTAAACACAATCAAACAACAAGCACCGGTGAATCGGTGATAAACATGCAGAGATCAAGGGAGCAGTACCTCGAAAATCGATTGTGCAACGGTACCCTGCCCATTCCGCCCTTCATCTCCACCGATCCCTCGCCAGGAAGATCAGCAAGTTGGGAGCAACGACGAAGCATACCATCACGGAGTTAGCAAAGAGCCCGATGTCAGCAAGCACGGAGCCAACCTTCTCCTGTATAGACCCCTTCTCCTCCGGCGCGAGCTCTTGCAGCAGCAAACCGACGACTGCGAAGCAGACAGAGAAGAGCGCGAACAGAACGACGCGTCCAAGGCCTCCTTCCTGACGGCGGCGGCGTTCACCGGTGACGTCTCCACGACCGCGCTGCACGGCGGCGACCGCGAAATCCACAAATCCAGACTTCAGAAACGCTCTAGGAGAAGGGAAATTTGGGGAAGGAGAGGAACGCGCCGCACCTCACGGGCCCTGCCGCCCCTGCGGGGACGCCCAAGGAGGCGCCACGTCACAACCGGCGAGGCGAACGGCGCGAGCGCCGCCGTGGCCAGGAAGGAGGCGACGGAGACCTTCGCCGCGACGTCCGCGGCAGGGGAGCCCTCGCCGCAGGCCCAGCGGGAGAAGACGGCGGCGGCGCTGGCGGCGGGGGTCACCCACATCGCGGCGAGGAAGCAGCACACCAGGACGTCAGTGACCAGCGCGAGGAGCCGGCGCAGGGTCTCCGGCACGGCGGCGGGCGCCCGCAGGGGCGGCGGCGGAGGCTGTGCCGCTCCGGTGTCCGCCATGGGAGGGGAGGGAGGGAGGGAGCGCGAAACCCTAGACTCCGAGAAGCTTTCCGCGGAAGGGAAGGAGCGTGTGAGAGAGTGGACAAGCTTTGGACGTGTGGAGGAGTTAACACGAGGAAGACACGGAGGTTTAAGGGGGTTTAATTAATTAAGCGCAGTACAGTTGTTAAGCGGGGGAGGAAATGGTTTGGTTTGTGCCCGACCCGATCGAGTTTATTATTTATTTATTTATTTATTTATTTTCTTTTGGATAGGCGGGCGAGGGGATTTTGCTAGGCGCACACGAGGCGCCGCCGCCCGGGTTGTCCCCAAGATTGTCTCGTTTGGTCATCTGCCGGTGGCCGCAGCTGTGTACATTCTCCTTTGCCGGCTCGCTTGGCTAATTGGCTTTCCTAGATCCTAATCTGTTCTGTAAGAGACTCATTGGTTGCCCTGATAAGCCAAAACCAAAATCTGAATTTTGAAATTTAGTTTTAAATTTGATTTTAAAGTTTTTTCAACATGATTCTTTTTTAACATTAGTAGCTTTTAAGTCGCTAAGAATACATATATAAATGTTACCTATAAATTAATTTATATTTTCTAATAAACCATTTCCACTTAATAGGAAATATGGGCACCAATGAGAGCCTAAAAGCGGAGCGGCAACACGCAACACAACACGATGCATATCCAAGCGGCAGCTAAACTCATCAGTGTAATAAAAAGTGTATGATTTGCCAACACGCGCAACACAACACGATGCATATCCATTGGCAAATCATTCATTTTTTTTATATTGCAAATCATACATTCTATAGAGCATAGAAGTGTTCAAGAACATAGTGTAGATCTAATTAAATAGAACACATCATTATCTAAAAAATACATTCTGTAGAGCAGATCATAATCCAGTGACAGGTTACAGGTAGTTGCTGTGCTGACATGAGCTAAGGAACACATTAGTGTAATCAATCAACCAAGATAAACAGCGGTTATCAAACCATTACAGCAGGGGAAAAAAACATGTTGCCGTTGCGGCAGTATCAGCCATATAAGCATATCAGTAATTCGGAAGGGTATAAAGACATGGGGACAAACGCAGCATTCCGTGTTCACGTTCCAAAAATTCAAAACTGAAGTTCGTGAAGAGGTAAACTGCAACAAGTAGTAGCATCACAGTGACTTCACATCCTGTTACTCGGAGTCTCGGGGAGCTTGCAGTCGCACATCAGATTTCCCATGTTACAACTCAAATCACTTTGTACTACAAAACAGCATGTATTCCAGAACTGAAATTGCAACAAGATGAAAACATCATTAGCTTAACCACATAAAGGATAACCAAATGTTTAAGATTGTAAATACCAGAAATCCACTATTATGATAACAAATCAAGCGCTCAAAATTGAATTTGATGATGCGTGTCCAATTACCCGACAATTGTTTGGTTTAAACCAGTGGATTTTCCGTTTTAGCACTCTCCTTGTAATATGACAAATTTAAGTGCATCAACTAATCCGAAACATAACATGTTCTAACTCAAGTTTCAATATGGCATTTACTTGTAACCAAATAAAATCAATCAATTTGTTGAAGGCATGATGCACTACTAGAAAAAGCATTTTCGCTGGCGGCCAAAACACGTCTTCCCAGGCGGACAGCGGCTCCGCTGGTAGGCCAACGACTACGAAGATCGCCGATCTTTGAAGGCGGGCCGGCGGTCCGCCTGGGAAGATATTTTTCCTAGGCAGAGGTTAGCTAGATATGTTTCTTTGTTATATTCTTGATTAAGCTATTACTAACTTCTATTTGTCTGCAGATGGCATAAATCTATGATAGCACCTTCTCTGATCTACTTGTAGTTCAATGTGCCCACAGATATTTTTCAGTTTCTATTGACAATTTGACAAAATGAAATTAAGTCATAGATTGGTATTTCACACAAGAGAGGGGTTAGACAGATCTCCCAAATCACAAAATTGGTCCCTGGAAGCGATTTTTATACTGATAAAAAGCTAATATTAATTTCATAAGTTTAGTCTGGGCCATACAGTTGTGTTACATGCTAGATGGATTAAGTGAACAAATCGGATGAACTATTTTCTCAATACAGAGTGTATGTAATAGCAAATCAAATCAAACATTCCAAAGCCAATTTTCTCAAGCCATCTGCAACCAAATTAACATACGCATCAGCTCTACGGTAACAAATTTGTACATCTGAGAAACATTATATCCAAACAGAGACCACATCAAACAAGCTCCAACTGAGTTTTAGTTTCTATGCAACAGTCAGCATCAGCAATTCATCAAAGTATCAAACAATCCGACAAGGCTTGCAACTACTCGATCCGCATCAACAAATCATGGTGATTGACCATGAAGAGATTAAGGGTGCAATACCTCAGAAATCAATGATTCCGCCCTTCACCTCCGCCATGAATCCCCCTCGTCACGAAGTTCAGCAAGTTGGGAGCAGCGACGAAGCATACCATCGCAGAGCCAGCGAAGACTCCGATGTAAGCAAGAATGGAACCAACCCACTCTTGGCAGGACCCCTTCTCCGGCGCGAAATCCCGCAGCATCACACAGACGAACGCAACGCAGCAAGCGAACACCATGAAGAGAACGACGACGCGTCCAACAAAGCCTCCGTCCTGACGGCCGCGTGCTCCCCCGCTACTGTCACGGCGACTCAGATGCGCCTTGGCGCCGCCTCCGCCACCACCACCACGGGCACCACCCTGCAACGATCGAGCAAGCACCGAAATCCACAAATCCAAATCCAAACCTTAATGATCCGGGAGAAGGAAATTTGGGGGGGGGGGGGGGGGGGGGGAAGCCCCACCTCCTCACGGGCGGCCTCGGGACGCTCAAGCAGGCGGCTCAGCAGAACAGGCGACGCGAACGGCGTGAGCTCCCCCATGGCCAGAACGGTGGCCATGGAGACCTCCATGAGTCCATGGTAACGGCCGCAGCCGGGGAGTCCTCGCCGCAGGCCCAGCGAGAGAAGACGGCGGCGTTCACCCACATCGCGGTGACGTAGCTGTACACCAGGACGTCAGCGACCCCGCGCAGGGCCGCCGCCGCGGAGGCCCACCTCGGTGGCTGCGGCGGCGCCTGCTGGGGCGGCGGCGGAGGCAGCGCCGCCTCGATGTCCGCCATGGGATGGGAGGAAGGGAGCGCGAAACCCTAGGCTTCGAGAAGCTTCCTGCGGAAGGAGCGTGGGAGAGCGGAGAGGAGTATCACAAGGAAGACAGGGAGGTTTAAGGGAGGGTTTAATTAAGCATAGTGTAATAAAGGTGGAGGAAATGGTTTGTGCTGCCCGATCCGGTCGCCTTGTTTGCTAGGCGTACACGAGGCGCCGATCTGGTTGTCTCCAAATTAGCCCTGTTGTTTCGCTTATTCATATGCTTATTTGTAAAAAAAAAAAATTATGTGTCCTTAACGACTCAAAAATCAAATGATATAAAATAAACTAGCTGGGTGGCCCGCGCAATTGCGCGGCTAGCACCCAAACAAAATCATATATTTTTTAGTATGATTTTACTTAAAATTTATTAAATAGCTATCTAGCTATCTCATTGTCTTCAGATTTTGAAAGACCAAACCTTATCATCCTCGTGTTTCTAATTATATAGTTTTCAAAAGTCACACCAGTTGCTACCACTTATATCATCTTCTTCTTTATTTGCTTGCTCAATCTACCACTATTTCTATTTATTCTTCTTAGAACCTTTAAAAATTGGATTTTATAGTTTTTAGAGTTTATTGTCACGTTAGGTTTTATTTTTATAATTTCTAGATGTCCCGTCAAATGTTGCCATTATACTCCTCTCCGGCCCGTCCATTGTCTCTTCTCTTTGTTGCCATTGAGATTTTAAAAATCGAACATAATTATCGTTTGGGTTCATTTTTTACTTTCTAGAAGTCCCGCCAAACCGTCAGCGGTTTTGCCATTGTACTCCTCTATAGATCGCCCACTGCCTCCCTTCTTTATTGTCATTGAGATTTTAAAATCGAACATGATTATCATTTGTTTTTTTTTTACTTTTTAGAAGTTCCAAACCTTTAAAAATTGAACTTGAAATTTTTTATAATTTTTAGAAGTCCCATCAAACGATGCCACTATGCCCCTCTACAGCCCGTCCGCCGCCAACTCTTTATTGTCATTGTGATTCTAAAAATCGAACATAACTATCGTTGAAATTTATTTTTTATTTTCTAGAAGTCCCGTCAACTGTCGGCAGCTCTGCAACTATACTCTTATACACCCCGCCCGCTACTTCTCCTTTTTATTGTCATTGAGATTTTAAAAATTGAATATGATTATCAATGGGGTTTTTTTTTACTTTCTAGAAGTCCTGGCAACCGCCTTACACGTTTGCTTCACGGCCTGCCTGACGTCCCTCCTTTTAATCGTCATTAGGATTATATTTGGTGTTTTATTAACAATTTTTATATCTCGTATCAACCGCCACCACTCTACTCTTTTATAGGCATGTTACGTAATTTATCTCATCATGTGTTTTAGATGGCCTTTTCTTTTAATAATATTTATTTTTATCACAAATTTTAGGTATTTATAAATTGTATTTCTAATTGAAATCTTATTTTTCTTTTTCTAATTTCACAATTTTTTTTAAAAAATAGTTAATATCGTATTGTGTTATTTTAATGTTTTTATTTTATATTTTCAATTTCAGTTGTTTCAAAATTGTATTCCTACTTGAACTCTCTTTTAATTTTTTAATTTTAGATATTATTTTATTTTTATTCTAAATTTTAATTAATCTCGTATTGGGTTCTTATATGGATTCTTCTTTCAATATTGCTTATTTTTAATTCCGAATTTCAGCTAATTTTAAATTGTATTCCTATTTGAACTTTTATTTTATTTTCTTTTGCTAATTTCGGATTTATTTATTTTTATTCCGAATTTTAATTAATCTCGTATTGAGTTCTTATATGAACTCTTCTTTTAATATTCCTTATTTTTAATTCCGAATTTCAGCTATTTTTAAATTGTATTCCTACTTTGACTCTCATTTCCTTTTCTAATTTTGGATTTTATTTTATTTTTATTTAATTTTTGATTAATCTCGTATTGGGTTCTTATATAGAAACTTATTTCAATATTCCTTATTTTAATTCCGAATTTCAGCTATTTTTAAATTGTATTTCTACTTGGACTCTCCTTTCCTTTTCTAATTTTGGATTTTATTTTATTTTGATTTCAAATTTTGATTAATCTCGTATTGGGTTCTTATATGAAAACTTCTTTCAATATTGCTTATTTTTAATTTCGAATTTTAGCTATTTTTAAATTGTACTTCTACTTAGACTCTCCTTTTTCTTTTTTTATTTTTCTCGGATTAATGTGGGAATTTCTAGCACCCACAGTGAATGTGGTGTCTCTTTTCAAAGCTGTTTTAATAATATAATAGATTATGATAAAAAAACCAGATCGGACACCATAATTGTGGCGGTGAGAGTTGGATTGGTTTTTTTCTGCTTGAGTAGTCTAGTCTGTTCTGTTCTGTTCTGTGAGCAGAGAGGAGGCAACAGACGCAAACACGGAGCCACGCACGTAGAGTATGATGCATATCCAGGCGAAAGCACAACTCAAGCCATTAACAAGGGTGCCATTGCCAGTAATAATTAAGCTTAAGATATATTCCTTCTAGTATTCAGCAAAGCAGATCATGATTTAGTGACAGGCAGTTGCTGACATGAGCTAAGGAACACATCAATGTCGGCAATCAACCGAGATGAGGAGTGGTTATCAAACCATTACAGCAGAAAAACATGTTGCCGTAGTATCAGTCATATGCAGGTCACAATGTCACATACATCAGTAGGGTTTAAAGACGGCCATATGCCCATATGCAGAGCATTTTGAGTTCACGTTCCAAATAAAATCAAAACTGAAGTTCGTGAAGGTAAAACTGCACTTCAGAAGGTAAACTGCAACAGGTAGTAGCTTCTTGCAGTCACACATCAGATTTCTCGAGAAACAGCTCAAAGCACTTTGTACTACACAAAAAAACCATGTGTTCCAGAACTGAAAATGCAACAAGATAGAACAGCATTAGCTTAACCACAGAGTAAGGAATAACCGAATGTTTAAGATTGTAAATACCAGCAATCCGTTATTATGATAACAAATCAAGCGCTTGAACTGGAATTTGACGATGCAAATAATTACCTGATAATTGTTTGGTTTAAACCAGTGGATTTTCCATTTTAGCATTCTCATTTTATAACATGACAAATTTAAGGGCACAAAACAATCCATCACAAGCTATAACTAAGTCTCATTGTGATACTTGTAAACTAAGAAAATCAATCGAATAATCGGCTGCAAGATGTTTCTTCTTCATATTCTTGAATAAGCCATCAACTTCTAGTACTATTTGTCTGCAGATAGCATAAATCTATGATAGCACCTTCTCTGATCTACTTGTAGTTCACTGTGCCACTGCCACTTATGCTTTTCAGTTTCTATTGACAAAAAGGAAACATGAAGTCCTAGATATTGGTATTTCACACAGAAGAGGTATTAGAGTCTTAGACACAGTGAAAATATGAAATGGTTCCCAAATCACAAAGTTATTCTCGCAGAGATTTTTATCCTCAGTAAAGCTAATTTTAGCTTCTACACTCTACAGTAACAGCCTAGCCTAGTCAATGCTAAACTAGATGGATTATCAAGTAATCAAATTGGATGAATTATTTTCTCAAGATAACAGCAGAACAGATCAGAATATTCCAAAGTCAATTTTCTCACCCACGACCAAATTAACATATGCATCAGCTCCAACAAATCTGTACATGTGAACGGAACATTATACCCAAACAGATGCCACATCATACAAGGCTCCAATTGAGTTTCAGTTTCTACCGACCACTCTATCAGCACAAGCAAATCCATCATGCTAAAATCAACACTAGAACACTCGCAACCAAATGGCAAGACTGCACCAACAAAATCACCTGGACCTGGCGATGATTATCATATCATGCAGAGATTAAGGAAGCAATACCTCAACACGGCACCCTGGCCATCCCATCCCGGCACACTTCACCTCCGCGAATCCCTCATCAGGAAGATCACCAAGTCGGGGAAAAAAACGAAGCACACCAGAACAGAGTTAGCGAAGCCTCCGATGTCAGTAAGCACGGAGCCAACCTTCTCCTGACAGGACGCCTTCTCAGGCGCGAGCTCTTGCAGCAGGATACCGGCGAACGCGACCCACCAAGAGAAGAACATGAAGAGAAGGGCGACGGGTCGCCCGCCTCCCTCCTGACGGCGGCTCGCCGGGCCAGTGCTGCCACGACGACCACGCTGCGCGGCGGCGCGTCCTCCACTCCCACTCTGCAATGAGCAACAACAACAAAAAAAAAAAACGAAATCCACAGATCCAAACCTTAGAAATGATCCAGGAGAAGGAAATTTGGGGGAGAGTGCGAGAGGAGATCAGGAGAGCGGAGGTCGCTGCACCTCACGGGTCTCGGGGGGAGGCGGAGGCCCGATCCCAAGGCGCCACATCAGTAGAGGGCCAGCAAACGGGAAGAACACCCCCACGGCGAGAAAGGAGGCCCAGAAGACCTTCGTGGCGGCGGCGACGGCGACGGCGGCGGAGCCCTCGCCTCTGGCCGAGCACGACAAGATGGCCACGGTGGTGGAGCCCTCGCCGCTGGCCCAGCGCGAGAAGATGGCGGCGGCGAAGGCGGCGTTGTTCAGCCACATCGCGGCGAGGAGGCCGTACACCAGGACGTCAGCGGCCAGCGCGAGGAGCCGGAGCAGGGTCGCCGCCACGGAGGCCCACCTCGCCTGCGGCGGCGGCGGTGGCGGAGGAAGCAGTGCCGCCTCGACGCCCGCCATGGGTGGGTTGGAAGCGAAGCGAGCGCAAAACCCTACCTAGGCTTCGAGAAGCTTCCCGCGGAAGAAGCGTGCGAGTTTGGAGGCGCGTGGAGGAGTTTAATATGGGGGTTTGAGGGGGTTTAACGTTTAAGTGAAGCTGTTAAGCGGGGTATTGGAATTTGCTAGGCGCACACGGTGGCTGCAGCTGTGTTGGCCCGTCAAGAAATTAGAAATGGTTTTGCTTGTTTGATCCTTATCTGTTCCTAAGAGCAAGTTCAATAGTATAGCCCACTACTAACTCCAATTCATATATAGCCAATCTTATAGCCAATTCATATAATAGTTGCTTACTATACTATTAATATATGGTCCCACCTGTCATACACACATTGCGTCTTGGAGTCCGTGCTGCAGCTGGCTATAGATCTGTAGCCCGCTGCTCTTCTCTCTCATCTTTTATCTTATTAAAATATATTTATAGTTGGCTAATAGTCGGCTATTGTACCTGCTCTAAGAGCAAGTTTAATAGTATAGTTGTCAGGGTTACGGATAAGGTATACCATCTACCCTTGAATATACGCTATACATCGATATGGTATATCTGCACGTATACGGACGTTCTCTGTATGCGCAAAAGAAATTCATCACGGAGTCCACGGATGGAAAGATTCCTACCCGGATAGGACTGGGTCGTCACTGTATCGTGTAGGGTCCGATGTCTCCGAGTCCTACTTGGAAACCACCTGACCTGCGGTATAAAAGGGACCCCCCGGGAGGACCTAAGGCATCGAATCTCACAGACGAGACAACCACCATAGCCTACGAAGTCGGAGCCTACAGGAGCCAAGTCGCCGGGGGATCTAGTCGAACCAACTCGACTACGGTCTCGTCGGTATCATCGAGTTCCACTGTTCCCTTTGTAATCTGTGATTTCCATCATATAATCCCATATCAACTGGATTAGGGCTATTACCTACCAAGAGACCTGAACCAGTATAATCCCTGTTTTCTATTTGCTTGATGTCATATTACGTAGATCCTCATACCAGCGTGCCCCAATACCCTTTATATCCGGTCTACGGGTATCCCCCGTCGACAGTGGCGCGCCAGGTAGGGGGACTTGGTGCTCAAGGTTCTACTACTATGTCGTCAAGTCTCGTCAACAACAGCGTCGACCCCAGCGTCAACCAAGGAGTTCCGACTTCAATAATACTGGTGTGGACTCAAGTTGGTGAAATCGTCTTCCCGGTTTACACCACGGTGCCGGTCTCGATTGGTCCATCAGTGATCGGAAATGAGAATGCCGTGGCCATAACCCCGGACGACCCCACGCCAAAGGATCCTCCCGCAGAAGCGGAGAACGGAACGTCGACGACATCCAAGCCAGAGGAAAATCCTAGTGCGGCCAAATCTTGTCCTTCCGACAAGAATCACGAGCCGACAAGGACAACTTCCGAGGCGACAAGGTCCTGGTGCCCTATTCACAAAACCAGGAAACACACCTTGCAAGCTTGTTGGGTTTTTCTCAACGCACAAGCTGAGATCCGTGCCTGCAAAGAGCGTGGAATTCAGCGTACTTCTTCAACTCGTGATGTCTATTGTCCTATCCACAAGACAAAGAATCACGACCTCTCAAGCTGCAAGATTCTTCTCAAAGCCATGAAGACGTCGCCTCCTAAGGTCCAGCAGTCACAAATCTCTCCTAGAGATGTGAACAAGGAACGAGGAGCGACGGTCATCTCAGACCGATTCGTTGGGGTGATCGATGTCAATCCCCACGAGCCATCAGTCCTACACTCGCTCGAGGACCAGGGTTCATCGTCGACAAGCACACCACGCGATGTGTTTGCTATCGAAGGGACCAGCGCGTCTGCGCACGCCGACACGGAAGCAGAGAATCAAGTGGTTACACCGGCCCAGCACATCGGGGCCATCAACGCAATACTGAGGGAAACCTCTTATGATCCCGTTCTGAACGATGATCTCGCACGGTGGACAGAATGACTACGAGAATCAGTAACCAACCTCAGCAACGCGTTCGAGGAGGCCGCTGCCGCGGCACACCCAGAACAATCACCAGCTGGCGGTGCAAATGGCGCACCACCAGAGCAGCGGGCCTCACCTCGACAAGCCACCCCTCCACCCCGCGGCACCAGCGATCTCCGTGACCATTTGAATGGTCGCCAAGAAGCACGACGCGCGCAAGACAACGAGAATCGTTCCCGATATCGTCTCTATTCACGATGTCGAGAGAACGAAGAGCGAGGAGGACACCCGAGCGAGAACCGAGACCGTGATAACCGCCACAACCACCACGAGCGCGATGATCACGAACAGCGGATGCCGGGCGATACTGGTCGAGGACGCCGCCATAACGATGGCGATGACGGAGATCGGCGTCGGGACGACAACGGTGGACAACGACAGGATTCCCGAGAACCCGGACGTCATCCTCGGAATCGCACACCGGAGCCAAGTGACCCATCGTCGTCGTGATCATCCTCTTCATCCTCATCATCAGATAGACATCCGCGAAGGACATACGATCGCCGACAACCCACCGCCCCCAGCGCTGGGTGTAGAGCTTTCAACCGTTCGCTACGAGATGTCCGATGGCCTAAGAGATTCCGACCGGGAGCAATAGAGAAGTACGATGGGAGTACCGACCCAGAAGAATTCCTTCAGGTCTACTCCACGGTACTCTACGCTGCCGGAGCAGACGACAACGCGTTGGCAAATTATTTGCCGACGGCATTGAAGGGTTCTGCGCGTTCATGGCTGATGCACCTCCCGCCCTACTCGATTTCTTCGTGGGCAGATCTGTGGCACCAGTTCGTCGCTAACTTCCAGGGAACTTACAAGTGCCACGCGATCGAAGACGATCTACACGCATTGACACATAATCCGGGTGAATCTTTGAGGGACTATGTTCGGCGCTTTAATGAGTGCAGAAATACAATCCCCGAAATCACCGACGCTTCTGTGATTCGCACTTTCAAAACCGGTGTCAGAGATCGCTATACTACCCAGGAGTTGGCAACAAGACGGATCACAACTACCCGAAGATTGTTCGAGATCGTTGATCGATGCGCTCACGCGGACGACGCACTAAGACGCAAGAACGACAAGCCGAAGACGGGGGGAGAGAAGAAACCAGCCAAGGACGCACCTGAACCAAGCAAGAAGAAAAGTAGCAAGAGTGGGAAAAGGAAAGCTCAAGCGGAAGTCCTCACGTCAGAATACGAGCGCCCTCCCAAGCACCCAGACCTACAAGGCAGCGACACGAAGAGAATATGGTGCCCTATACACAAGTCGGACAGACATAAAAAAGTCGCTGGAAAAGCAACTGGCATTGGAGAAGGGCAAGCGAGTACTTGTAGTCGAGAAGGCCGCTGAGGTAGCCACTCAGGACTCGGACTCGGCATACCCGGATTCCGATTTCCATGTCTCGCACATCTTCGGAGGTTCCACGACGTACTCCTCAAAGCAAGAATACAAGAAAGTGGAGCGTGAAGTTTGTTCGACATGGCAGGGGGCTGCACCCAAGATGAAGTGGTCCGAACAGAAGATCAAGTTCTCAGATGAGGACCACCCCAAGGCTGCTATCATCTCAGGACGATATCCAATCGTGGCCGAGCCCACTATTTGGAATATCAAAGTCGCGCGAGTTCTCATAGATGGCGGCAACTCCATCAACCTCCTCTTCGCCAGCACCTTGGACGCGATGGGAATTCCACGAAGCGAGTTGACTCCCACCGATCAACCCTTCCATGGGATTACTCCTCAGTCGTCGTCCAAGCCATTGGGCAAGATTACATTGCCTATGACTTTCGGCCAAGCAAATAACTTCCGAACGGAGCAGATCACCTTTGATGTCGCTGAATTTGATACAGCATACAACGTCATCATCGGGAGAACTGCACTCGTGAAGTTCATGGCCGCATCATTCCAAACTTTTCTCGTGCAACAACTCAAGATTAATTAAGTATTAGTTAGAATAAATTTAAAAAATCGATTAATATAATTAGTCCATGGCCATGACGGAGGCGCAGAAGAGCTTCCATGGGATGGGACTGGGAGAAAGCGTAAAACCCTAGAAGACTCTAGAAGCTTCCTGCGGAATGGTTGCGGGAGAGTGGAGAAGAAGCAGGGTGTGGGCGTGGAGTTGAGTCGTGAGAGTTTAATTAAGGCGGCGTAATTAAGCGTGGAGTTGAGAGTTTAATTAAGGTGGCGTAATTAAGCGGGTTTAGGGGAAATTGTGTGCGTGCCCGACCCGGTCGAGGGGTTTTTGCTAGGCGCAAACGAGCATGGGTCATTTGACATCGGAAGCAACTGTGTCCTTTTTGTTAAAGAAAAAAATACGTTTATAACTCGTGCACACTCACCATTCACCATATTAAGTACTCCCTCCGTCCCACAATACAAGGGATTTTAAGTTTTTGCTTGCAACGTTTGATCACTCGTCTTATTTATTTTTTTTTTAAATATAAAAAACGAAAAGTTGTGCTTAAAGTATTGTAAATAATAAAGTAAGTCACAAATAAAATAAATAATAATTTTAAAATTTTTTGAATAAGACGAGTGTTCAAACGTTGCAAGCAAAAACTAAAAATCACTTATATTATGGGACGGAGGGAGTATGTATTGGCTGTACACTCTCCTGCACCGCCTCACTAGCATGGATTTATTTTGTTCACCCAAAATTTTGCAAAATTGTGAAATTTCGGTGATTTGGGGTCCTTAAAAAACTCAATTGTTTAGGTCCATATCAAAATTTATGCGGTTTGGACATTTATCTACGCCTTTCTTTTTGGTTTTGCACTAACTCTATATCCCCAAATCATCAGCCTCTGTTTTCGCCCCAACATGCAGGATTTCACCAGAACACGGAGCAGCCAAACCATCCTCTGTCCAAACGGCTGCATTTCAAATGGATCTGGATAAATGGCAGCGTGCCAAGAAGATCATTGAAGTTCAGAATCAACAAAATAGATATGTTGATGTGTGGGAAAAATAGTAGTACCAACATTTGGATAACTACTGGCAACAGAACACATCTGGTACTAGGGGTAGGGGGCACTGATAATCTGATAGTGATGATTTAATCGAATAATAATATAAATATACTGAAGGTTTCAACAAAACTTGACGACATACCAAGACAGTCAAACATATACCATTGTAAAAGGCTTCCCACAATAATATTCGTGACCACAAAATTGTTGTCATTTCAAGAAGAACGAGATCATCCATAAATAGCTAAAAACAAAGCCCAAAACCATTAGATGATCATGGATCCATAGTGTTACAGAACATGTAGTCTCATGTAACGACAAAAACGAATTTCTCCTTCGAGCTGAACAGGATAACATGTGGCCCCAGTGTTCATCATCAGGCTAAGAGTTCAGAAAATACTTTCAACAGCAACTACTGTAACAAAGACTCTAACGTTTTTCACAAACTAACCATTTCATCTGTTACACCACCTCGTACAAATCGACGGAACCGACGAAACGGACATAAACCACTTGTCCTGGGTAGAAGCAGAAGTGGTTCTCCTCTCTAGCATATAAAGCAGAAACTGAAAGTCACAAGCAGGAAACACATGTTAGTTTATTACAGAAGCAAACTATTTTGGAGTGTGACATAATGTTGTTACTGAGGAGAACTATATCGACGTAACTAAGGGATAAACACACGTATGTATCATTGGAGGAAATATCGTTTTCAAATTTCAACATAAAACAGACTCACGCGTCTCAAGCAGAAAGAACCAGGCAAGAGATAAACCCTTGGAGAGAGCCCTAATGGAAGGGAGTTCTAGTTGTACCATAGATGATTTAGTGACCTCTTGATGAGATGACTAATCAATTAACTGGCCTTCTTGTCATAAAAATCATCAGTGAAGATGCCAATATTATATATATATGCACAAAGAATCTTATAATGTAACCGCCAAACTTAGTAGCAAAATCTCCTAAATAGGATATGCTAGCAGCTAGAGGAATGTTACATGGACAACTAAATTGAAGCAGTCTGAAGACCTTACTAACATTCAATTTGAGAACAGGTTTCAAACAAATTTAATCAGCAGTTCACAAGTGGGATCAGCAATGAACCAAACTACACATCGAAGTGAATCAGTTGACTCCAATTTTGGCCAATTAAACAATGGTGATAAGTGGTAACATGAACCAAGAATTTCATATGCCAGAATATCCTAATGAACCAGACACATCAATATTTAACAGCAGCAGACAACTAACCAAAGTTGTTGAATACCCCCCCCCCCCCCCCCAAAACACACACACACAACATATAACAGCAGGTAAATAACACTATCAAAGAAAGAGCAGCCTTTTTTGCCATTAATAGATGCCAATATTCTATAAAGAATCTCATATGTAGGGTGTGTTTAGTTCACGCCAAAATTGAAAGTTTGGTTGAAATTGGAATGATGTGACGGAAAAGTTGAAGTTTGTGTGTGTAGAAAAGTTTTGATGTGATGGAAAAGTTGGAAGTTTGAAGAAAAATTTTGCAACTAAACACGGCCGTAATTGCTGATCCTAGCAGCAAAATTCCCAAAGAATCTCAGGGTGTGTTTAGTTCACGTCAAAATTGGAAGTTTGATTGAAATTGGAACGATGTGATGGAAAAGTTGGAAGTTTGTGTGTAGGAAAGTTTTGATGTGATGGAAAAGTTGGAAGTTTGGAACTAAACCAGGCCTCATTAATAGATTACTTGAATGAAGCAGCTTGAAGATCTTAACGTTCAATTTGGGACCAGCTCACGTCAAACAAATTTAATCAGCAGTTCACAAGTGGGATCAGCAACTAACCAAACTGAATCAGCCGACTTCAACTTTGGCCAATTGAACAACAATTTTATCGTGAACCGAGAATTTCATATGCCAGCGAAAACAAGGAGAGCAACACATAACAGCATGTAAATCAAGCTACCAAAGAACAGGACTGAGTGCAGCTAAATACTGAACAGTAGTACTAATAAGTAAGCAACCTGGAAGCTTGAGCATGTGCATCAAGCATGGAACGCCGAAGAGGCAGGTGCCGATCCCCGCGCAGAGAAGACCAACACACCCGATCGTCGGAAACAGCAGCTAATTCGAATTGGACACAAAACACACCCAAAATCACTCGTCCTCGATCGCCATCCAATCGACGGAATTAACACCAGAAATTTCGAAGCAGACATGAAACACCCAGAATCCACTCCCCGATTGCTATGCTATCCAATTCGAAGCGCGAGAGAGGCCGGACTGGGGGATGGGGGAGGCGGGATATATACATACCTTCTTCAAGCTCTCCACGCGCGACACGAACATGGGGACGAAGGCCGGGAGGAGGACGGAGAAGACGGCCACGGAGAAGCTCGTGGCGCCACGAGCCGCCGCCACCGGGGCGAGCCGGTCGTCGGCGCCGGCCCTGCGCGCGAGGATCGAGGCGACGCTGCCGGCGTTGGTCACCCACATGGCGCACAGGGAGGTGAACAGCACGGCGTCGGTGGCCGCGCCCATGAGGCGCCGGAGCCGGCCGGGAGAAGCCGCCGTCGCCGCAGCCGCCGCCATGGGAACGGAACCTTAGCCTCCAGAAGCGGCGCGGCTTGGGAAAGGGAGAGGGGAGAGGCGGGGGAGAGCTCGGCGAGGAGGAGTTTTGGGGTTTGCTTTGCTGCTGCGGGGGTTTAGCTCTTCACGGGTGCGGGTGGTGCGCCCGCATGTCCGAATCCGAGATCTGCGGTGTTCTGCTAGCTGCACCCAGTATATTGTACACGGCACATTGGGGAGGAATTTGATACTAATTTAACGGTTTTTTTTGTCCAATTGCTTTAATTGACACTATGAGGGTGATATGTGGGACCATCTGAGTGAATGGAAGTGAGCCAAGACGTCAAATAATCGAAGCTCATTTTAAGAAGTGTTAAATTATTAAATCTCTCCATTTGGTTGTGCATTTCCAGATTTCTATTCATTTTCTGCAATAGTTCAATGAGGTAATTCAGACTTTTTCCAAAAGTTTAAAAACACAATAAAATCGAAAAAAAATATTTTTAAAAAATAATTCAGAAAATCTGCAATCCTGCATTTGGTTAGACCATAGCTCTTATAATCGTTTACATCGCTTAAAGTAAGATTGGCATCATGCATTGAATGTTAAGTCGACTGATTACCACAGATTTCTGTATACAAGATCGCCAAACAAGCCAAAAATGGAAAAAAAAATCATACTGAACCCAACCTAAGTTCGGATATTTAACCTGTTCGGCCCAACTTTCATAATTGCCCAACAATGCTGCATGGACCCTTCCCAAGAAATAAGTTCACTCTAGGCCCCTTAGTTTGTCGTTGAGTCTAAAATTCATCTCTAAACAAAATAGCAGGTGTAACACATCCTCCAATTTATAAAACCATGTCAACTTTGGTCCCTGACAGTATAGTGACCGGTTTTGGCTAATATGATAAGTGGGACCCACGTAGGACCCACATGTTAGTGGCCAGCTCTTCTCTCTCCTCTCCATCTCCCTCTTCCCTCTCTTCCCTATCTCTCAAATTATCAATTCCCCATCTCTCAAACCTCAAGCAGTGGAGGTCGTCGTCGTCGCCATTGTCATTGTCATCATCAACGGTGCTATCGGCCAATGACCTGGGAAGCCCCATGGACCCGATGATGTCGTTTGCTAATCACCCATCAGCACCTAGCCTCAGGCGACAGTGTCGCTTGGCGGGTTTTTTGGTGTCTATTAGGCTATCCTAGGCCGCAGCCGCGCTGGCAGCGGAGGCAGTTTTGTGGGTATTCTGTACACCGTGACGCGAGTTGCTGCTGCTAGATTAGAGGAGTTGATGGGAGGAGTGGGAGGTGTGGTGACATGCAGTAGAGCCATTAATCATACTAGAATGATATGCGCGGCGACACGCCGCATACAATGGGAGATGCTTAAATTTGTTATAAAGTATGATGTTTGAATAACTTGTAGAGACGAAATACATATTTATCGAGGGTAACCCAGAGTTTATTATCGTATTTGCGTTGAAACATTCAGTTATGTTGTATATATCACAGTAAAATACTAACTCAAATTTTATCGAGTTCCTTTCGGAATTAATTACCGAGAACAGAATCCTGTACATGACAAACAATTGGCTCTCTCCTCTAGTCCTACCACATCTCTTGCTCCCAAGTCCCAATTTGTCCTCTTCCTGAATCAGACAAGTTTATGTAATTGTATTCAGTAATTATGCATACTCCACAGTAAAGATCCTTGCCTTGAGGCTTCAGCAGCAGCTGGCTTACAGAAACAACACAGATCCCAAGAGAAAATCAGTACCTCAAAAATTCAGAGAAGAAACAAGAGAATAAGAATTCATCACTTGGGTAGCCTTTAAAAGACTGCTTCCAGCCTCTTTCGGAAGCAATGCAGGTAAATTCAGCTATTTAGTTCACACCAAACTTCCCCCCAACACCCAACTTTCCATCACATCTAAAACTTTCCTATACACATAAACTTTCAACTTTTTTTTTTCAAACTACCAACTTTCTCCAAACTTCTCCCCAATTTCAGAAACTAAACACAGCCATAGATGCCAAATAATATGATTGGGATATATGGTACTGAATCCTTCATGAAGAAGCTTATGGAAACCGAAATAAATGCAACAACAGATGGAATCAACTGAGTAAACAAAAAATTGAGAAGTCAGTTATCCCTTGAGGAAAAAAGTTGAATATCAAATTGGATTAATCAAACAATGGATCTGAAAAACTTCGGTAAAAAAAAGATGTGAACAAACCTTTGCTTTAATATTCAGCAGGAAAAGAGTAATCTCTTGATCAGGTAAAAATTTGCTTGATGCCCACCAGAAATCCCGAAAGAACTCTATAGAACCCAGAAAGAGGCGTGCATCTGCAGAATCAAATATTTTTTCATTGTCAAGATTCATTAATGAAGAACAAGTCATAAAAGTAATTCATTCATGAAGAGCAAGATACAAAAGCAATTTATTCATGAAGATCATATATTGAAAAAATCACAGAAGTTATTTGATTCATTCTGAACAAGCTAGATAACCTCATAAACCCATGTTTCATCATATAGGTTACTGATCATATCAGAAGGCAAAATGGGAGCTAGAGCCATCATTTCGTATTATCAATTAATCTATACTAATTTCAAAGAACTTGAGCATGGAGAAGCAAATGAATCATGTATTTATTGGTTAAATAGAAGGGAACATGCGCGGGCGCCGCGCAACCAGTATGGTGACATGATGTGCTAATCTGATGCATTGCCTTACTTAAACGTTTTTTTTTTCAAATCTCTGGATCATCTTTGCAAAATGAGGCAGTGACCACTAGTACAGATCCTTCCATCTGTGACGGTCCATAACAAGACTGGAATTTGCGGGCCGTCACAAGGAAGTAATCTCAATCGGGCCGAAGTTTCGCCCGATTGAGATAAGGTCGCACAGCCGTGATATATCGGCATAAAACTAAAGCCCGTCACGGATGACACTTATCTGTGACGGGCTATAGGTGAGGCCCGATTGAGATGAGGGTTCCATATCTCAATCGGGCCCTAAAAGAAGCCCGTCACAGATGAGGGTCATCTGTGACGGGCTCCAACTAGAGGCCCGATTGAGATAAGTTTATTGCCCGTCACAGATGACACTCTTTTTTGACGGCCTTTTATTAAGGCCCGATAGAGATTACTTGTATGCCCGTCACGGTTGATTGTTTTAGGGCCGTTACAGATATTTGTTGCACAGTATAAATATCCCCCACCACCTAGTGTAACTGTATCCCACTGTTCACTATTTTGGTGGGAGGCTGTAGGGGGTGATTTTTTTGTCCTTTTTCCAAGGAAAATAGAAATTAAATTCCCAAAAGTGATCAAAATGGATCAATCAAGTGAGTAATATAAATCATTAATTGAGCAATTTCATCACGTCTTACTTTTGCAATACTGATCTTATAATATGTGCCTCTAATTTGTTTTTTTTATTTTGTAGCAATTGATCGAAGTTGGATGTATGCCAAAAATTTGAAACGTCATTCTACGGAGTACCGAAAGGGCGTAATAAATTTTATGAACGCCGCGGAGGAGGATCGGATAAGAAGAAACAATGATTACATGTGTTGTCCATGTGCAGATTGCAAGAACGAGAATATGTTTGATAGTGGAGAGGATGTACACGGTCATCTGATACAACGAGGATTCATGGAGGGCTATACATGTTGGGTGAAGCATGGAGAGCAAGAATCAGGAAGTGGAGCAGCAGCAGACAGAAGTGGTGCGCATAATCAGGAAGATGAAAATGAGCATGACATGTTTATACCTTCTCCATTGGGCGGTGAAATGGTTGATGTGGATCACGATCTGCTGCAAGACATGTTATGTG
Organism: Oryza sativa Japonica Group; assembly: GCF_034140825.1. Classification (NCBI taxonomy): domain Eukaryota; kingdom Viridiplantae; phylum Streptophyta; class Magnoliopsida; order Poales; family Poaceae; genus Oryza; species Oryza sativa. The sequence goes on along the minus strand of NC_089042.1, from coordinate 20,138,839 downwards.
ACGTTGAGGACCCAGCCCAGAATGAGAGAGATGGAATGAAATTCAGCAGGTTGGTAAGTGATTCCAAGACGCCTTTGTACGCTTGATGCAAAGCAAAACACACTAAGTTGTCAGTTACCTTGGACCTAATGAAGCTGAAGGCAAGTAGTGGATGGACAGACAAGAGTTTCACAGATCTTTTAGGAATTTTGAAGGCTATGCTTCCTGTTGAGAACACATTGCCCGAGACGACATACGAAGCAAAGCAGGTTCTGTGTCCACTGGGGTTAGAGGTCCGTAGAATTCACGCTTGTCCCAACGACTGCATATTGTACCACAAGCAATATGCGGACTTGGATGCTTGTCTTGTCTGCAAGGCTTCTCGATACAAGCGAAAGAAAAGTGCTGACGAAGGAAATAAGTCAAAGAGGGGTGGTTCGGCAAAGGTTGTGTGATATTTACCTATCATTGATCGTTTCAAGAGAATCTTTACCAACCCGAACGAAGCGAAGTTAGTACGTTGGCACGCCACGGAAAGAAGGAATGATGGTATGCTTAGACACCCAGCGGATTCGATTGAATGGAGGAATATAGATCGAAAACACAAAGACTTTGCTGCCGACCCTAGAAACATGAGGATATGTCTTTGTACGGATGGCATGAATCCTTTCGGTGATATGAGTAGTACTCACAGCACTTGGCCAGTTCTTATTGCGAACTATAACCTCCCGCCATGGTTATGCTTTAAACAAAAATATATTATGTTGTGCTTGTTAATCCAAGGTCCAAGGCAACCCGGCAATGATATCGATGTATTCCTGGAGCCTGTTATCGACGATCTGGAGATTCTTTGGAAAGAAGGTGTGGAAACTTGGGATGTATATGGTCAGGAGAACTTCAAGTTAAGAGTTCTATTGTTCTGCACCATTAATGACTACCCTGCACTCGGTAATTAACCCCAAAGGAATGTTTAGGCTTAAACTAAAATGATGAACAATGTTGAACTTTTATATTTAGGCAATGATGAACACTTATTATGCAACTGTGATGATGTAACTGTGATGTATATTTATGTATATATTTCATATGTTTATGTTAAGACTTGCTAAATAAATATTTGATCCAATTAACTCGGTTTTGCAGGTGAAATATGATAAATATTTGAATGGATGTGAAATATGTGAATGGATATGAAATATGAGATTGCTGTGAATGTGTGGTTGTGTGAAATATGTTGATGTCTGTGTATGTGAATGCATATGTATGAATGGGTGATGCTGGAGAGCTGGGGATATTTGATATCTGTGTTTGTTTCTGTCATTTTTGCAGCGGGCATGGCTAGCAAAGGCCTGAGGCTAGCCAAAAAAACAAAATTTATTTTTTTTGTGGATTATAGTCATCTGTGACGGGCCATAACTAAATGCCCGATTGAGATGAGGTTATCTGTGACGGACTCTAGCTTAGGCCCGATTGAGGTCACTAGTCATCTGTGACGGGCTCTAGTTTAGGCCCGATTGAGGTCAGCAGTCATCTGTGACGGGCTCTATTTTAGGCCCGATTGAGGTCATCAGTCATCTGTGACGGGCTATAGTTTAGGCCCGATTGAGATGAGTATCATCTGTGACGGGCTCTACTTTAGGCCCGATAAAGGTTAGTAGTCATCTATGACGGGCGCTAGTTGTGGCCCGATAGAGATAGGTCATCTGTGACGGGCTATAGTTTGACTGGTCGTCTGGGTCAAAGCTATCGGTGACGGGCTTTACTTAGGGCCCGATTGAGATATATTCATTCGTGACGGCCGTTTGCCCGATTGAGATAACTCTTCATATCAGTGACTTCTAGCCTGTGACGGATGCTGTGCCCGATTGAGATGAGGCTTACCGCCCGATTGAGATGAGGGTATCCGTTCTAGTGGACACAGGTATCAATAATCACCTACAGTGGCATCGATGGTATCAGCTGATACAATCTACAAGTAGGGCATTGCATATGGCGGGGAGGTAGGGTTACATATAGATTTCGACTGTTTTCAGACCAAGCATGCTCAGAATTTCCAGTGAAGGAGGCCCTTAGCCATGGTGCCAACAGGTTCTTCTTCACTCTAATTTCGCCTTGCTCACCTGATTGCTTGTTCAATACAACTGTAACCTGTTCATACACCAAAGCGGAACATTCCTCCGATGATCCGATCTTTCAATTTTGCAATAAAATACTTACATTGATTATAAAATTAGCACTGAAAACAAAAATAAAAAAAGTAGTAAATAGGTGATAGCAAAACTATAATTTCAAAACTGGAGGGGGAAATGCAATCGGTTACCCCCACCAGAATTCTTCTCCAAGACAATGCCATCTTTAGACACTTGATGCATATCCCATTGATGAGAAACAAATGAGGTAACTTTATTTAGGAGGGATGGCCTGTCATGTCCACTTGATACTTGCAAGCTTGCTTAAAATATCAACAGTGCCCCAGGGAGAAATGCACTTGGATTAATGGAAGACAACAGATACATTTGCACATATTTGTAAGTCACTGACAAGTTTGGAAATCTTTTAGTTTATAAGTCCGACTGAAAATAATCCTTCATATCAGTAATAGACTTAACCAGTTAACCTGGTAGCAATCTAGTAGTACCCATGTCATGCAAACAACCTAAGATATCATTTCAAAAAGACGCGATCTAGTGAAATTCAGGCACGATTCTGAAAATCTTAGAAGAAGACAACTATTGTAGTACATAGAAAGCTGCAGTCAGGAATGTGATGTAGGACAAGCTCCCTACCTTATAAATGAACTCACCAAAGCAAAATTAATTTAAAATTAATTTAGTTTAGTGGTTTCAGATTTACCGATCAAAATAGTTGAGCAAAGGCAACTATTCTGTATTCAGGTTAGCATGCTAAGTATCGTGCATAACAAAAATCATACGTTGCATATCTATTATCAATTATCTATCTATTATATACTAAATAAAAGTCCATTAAACTTCCTATAAACGCTCTCAAACGCCACGTGGCACTTCTACAAACGCTCCTAGGCCGCCACGTGGCTATCTCAAATCTCACCATCAATTTTCACTTAAATTGGTGGACCCGATATTTTAGACCATTAGATTAGATTTTCATTTAAATAGGTGGACCCAATATTTTAGGCTATTAGATTAGATGTATTTTATTTTAAAGAAACTAATTCCTTACGCCCTATGTGTTGATGGGAGGAATGTACGTATAGCTGAAGAAAGCAATGCAGCTTATCTACTGTTCGCGTCATAAGAAAAAAAAAACTACGTACAGAACTACTATAAATCTAAAATCAATAAGAAAAAAACACATACGTACTTAGTACCATTGGAAAAAAAATGATGATATTTAAAAAAGGTTTTCTATTATTTAAATATAAAACATATTACTCTATAATTTACGTAAATACCAATGTCGATTTTCATTTAAATTGCATGACCCGATCGATGTTTTAGAACATCAGATTATATGTATCCATTATATACTAAAAGTCCATTAAACTTCGTAAAAATACTCCTAATCCACCAGATGACATGCTACAAACGATTCGAAGTTACCATGTGATGCTCTAATAAATTAGTAAAATTCTTAATAATTCTAAAAAACAAAACATATTTCAACTAATTTGGTGGACCCATTATTTACAATCATTAGATTAATTTTCGAGAAAAAAAGTTATCTCCTAAACCCGAGCCCACCTAAGCCTACATGTATATGTTACTTTTTTTAGAAAAAAACGAATGTACGTACGTACGCCCCCTCTTCTTTTAATTCATTTCTCCACTTTTTCACCCATTTCTTCTCCTATTTTCATGTTTTTTTAGTTAGGTAAGCAATAATTTTATGTTAAACAATTAAGCTTCTAAATCATACAACTAATTTCTCATCCGCTTAAATCTTTAGATTATTTATAACTAAATTTACAGTTGAGACCATATTTTACTATAATTTAGCTTTAAAAAAAAATATCATTTTGGTTTATATTTTCTGACTTTTGCGTGCCATTCTAGTAATTATAAAAAATGTAAAATAATAATAATATAGATTTTATCATCATACATAACTTCATAATAATTAAATTAGGTCTACAATCATAAAAGTAAAATGAATATACTATGAGTAATGTTTCCAAAACATGTTAGTTAGAAAGCAAATATTTGATCAACTTATGTTTTTATATTATTTTACATTTAAAGACCCATATCCACTATAATCTAAACTTTGAGAAGAAATATGTCACTTTGGGGGTATATTTTATGATTTTTGTGTGCCATTCATACAACTATTTTATAGAAAGATAATGATATAGATTTTAATGTTTTAAAAAATTACTCCCCCATTCGACATTAGAATAAGTCAAAATAACATTACTAGATTGTAGTGTTGGTATTTTTAAAATCTATTGTGAATATATTGGAATAGGCAAGTAAAAGGATAGATTTTAATCAATCAATAAACCATTTTCAATTTTTAGTTAAAAAAGTTATAGCAACTAAAACAATACAACCCAGTAAAAAGAATTATTACAATTTTATGCACGTGTAATCTCTTCCCTTCAACTCTCTCTTCCTCTCCTCTCTCATTTAATACCATTATCTCCTAATATTTAACTAAGTAAAGAAAGATCAATAATTAGAAAGCTAAATGACTATAATTCTTAAGTTAAATCATAGTGTTAATTTATTTGAATTTTTGTTTTATTTATAATTAAATAAATAATTTAAGATCTATGTTACACATATTTCACTCTATGAAAATGAAAATACATCATTTAAACATAGACATCGTAAATCAAAATAAGTATTATAAAAACAGAACATAATACAAAATGAAAATAAGTATTATATTATTGTAAATCATTTTACATCCTCTGAGGCTCTGAGTGCACTTAAGGCATCACGTGTTACGCCTTAAATAAAAACAAAACTTTACAAGTTGGAAGAAAAACCGACGATCAGTTTCCACTTAAATTGGTAGGTTTATTATTTTCAACCAATAGATACACTTTTATGAAAATCATAAGCCGCCATGTGTTACGTCTTAAAAATTAGAAAAAATAACAGAAAATGTGAGAAAAAATGGACCATCGGTTTCACTTAAATCATTTAGATAAAATAGAAAAAACCACCCCTCCACTTTGCCCTCCCCCACACATACGCCCAACACGACACTACTCGTCCCATCCCTTCTCGCCTTGAGCTCTCCACTCTACCCTTTCATGTTTATATAGCGAGAAATAATAAAAAATATTAAAACATGCATAAATTTCAATCTACACATCTGATTTCTAGTCTAAATATTGTTGTATTTATAATTAAACCAATGATTTAAAGATCCATAAACCCAATTGGTATAAAATATAAAATAAAGCAAGTAAAAGAAAATGTCAATAGGGACTAAATTGAACTATTTAGAGAAAACTTAATTAGTTTTTAAAAAATTGGTTCTTACATTTCACTAAAATTGGACCAACCATTGCATGTTCCATTTTTGTAACAATTTTAAAATGCATAGAGATTAATGACCTTACATCTATCCTATATCATAGCATTATGAGTTTCTCCACATATTATTACACATATAAACCGCACTAAGGTTCGCAGTATATAGTTCATTGAAAAGTTATATTTGTTACTATTAAATTTAAAGTTTTAGATTCGTGTTAACTAGGTTTTTTCTTTTGAAAAAAGATAGTATAGATCACACAAATCACAAGGAAGCGAGGTATATGTCATATCTTTATTAGTTTATATATAAGCATGTAACAACTTGCATCAACTTAAACCAACTAGAAGGAGAACTACTTGATGCTACAAATAAAGCATACTAAAGCATACTAGAAGGAGTATTTATTACGAATTATAGTTCTTTAGAATTTGTTAAAAAAAGCAACTAAACATTCGATTATAAAAAGGACAAAGCGCCTTTCTTCTAATTTACACTTGATTTGCTAGATATGTTTTTCAAACAAACTAAATCGAACTTCTTTCTATATAATAAAATAATCATAGATAATTATTTATACGGATTAAATATTATATACTTTAGAACCTAACTAATATCTTGGAAAAATTATCAAAGCAAAATGCCAATGAACAACGGAGGACTCGCCTGATGTGTCTTATTCAAAAAATAGTACTTTTAAACATGGCAGGTGTCAGCTGGTTGATTTTCTGTTAATATATATTTTTCAAATGCAATGTACAACACATGCCCGCGCATTCGCGTGGGCTACCTTCCTAGTTGATTCAAACAGTGCGGCATACTCGCAGGGCTCCTCAACCACCCAGCGCGATGGCCGTGCAGTCCCTGAAGCACACATACCCTGAATTAGACCCTAATGCTAGTGCCCTAACAAAACCCTATGCTGTACCTGGACATGGATCGATGGGCAACCAGAAGATGCGCCGCTATCGATAGCCTGGCCCATGGCATGGACAACGTTCTCCTTGGGAAAGTGGCAGCGAGGGGGAACTTACCATGCTTGGAGAAAATAGCTGATGGCGAGGTCGACAAAGAGGTCACAATAGTTGGTCCAGGACCCGGTTCGGTGGCTGGCGCTGAGTATGGAGAGCGTATGCATGGTGGAACCAGATCTTGTGATAGAGGAGGAAGAAGTGGTCACTGTCCCCCCGGAGCTAGTTTATGATACACAAAAGGATGAAAGGCGGCTGTGCGGCGGACGGTGACGGCGGCCGCGCCGGCGCACGGTCGGCGGTGCGGAGGGGGCGCCATGCGTCGAGCGAAGAGGACGTCTCGCCGTAGCAGAGAGCGGGGGTGAACGTGCAGAGATGTAGCCTAGAGGGGGGGGGGTGAATAGGCTTTCCTGAAATTTTCTCAACAAACGCAACGGTTAAATTGACAGGGCCCGGAACCTCCTGGTGATGAACACCGGAACTTCCTGGCAGTGATGAGTAGCCCGGAACTTCCGGAGTTCTTGAGCCAGGAACTTCCGGGCAATAGAGATAAACGAAATATGAGAAGAATAACAGGTCCTAGCTAGGGAAAATCAGGCACATGGTTGCACAAGATGAAGATCACAAGATTTCAGAAGATTCAAACACAGATCATGCACAAGAGAGACAAAGACGGTTTTTTCCCGAAGTTCGGATCACACGGATCCTACTCTCCGTTGAGGTGCTCCAAAGAGCCGGGTCTCAATTAACCCCTTTCCTCACTTATGCAAAGATCCCAGAAGAGGTCCACAGCCTTCAACTCAACACTTCTAGGTCGTTTTCTAGAATTGAGTGACCACCAAGATCCAACTCACAATTCCTTCTAGAAAAGACCACAAGTGCAAGTTGCTCTACCTAGGACAACCTCTGAAAACTCAGCACAAGAATCTTTACTCACTTACCTCGTTTCCTTGCGGAGGTGAGGAAAACCTTCACAAACTTTCCCGGGACATCCACAAGATCTTTGGAAGCTCACGGGCGACACCTAATCGTCTAGGAGAAGATCTCCAAGAGTAATAAGCCCAAGTGACAGCCCACAAGGTATCCAAAGTGCTCAATCAAACCTAATCTTCAAGCCATCTCCAAAACACTCCTACACTCTCATCTAATCTCTCAATCTCACAAGATAGGCTCTAGATTTGAGTGGAGGAAGCAAAGGAAGCAAAGGAAGCTAGAAAAACCTAGAACATGAAAGAGCTGAAGTGGAATGGCCAAAGGGTGACCTGGGGACGAAATCCATATATATAACGGCTAGGTGACGTCATCTAGCCGTTACTCACAAGTTTGAACTGGAAACCTGCCAGGAGGTTCCGGGCAAAAGTGCCAGGAACTTCCAGGCAGCACATAGGAAAAATTTGCTTTTAAACGGCGCCCGGAAGTTCCGGCCAGAACTTCCAGGTAGCCATCTCTGTCCCGGGGAGAAAATCATTTTTCAAAAATGATTCCAAAAATCTTTTGACTTATGGATATGAGTAAGAGCACTTTGTAAACCCTAGAACCACACTTGAAACCCCTCTTAATAGTACGGTTTTTCCTAAACTCAATTTCGAAAGAGAAAAACCTAGTCTAATCTCCTTTGGTCCTTTTCGCACTTAGGAACATTCAAATTGGGGGGGGGGGGGTCTCCTTGCATTCTTAGCCATCACAACATGCTTTGGGACTAAACTCCTGTGAATAAACTTGATAAACACGTTAGTCCCCTTTAACCACCTTGTTATTAATCACCAAAACCAACTAGGGGGTTTAAGTGCACCTTCAATCTCCCCCTTTTTGGTGATTGATGACAACATGGTTAAAACACACAAAAAGATAATAGAATTTAAATTTGGAATGATGAGAGAAGTGTGAAACTCCCCCTAAAGATATGCATATAATGAAATGAAATGAATACAATATGCATAAGATGAAGGAAAGCTCAAAGGAAACTTCACACTACCCTCAACTAATAAGAGATGCAGATGAAAGTGCTTGAATAATGAGAGATGCAAATAGAAAGACTAGATGACATGGCAATCACTCAAAAAGATGAAAAGAACACTACATCTGTTAACGACCAAATTTAGTAATATTAGCATCGGAAAAGAAGATTAGATCGAAGCGGAATCGAAGACGAAGATCGTTGCGGAAACAGAGCAAGAGTCGGCTGCAATCTGAATCGGCTATGGTCAAGATCGGCAGAGTTCGAATCAGACAGGGCTAGCCGATACAGCCGATTCCAAGAATACGACTCGGTGTACATCATCGGGTTGAGTTGATATGCTTCAAGATGATTGCCACGCATGGATAGAGTCCTGAGAAGGCAATTGTATCTATTAATTATGATATTTTATGTAATTTCCTTAGAGATATGTTTAGGTAAAAGTCTGCCGCAAAGACTTTTGGTATCTTAGAGTTTGTTAGAGATAATAGTCGTGTCCGGTATGGACATATCTTGTAATTCTCGAGTATAAATAGACCCCGAGCCCTATGTAAAAAAGATAGACACACATTCAATACAATTTCGGCGCATCGCTACCCTTTTTGCTTTAGTTTTATTTCGACGAGTTCTTGCTTTCGGGTTGAGCTGCATCGGTTTCGATCTTCAACAGGAGGTAAAACTTGTTATGGCGACTTGTGTTCTCGGGATTAGTGTTTCCATCTTTATGACACTCTAATATTGTTTATGTAATTCGTCAAGTTATCATATATCTCGTATAATCTTCAGTAATATCGTCATCTAACCTACAATCGGCTAACATCTGCTAGTAGAAGGCGGCCGATTAGGTTAAATAGCGACGTTAGCTTGGATTGTATAAGATATCTACCACTCTATGAAACATCCAGCGGCTTGATTGTCTAGATATTGTTCTTCTTTTCATTCTTAATGCTGCATTAGTTGAGTTTGATCTATTAAGTCGTGCTTAGAATATCAATCTCTAGCCTGCTTCCTGGTTGCCGATTAGGGTAGCATCGGGGTTTTAGCCGATCTTACCTGATTTAACTTCTTTTACCTTATATGCTTAATTGACATGTTAAATCTGCCCTTTATGTTAAGATCTTGTTGCATTTAAGTATATTATGCTTCTGTTTGATATATTCTACTTGCTTTAACATCTTAATATAAAGTAGTATCGGAGTATTAGCCGATATATGCTAGATCTATCTGATCGGCTATGCTATGAACGTATATAGTTCTATTGTTAATTTATATTTCGATCTAAGTGATTTATACTGTCTCGTCATGGCGACCGATCTATCCCAATCACTTGATTTAAGTATATATCGACATAAGGGTTATATATTGTTAATATCTACAGCCGATCGAATAGATTTAGTTCTTCCTTACTTATTCATGATTGCCGATCGATGTACACATGACATCGGCCTAAAAATAAATGATATGTCATCGGCACCTAGCCGATCGGCTATCATTTATAGGATTAATTACGGTTTCTTTGTCTTTATTTCTTGTTGATGGCAGGATCAAATCAACTGGCACGCTCATACATCCGAAGGCGAGTTTTGGACTTGCACTGGAGTTAAGCAGATCTCTCAGGCCTCGTGTTTTCTGTCAACACGCTTTTGGCACGCCCGGTGGGACCGATTAGAAGTCAGAAAGCTGTTTTCCTCATGACCGAGAAGCCGCCACCATCGCCGTCCTCGGCTAGCCCAGGTTCTGTTAAAAAGAAGATCCAGCAATTAGACCAATCTGAAGTTAATGAGGGCAACGTCATGACCATTACTCCGGACAAATTAACACCTGATCAGAAGAAGGAGTTTGAAGCAATGATGCAGCAAGCATGGAACCAGTTCTTGAACTTATTCATGCTGACCCGCAAGGGGACAGTGGTGCAAAAGTATCAGGTGCGAGTAGTGGCTGATGTCCCCGGGACCGGTTCTTCCAAGGATAGGGGACTGAAACAAGCCCTAGATAGCTCGGCTCAACCGAGCGACAAAGGCACTGCAGATGGATCGGCTCAGGAGAATCAGGGTGACCACTCTCAAGGAATACATGGAGTTCAAGGTAATGGCACTCAGGGACCACAGGGAGGAAATCTTAATTAAGATGGCAGTGCGTCATAGGACTTTTTCAATAATTTTCAAGACCGGGTTGACTATGCTGTGCACAATGCTTTAATCAATCAATCTGGGGTATTAGTCAATACATTGTCGAACATGATGAAGTCAATAGCCGATGGTTCAATAGCTGAACATTAGGCTGCAGGCCTAGTTTATTTGCCAGGAGGTACCTTTCCAAACTATCGGCCTTTGGTCACCGATATTCATCCATCTATTCAAGCGGTTCCTCCCATTGCATCATCAGCCCAGCCGACAGCGCCGGTATCGATTCCCCCACCTGCTCCATTAACGCCGGCACCAGGCCAGCTGGTTAATCCTCGGCTGTTGACGAGAGAGCAGCCACAGCATAGTGGGCAAGTTGCGAATCGGCTAACGCAGGATCAGGTTGCTGCCATGTTTCTACCACCTCAATCTACTGTTGATCTAGTCCAGCAGCAGCCGATTCAACAAACCCCCCCAATCCAATAGGTTGTACAACCAATTCAGCAACAGGTTGTGCAGCCAGTCCAACAAACGCCACCAAGGCAGCAGATTGTACAACCGATTCATCAGACGCCATCAAGACAGCGGACTATCTAGCCGATTCACCAGCAAGGCTTGATGAATCCATCGACTGGGAAACATACTCTGAATCAGGTAGTTCCAGCGCATTTGGTCCATCACGTGCAGCCGGACCACACGGTAGTACCTCAGATTGTCCCTGAGCACTTGGTGCGAAATATTCAGCCAAACAACCAAAATTACCAGGGGTGCAATTTAAATTATCAATATCAACTCCCTTCCTCGCAAGACCAATATCAGCAAGGGGGATTAATTCAGCCTCAATTTGCTCCTCAGTATAGCCAATTCGAGCCCATGCAGCAACAATCGCAAGGAGCAGCTCAACAACGACCGTGGGCCGATGTGATTGTTGACGTAATGAGGGAACAGTTCGGACTTAAACCAAAAGATACTGGAAATTTATACCGACAACCGTATCCTGAATGGTTTGAGAGAGTCCCTCTCCCTAATCGGTTCAAAGTTCTCAGGGCAAGATAGTACATCAACTTGTGGGCATATTAGCCGATTTTTAGCTCAGTGTGGTGAAGCATCGGCTGTAGATGCCTTGAGGGTTAGGTTGTTTCGGTTGTCTTTGGCTGGATCGGCTTTTACTTGGTTTTCTGCTTTACCGTATGGATCTATTAACAGCTGGGCCGATCTGGAGAAGCAGTTTCATAGCTATTTCTACAGTGGGGTGCATGAGATGAAGTTGTCCGATTTGACAGCAATCAAGCAGAGACATGACGAGCCCGTGCATGAATATATTCAGAGGTTCAGAGAGATGAGGAATAAGTGCTTTAGCTTGAGCTTAACTGATGCCCAGTTAGCCGATTTGGCTTTTCAGGGTATGATTGCTCCGATCAGGGAGAAATTCTCATCTGAGGACTTTGAAAGCTTATCGCATCTTACACAAAAGGTAACTTTGCACGAGCAGAGGTTTGCTGAAGCTAGGAGGAATTCTAGGAAGGTTACCCATGTCTGTTCTTATATGTGTGGATCGGATGATGAGGATGACGATTCTGAAATAGCTGCAGCCGAATGGGTAAGGAGCAAAAAGGTTATACCATGCCAATGGGTGAAGAATTATGGAAAAGAGGAGAGGTATGACTTTGATATTGCCAAGGCTGACAAGATTTTTGATCTGTTACTCCGAGAAAAGCAAATTCAACTCCCTGCTGGTCATACTATTCCATCGGCTGAGGAATTAGGCAAGAAAAGGTATTGCAAATGGCACAATTCTGGATCTCATACTACCAATGATTGCAAGGTCTTAAGGCAGCAGATCCAAATGGCTATCGAAGGAGGCAAAATCAAATTTGATGATTCCAAGAGGACGATGAAGGTTGATGGCAATCCTTTTCCTGTCAATATGGTGCATACAGCTGGCCGAACAGCCGATGGGGGCCGTGCAATGTGTTTTCAAGTGAATTCGGCTAAGATCATCAATAAGTACCAAAGGAAGTATGATAAACAACAGGAGAGGCATTACGAGGAATGTGATGATGGCTTCGATCCTCATTGGGGTTGTGAGTTTTTTAGATTTTTTTGGAATGAAGGTATGAGGCTGCCATCTATTGAAGACTGTCCTGAATGCGCCAACGTTGCAAAGTGTTCAAGCCGGTTGTATATTAAAGGCAATCGGCTGAGGCATGCAAGGGTTCCTGTTCATCAAATATTGGGCCCGGTAAATCAAGATCATGACCCGGAGGATGACGAAAACAGAAAGACTCAATGGTGTCCTCCTGGTATATTTACAAAGAATTAGAAGAGAAGGGTTCAAAGATTGAGAAACCGGGAACGCTTTCAGGAAGTCGAGCAGGAAATCAATCATCGGCTAAAGAAAACAAAGCCGAAGCAGGAATGGCGCGTTAAGAAACAAGCTCCTGTAACCGATGAAGCTGTGGCCGATGAAGCAAAGAGATTGGCTAAAGGGAAAAGCGTTGTGATTGCGTCGGTTAACATGGTTTTTACCTTGCCAGCCGAATTTGGGATCGACTGTCACACCCCAAAGTTCTCCTCCCAAGCCTAAATTTAACTTATAAATGACCCTAAGAAAATACCGGTGCAAAGCAAGAGTAAACCCCTTTTAAATCAATGCAAGTAATAATCGGAATGGGCATGTGGAATTTTTCTTGAGTTCTACATGTCGAAATTCACTAACAGGATTTTTAGTGGAATTTTCAGAGCCCTAGAAATAATTTTAACCAATTAAAATTGAGCAAGCAATATTTTTAATTCCAGGGAAAATCCTTTTTTCCTTTTTCTTTTTCTTTTTCCCTCCCTTTTTCGAATGGGCCGCTGGCCCATTCTCTCCTTTCCTCCCCCTCCTCCCTGCTGGGCCGGCCGCAGGCCAAGGCCCAGCCAGGCCGCCCCGCCGCCCTCCTCTCCCAGGGTCGCCGACAGGTGGGGCCCACCTGTCGGGTCCTCCCCCAACCTCCCGCCGCTCCCGCCGCGCCGCCGCGGCCGCAGCCGTCCCCGCGCCCACGTCTCCGCCTCCTCCGGCCCATGTCGGCCACGCCCGCGCGTGCGCCGCGTTCCCCGCGCCCACTCCCCTCTCTCTCCCGCCCGCGCCCGCGCCCGAGATGGCCGGGATTCGATTTTCGAATCCCGCCTCTCTCTCGTCCCCCACTCCCCCACGTCGGCCGGCGATTCCCGCCTCTCCCGGCCACGTCCGGCCCCCTCTCTCCCTATTTAAGCTCCTCCGTCGCCCCCTCTCGCTTTTTCCCCATTTCGCCGAACTCTCCCGAGCCTTCCATCGCTCCCGCGCAGTGCAACCTCTTGCCGCCGCCGTTTCCGCTACTCCGGCCACCGCTAGCCGCCGCTAGGGTCGCCGCCGCACCGCGCCGTCGCAGCCGTCGGGTTCGTGAGGCTAAGCTCCACCCCGGCCGCCCCTTCCCCGTCGAGTTTCGTCGCCGGAATTCGCATCCCCTCGCGCTCCAGTGAGTTCAACCGCTGCCGCCGCCTTCGGCCATGAATGCCGGTCGCCGTGGTTCATCTCCCCCCTCTAATCTCTCTCTTCTCCTTCCTTAGGGCACCCCGAATCCCGTCCGTCGGTTGCCGTCGTCCTCCTGTGGCTCGTGGTCGTCGTTCGCCGTCGTCTTCCTCCGCGCCGGCCACCCTCAGTGAGGCATCCCTCCCCTCTTTTCCCCTTCCTCTCCTCCTAGTGCCGCGCCGCCGCTTCAAGACGCGCGCCGTCGCTTTCGGCCACCTTTGCGCCGCCGTCTCCGCCGCCGGTTGCCGTCGCCGGTAACGCGTTCGCGTGTGCGCGTGCCGTCGCCGTCGCCACGGCCGGTCGGTCGGCCTTGAGCCGAGCCGGGACGCCGCTGCCCGTCCGATCGACCCCGAGGGCGATCTGGGCCGTCGGTTCCGTGGACCGGCCGTGGACCACCCGTGTGGTCCCGGTCCACGGTGAACCGCCCTCCCCCTTGAGTCGCTGACCGGTGGGCCCTGCGTGCCGGCGCCCCTTCCTCCCTCTCCCGAGCCGCTGACCGGTGGGCCCCGCATGTCGGCGCCGCTTTCCCCCGTGCTGACGTCAGCCCTGGAAAATATTGCGCAATAAATTATTTAAGGATTTTGTTATAGTAATAAACACAGTGAATCTTCTAAAATTCATAACTAATTCATCCGAGCTCCGTTTAAGCCCATTCAAGTCTCAGTAAATCAAGAAAAATGTGTAGAATCCATTAAAAATGGTTTTGTTCCCTGTTTCAGTAGTCTTATAGCCTGTTTGCAATGTTTGCCTTGTATGTCACTAGATTCCGGTTCCTCCGACGCTCCGGTGTACTTCGAAATAGTCGCCGAGGTTCCTCCAGCAGCAGAGCAAGGCAAGTCATGCTTGTCACTTAAACATGTTGATCCTATATTGCAAATGCTCTATTGTTTTCTTTCAAATACTGCATTGTTTTATAATGTTTCTAGGGGATGTTTACCTATTGTCATAGCCATGCTATTGTTGTACCTTGTCCCTTTGTCAGCTTGGGGTTATAACATGATTAGAGTTTGGACTAGGGATTGCTTAGCCATGCTTAGTTCAACTAGTTCAATGGGGAAGATCTTATTAATGTTTAGACTGTTGGTTCTAATGGTTTTGTTGGATTAGTGCCACCGCTTTGGTGCTGGTTAATTAAAATAAATCACATGGTGGGCTGTGGGTGCAAGGTTTTGCTGGTCGCACCCATAGCAGTTAAGGACCGGTTCGCGGGATGCCCTGGAAGAACTTATCGTACTTACCACAAGCCAGCGTGGGCAACGGCTGGGCTTGTAACGTAGCTTTCCTCTAGCCGACGCATCCAGGCAAGGGTGGGCGTGATGGCCTATGCGGCCTATGCGGATTCACCTAGGCACGAGAGGGGACTGCCCGCTGCCTTGCGAGGAGTGGGGGTGAAACCTGAGGTGTGGTGTGCTTGGTTAGAGGGGGTTATGCGAAGGGTCCTGTCACGGCCTCTTTCCGATATGTCGTGGTGGCATGTCGGCGCACGGAAACGTGTTGTGGGGCTGTGTCTTGTGGGTACAGTTGTACACCTCTGATCAGAGTAAAACTATTCGAATAGCCGTGCCCGCGGTTATGGGCGGTCAACCAGATTCACCGTGATTAGTCTCACCCTAGTGTAATCTTTTGAATTTGGATAGTTTAGGTGGATGGTTGGGCCTGTTGCAA